>NC_072376.2:70045000-70670000 GCF_028885625.2 Pongo pygmaeus | reverse complement strand
CACAAAAAGAGTCATGCAGAACCGCTCTACGAAAAGGAATGTTCAACACTGTGAGTTCAATCCCCACGTGACAAAGAAGTTTCGGAGGATGCTTCCGTCTAGTTTGTATGTGAAGATATTTCCTTTTCCAACTCCAGCCTCAAAGCGCTCCAAATATCCACTTGCGAATACTACAAAAACAGTGTTTCAAAACTGGTCTATCAAAACGAAGGTTCAACTCTGTGAGTTGAATGCACTCACCACAAAGAAGTTTGTGAGAATGCTTCCATCTAGTTTTTATGCAATGTTATTTCCTTTTGCAGCGTAGGCCTCAAAGCGCTCCAATTATCCACTTGCAGACTCTACAAAAAGAGTGTTTCCAAACTGCTCTAGCAAAAAGAAGGCTGAACTCTGTGAGTTGAATGCACAAAGCCCAGGGAACTTTCTGAGAATGCCTTTGTGTCCTTTCTACGTGAAGACATTTCCTTTTCCAGCATAGGCCTCAAAGCACTCCATACATCCACCTGAAGATTCTACTAAGAGAGTGTTTCCAAACTTCTCTATCAAAAGGAAGGTTCTACTCTGTGAGTTCAATGCACACATGACCAAGACGTTTCTGAGAATGCTTCTGTCTAGCTTTTCTGTGAAGATATTTCCTTTTCCAGCCGAGGCCTCAAAGCGCTCCACATATCCACTTGCAGATTCTACAAAAAGAGTGTTTCAAAACTGCTCTTTCCAAAGGAAGCTTCAAGTCTGTGCGTTGAATGCCCTCATCGCAAAGAAGTTTCTGAGAATGCTTCTGTCTAGTTTATATGTGAAGATATTTCCTTTTCCAACATAGGCCTCAAAGCGCTCCAAATAAACACTTGCAGATTCTACAAAAGGAGTGTTTCAAAACTGTTCTCTCAAGAGGGACGTTCAAGTCTGTGAGTGGAACGCACTCATCACAAAGAAGTTTCTGAGAATCCATCTGTCTGGTTTCTATGTGATGATATTTCGTTTCCCAGCATTGGCCTCGAAGCGCTCCCAAGATCCTCATTCAGATGCCTGTAAAAGAGTGTTTCAAAACTTCTCTATCAAAAGGAAGGTTCAAGCCTGTGAGTTGAATGCACTCATCACACAGAAGTTTCTGAGAAGGCTTCTGTCTAGTTTCTATGTGAAGATATTTCCCTTTCCATCATAGGCCTCAAATCGCTCCAAATATCCACTTGCAGATGTTACAAAAAGGCTGTTTCCAAACGGCTCTATCGAAAGGCCGGTTCAACTCTGTGAGTTGAATGCACACATCGCAAAGAAGTTTCTGAGAATGCTTCTGTCTAGTGTTTATGTGAAGATATTCCCTTTTCCAGCATAGGCCTCAAAGCCCTCCAAATATCCACTTGCAGATTCTACACAAAGTGCGTTTCAGAACTGCTCTATCAAAAGGAAGGTTCAACCGTGTGAGTTGAATGCACACATCGCAAAGATGTTTCTGAGAATGCTTCTGTCTAGTTTTTAGGTGAAGATATTTCATTTCCCAGCAAAGGCCTCAAAACGCTCCAAATATCCACTTGCAGATTCTACAAAAGGAGTGTTTCAAAACTGCTCTTTCAAAAGGAAGGTTCAAGTCTGTGAGTTGAAGGCACTCATCACAAAGAAGTTTGTGAGAATGCTTCTGTCTACTTGGTATGTGAAGATATTTCCTCTTCCAGCCTAGGCCTCCAAAAGCTCCAAACATCCCCTAGCAAATTCTGCAAAAAGAGTGTTTCAAAACTGCGCTCTCCAAAGGAAGAGTCCCCTCTGTGAGTTGAATGCATAAAGCACAGGGTAGTTTCTGAGAACGCTTCCGTCTAGTTTTTAAGGGAAGATATTTCCTTTTCCAGTGTTGGCCTCTCGGCACACCGAATATCCCCTTGAAGATTCTACTCAAAGAGAGTTTCAAAACTGCTATAGCAAAGGGGAGCTTCAACTCTGTGAGTTGAATGCGTAGATCACAGAGAAGTTACTGAGAATGCTTCTCTCTAGTTTTTATGTGAAGATATCTCCTTTTCCAGCATAGGCCTCAAAGCGTTCCAAGTATCGACTTGCAGATTCTACAAAAAGAGCGTTTCAAAGCTGTTCTATCAAAAGGAAGGTTCAACTCTGTGAGTTGAATGCAGAAAGCACAGGGAAGTCTCGGAGAATGCTTCCGTCTAGGTTCTAAGTGAAGTTATTTCCTTTTCCAGGGTAGGACTCAAAGCACTCCAAATCTCCCCTTGCAGATTCTACAAAAAGAGTGTTTCAAAACTGCTCTATCAAAAGGAAGGTTCAACTCGGTGTGTTGAATGCGCACATCAGAAAAGGTTCCTGAGAATGCTTCTGTCTAGTTTTCGTGTGAAGATATTTCCTTTTCCAGCATAGGCATCAAAGCGCCCTAGTGATCCCCTTGCAGATCCCACAAAAAGAGTGTCTCAAAACTCTTCTCTCGAAAGGAAGGTTCGACTCTGTGAGTAGAAGGCACTCATCGCAAAGAAGTTTCTGAGAAGAGTTCAATCTAGTTTTCATCGTAATGTATGTTCCTTTCCACTAGATGCCGCAATCGCACCAAATATCCACTTGCAGTTTCCACAAAAAGAGTCATGCAGAACCGCTCTACGAAAAGGAATGTTCAACACTGTGAGTTCAATCCCCACGTGACAAAGAAGTTTCGGAGGATGCTTCCGTCTAGTTTGTATGTGAAGATATTTCCTTTTCCAACTCCAGCCTCAAAGCGCTCCAAATATCCACTTGCGAATACTACAAAAACAGTGTTTCAAAACTGGTCTATCAAAACGAAGGTTCAACTCTGTGAGTTGAATGCACTCACCACAAAGAAGTTTGTGAGAATGCTTCCATCTAGTTTTTATGCAATGTTATTTCCTTTTGCAGCGTAGGCCTCAAAGCGCTCCAATTATCCACTTGCAGACTCTACAAAAAGAGTGTTTCCAAACTGCTCTAGCAAAAAGAAGGCTGAACTCTGTGAGTTGAATGCACAAAGCCCAGGGAACTTTCTGAGAATGCCTTTGTGTCCTTTCTACGTGAAGACATTTCCTTTTCCAGCATAGGCCTCAAAGCACTCCATACATCCACCTGAAGATTCTACTAAGAGAGTGTTTCCAAACTTCTCTATCAAAAGGAAGGTTCTACTCTGTGAGTTCAATGCACACATGACCAAGACGTTTCTGAGAATGCTTCTGTCTAGCTTTTCTGTGAAGATATTTCCTTTTCCAGCCGAGGCCTCAAAGCGCTCCACATATCCACTTGCAGATTCTACAAAAAGAGTGTTTCAAAACTGCTCTTTCCAAAGGAAGCTTCAAGTCTGTGCGTTGAATGCCCTCATCGCAAAGAAGTTTCTGAGAATGCTTCTGTCTAGTTTATATGTGAAGATATTTCCTTTTCCAACATAGGCCTCAAAGCGCTCCAAATAAACACTTGCAGATTCTACAAAAGGAGTGTTTCAAAACTGTTCTCTCAAGAGGGACGTTCAAGTCTGTGAGTGGAACGCACTCATCACAAAGAAGTTTCTGAGAATCCATCTGTCTGGTTTCTATGTGATGATATTTCGTTTCCCAGCATTGGCCTCGAAGCGCTCCCAAGATCCTCATTCAGATGCCTGTAAAAGAGTGTTTCAAAACTTCTCTATCAAAAGGAAGGTTCAAGCCTGTGAGTTGAATGCACTCATCACACAGAAGTTTCTGAGAAGGCTTCTGTCTAGTTTCTATGTGAAGATATTTCCCTTTCCATCATAGGCCTCAAATCGCTCCAAATATCCACTTGCAGATGTTACAAAAAGGCTGTTTCCAAACGGCTCTATCGAAAGGCCGGTTCAACTCTGTGAGTTGAATGCACACATCGCAAAGAAGTTTCTGAGAATGCTTCTGTCTAGTGTTTATGTGAAGATATTCCCTTTTCCAGCATAGGCCTCAAAGCCCTCCAAATATCCACTTGCAGATTCTACACAAAGTGCGTTTCAGAACTGCTCTATCAAAAGGAAGGTTCAACCGTGTGAGTTGAATGCACACATCGCAAAGATGTTTCTGAGAATGCTTCTGTCTAGTTTTTAGGTGAAGATATTTCATTTCCCAGCAAAGGCCTCAAAACGCTCCAAATATCCACTTGCAGATTCTACAAAAGGAGTGTTTCAAAACTGCTCTTTCAAAAGGAAGGTTCAAGTCTGTGAGTTGAAGGCACTCATCACAAAGAAGTTTGTGAGAATGCTTCTGTCTACTTGGTATGTGAAGATATTTCCTCTTCCAGCCTAGGCCTCCAAAAGCTCCAAACATCCCCTAGCAAATTCTGCAAAAAGAGTGTTTCAAAACTGCGCTCTCCAAAGGAAGAGTCCCCTCTGTGAGTTGAATGCATAAAGCACAGGGTAGTTTCTGAGAACGCTTCCGTCTAGTTTTTAAGGGAAGATATTTCCTTTTCCAGTGTTGGCCTCTCGGCACACCGAATATCCCCTTGAAGATTCTACTCAAAGAGAGTTTCAAAACTGCTATAGCAAAGGGGAGCTTCAACTCTGTGAGTTGAATGCGTAGATCACAGAGAAGTTACTGAGAATGCTTCTCTCTAGTTTTTATGTGAAGATATCTCCTTTTCCAGCATAGGCCTCAAAGCGTTCCAAGTATCGACTTGCAGATTCTACAAAAAGAGCGTTTCAAAGCTGTTCTATCAAAAGGAAGGTTCAACTCTGTGAGTTGAATGCAGAAAGCACAGGGAAGTCTCGGAGAATGCTTCCGTCTAGGTTCTAAGTGAAGTTATTTCCTTTTCCAGGGTAGGACTCAAAGCACTCCAAATCTCCCCTTGCAGATTCTACAAAAAGAGTGTTTCAAAACTGCTCTATCAAAAGGAAGGTTCAACTCGGTGTGTTGAATGCGCACATCAGAAAAGGTTCCTGAGAATGCTTCTGTCTAATTTTCGTGTGAAGATATTTCCTTTTCCAGCATAGGCATCAAAGCGCCCTAGTGATCCCCTTGCAGATCCCACAAAAAGAGTGTCTCAAAACTCTTCTCTCGAAAGGAAGGTTCGACTCTGTGAGTAGAAGGCACTCATCGCAAAGAAGTTTCTGAGAAGAGTTCAATCTAGTTTTCATCGTAATGTATGTTCCTTTCCACTAGATGCCGCAATCGCACCAAATATCCACTTGCAGTTTCCACAAAAAGAGTCATGCAGAACCGCTCTACGAAAAGGAATGTTCAACACTGTGAGTTCAATCCCCACGTGACAAAGAAGTTTCGGAGGATGCTTCCGTCTAGTTTGTATGTGAAGATATTTCCTTTTCCAACTCCAGCCTCAAAGCGCTCCAAATATCCACTTGCGAATACTACAAAAACAGTGTTTCAAAACTGGTCTATCAAAACGAAGGTTCAACTCTGTGAGTTGAATGCACTCACCACAAAGAAGTTTGTGAGAATGCTTCCATCTAGTTTTTATGCAATGTTATTTCCTTTTGCAGCGTAGGCCTCAAAGCGCTCCAATTATCCACTTGCAGACTCTACAAAAAGAGTGTTTCCAAACTGCTCTAGCAAAAAGAAGGCTGAACTCTGTGAGTTGAATGCACAAAGCCCAGGGAACTTTCTGAGAATGCCTTTGTGTCCTTTCTACGTGAAGACATTTCCTTTTCCAGCATAGGCCTCAAAGCACTCCATACATCCACCTGAAGATTCTACTAAGAGAGTGTTTCCAAACTTCTCTATCAAAAGGAAGGTTCTACTCTGTGAGTTCAATGCACACATGACCAAGACGTTTCTGAGAATGCTTCTGTCTAGCTTTTCTGTGAAGATATTTCCTTTTCCAGCCGAGGCCTCAAAGCGCTCCACATATCCACTTGCAGATTCTACAAAAAGAGTGTTTCAAAACTGCTCTTTCCAAAGGAAGCTTCAAGTCTGTGCGTTGAATGCCCTCATCGCAAAGAAGTTTCTGAGAATGCTTCTGTCTAGTTTATATGTGAAGATATTTCCTTTTCCAACATAGGCCTCAAAGCGCTCCAAATAAACACTTGCAGATTCTACAAAAGGAGTGTTTCAAAACTGTTCTCTCAAGAGGGACGTTCAAGTCTGTGAGTGGAACGCACTCATCACAAAGAAGTTTCTGAGAATCCATCTGTCTGGTTTCTATGTGATGATATTTCGTTTCCCAGCATTGGCCTCGAAGCGCTCCCAAGATCCTCATTCAGATGCCTGTAAAAGAGTGTTTCAAAACTTCTCTATCAAAAGGAAGGTTCAAGCCTGTGAGTTGAATGCACTCATCACACAGAAGTTTCTGAGAAGGCTTCTGTCTAGTTTCTATGTGAAGATATTTCCCTTTCCATCATAGGCCTCAAATCGCTCCAAATATCCACTTGCAGATGTTACAAAAAGGCTGTTTCCAAACGGCTCTATCGAAAGGCCGGTTCAACTCTGTGAGTTGAATGCACACATCGCAAAGAAGTTTCTGAGAATGCTTCTGTCTAGTGTTTATGTGAAGATATTCCCTTTTCCAGCATAGGCCTCAAAGCCCTCCAAATATCCACTTGCAGATTCTACACAAAGTGCGTTTCAGAACTGCTCTATCAAAAGGAAGGTTCAACCGTGTGAGTTGAATGCACACATCGCAAAGATGTTTCTGAGAATGCTTCTGTCTAGTTTTTAGGTGAAGATATTTCATTTCCCAGCAAAGGCCTCAAAACGCTCCAAATATCCACTTGCAGATTCTACAAAAGGAGTGTTTCAAAACTGCTCTTTCAAAAGGAAGGTTCAAGTCTGTGAGTTGAAGGCACTCATCACAAAGAAGTTTGTGAGAATGCTTCTGTCTACTTGGTATGTGAAGATATTTCCTCTTCCAGCCTAGGCCTCCAAAAGCTCCAAACATCCCCTAGCAAATTCTGCAAAAAGAGTGTTTCAAAACTGCGCTCTCCAAAGGAAGAGTCCCCTCTGTGAGTTGAATGCATAAAGCACAGGGTAGTTTCTGAGAACGCTTCCGTCTAGTTTTTAAGGGAAGATATTTCCTTTTCCAGTGTTGGCCTCTCGGCACACCGAATATCCCCTTGAAGATTCTACTCAAAGAGAGTTTCAAAACTGCTATAGCAAAGGGGAGCTTCAACTCTGTGAGTTGAATGCGTAGATCACAGAGAAGTTACTGAGAATGCTTCTCTCTAGTTTTTATGTGAAGATATCTCCTTTTCCAGCATAGGCCTCAAAGCGTTCCAAGTATCGACTTGCAGATTCTACAAAAAGAGCGTTTCAAAGCTGTTCTATCAAAAGGAAGGTTCAACTCTGTGAGTTGAATGCAGAAAGCACAGGGAAGTCTCGGAGAATGCTTCCGTCTAGGTTCTAAGTGAAGTTATTTCCTTTTCCAGGGTAGGACTCAAAGCACTCCAAATCTCCCCTTGCAGATTCTACAAAAAGAGTGTTTCAAAACTGCTCTATCAAAAGGAAGGTTCAACTCGGTGTGTTGAATGCGCACATCAGAAAAGGTTCCTGAGAATGCTTCTGTCTAATTTTCGTGTGAAGATATTTCCTTTTCCAGCATAGGCATCAAAGCGCCCTAGTGATCCCCTTGCAGATCCCACAAAAAGAGTGTCTCAAAACTCTTCTCTCGAAAGGAAGGTTCGACTCTGTGAGTAGAAGGCACTCATCGCAAAGAAGTTTCTGAGAAGAGTTCAATCTAGTTTTCATCGTAATGTATGTTCCTTTCCACTAGATGCCGCAATCGCACCAAATATCCACTTGCAGTTTCCACAAAAAGAGTCATGCAGAACCGCTCTACGAAAAGGAATGTTCAACACTGTGAGTTCAATCCCCACGTGACAAAGAAGTTTCGGAGGATGCTTCCGTCTAGTTTGTATGTGAAGATATTTCCTTTTCCAACTCCAGCCTCAAAGCGCTCCAAATATCCACTTGCGAATACTACAAAAACAGTGTTTCAAAACTGGTCTATCAAAACGAAGGTTCAACTCTGTGAGTTGAATGCACTCACCACAAAGAAGTTTGTGAGAATGCTTCCATCTAGTTTTTATGCAATGTTATTTCCTTTTGCAGCGTAGGCCTCAAAGCGCTCCAATTATCCACTTGCAGACTCTACAAAAAGAGTGTTTCCAAACTGCTCTAGCAAAAAGAAGGCTGAACTCTGTGAGTTGAATGCACAAAGCCCAGGGAACTTTCTGAGAATGCCTTTGTGTCCTTTCTACGTGAAGACATTTCCTTTTCCAGCATAGGCCTCAAAGCACTCCATACATCCACCTGAAGATTCTACTAAGAGAGTGTTTCCAAACTTCTCTATCAAAAGGAAGGTTCTACTCTGTGAGTTCAATGCACACATGACCAAGACGTTTCTGAGAATGCTTCTGTCTAGCTTTTCTGTGAAGATATTTCCTTTTCCAGCCGAGGCCTCAAAGCGCTCCACATATCCACTTGCAGATTCTACAAAAAGAGTGTTTCAAAACTGCTCTTTCCAAAGGAAGCTTCAAGTCTGTGCGTTGAATGCCCTCATCGCAAAGAAGTTTCTGAGAATGCTTCTGTCTAGTTTATATGTGAAGATATTTCCTTTTCCAACATAGGCCTCAAAGCGCTCCAAATAAACACTTGCAGATTCTACAAAAGGAGTGTTTCAAAACTGTTCTCTCAAGAGGGACGTTCAAGTCTGTGAGTGGAACGCACTCATCACAAAGAAGTTTCTGAGAATCCATCTGTCTGGTTTCTATGTGATGATATTTCGTTTCCCAGCATTGGCCTCGAAGCGCTCCCAAGATCCTCATTCAGATGCCTGTAAAAGAGTGTTTCAAAACTTCTCTATCAAAAGGAAGGTTCAAGCCTGTGAGTTGAATGCACTCATCACACAGAAGTTTCTGAGAAGGCTTCTGTCTAGTTTCTATGTGAAGATATTTCCCTTTCCATCATAGGCCTCAAATCGCTCCAAATATCCACTTGCAGATGTTACAAAAAGGCTGTTTCCAAACGGCTCTATCGAAAGGCCGGTTCAACTCTGTGAGTTGAATGCACACATCGCAAAGAAGTTTCTGAGAATGCTTCTGTCTAGTGTTTATGTGAAGATATTCCCTTTTCCAGCATAGGCCTCAAAGCCCTCCAAATATCCACTTGCAGATTCTACACAAAGTGCGTTTCAGAACTGCTCTATCAAAAGGAAGGTTCAACCGTGTGAGTTGAATGCACACATCGCAAAGATGTTTCTGAGAATGCTTCTGTCTAGTTTTTAGGTGAAGATATTTCATTTCCCAGCAAAGGCCTCAAAACGCTCCAAATATCCACTTGCAGATTCTACAAAAGGAGTGTTTCAAAACTGCTCTTTCAAAAGGAAGGTTCAAGTCTGTGAGTTGAAGGCACTCATCACAAAGAAGTTTGTGAGAATGCTTCTGTCTACTTGGTATGTGAAGATATTTCCTCTTCCAGCCTAGGCCTCCAAAAGCTCCAAACATCCCCTAGCAAATTCTGCAAAAAGAGTGTTTCAAAACTGCGCTCTCCAAAGGAAGAGTCCCCTCTGTGAGTTGAATGCATAAAGCACAGGGTAGTTTCTGAGAACGCTTCCGTCTAGTTTTTAAGGGAAGATATTTCCTTTTCCAGTGTTGGCCTCTCGGCACACCGAATATCCCCTTGAAGATTCTACTCAAAGAGAGTTTCAAAACTGCTATAGCAAAGGGGAGCTTCAACTCTGTGAGTTGAATGCGTAGATCACAGAGAAGTTACTGAGAATGCTTCTCTCTAGTTTTTATGTGAAGATATCTCCTTTTCCAGCATAGGCCTCAAAGCGTTCCAAGTATCGACTTGCAGATTCTACAAAAAGAGCGTTTCAAAGCTGTTCTATCAAAAGGAAGGTTCAACTCTGTGAGTTGAATGCAGAAAGCACAGGGAAGTCTCGGAGAATGCTTCCGTCTAGGTTCTAAGTGAAGTTATTTCCTTTTCCAGGGTAGGACTCAAAGCACTCCAAATCTCCCCTTGCAGATTCTACAAAAAGAGTGTTTCAAAACTGCTCTATCAAAAGGAAGGTTCAACTCGGTGTGTTGAATGCGCACATCAGAAAAGGTTCCTGAGAATGCTTCTGTCTAATTTTCGTGTGAAGATATTTCCTTTTCCAGCATAGGCATCAAAGCGCCCTAGTGATCCCCTTGCAGATCCCACAAAAAGAGTGTCTCAAAACTCTTCTCTCGAAAGGAAGGTTCGACTCTGTGAGTAGAAGGCACTCATCGCAAAGAAGTTTCTGAGAAGAGTTCAATCTAGTTTTCATCGTAATGTATGTTCCTTTCCACTAGATGCCGCAATCGCACCAAATATCCACTTGCAGTTTCCACAAAAAGAGTCATGCAGAACCGCTCTACGAAAAGGAATGTTCAACACTGTGAGTTCAATCCCCACGTGACAAAGAAGTTTCGGAGGATGCTTCCGTCTAGTTTGTATGTGAAGATATTTCCTTTTCCAACTCCAGCCTCAAAGCGCTCCAAATATCCACTTGCGAATACTACAAAAACAGTGTTTCAAAACTGGTCTATCAAAACGAAGGTTCAACTCTGTGAGTTGAATGCACTCACCACAAAGAAGTTTGTGAGAATGCTTCCATCTAGTTTTTATGCAATGTTATTTCCTTTTGCAGCGTAGGCCTCAAAGCGCTCCAATTATCCACTTGCAGACTCTACAAAAAGAGTGTTTCCAAACTGCTCTAGCAAAAAGAAGGCTGAACTCTGTGAGTTGAATGCACAAAGCCCAGGGAACTTTCTGAGAATGCCTTTGTGTCCTTTCTACGTGAAGACATTTCCTTTTCCAGCATAGGCCTCAAAGCACTCCATACATCCACCTGAAGATTCTACTAAGAGAGTGTTTCCAAACTTCTCTATCAAAAGGAAGGTTCTACTCTGTGAGTTCAATGCACACATGACCAAGACGTTTCTGAGAATGCTTCTGTCTAGCTTTTCTGTGAAGATATTTCCTTTTCCAGCCGAGGCCTCAAAGCGCTCCACATATCCACTTGCAGATTCTACAAAAAGAGTGTTTCAAAACTGCTCTTTCCAAAGGAAGCTTCAAGTCTGTGCGTTGAATGCCCTCATCGCAAAGAAGTTTCTGAGAATGCTTCTGTCTAGTTTATATGTGAAGATATTTCCTTTTCCAACATAGGCCTCAAAGCGCTCCAAATAAACACTTGCAGATTCTACAAAAGGAGTGTTTCAAAACTGTTCTCTCAAGAGGGACGTTCAAGTCTGTGAGTGGAACGCACTCATCACAAAGAAGTTTCTGAGAATCCATCTGTCTGGTTTCTATGTGATGATATTTCGTTTCCCAGCATTGGCCTCGAAGCGCTCCCAAGATCCTCATTCAGATGCCTGTAAAAGAGTGTTTCAAAACTTCTCTATCAAAAGGAAGGTTCAAGCCTGTGAGTTGAATGCACTCATCACACAGAAGTTTCTGAGAAGGCTTCTGTCTAGTTTCTATGTGAAGATATTTCCCTTTCCATCATAGGCCTCAAATCGCTCCAAATATCCACTTGCAGATGTTACAAAAAGGCTGTTTCCAAACGGCTCTATCGAAAGGCCGGTTCAACTCTGTGAGTTGAATGCACACATCGCAAAGAAGTTTCTGAGAATGCTTCTGTCTAGTGTTTATGTGAAGATATTCCCTTTTCCAGCATAGGCCTCAAAGCCCTCCAAATATCCACTTGCAGATTCTACACAAAGTGCGTTTCAGAACTGCTCTATCAAAAGGAAGGTTCAACCGTGTGAGTTGAATGCACACATCGCAAAGATGTTTCTGAGAATGCTTCTGTCTAGTTTTTAGGTGAAGATATTTCATTTCCCAGCAAAGGCCTCAAAACGCTCCAAATATCCACTTGCAGATTCTACAAAAGGAGTGTTTCAAAACTGCTCTTTCAAAAGGAAGGTTCAAGTCTGTGAGTTGAAGGCACTCATCACAAAGAAGTTTGTGAGAATGCTTCTGTCTACTTGGTATGTGAAGATATTTCCTCTTCCAGCCTAGGCCTCCAAAAGCTCCAAACATCCCCTAGCAAATTCTGCAAAAAGAGTGTTTCAAAACTGCGCTCTCCAAAGGAAGAGTCCCCTCTGTGAGTTGAATGCATAAAGCACAGGGTAGTTTCTGAGAACGCTTCCGTCTAGTTTTTAAGGGAAGATATTTCCTTTTCCAGTGTTGGCCTCTCGGCACACCGAATATCCCCTTGAAGATTCTACTCAAAGAGAGTTTCAAAACTGCTATAGCAAAGGGGAGCTTCAACTCTGTGAGTTGAATGCGTAGATCACAGAGAAGTTACTGAGAATGCTTCTCTCTAGTTTTTATGTGAAGATATCTCCTTTTCCAGCATAGGCCTCAAAGCGTTCCAAGTATCGACTTGCAGATTCTACAAAAAGAGCGTTTCAAAGCTGTTCTATCAAAAGGAAGGTTCAACTCTGTGAGTTGAATGCAGAAAGCACAGGGAAGTCTCGGAGAATGCTTCCGTCTAGGTTCTAAGTGAAGTTATTTCCTTTTCCAGGGTAGGACTCAAAGCACTCCAAATCTCCCCTTGCAGATTCTACAAAAAGAGTGTTTCAAAACTGCTCTATCAAAAGGAAGGTTCAACTCGGTGTGTTGAATGCGCACATCAGAAAAGGTTCCTGAGAATGCTTCTGTCTAATTTTCGTGTGAAGATATTTCCTTTTCCAGCATAGGCATCAAAGCGCCCTAGTGATCCCCTTGCAGATCCCACAAAAAGAGTGTCTCAAAACTCTTCTCTCGAAAGGAAGGTTCGACTCTGTGAGTAGAAGGCACTCATCGCAAAGAAGTTTCTGAGAAGAGTTCAATCTAGTTTTCATCGTAATGTATGTTCCTTTCCACTAGATGCCGCAATCGCACCAAATATCCACTTGCAGTTTCCACAAAAAGAGTCATGCAGAACCGCTCTACGAAAAGGAATGTTCAACACTGTGAGTTCAATCCCCACGTGACAAAGAAGTTTCGGAGGATGCTTCCGTCTAGTTTGTATGTGAAGATATTTCCTTTTCCAACTCCAGCCTCAAAGCGCTCCAAATATCCACTTGCGAATACTACAAAAACAGTGTTTCAAAACTGGTCTATCAAAACGAAGGTTCAACTCTGTGAGTTGAATGCACTCACCACAAAGAAGTTTGTGAGAATGCTTCCATCTAGTTTTTATGCAATGTTATTTCCTTTTGCAGCGTAGGCCTCAAAGCGCTCCAATTATCCACTTGCAGACTCTACAAAAAGAGTGTTTCCAAACTGCTCTAGCAAAAAGAAGGCTGAACTCTGTGAGTTGAATGCACAAAGCCCAGGGAACTTTCTGAGAATGCCTTTGTGTCCTTTCTACGTGAAGACATTTCCTTTTCCAGCATAGGCCTCAAAGCACTCCATACATCCACCTGAAGATTCTACTAAGAGAGTGTTTCCAAACTTCTCTATCAAAAGGAAGGTTCTACTCTGTGAGTTCAATGCACACATGACCAAGACGTTTCTGAGAATGCTTCTGTCTAGCTTTTCTGTGAAGATATTTCCTTTTCCAGCCGAGGCCTCAAAGCGCTCCACATATCCACTTGCAGATTCTACAAAAAGAGTGTTTCAAAACTGCTCTTTCCAAAGGAAGCTTCAAGTCTGTGCGTTGAATGCCCTCATCGCAAAGAAGTTTCTGAGAATGCTTCTGTCTAGTTTATATGTGAAGATATTTCCTTTTCCAACATAGGCCTCAAAGCGCTCCAAATAAACACTTGCAGATTCTACAAAAGGAGTGTTTCAAAACTGTTCTCTCAAGAGGGACGTTCAAGTCTGTGAGTGGAACGCACTCATCACAAAGAAGTTTCTGAGAATCCATCTGTCTGGTTTCTATGTGATGATATTTCGTTTCCCAGCATTGGCCTCGAAGCGCTCCCAAGATCCTCATTCAGATGCCTCTAAAAGAGTGTTTCAAAACTTCTCTATCAAAAGGAAGGTTCAAGCCTGTGAGTTGAATGCACTCATCACACAGAAGTTTCTGAGAAGGCTTCTGTCTAGTTTCTATGTGAAGATATTTCCCTTTCCATCATAGGCCTCAAATCGCTCCAAATATCCACTTGCAGATGTTACAAAAAGGCTGTTTCCAAACGGCTCTATCGAAAGGCCGGTTCAACTCTGTGAGTTGAATGCACACATCGCAAAGAAGTTTCTGAGAATGCTTCTGTCTAGTGTTTATGTGAAGATATTCCCTTTTCCAGCATAGGCCTCAAAGCCCTCCAAATATCCACTTGCAGATTCTACACAAAGTGCGTTTCAGAACTGCTCTATCAAAAGGAAGGTTCAACCGTGTGAGTTGAATGCACACATCGCAAAGATGTTTCTGAGAATGCTTCTGTCTAGTTTTTAGGTGAAGATATTTCATTTCCCAGCAAAGGCCTCAAAACGCTCCAAATATCCACTTGCAGATTCTACAAAAGGAGTGTTTCAAAACTGCTCTTTCAAAAGGAAGGTTCAAGTCTGTGAGTTGAAGGCACTCATCACAAAGAAGTTTGTGAGAATGCTTCTGTCTACTTGGTATGTGAAGATATTTCCTCTTCCAGCCTAGGCCTCCAAAAGCTCCAAACATCCCCTAGCAAATTCTGCAAAAAGAGTGTTTCAAAACTGCGCTCTCCAAAGGAAGAGTCCCCTCTGTGAGTTGAATGCATAAAGCACAGGGTAGTTTCTGAGAACGCTTCCGTCTAGTTTTTAAGGGAAGATATTTCCTTTTCCAGTGTTGGCCTCTCGGCACACCGAATATCCCCTTGAAGATTCTACTCAAAGAGAGTTTCAAAACTGCTATAGCAAAGGGGAGCTTCAACTCTGTGAGTTGAATGCGTAGATCACAGAGAAGTTACTGAGAATGCTTCTCTCTAGTTTTTATGTGAAGATATCTCCTTTTCCAGCATAGGCCTCAAAGCGTTCCAAGTATCGACTTGCAGATTCTACAAAAAGAGCGTTTCAAAGCTGTTCTATCAAAAGGAAGGTTCAACTCTGTGAGTTGAATGCAGAAAGCACAGGGAAGTCTCGGAGAATGCTTCCGTCTAGGTTCTAAGTGAAGTTATTTCCTTTTCCAGGGTAGGACTCAAAGCACTCCAAATCTCCCCTTGCAGATTCTACAAAAAGAGTGTTTCAAAACTGCTCTATCAAAAGGAAGGTTCAACTCGGTGTGTTGAATGCGCACATCAGAAAAGGTTCCTGAGAATGCTTCTGTCTAATTTTCGTGTGAAGATATTTCCTTTTCCAGCATAGGCATCAAAGCGCCCTAGTGATCCCCTTGCAGATCCCACAAAAAGAGTGTCTCAAAACTCTTCTCTCGAAAGGAAGGTTCGACTCTGTGAGTAGAAGGCACTCATCGCAAAGAAGTTTCTGAGAAGAGTTCAATCTAGTTTTCATCGTAATGTATGTTCCTTTCCACTAGATGCCGCAATCGCACCAAATATCCACTTGCAGTTTCCACAAAAAGAGTCATGCAGAACCGCTCTACGAAAAGGAATGTTCAACACTGTGAGTTCAATCCCCACGTGACAAAGAAGTTTCGGAGGATGCTTCCGTCTAGTTTGTATGTGAAGATATTTCCTTTTCCAACTCCAGCCTCAAAGCGCTCCAAATATCCACTTGCGAATACTACAAAAACAGTGTTTCAAAACTGGTCTATCAAAACGAAGGTTCAACTCTGTGAGTTGAATGCACTCACCACAAAGAAGTTTGTGAGAATGCTTCCATCTAGTTTTTATGCAATGTTATTTCCTTTTGCAGCGTAGGCCTCAAAGCGCTCCAATTATCCACTTGCAGACTCTACAAAAAGAGTGTTTCCAAACTGCTCTAGCAAAAAGAAGGCTGAACTCTGTGAGTTGAATGCACAAAGCCCAGGGAACTTTCTGAGAATGCCTTTGTGTCCTTTCTACGTGAAGACATTTCCTTTTCCAGCATAGGCCTCAAAGCACTCCATACATCCACCTGAAGATTCTACTAAGAGAGTGTTTCCAAACTTCTCTATCAAAAGGAAGGTTCTACTCTGTGAGTTCAATGCACACATGACCAAGACGTTTCTGAGAATGCTTCTGTCTAGCTTTTCTGTGAAGATATTTCCTTTTCCAGCCGAGGCCTCAAAGCGCTCCACATATCCACTTGCAGATTCTACAAAAAGAGTGTTTCAAAACTGCTCTTTCCAAAGGAAGCTTCAAGTCTGTGCGTTGAATGCCCCCATCGCAAAGAAGTTTCTGAGAATGCTTCTGTCTAGTTTATATGTGAAGATATTTCCTTTTCCAACATAGGCCTCAAAGCGCTCCAAATAAACACTTGCAGATTCTACAAAAGGAGTGTTTCAAAACTGTTCTCTCAAGAGGGACGTTCAAGTCTGTGAGTGGAACGCACTCATCACAAAGAAGTTTCTGAGAATCCATCTGTCTGGTTTCTATGTGATGATATTTCGTTTCCCAGCATTGGCCTCGAAGCGCTCCCAAGATCCTCATTCAGATGCCTCTAAAAGAGTGTTTCAAAACTTCTCTATCAAAAGGAAGGTTCAAGCCTGTGAGTTGAATGCACTCATCACACAGAAGTTTCTGAGAAGGCTTCTGTCTAGTTTCTATGTGAAGATATTTCCCTTTCCATCATAGGCCTCAAATCGCTCCAAATATCCACTTGCAGATGTTACAAAAAGGCTGTTTCCAAACGGCTCTATCGAAAGGCCGGTTCAACTCTGTGAGTTGAATGCACACATCGCAAAGAAGTTTCTGAGAATGCTTCTGTCTAGTGTTTATGTGAAGATATTCCCTTTTCCAGCATAGGCCTCAAAGCCCTCCAAATATCCACTTGCAGATTCTACACAAAGTGCGTTTCAGAACTGCTCTATCAAAAGGAAGGTTCAACCGTGTGAGTTGAATGCACACATCGCAAAGATGTTTCTGAGAATGCTTCTGTCTAGTTTTTAGGTGAAGATATTTCATTTCCCAGCAAAGGCCTCAAAACGCTCCAAATATCCACTTGCAGATTCTACAAAAGGAGTGTTTCAAAACTGCTCTTTCAAAAGGAAGGTTCAAGTCTGTGAGTTGAAGGCACTCATCACAAAGAAGTTTGTGAGAATGCTTCTGTCTACTTGGTATGTGAAGATATTTCCTCTTCCAGCCTAGGCCTCCAAAAGCTCCAAACATCCCCTAGCAAATTCTGCAAAAAGAGTGTTTCAAAACTGCGCTCTCCAAAGGAAGAGTCCCCTCTGTGACTTGAATGCATAAAGCACAGGGTAGTTTCTGAGAACGCTTCCGTCTAGTTTTTAAGGGAAGATATTTCCTTTTCCAGTGTTGGCCTCTCGGCACACCGAATATCCCCTTGAAGATTCTACTCAAAGAGAGTTTCAAAACTGCTATAGCAAAGGGGAGCTTCAACTCTGTGAGTTGAATGCGTAGATCACAGAGAAGTTACTGAGAATGCTTCTCTCTAGTTTTTATGTGAAGATATCTCCTTTTCCAGCATAGGCCTCAAAGCGTTCCAAGTATCGACTTGCAGATTCTACAAAAAGAGCGTTTCAAAGCTGTTCTATCAAAAGGAAGGTTCAACTCTGTGAGTTGAATGCAGAAAGCACAGGGAAGTCTCGGAGAATGCTTCCGTCTAGGTTCTAAGTGAAGTTATTTCCTTTTCCAGGGTAGGACTCAAAGCACTCCAAATCTCCCCTTGCAGATTCTACAAAAAGAGTGTTTCAAAACTGCTCTATCAAAAGGAAGGTTCAACTCGGTGTGTTGAATGCGCACATCAGAAAAGGTTCCTGAGAATGCTTCTGTCTAATTTTCGTGTGAAGATATTTCCTTTTCCAGCATAGGCATCAAAGCGCCCTAGTGATCCCCTTGCAGATCCCACAAAAAGAGTGTCTCAAAACTCTTCTCTCGAAAGGAAGGTTCGACTCTGTGAGTAGAAGGCACTCATCGCAAAGAAGTTTCTGAGAAGAGTTCAATCTAGTTTTCATCGTAATGTATGTTCCTTTCCACTAGATGCCGCAATCGCACCAAATATCCACTTGCAGTTTCCACAAAAAGAGTCATGCAGAACCGCTCTACGAAAAGGAATGTTCAACACTGTGAGTTCAATCCCCACGTGACAAAGAAGTTTCGGAGGATGCTTCCGTCTAGTTTGTATGTGAAGATATTTCCTTTTCCAACTCCAGCCTCAAAGCGCTCCAAATATCCACTTGCGAATACTACAAAAACAGTGTTTCAAAACTGGTCTATCAAAACGAAGGTTCAACTCTGTGAGTTGAATGCACTCACCACAAAGAAGTTTGTGAGAATGCTTCCATCTAGTTTTTATGCAATGTTATTTCCTTTTGCAGCGTAGGCCTCAAAGCGCTCCAATTATCCACTTGCAGACTCTACAAAAAGAGTGTTTCCAAACTGCTCTAGCAAAAAGAAGGCTGAACTCTGTGAGTTGAATGCACAAAGCCCAGGGAACTTTCTGAGAATGCCTTTGTGTCCTTTCTACGTGAAGACATTTCCTTTTCCAGCATAGGCCTCAAAGCACTCCATACATCCACCTGAAGATTCTACTAAGAGAGTGTTTCCAAACTTCTCTATCAAAAGGAAGGTTCTACTCTGTGAGTTCAATGCACACATGACCAAGACGTTTCTGAGAATGCTTCTGTCTAGCTTTTCTGTGAAGATATTTCCTTTTCCAGCCGAGGCCTCAAAGCGCTCCACATATCCACTTGCAGATTCTACAAAAAGAGTGTTTCAAAACTGCTCTTTCCAAAGGAAGCTTCAAGTCTGTGCGTTGAATGCCCCCATCGCAAAGAAGTTTCTGAGAATGCTTCTGTCTAGTTTATATGTGAAGATATTTCCTTTTCCAACATAGGCCTCAAAGCGCTCCAAATAAACACTTGCAGATTCTACAAAAGGAGTGTTTCAAAACTGTTCTCTCAAGAGGGACGTTCAAGTCTGTGAGTGGAACGCACTCATCACAAAGAAGTTTCTGAGAATCCATCTGTCTGGTTTCTATGTGATGATATTTCGTTTCCCAGCATTGGCCTCGAAGCGCTCCCAAGATCCTCATTCAGATGCCTCTAAAAGAGTGTTTCAAAACTTCTCTATCAAAAGGAAGGTTCAAGCCTGTGAGTTGAATGCACTCATCACACAGAAGTTTCTGAGAAGGCTTCTGTCTAGTTTCTATGTGAAGATATTTCCCTTTCCATCATAGGCCTCAAATCGCTCCAAATATCCACTTGCAGATGTTACAAAAAGGCTGTTTCCAAACGGCTCTATCGAAAGGCCGGTTCAACTCTGTGAGTTGAATGCACACATCGCAAAGAAGTTTCTGAGAATGCTTCTGTCTAGTGTTTATGTGAAGATATTCCCTTTTCCAGCATAGGCCTCAAAGCCCTCCAAATATCCACTTGCAGATTCTACACAAAGTGCGTTTCAGAACTGCTCTATCAAAAGGAAGGTTCAACCGTGTGAGTTGAATGCACACATCGCAAAGATGTTTCTGAGAATGCTTCTGTCTAGTTTTTAGGTGAAGATATTTCATTTCCCAGCAAAGGCCTCAAAACGCTCCAAATATCCACTTGCAGATTCTACAAAAGGAGTGTTTCAAAACTGCTCTTTCAAAAGGAAGGTTCAAGTCTGTGAGTTGAAGGCACTCATCACAAAGAAGTTTGTGAGAATGCTTCTGTCTACTTGGTATGTGAAGATATTTCCTCTTCCAGCCTAGGCCTCCAAAAGCTCCAAACATCCCCTAGCAAATTCTGCAAAAAGAGTGTTTCAAAACTGCGCTCTCCAAAGGAAGAGTCCCCTCTGTGAGTTGAATGCATAAAGCACAGGGTAGTTTCTGAGAACGCTTCCGTCTAGTTTTTAAGGGAAGATATTTCCTTTTCCAGTGTTGGCCTCTCGGCACACCGAATATCCCCTTGAAGATTCTACTCAAAGAGAGTTTCAAAACTGCTATAGCAAAGGGGAGCTTCAACTCTGTGAGTTGAATGCGTAGATCACAGAGAAGTTACTGAGAATGCTTCTCTCTAGTTTTTATGTGAAGTTATCTCCTTTTCCAGCATAGGCCTCAAAGCGTTCCAAGTATCGACTTGCAGATTCTACAAAAAGAGCGTTTCAAAGCTGTTCTATCAAAAGGGAGGTTCAACTCTGTGAGTTGAATGCAGAAAGCACAGGGAAGTCTCGGAGAATGCTTCCGTCTAGGTTCTAAGTGAAGTTATTTCCTTTTCCAGGGTAGGACTCAAAGCACTCCAAATCTCCCCTTGCAGATTCTACAAAAAGAGTGTTTCAAAACTGCTCTATCAAAAGGAAGGTTCAACTCGGTGTGTTGAATGCGCACATCAGAAAAGGTTCCTGAGAATGCTTCTGTCTAATTTTCGTGTGAAGATATTTCCTTTTCCAGCATAGGCATCAAAGCGCCCTAGTGATCCCCTTGCAGATCCCACAAAAAGAGTGTCTCAAAACTCTTCTCTCGAAAGGAAGGTTCGACTCTGTGAGTAGAAGGCACTCATCGCAAAGAAGTTTCTGAGAAGAGTTCAATCTAGTTTTCATCGTAATGTATGTTCCTTTCCACTAGATGCCGCAATCGCACCAAATATCCACTTGCAGTTTCCACAAAAAGAGTCATGCAGAACCGCTCTACGAAAAGGAATGTTCAACACTGTGAGTTCAATCCCCACGTGACAAAGAAGTTTCGGAGGATGCTTCCGTCTAGTTTGTATGTGAAGATATTTCCTTTTCCAACTCCAGCCTCAAAGCGCTCCAAATATCCACTTGCGAATACTACAAAAACAGTGTTTCAAAACTGGTCTATCAAAACGAAGGTTCAACTCTGTGAGTTGAATGCACTCACCACAAAGAAGTTTGTGAGAATGCTTCCATCTAGTTTTTATGCAATGTTATTTCCTTTTGCAGCGTAGGCCTCAAAGCGCTCCAATTATCCACTTGCAGACTCTACAAAAAGAGTGTTTCCAAACTGCTCTAGCAAAAAGAAGGCTGAACTCTGTGAGTTGAATGCACAAAGCCCAGGGAACTTTCTGAGAATGCCTTTGTGTCCTTTCCACGTGAAGACATTTCCTTTTCCAGCATAGGCCTCAAAGCACTCCATACATCCACCTGAAGATTCTACTAAGAGAGTGTTTCCAAACTTCTCTATCAAAAGGAAGGTTCTACTCTGTGAGTTCAATGCACACATGACCAAGACGTTTCTGAGAATGCTTCTGTCTAGCTTTTCTGTGAAGATATTTCCTTTTCCAGCCGAGGCCTCAAAGCGCTCCACATATCCACTTGCAGATTCTACAAAAAGAGTGTTTCAAAACTGCTCTTTCCAAAGGAAGCTTCAAGTCTGTGCGTTGAATGCCCCCATCGCAAAGAAGTTTCTGAGAATGCTTCTGTCTAGTTTATATGTGAAGATATTTCCTTTTCCAACATAGGCCTCAAAGCGCTCCAAATAAACACTTGCAGATTCTACAAAAGGAGTGTTTCAAAACTGTTCTCTCAAGAGGGACGTTCAAGTCTGTGAGTGGAACGCACTCATCACAAAGAAGTTTCTGAGAATCCATCTGTCTGGTTTCTATGTGATGATATTTCGTTTCCCAGCATTGGCCTCGAAGCGCTCCCAAGATCCTCATTCAGATGCCTCTAAAAGAGTGTTTCAAAACTTCTCTATCAAAAGGAAGGTTCAAGCCTGTGAGTTGAATGCACTCATCACACAGAAGTTTCTGAGAAGGCTTCTGTCTAGTTTCTATGTGAAGATATTTCCCTTTCCATCATAGGCCTCAAATCGCTCCAAATATCCACTTGCAGATGTTACAAAAAGGCTGTTTCCAAACGGCTCTATCGAAAGGCCGGTTCAACTCTGTGAGTTGAATGCACACATCGCAAAGAAGTTTCTGAGAATGCTTCTGTCTAGTGTTTATGTGAAGATATTCCCTTTTCCAGCATAGGCCTCAAAGCCCTCCAAATATCCACTTGCAGATTCTACACAAAGTGCGTTTCAGAACTGCTCTATCAAAAGGAAGGTTCAACCGTGTGAGTTGAATGCACACATCGCAAAGATGTTTCTGAGAATGCTTCTGTCTAGTTTTTAGGTGAAGATATTTCATTTCCCAGCAAAGGCCTCAAAACGCTCCAAATATCCACTTGCAGATTCTACAAAAGGAGTGTTTCAAAACTGCTCTTTCAAAAGGAAGGTTCAAGTCTGTGAGTTGAAGGCACTCATCACAAAGAAGTTTGTGAGAATGCTTCTGTCTACTTGGTATGTGAAGATATTTCCTCTTCCAGCCTAGGCCTCCAAAAGCTCCAAACATCCCCTAGCAAATTCTGCAAAAAGAGTGTTTCAAAACTGCGCTCTCCAAAGGAAGAGTCCCCTCTGTGAGTTGAATGCATAAAGCACAGGGTAGTTTCTGAGAACGCTTCCGTCTAGTTTTTAAGGGAAGATATTTCCTTTTCCAGTGTTGGCCTCTCGGCACACCGAATATCCCCTTGAAGATTCTACTCAAAGAGAGTTTCAAAACTGCTATAGCAAAGGGGAGCTTCAACTCTGTGAGTTGAATGCGTAGATCACAGAGAAGTTACTGAGAATGCTTCTCTCTAGTTTTTATGTGAAGATATCTCCTTTTCCAGCATAGGCCTCAAAGCGTTCCAAGTATCGACTTGCAGATTCTACAAAAAGAGCGTTTCAAAGCTGTTCTATCAAAAGGAAGGTTCAACTCTGTGAGTTGAATGCAGAAAGCACAGGGAAGTCTCGGAGAATGCTTCCGTCTAGGTTCTAAGTGAAGTTATTTCCTTTTCCAGGGTAGGACTCAAAGCACTCCAAATCTCCCCTTGCAGATTCTACAAAAAGAGTGTTTCAAAACTGCTCTATCAAAAGGAAGGTTCAACTCGGTGTGTTGAATGCGCACATCAGAAAAGGTTCCTGAGAATGCTTCTGTCTAATTTTCGTGTGAAGATATTTCCTTTTCCAGCATAGGCATCAAAGCGCCCTAGTGATCCCCTTGCAGATCCCACAAAAAGAGTGTCTCAAAACTCTTCTCTCGAAAGGAAGGTTCGACTCTGTGAGTAGAAGGCACTCATCGCAAAGAAGTTTCTGAGAAGAGTTCAATCTAGTTTTCATCGTAATGTATGTTCCTTTCCACTAGATGCCGCAATCGCACCAAATATCCACTTGCAGTTTCCACAAAAAGAGTCATGCAGAACCGCTCTACGAAAAGGAATGTTCAACACTGTGAGTTCAATCCCCACGTGACAAAGAAGTTTCGGAGGATGCTTCCGTCTAGTTTGTATGTGAAGATATTTCCTTTTCCAACTCCAGCCTCAAAGCGCTCCAAATATCCACTTGCGAATACTACAAAAACAGTGTTTCAAAACTGGTCTATCAAAACGAAGGTTCAACTCAGTGAGTTGAATGCACTCACCACAAAGAAGTTTGTGAGAATGCTTCCATCTAGTTTTTATGCAATGTTATTTCCTTTTGCAGCGTAGGCCTCAAAGCGCTCCAATTATCCACTTGCAGACTCTACAAAAAGAGTGTTTCCAAACTGCTCTAGCAAAAAGAAGGCTGAACTCTGTGAGTTGAATGCACAAAGCCCAGGGAACTTTCTGAGAATGCCTTTGTGTCCTTTCTACGTGAAGACATTTCCTTTTCCAGCATAGGCCTCAAAGCACTCCATACATCCACCTGAAGATTCTACTAAGAGAGTGTTTCCAAACTTCTCTATCAAAAGGAAGGTTCTACTCTGTGAGTTCAATGCACACATGACCAAGACGTTTCTGAGAATGCTTCTGTCTAGCTTTTCTGTGAAGATATTTCCTTTTCCAGCCGAGGCCTCAAAGCGCTCCACATATCCACTTGCAGATTCTACAAAAAGAGTGTTTCAAAACTGCGCTCTCCAAAGGAAGAGTCCCCTCCGTGAGTTGAATGCATAAAGCACAAGGTAGTTTCTGAGAACGCTTCCGTCTAGTTTTTAAGGGAAGATATTTCCTTTTCCAGTGTTGGCCTCTCGGCACACCGAATATCCCCTTGAAGATTCTACTCAAAGAGAGTTTCAAAACTGCTATAGCAAAGGGGAGCTTCAACTCTGTGAGTTGAATGCGCACATCACAGAGAAGTTTCTGAGAATGCTTCTCTCTAGTTTTTATTTGAAGCTATTTCCTTTTCCAACATAGGCCTCAAAGCGTTCCAAGTATCGACTGGCAGATTCTACAAAAAGAGCGTTTCAAAGCTGTTCTATCAAAAGGAAGGTTCAACTCTGTGAGTTGAATGCAGAAAGCACAGGGAAGTCTCTGAGAATGCTTCCGTCTAGGTTCTAAGTGAAGTTATTTCCTTTTCCAGGGTAGGACTCAAAGCACTCCAAATCTCCCCTTGCAGATTCTACAAAAAGAGTGTTTCAAAACTGCTCTATCAAAAGGAAGGTTCAACTCGGTGAGTTGAATGCGCACATCAGAAAAGGTTCCTGAGAATGCTTCTGTCTAATTTTCGTGTGAAGATATTTCCTTTTCCAGCATAGGCATCAAAGCGCCCTAGTGATCCCCCTGCAGATTCCACAAAAAGAGTGTCTCAAAACTCTTCTCTCGAAAGGAAGGTTCGACTCTGTGAGTAGAAGGCACTCATCGCAAAGAAGTTTCTGAGAAGAGTTCAATCTAGTTTTCATCGTAATGTATGTTCCTTTCCACTAGATGCCGCAATCGCACCAAATATCCACTTGCAGTTTCCACAAAAAGAGTCATGCAGAACCGCTCTACGAAAAGGAATGTTCAACACTGTGAGTTCAATCCCCACGTGACAAAGAAGTTTCGGAGGATGCTTCCGTCTAGTTTGTATGTGAAGATATTTCCTTTTCCAACTCCAGCCTCAAAGCGCTCCAAATATCCACTTGCGAATACTACAAAAACAGTGTTTCAAAACTGGTCTATCAAAACGAAGGTTCAACTCTGTGAGTTGAATGCACTCACCACAAAGAAGTTTGTGAGAATGCTTCCATCTAGTTTTTATGCAATGTTATTTCCTTTTGCAGCGTAGGCCTCAAAGCGCTCCAATTATCCACTTGCAGACTCTACAAAAAGAGTGTTTCCAAACTGCTCTAGCAAAAAGAAGGCTGAACTCTGTGAGTTGAATGCACAAAGCCCAGGGAACTTTCTGAGAATGCCTTTGTGTCCTTTCTACGTGAAGACATTTCCTTTTCCAGCATAGGCCTCAAAGCACTCCATACATCCACCTGAAGATTCTACTAAAAGAGTGTTTCCAAACTTCTCTATCAAAAGGAAGGTTCTACTCTGTGAGTTCAATGCACACATGACCAAGACGTTTCTGAGAATGCTTCTGTCTAGCTTTTCTGTGAAGATATTTCCTTTTCCAGCCGAGGCCTCAAAGCGCTCCACATATCCACTTGCAGATTCTACAAAAAGAGTGTTTCAAAACTGCTCTTTCCAAAGGAAGCTTCAAGTCTGTGCGTTGAATGCCCCCATCGCAAAGAAGTTTCTGAGAATGCTTCTGTCTAGTTTATATGTGAAGATATTTCCTTTTCCAACATAGGCCTCAAAGCGCTCCAAATAAACACTTGCAGATTCTACAAAAGGAGTGTTTCAAAACTGTTCTCTCAAGAGGGACGTTCAAGTCTGTGAGTGGAACGCACTCATCACCAAGAAGTTTCTGAGAATCCATCTGTCTGGTTTCTATGTGATGATATTTCGTTTCCCAGCATTGGCCTCGAAGCGCTCCCAAGATCCTCATTCAGATGCCTCTAAAAGAGTGTTTCAAAACTTCTCTATCAAAAGGAAGGTTCAAGCCTGTGAGTTGAATGCACTCATCACACAGAAGTTTCTGAGAAGGCTTCTGTCTAGTTTCTATGTGAAGATATTTCCCTTTCCATCATAGGCCTCAAATCGCTCCAAATATCCACTTGCAGATGTTACAAAAAGGCTGTTTCCAAACGGCTCTATCGAAAGGCCGGTTCAACTCTGTGAGTTGAATGCACACATCGCAAAGAAGTTTCTGAGAATGCTTCTGTCTAGTGTTTATGTGAAGATATTCCCTTTTCCAGCATAGGCCTCAAAGCCCTCCAAATATCCACTTGCAGATTCTACACAAAGTGCGTTTCAGAACTGCTCTATCAAAAGGAAGGTTCAACCGTGTGAGTTGAATGCACACATCGCAAAGATGTTTCTGAGAATGCTTCTGTCTAGTTTTTAGGTGAAGATATTTCATTTCCCAGCAAAGGCCTCAAAACGCTCCAAATATCCACTTGCAGATTCTACAAAAGGAGTGTTTCAAAACTGCTCTTTCAAAAGGAAGGTTCAAGTCTGTGAGTTGAAGGCACTCATCACAAAGAAGTTTGTGAGAATGCTTCTGTCTACTTGGTATGTGAAGATATTTCCTCTTCCAGCCTAGGCCTCCAAAAGCTCCAAACATCCCCTAGCAAATTCTGCAAAAAGAGTGTTTCAAAACTGCGCTCTCCAAAGGAAGAGTCCCCTCTGTGAGTTGAATGCATAAAGCACAGGGTAGTTTCTGAGAACGCTTCCGTCTAGTTTTTAAGGGAAGATATTTCCTTTTCCAGTGTTGGCCTCTCGGCACACCGAATATCCCCTTGAAGATTCTACTCAAAGAGAGTTTCAAAACTGCTATAGCAAAGGGGAGCTTCAACTCTGTGAGTTGAATGCGTAGATCACAGAGAAGTTACTGAGAATGCTTCTCTCTAGTTTTTATGTGAAGATATCTCCTTTTCCAGCATAGGCCTCAAAGCGTTCCAAGTATCGACTTGCAGATTCTACAAAAAGAGCGTTTCAAAGCTGTTCTATCAAAAGGAAGGTTCAACTCTGTGAGTTGAATGCAGAAAGCACAGGGAAGTCTCGGAGAATGCTTCCGTCTAGGTTCTAAGTGAAGTTATTTCCTTTTCCAGGGTAGGACTCAAAGCACTCCAAATCTCCCCTTGCAGATTCTACAAAAAGAGTGTTTCAAAACTGCTCTATCAAAAGGAAGGTTCAACTCGGTGTGTTGAATGCGCACATCAGAAAAGGTTCCTGAGAATGCTTCTGTCTAATTTTCGTGTGAAGATATTTCCTTTTCCAGCATAGGCATCAAAGCGCCCTAGTGATCCCCTTGCAGATCCCACAAAAAGAGTGTCTCAAAACTCTTCTCTCGAAAGGAAGGTTCGACTCTGTGAGTAGAAGGCACTCATCGCAAAGAAGTTTCTGAGAAGAGTTCAATCTAGTTTTCATCGTAATGTATGTTCCTTTCCACTAGATGCCGCAATCGCACCAAATATCCACTTGCAGTTTCCACAAAAAGAGTCATGCAGAACCGCTCTACGAAAAGGAATGTTCAACACTGTGAGTTCAATCCCCACGTGACAAAGAAGTTTCGGAGGATGCTTCCGTCTAGTTTGTATGTGAAGATATTTCCTTTTCCAACTCCAGCCTCAAAGCGCTCCAAATATCCACTTGCGAATACTACAAAAACAGTGTTTCAAAACTGGTCTATCAAAACGAAGGTTCAACTCTGTGAGTTGAATGCACTCACCACAAAGAAGTTTGTGAGAATGCTTCCATCTAGTTTTTATGCAATGTTATTTCCTTTTGCAGCGTAGGCCTCAAAGCGCTCCAATTATCCACTTGCAGACTCTACAAAAAGAGTGTTTCCAAACTGCTCTAGCAAAAAGAAGGCTGAACTCTGTGAGTTGAATGCACAAAGCCCAGGGAACTTTCTGAGAATGCCTTTGTGTCCTTTCTACGTGAAGACATTTCCTTTTCCAGCATAGGCCTCAAAGCACTCCATACATCCACCTGAAGATTCTACTAAGAGAGTGTTTCCAAACTTCTCTATCAAAAGGAAGGTTCTACTCTGTGAGTTCAATGCACACATGACCAAGACGTTTCTGAGAATGCTTCTGTCTAGCTTTTCTGTGAAGATATTTCCTTTTCCAGCCGAGGCCTCAAAGCGCTCCACATATCCACTTGCAGATTCTACAAAAAGAGTGTTTCAAAACTGCTCTTTCCAAAGGAAGCTTCAAGTCTGTGCGTTGAATGCCCCCATCGCAAAGAAGTTTCTGAGAATGCTTCTGTCTAGTTTATATGTGAAGATATTTCCTTTTCCAACATAGGCCTCAAAGCGCTCCAAATAAACACTTGCAGATTCTACAAAAGGAGTGTTTCAAAACTGTTCTCTCAAGAGGGACGTTCAAGTCTGTGAGTGGAACGCACTCATCACAAAGAAGTTTCTGAGAATCCATCTGTCTGGTTTCTATGTGATGATATTTCGTTTCCCAGCATTGGCCTCGAAGCGCTCCCAAGATCCTCATTCAGATGCCTCTAAAAGAGTGTTTCAAAACTTCTCTATCAAAAGGAAGGTTCAAGCCTGTGAGTTGAATGCACTCATCACACAGAAGTTTCTGAGAAGGCTTCTGTCTAGTTTCTATGTGAAGATATTTCCCTTTCCATCATAGGCCTCAAATCGCTCCAAATATCCACTTGCAGATGTTACAAAAAGGCTGTTTCCAAACGGCTCTATCGAAAGGCCGGTTCAACTCTGTGAGTTGAATGCACACATCGCAAAGAAGTTTCTGAGAATGCTTCTGTCTAGTGTTTATGTGAAGATATTCCCTTTTCCAGCATAGGCCTCAAAGCCCTCCAAATATCCACTTGCAGATTCTACACAAAGTGCGTTTCAGAACTGCTCTATCAAAAGGAAGGTTCAACCGTGTGAGTTGAATGCACACATCGCAAAGATGTTTCTGAGAATGCTTCTGTCTAGTTTTTAGGTGAAGATATTTCATTTCCCAGCAAAGGCCTCAAAACGCTCCAAATATCCACTTGCAGATTCTACAAAAGGAGTGTTTCAAAACTGCTCTTTCAAAAGGAAGGTTCAAGTCTGTGAGTTGAAGGCACTCATCACAAAGAAGTTTGTGAGAATGCTTCTGTCTACTTGGTATGTGAAGATATTTCCTCTTCCAGCCTAGGCCTCCAAAAGCTCCAAACATCCCCTAGCAAATTCTGCAAAAAGAGTGTTTCAAAACTGCGCTCTCCAAAGGAAGAGTCCCCTCTGTGAGTTGAATGCATAAAGCACAGGGTAGTTTCTGAGAACGCTTCCGTCTAGTTTTTAAGGGAAGATATTTCCTTTTCCAGTGTTGGCCTCTCGGCACACCGAATATCCCCTTGAAGATTCTACTCAAAGAGAGTTTCAAAACTGCTATAGCAAAGGGGAGCTTCAACTCTGTGAGTTGAATGCGTAGATCACAGAGAAGTTACTGAGAATGCTTCTCTCTAGTTTTTATGTGAAGATATCTCCTTTTCCAGCATAGGCCTCAAAGCGTTCCAAGTATCGACTTGCAGATTCTACAAAAAGAGCGTTTCAAAGCTGTTCTATCAAAAGGAAGGTTCAACTCTGTGAGTTGAATGCAGAAAGCACAGGGAAGTCTCGGAGAATGCTTCCGTCTAGGTTCTAAGTGAAGTTATTTCCTTTTCCAGGGTAGGACTCAAAGCACTCCAAATCTCCCCTTGCAGATTCTACAAAAAGAGTGTTTCAAAACTGCTCTATCAAAAGGAAGGTTCAACTCGGTGTGTTGAATGCGCACATCAGAAAAGGTTCCTGAGAATGCTTCTGTCTAATTTTCGTGTGAAGATATTTCCTTTTCCAGCATAGGCATCAAAGCGCCCTAGTGATCCCCTTGCAGATCCCACAAAAAGAGTGTCTCAAAACTCTTCTCTCGAAAGGAAGGTTCGACTCTGTGAGTAGAAGGCACTCATCGCAAAGAAGTTTCTGAGAAGAGTTCAATCTAGTTTTCATCGTAATGTATGTTCCTTTCCACTAGATGCCGCAATCGCACCAAATATCCACTTGCAGTTTCCACAAAAAGAGTCATGCAGAACCGCTCTACGAAAAGGAATGTTCAACACTGTGAGTTCAATCCCCACGTGACAAAGAAGTTTCGGAGGATGCTTCCGTCTAGTTTGTATGTGAAGATATTTCCTTTTCCAACTCCAGCCTCAAAGCGCTCCAAATATCCACTTGCGAATACTACAAAAACAGTGTTTCAAAACTGGTCTATCAAAACGAAGGTTCAACTCTGTGAGTTGAATGCACTCACCACAAAGAAGTTTGTGAGAATGCTTCCATCTAGTTTTTATGCAATGTTATTTCCTTTTGCAGCGTAGGCCTCAAAGCGCTCCAATTATCCACTTGCAGACTCTACAAAAAGAGTGTTTCCAAACTGCTCTAGCAAAAAGAAGGCTGAACTCTGTGAGTTGAATGCACAAAGCCCAGGGAACTTTCTGAGAATGCCTTTGTGTCCTTTCTACGTGAAGACATTTCCTTTTCCAGCATAGGCCTCAAAGCACTCCATACATCCACCTGAAGATTCTACTAAGAGAGTGTTTCCAAACTTCTCTATCAAAAGGAAGGTTCTACTCTGTGAGTTCAATGCACACATGACCAAGACGTTTCTGAGAATGCTTCTGTCTAGCTTTTCTGTGAAGATATTTCCTTTTCCAGCCGAGGCCTCAAAGCGCTCCACATATCCACTTGCAGATTCTACAAAAAGAGTGTTTCAAAACTGCTCTTTCCAAAGGAAGCTTCAAGTCTGTGCGTTGAATGCCCTCATCGCAAAGAAGTTTCTGAGAATGCTTCTGTCTAGTTTATATGTGAAGATATTTCCTTTTCCAACATAGGCCTCAAAGCGCTCCAAATAAACACTTGCAGATTCTACAAAAGGAGTGTTTCAAAACTGTTCTCTCAAGAGGGACGTTCAAGTCTGTGAGTGGAACGCACTCATCACTAAGAAGTTTCTGAGAATCCATCTGTCTGGTTTCTATGTGATGATATTTCGTTTCCCAGCATTGGCCTCGAAGCGCTCCCAAGATCCTCATTCAGATGCCTGCAAAAGAGTGTTTCAAAACTTCTCTATCAAAAGGAAGGTTCAAGCCTGTGAGTTGAATGCACTCATCACACAGAAGTTTCTGAGAAGGCTTCTGTCTAGTTTCTATGTGAAGATATTTCCCTTTCCATCATAGGCCTCAAATCGCTCCAAATATCCACTTGCAGATGTTACAAAAAGGCTGTTTCCAAACGGCTCTATCGAAAGGCCGGTTCAACTCTGTGAGTTGAATGCACACATCGCAAAGAAGTTTCTGAGAATGCTTCTGTCTAGTGTTTATGTGAAGATATTCCCTTTTCCAGCATAGGCCTCAAAGCCCTCCAAATATCCACTTGCAGATTCTACACAAAGTGCGTTTCAGAACTGCTCTATCAAAAGGAAGGTTCAACCGTGTGAGTTGAATGCACACATCGCAAAGATGTTTCTGAGAATGCTTCTGTCTAGTTTTTAGGTGAAGATATTTCATTTCCCAGCAAAGGCCTCAAAACGCTCCAAATATCCACTTGCAGATTCTACAAAAGGAGTGTTTCAAAACTGCTCTTTCAAAAGGAAGGTTCAAGTCTGTGAGTTGAAGGCACTCATCACAAAGAAGTTTGTGAGAATGCTTCTGTCTACTTGGTATGTGAAGATATTTCCTCTTCCAGCCTAGGCCTCCAAAAGCTCCAAACATCCCCTGGCAAATTCTGCAAAAAGAGTGTTTCAAAACTGCGCTCTCCAAAGGAAGAGTCCCCTCCGTGAGTTGAATGCATAAAGCACAGGGTAGTTTCTGAGAACGCTTCCGTCTAGTTTTTAAGGGAAGATATTTCCTTTTCCAGTGTTGGCCTCTCGGCACACCGAATATCCCCTTGAAGATTCTACTCAAAGAGAGTTTCAAAACTGCTATAGCAAAGGGGAGCTTCAAGTCTGTGAGTTGAATGCGTAGATCACAGAGAAGTTTCTGAGAATGCTTCTCTCTAGTTTTTATGTGAAGCTATTTCCTTTTCCAGCATAGGCCTCAAAGCGTTCCAAGTATGGACTTGCAGATTCTACAAAAAGAGCGTTTCAAAGCTGTTCTATCAAAAGGAAGGTTCAACTCTGTGAGTTGAATGCAGAAAGCACAGGGAAGTCTCGGAGAATGCTTCCGTCTAGGTTCTAAGTGAAGTTATTTCCTTTTCCAGGGTAGGACTCAAAGCACTCCAAATCTCCCCTTGCAGATTCTACAAAAAGAGTGTTTCAAAACTGCTCTATCAAAAGGAAGGTTCAACTCCGTGAGTTGAATGCGCACATCAGAAAAGGTTCCTGAGAATGCTTCTGTCTAGTTTTCGTGTGAAGATATTTCCTTTTCCAGCATAGGCATCAAAGCGCCCTAGTGATCCCCTTGCAGATCCCACAAAAAGAGTGTCTCAAAACTCTTCTCTCGAAAGGAAGGTTCGACTCTGTGAGTAGAAGGCACTCATCGCAAAGAAGTTTCTGAGAAGAGTTCAATCTAGTTTTCATCGTAATGTATGTTCCTTTCCACTAGATGCCGCAATCGCACCAAATATCCACTTGCAGTATCCACAAAAAGAGTCATGCAGAACCGCTCTACGAAAAGGAATGCTCAACACTGTGAGTTCAATCCCCACGTGACAAAGAAGTTTCGGAGGATGCTTCCGTCTAGTTTGTATGTGAAGATATTTCCTTTTCCAACTCCAGCCTCAAAGCGCTCCAAATATCCACTTGCGAATACTACAAAAACAGTGTTTCAAAACTGGTCTATCAAAACGAAGGTTCAACTCTGTGAGTTGAATGCACTCACCACAAAGAAGTTTGTGAGAATGCTTCCATCTAGTTTTTATGCAATGTTATTTCCTTTTGCAGCGTAGGCCTCAAAGCGCTCCAATTATCCACTTGCAGACTCTACAAAAAGAGTGTTTCCAAACTGCTCTAGCAAAAAGAAGGCTGAACTCTGTGAGTTGAATGCACAAAGCCCAGGGAACTTTCTGAGAATGCCTTTGTGTCCTTTCTACGTGAAGACATTTCCTTTTCCAGCATAGGCCTCAAAGCACTCCATACATCCACCTGAAGATTCTACTAAAAGAGTGTTTCCAAACTTCTCTATCAAAAGGAAGGTTCTACTCTGTGAGTTCAATGCACACATGACCAAGACGTTTCTGAGAATGCTTCTGTCTAGCTTTTCTGTGAAGATATTTCCTTTTCCAGCCGAGGCCTCAAAGCGCTCCACATATCCACTTGCAGATTCTACAAAAAGAGTGTTTCAAAACTGCTCTTTCCAAAGGAAGCTTCACGTCTGTGCGTTGAATGCCCTCATCGCAAAGAAGTTTCTGAGAATGCTTCTGTCTAGTTTATATGTGAAGATATTTCCTTTTCCAACATAGGCCTCAAAGCGCTCCAAATAAACACTTGCAGATTCTACAAAGGGAGTGTTTCAAAACTGTTCTCTCAAGAGGGACGTTCAAGTCTGTGAGTGGAACGCACTCATCACAAAGAAGTTTCTGAGAATCCATCTGTCTGGTTTCTATGTGATGATATTTCGTTTCCCAGCATTGGCCTCGAAGCGCTCCCAAGATCCTCATTCAGATGCCTGTAAAAGAGTGTTTCAAAACTTCTCTATCAAAAGGAAGGTTCAAGCCTGTGAGTTGAATGCACTCATCACACAGAAGTTTCTGAGAAGGCTTCTGTCTAGTTTCTATGTGAAGATATTTCCCTTTCCATCATAGGCCTCAAATCGCTCCAAATATCCACTTGCAGATGTTACAAAAAGGCTGTTTCCAAACGGCTCTATCGAAAGGCCGGTTCAACTCTGTGAGTTGAATGCACACATCGCAAAGAAGTTTCTGAGAATGCTTCTGTCTAGTGTTTATGTGAAGATATTCCCTTTTCCAGCATAGGCCTCAAAGCCCTCCAAATATCCACTTGCAGATTCTACACAAAGTGTGTTTCAAAACTGCTCTATCAAAAGGAAGGTTCAACCGTGTGAGTTGAATGCACACATCGCAAAGATGTTTCTGAGAATGCTTCTGTCTAGTTTTTAGGTGAAGATATTTCATTTCCCAGCAAAGGCCTCAAAACGCTCCAAATATCCACTTGCAGATTCTACAAAAGGAGTGTTTCAAAACTGCTCTTTCAAAAGGAAGGTTCAAGTCTGTGAGTTGAAGGCACTCATCACAAAGAAGTTTGTGAGAGTGCTTCTGTCTACTTGGTATGTGAAGATATTTCCTCTTCCAGCACAGGCCTCCAAAAGCTCCAAACATCCCCTAGCAAATTCTGCAAGAAGAGTGTTTCAAAACTGCGCTCTCCAAAGGAAGAGTCCCCTCCGTGAGTTGAATGCATAAAGCACAAGGTAGTTTCTGAGAACGCTTCCGTCTAGTTTTTAAGGGAAGATATTTCCTTTTCCAGTGTTGGCCTCTCGGCACACCGAATATCCCCTTGAAGATTCTACTCAAAGAGAGTTTCAAAACTGCTATAGCAAAGGGGAGCTTCAACTCTGTGAGTTGAATGCGCACATCACAGAGAAGTTTCTGAGAATGCTTCTCTCTAGTTTTTATGTGAAGCTATTTCCTTTTCCAACATAGGCCTCAAAGCGTTCCAAGTATCCACTGGCAGATTCTACAAAAAGAGCGTTTCAAAGCTGTTCTATCAAAAGGAAGGTTCAACTCTGTGAGTTGAATGCAGAAAGCACAGGGAAGTCTCTGAGAATGCTTCCGTCTAGGTTCTAAGTGAAGTTATTTCCTTTTCCAGGGTAGGACTCAAAGCACTCCAAATCTCCCCTTGCAGATTCTACAAAAAGAGTGTTTCAAAACTGCTCTATCAAAAGGAAGGTTCAACTCGGTGAGTTGAATGCGCACATCAGAAAAGGTTCCTGAGAATGCTTCTGTCTAATTTTCGTGTGAAGATATTTCCTTTTCCAGCATAGGCATCAAAGCGCCCTAGTGATCCCCCTGCAGATTCCACAAAAAGAGTGTCTCAAAACTCTTCTCTCGAAAGGAAGGTTCGACTCTGTGAGTAGAAGGCACTCATCGCAAAGAAGTTTCTGAGAAGAGTTCAATCTAGTTTTCATCGTAATGTATGTTCCTTTCCACTAGATGCCGCAATCGCACCAAATATCCACTTGCAGTTTCCACAAAAAGAGTCATGCAGAACCGCTCTACGAAAAGGAATGTTCAACACTGTGAGTTCAATCCCCACGTGACAAAGAAGTTTCGGAGGATGCTTCCGTCTAGTTTGTATGTGAAGATATTTCCTTTTCCAACTCCAGCCTCAAAGCGCTCCAAATATCCACTTGCGAATACTACAAAAACAGTGTTTCAAAACTGGTCTATCAAAACGAAGGTTCAACTCTGTGAGTTGAATGCACTCACCACAAAGAAGTTTGTGAGAATGCTTCCATCTAGTTTTTATGCAATGTTATTTCCTTTTGCAGCGTAGGCCTCAAAGCGCTCCAATTATCCACTTGCAGACTCTACAAAAAGAGTGTTTCCAAACTGCTCTAGCAAAAAGAAGGCTGAACTCTGTGAGTTGAATGCACAAAGCCCAGGGAACTTTCTGAGAATGCCTTTGTGTCCTTTCTACGTGAAGACATTTCCTTTTCCAGCATAGGCCTCAAAGCACTCCATACATCCACCTGAAGATTCTACTAAGAGAGTGTTTCCAAACTTCTCTATCAAAAGGAAGGTTCTACTCTGTGAGTTCAATGCACACATGACCAAGACGTTTCTGAGAATGCTTCTGTCTAGCTTTTCTGTGAAGATATTTCCTTTTCCAGCCGAGGCCTCAAAGCGCTCCACATATCCACTTGCAGATTCTACAAAAAGAGTGTTTCAAAACTGCTCTTTCCAAAGGAAGCTTCAAGTCTGTGCGTTGAATGCCCTCATCGCAAAGAAGTTTCTGAGAATGCTTCTGTCTAGTTTATATGTGAAGATATTTCCTTTTCCAACATAGGCCTCAAAGCGCTCCAAATAAACACTTGCAGATTCTACAAAAGGAGTGTTTCAAAACTGTTCTCTCAAGAGGGACGTTCAAGTCTGTGAGTGGAACGCACTCATCACTAAGAAGTTTCTGAGAATCCATCTGTCTGGTTTCTATGTGATGATATTTCGTTTCCCAGCATTGGCCTCGAAGCGCTCCCAAGATCCTCATTCAGATGCCTGCAAAAGAGTGTTTCAAAACTTCTCTATCAAAAGGAAGGTTCAAGCCTGTGAGTTGAATGCACTCATCACACAGAAGTTTCTGAGAAGGCTTCTGTCTAGTTTCTATGTGAAGATATTTCCCTTTCCATCATAGGCCTCAAATCGCTCCAAATATCCACTTGCAGATGTTACAAAAAGGCTGTTTCCAAACGGCTCTATCGAAAGGCCGGTTCAACTCTGTGAGTTGAATGCACACATCGCAAAGAAGTTTCTGAGAATGCTTCTGTCTAGTGTTTATGTGAAGATATTCCCTTTTCCAGCATAGGCCTCAAAGCCCTCCAAATATCCACTTGCAGATTCTACACAAAGTGCGTTTCAGAACTGCTCTATCAAAAGGAAGGTTCAACCGTGTGAGTTGAATGCACACATCGCAAAGATGTTTCTGAGAATGCTTCTGTCTAGTTTTTAGGTGAAGATATTTCATTTCCCAGCAAAGGCCTCAAAACGCTCCAAATATCCACTTGCAGATTCTACAAAAGGAGTGTTTCAAAACTGCTCTTTCAAAAGGAAGGTTCAAGTCTGTGAGTTGAAGGCACTCATCACAAAGAAGTTTGTGAGAATGCTTCTGTCTACTTGGTATGTGAAGATATTTCCTCTTCCAGCCTAGGCCTCCAAAAGCTCCAAACATCCCCTGGCAAATTCTGCAAAAAGAGTGTTTCAAAACTGCGCTCTCCAAAGGAAGAGTCCCCTCCGTGAGTTGAATGCATAAAGCACAGGGTAGTTTCTGAGAACGCTTCCGTCTAGTTTTTAAGGGAAGATATTTCCTTTTCCAGTGTTGGCCTCTCGGCACACCGAATATCCCCTTGAAGATTCTACTCAAAGAGAGTTTCAAAACTGCTATAGCAAAGGGGAGCTTCAAGTCTGTGAGTTGAATGCGTAGATCACAGAGAAGTTTCTGAGAATGCTTCTCTCTAGTTTTTATGTGAAGCTATTTCCTTTTCCAGCATAGGCCTCAAAGCGTTCCAAGTATGGACTTGCAGATTCTACAAAAAGAGCGTTTCAAAGCTGTTCTATCAAAAGGAAGGTTCAACTCTGTGAGTTGAATGCAGAAAGCACAGGGAAGTCTCGGAGAATGCTTCCGTCTAGGTTCTAAGTGAAGTTATTTCCTTTTCCAGGGTAGGACTCAAAGCACTCCAAATCTCCCCTTGCAGATTCTACAAAAAGAGTGTTTCAAAACTGCTCTATCAAAAGGAAGGTTCAACTCCGTGAGTTGAATGCGCACATCAGAAAAGGTTCCTGAGAATGCTTCTGTCTAGTTTTCGTGTGAAGATATTTCCTTTTCCAGCATAGGCATCAAAGCGCCCTAGTGATCCCCTTGCAGATCCCACAAAAAGAGTGTCTCAAAACTCTTCTCTCGAAAGGAAGGTTCGACTCTGTGAGTAGAAGGCACTCATCGCAAAGAAGTTTCTGAGAAGAGTTCAATCTAGTTTTCATCGTAATGTATGTTCCTTTCCACTAGATGCCGCAATCGCACCAAATATCCACTTGCAGTATCCACAAAAAGAGTCATGCAGAACCGCTCTACGAAAAGGAATGCTCAACACTGTGAGTTCAATCCCCACGTGACAAAGAAGTTTCGGAGGATGCTTCCGTCTAGTTTGTATGTGAAGATATTTCCTTTTCCAACTCCAGCCTCAAAGCGCTCCAAATATCCACTTGCGAATACTACAAAAACAGTGTTTCAAAACTGGTCTATCAAAACGAAGGTTCAACTCTGTGAGTTGAATGCACTCACCACAAAGAAGTTTGTGAGAATGCTTCCATCTAGTTTTTATGCAATGTTATTTCCTTTTGCAGCGTAGGCCTCAAAGCGCTCCAATTATCCACTTGCAGACTCTACAAAAAGAGTGTTTCCAAACTGCTCTAGCAAAAAGAAGGCTGAACTCTGTGAGTTGAATGCACAAAGCCCAGGGAACTTTCTGAGAATGCCTTTGTGTCCTTTCTACGTGAAGACATTTCCTTTTCCAGCATAGGCCTCAAAGCACTCCATACATCCACCTGAAGATTCTACTAAAAGAGTGTTTCCAAACTTCTCTATCAAAAGGAAGGTTCTACTCTGTGAGTTCAATGCACACATGACCAAGACGTTTCTGAGAATGCTTCTGTCTAGCTTTTCTGTGAAGATATTTCCTTTTCCAGCCGAGGCCTCAAAGCGCTCCACATATCCACTTGCAGATTCTACAAAAAGAGTGTTTCAAAACTGCTCTTTCCAAAGGAAGCTTCACGTCTGTGCGTTGAATGCCCTCATCGCAAAGAAGTTTCTGAGAATGCTTCTGTCTAGTTTATATGTGAAGATATTTCCTTTTCCAACATAGGCCTCAAAGCGCTCCAAATAAACACTTGCAGATTCTACAAAGGGAGTGTTTCAAAACTGTTCTCTCAAGAGGGACGTTCAAGTCTGTGAGTGGAACGCACTCATCACAAAGAAGTTTCTGAGAATCCATCTGTCTGGTTTCTATGTGATGATATTTCGTTTCCCAGCATTGGCCTCGAAGCGCTCCCAAGATCCTCATTCAGATGCCTGTAAAAGAGTGTTTCAAAACTTCTCTATCAAAAGGAAGGTTCAAGCCTGTGAGTTGAATGCACTCATCACACAGAAGTTTCTGAGAAGGCTTCTGTCTAGTTTCTATGTGAAGATATTTCCCTTTCCATCATAGGCCTCAAATCGCTCCAAATATCCACTTGCAGATGTTACAAAAAGGCTGTTTCCAAACGGCTCTATCGAAAGGCCGGTTCAACTCTGTGAGTTGAATGCACACATCGCAAAGAAGTTTCTGAGAATGCTTCTGTCTAGTGTTTATGTGAAGATATTCCCTTTTCCAGCATAGGCCTCAAAGCCCTCCAAATATCCACTTGCAGATTCTACACAAAGTGTGTTTCAAAACTGCTCTATCAAAAGGAAGGTTCAACCGTGTGAGTTGAATGCACACATCGCAAAGATGTTTCTGAGAATGCTTCTGTCTAGTTTTTAGGTGAAGATATTTCATTTCCCAGCAAAGGCCTCAAAACGCTCCAAATATCCACTTGCAGATTCTACAAAAGGAGTGTTTCAAAACTGCTCTTTCAAAAGGAAGGTTCAAGTCTGTGAGTTGAAGGCACTCATCACAAAGAAGTTTGTGAGAGTGCTTCTGTCTACTTGGTATGTGAAGATATTTCCTCTTCCAGCACAGGCCTCCAAAAGCTCCAAACATCCCCTAGCAAATTCTGCAAGAAGAGTGTTTCAAAACTGCGCTCTCCAAAGGAAGAGTCCCCTCCGTGAGTTGAATGCATAAAGCACAAGGTAGTTTCTGAGAACGCTTCCGTCTAGTTTTTAAGGGAAGATATTTCCTTTTCCAGTGTTGGCCTCTCGGCACACCGAATATCCCCTTGAAGATTCTACTCAAAGAGAGTTTCAAAACTGCTATAGCAAAGGGGAGCTTCAACTCTGTGAGTTGAATGCGCACATCACAGAGAAGTTTCTGAGAATGCTTCTCTCTAGTTTTTATGTGAAGCTATTTCCTTTTCCAACATAGGCCTCAAAGCGTTCCAAGTATCGACTGGCAGATTCTACAAAAAGAGCGTTTCAAAGCTGTTCTATCAAAAGGAAGGTTCAACTCTGTGAGTTGAATGCAGAAAGCACAGGGAAGTCTCTGAGAATGCTTCCGTCTAGGTTCTAAGTGAAGTTATTTCCTTTTCCAGGGTAGGACTCAAAGCACTCCAAATCTCCCCTTGCAGATTCTACAAAAAGAGTGTTTCAAAACTGCTCTATCAAAAGGAAGGTTCAACTCGGTGAGTTGAATGCGCACATCAGAAAAGGTTCCTGAGAATGCTTCTGTCTAATTTTCGTGTGAAGATATTTCCTTTTCCAGCATAGGCATCAAAGCGCCCTAGTGATCCCCCTGCAGATTCCACAAAAAGAGTGTCTCAAAACTCTTCTCTCGAAAGGAAGGTTCGACTCTGTGAGTAGAAGGCACTCATCGCAAAGAAGTTTCTGAGAAGAGTTCAATCTAGTTTTCATCGTAATGTATGTTCCTTTCCACTAGATGCCGCAATCGCACCAAATATCCACTTGCAGTTTCCACAAAAAGAGTCATGCAGAACCGCTCTACGAAAAGGAATGTTCAACACTGTGAGTTCAATCCCCACGTGACAAAGAAGTTTCGGAGGATGCTTCCGTCTAGTTTGTATGTGAAGATATTTCCTTTTCCAACTCCAGCCTCAAAGCGCTCCAAATATCCACTTGCGAATACTACAAAAACAGTGTTTCAAAACTGGTCTATCAAAACGAAGGTTCAACTCTGTGAGTTGAATGCACTCACCACAAAGAAGTTTGTGAGAATGCTTCCATCTAGTTTTTATGCAATGTTATTTCCTTTTGCAGCGTAGGCCTCAAAGCGCTCCAATTATCCACTTGCAGACTCTACAAAAAGAGTGTTTCCAAACTGCTCTAGCAAAAAGAAGGCTGAACTCTGTGAGTTGAATGCACAAAGCCCAGGGAACTTTCTGAGAATGCCTTTGTGTCCTTTCTACGTGAAGACATTTCCTTTTCCAGCATAGGCCTCAAAGCACTCCATACATCCACCTGAAGATTCTACTAAAAGAGTGTTTCCAAACTTCTCTATCAAAAGGAAGGTTCTACTCTGTGAGTTCAATGCACACATGACCAAGACGTTTCTGAGAATGCTTCTGTCTAGCCTTTCTGTGAAGATATTTCCTTTTCCAGCCGAGGCCTCAAAGCGCTCCACATATCCACTTGCAGATTCTACAAAAAGAGTGTTTCAAAACTGCTCTTTCCAAAGGAAGCTTCACGTCTGTGCGTTGAATGCCCTCATCGCAAAGAAGTTTCTGAGAATGCTTCTGTCTAGTTTATATGTGAAGATATTTCCTTTTCCAACATAGGCCTCAAAGCGCTCCAAATAAACACTTGCAGATTCTACAAAGGGAGTGTTTCAAAACTGTTCTCTCAAGAGGGACGTTCAAGTCTGTGAGTGGAACGCACTCATCACAAAGAAGTTTCTGAGAATCCATCTGTCTGGTTTCTATGTGATGATATTTCGTTTCCCAGCATTGGCCTCGAAGCGCTCCCAAGATCCTCATTCAGATGCCTGTAAAAGAGTGTTTCAAAACTTCTCTATCAAAAGGAAGGTTCAAGCCTGTGAGTTGAATGCACTCATCACACAGAAGTTTCTGAGAAGGCTTCTGTCTAGTTTCTATGTGAAGATATTTCCCTTTCCATCATAGGCCTCAAATCGCTCCAAATATCCACTTGCAGATGTTACAAAAAGGCTGTTTCCAAACGGCTCTATCGAAAGGCCGGTTCAACTCTGTGAGTTGAATGCACACATCGCAAAGAAGTTTCTGAGAATGCTTCTGTCTAGTGTTTATGTGAAGATATTCCCTTTTCCAGCATAGGCCTCAAAGCCCTCCAAATATCCACTTGCAGATTCTACACAAAGTGTGTTTCAAAACTGCTCTATCAAAAGGAAGGTTCAACCGTGTGAGTTGAATGCACACATCGCAAAGATGTTTCTGAGAATGCTTCTGTCTAGTTTTTAGGTGAAGATATTTCATTTCCCAGCAAAGGCCTCAAAACGCTCCAAATATCCACTTGCAGATTCTACAAAAGGAGTGTTTCAAAACTGCTCTTTCAAAAGGAAGGTTCAAGTCTGTGAGTTGAAGGCACTCATCACAAAGAAGTTTGTGAGAGTGCTTCTGTCTACTTGGTATGTGAAGATATTTCCTCTTCCAGCACAGGCCTCCAAAAGCTCCAAACATCCCCTAGCAAATTCTGCAAGAAGAGTGTTTCAAAACTGCGCTCTCCAAAGGAAGAGTCCCCTCCGTGAGTTGAATGCATAAAGCACAAGGTAGTTTCTGAGAACGCTTCCGTCTAGTTTTTAAGGGAAGATATTTCCTTTTCCAGTGTTGGCCTCTCGGCACACCGAATATCCCCTTGAAGATTCTACTCAAAGAGAGTTTCAAAACTGCTATAGCAAAGGGGAGCTTCAACTCTGTGAGTTGAATGCGCACATCACAGAGAAGTTTCTGAGAATGCTTCTCTCTAGTTTTTATGTGAAGCTATTTCCTTTTCCAACATAGGCCTCAAAGCGTTCCAAGTATCGACTGGCAGATTCTACAAAAAGAGCGTTTCAAAGCTGTTCTATCAAAAGGAAGGTTCAACTCTGTGAGTTGAATGCAGAAAGCACAGGGAAGTCTCTGAGAATGCTTCCGTCTAGGTTCTAAGTGAAGTTATTTCCTTTTCCAGGGTAGGACTCAAAGCACTCCAAATCTCCCCTTGCAGATTCTACAAAAAGAGTGTTTCAAAACTGCTCTATCAAAAGGAAGGTTCAACTCGGTGAGTTGAATGCGCACATCAGAAAAGGTTCCTGAGAATGCTTCTGTCTAATTTTCGTGTGAAGATATTTCCTTTTCCAGCATAGGCATCAAAGCGCCCTAGTGATCCCCCTGCAGATTCCACAAAAAGAGTGTCTCAAAACTCTTCTCTCGAAAGGAAGGTTCGACTCTGTGAGTAGAAGGCACTCATCGCAAAGAAGTTTCTGAGAAGAGTTCAATCTAGTTTTCATCGTAATGTATGTTCCTTTCCACTAGATGCCGCAATCGCACCAAATATCCACTTGCAGTTTCCACAAAAAGAGTCATGCAGAACCGCTCTACGAAAAGGAATGTTCAACACTGTGAGTTCAATCCCCACGTGACAAAGAAGTTTCGGAGGATGCTTCCGTCTAGTTTGTATGTGAAGATATTTCCTTTTCCAACTCCAGCCTCAAAGCGCTCCAAATATCCACTTGCGAATACTACAAAAACAGTGTTTCAAAACTGGTCTATCAAAACGAAGGTTCAACTCTGTGAGTTGAATGCACTCACCACAAAGAAGTTTGTGAGAATGCTTCCATCTAGTTTTTAGGCAATGCTATTTCCTTTTGCAGCGTAGGCCTCAAAGCGCTCCAATTATCCACTTGCAGACTCTACAAAAAGAGTGTTTCCAAACTGCTCTAGCAAAAAGAAGGCTGAACTCTGTGAGTTGAATGCACAAAGCCCAGGGAACTTTCTGAGAATGCCTTTGTGTCCTTTCTACGTGAAGACATTTCCTTTTCCAGCATAGGCCTCAAAGCACTCCATACATCCACCTGAAGATTCTACTAAAAGAGTGTTTCCAAACTTCTCTATCAAAAGGAAGGTTCTACTCTGTGAGTTCAATGCACACATGACCAAGACGTTTCTGAGAATGCTTCTGTCTAGCTTTTCTGTGAAGATATTTCCTTTTCCAGCCGAGGCCTCAAAGCGCTCCACATATCCACTTGCAGATTCTACAAAAAGAGTGTTTCAAAACTGCTCTTTCCAAAGGAAGCTTCAAGTCTGTGCGTTGAATGCCCTCATCGCAAAGAAGTTTCTGAGAATGCTTCTGTCTAGTTTATATGTGAAGATATTTCCTTTTCCAACATAGGCCTCAAAGCGCTCCAAATAAACACTTGCAGATTCTACAAAGGGAGTGTTTCAAAACTGTTCTCTCAAGAGGGACGTTCAAGTCTGTGAGTGGAACGCACTCATCACAAAGAAGTTTCTGAGAATCCATCTGTCTGGTTTCTATGTGATGATATTTCGTTTCCCAGCATTGGCCTCGAAGCGCTCCCAAGATCCTCATTCAGATGCCTGTAAAAGAGTGTTTCAAAACTTCTCTATCAAAAGGAAGGTTCAAGCCTGTGAGTTGAATGCACTCATCACACAGAAGTTTCTGAGAAGGCTTCTGTCTAGTTTCTATGTGAAGATATTTCCCTTTCCATCATAGGCCTCAAATCGCTCCAAATATCCACTTGCAGATGTTACAAAAAGGCTGTTTCCAAACGGCTCTATCGAAAGGCCGGTTCAACTCTGTGAGTTGAATGCACACATCGCAAAGAAGTTTCTGAGAATGCTTCTGTCTAGTGTTTATGTGAAGATATTCCCTTTTCCAGCATAGGCCTCAAAGCCCTCCAAATATCCACTTGCAGATTCTACACAAAGTGTGTTTCAAAACTGCTCTATCAAAAGGAAGGTTCAACCGTGTGAGTTGAATGCACACATCGCAAAGATGTTTCTGAGAATGCTTCTGTCTAGTTTTTAGGTGAAGATATTTCATTTCCCAGCAAAGGCCTCAAAACGCTCCAAATATCCACTTGCAGATTCTACAAAAGGAGTGTTTCAAAACTGCTCTTTCAAAAGGAAGGTTCAAGTCTGTGAGTTGAAGGCACTCATCACAAAGAAGTTTGTGAGAATGCTTCTGTCTACTTGGTATGTGAAGATATTTCCTCTTCCAGCACAGGCCTCCAAAAGCTCCAAACATCCCCTAGCAAATTCTGCAAGAAGAGTGTTTCAAAACTGCGCTCTCCAAAGGAAGAGTCCCCTCCGTGAGTTGAATGCATAAAGCACAAGGTAGTTTCTGAGAACGCTTCCGTCTAGTTTTTAAGGGAAGATATTTCCTTTTCCAGTGTTGGCCTCTCGGCACACCGAATATCCCCTTGAAGATTCTACTCAAAGAGAGTTTCAAAACTGCTATAGCAAAGGGGAGCTTCAACTCTGTGAGTTGAATGCGCAGATCACAGAGAAGTTTCTGAGAATGCTTCTCTCTAGTTTTTATGTGAAGCTATTTCCTTTTCCAGCATAGGCCTCAAAGCGTTCCAAGTATCGACTGGCAGATTCTACAAAAAGAGCGTTTCAAAGCTGTTCTATCAAAAGGAAGGTTCAACTCTGTGAGTTGAATGCAGAAAGCACAGGGAAGTCTCTGAGAATGCTTCCGTCTAGGTTCTAAGTGAAGTTATTTCCTTTTCCAGGGTAGGACTCAAAGCACTCCAAATCTCCCCTTGCAGATTCTACAAAAAGAGTGTTTCAAAACTGCTCTATCAAAAGGAAGGTTCAACTCGGTGAGTTGAATGCGCACATCAGAAAAGGTACCTGAGAATGCTTCTGTCTAGTTTTCGTGTGAAGATATTTCCTTTTCCAGCATAGGCATCAAAGCGCCCTAGTGATCCCCTTGCAGATCCCACAAAAAGAGTGTCTCAAAACTCTTCTCTCGAAAGGAAGGTTCGACTCTGTGAGTAGAAGGCACTCATCGCAAAGAAGTTTCTGAGAAGAGTTCAATCTAGTTTTCATCGTAATGTATGTTCCTTTCCACTAGATGCCGCAATCGCACCAAATATCCACTTGCAGTTTCCACAAAAAGAGTCATGCAGAACCGCTCTACGAAAAGGAATGTTCAACACTGTGAGTTCAATCCCCACGTGACAAAGAAGTTTCGGAGGATGCTTCCGTCTAGTTTGTATGTGAAGATATTTCCTTTTCCAACTCCAGCCTCAAAGCGCTCCAAATATCCACTTGCGAATACTACGAAAACAGTGTTTCAAAACTGGTCTATCAAAACGAAGGTTCAACTCTGTGAGTTGAATGCACTCACCACAAAGAAGTTTGTGAGAATGCTTCCATCTAGTTTTTATGCAATGTTATTTCCTTTTGCAGCGTAGGCCTCAAAGCGCTCCAATTATCCACTTGCAGACTCTACAAAAAGAGTGTTTCCAAACTGCTCTAGCAAAAAGAAGGCTGAACTCTGTGAGTTGAATGCACAAAGCCCAGGGAACTTTCTGAGAATGCCTTTGTGTCCTTTCTACGTGAAGACATTTCCTTTTCCAGCATAGGCCTCAAAGCACTCCATACATCCACCTGAAGATTCTACTAAAAGAGTGTTTCCAAACTTCTCTATCAAAAGGAAGGTTCTACTCTGTGAGTTCAATGCACACATGACCAAGACGTTTCTGAGAATGCTTCTGTCTAGCTTTTCTGTGAAGATATTTCCTTTTCCAGCCGAGGCCTCAAAGCGCTCCACATATCCACTTGCAGATTCTACAAAAAGAGTGTTTCAAAACTGCTCTTTCCAAAGGAAGCTTCAAGTCTGTGCGTTGAATGCCCTCATCGCAAAGAAGTTTCTGAGAATGCTTCTGTCTAGTTTATATGTGAAGATATTTCCTTTTCCAACATAGGCCTCAAAGCGCTCCAAGTAAACACTTGCAGATTCTACAAAAGGAGTGTTTCAAAACTGTCCTCTCAAGAGGGACGTTCAAGTCTGTGAGTGGAACGCACTCATCACAAAGAAGTTTCTGAGAATCCATCTGTCTGGTTTCTATGTGATGATATTTCGTTTCCCAGCATTGGCCTCGAAGCGCTCCCAAGATCCTCATTCAGATGCCTCTAAAAGAGTGTTTCAAAACTTCTCTATCAAAAGGAAGGTTCAAGCCTGTGAGTTGAATGCACTCATCACACAGAAGTTTCTGAGAAGGCTTCTGTCTAGTTTCTATGTGAAGATATTTCCCTTTCCATCATAGGCCTCAAATCGCTCCAAATATCCACTTGCAGATGTTACAAAAAGGCTGTTTCCAAACGGCTCTATCAAAAGGCCGGTTCAACTCTGTGAGTTGAATGCACACATCGCAAAGAAGTTTCTGAGAATGCTTCTGTCTAGTGTTTATGTGAAGATATTCCCTTTTCCAGCATAGGCCTCAAAGCCCTCCAAATATCCACTTGCAGATTCTACACAAAGTGCGTTTCAAAACTGCTCTATCAAAAGGAAGGTTCAACCGTGTGAGTTGAATGCACACATAGCAAAGATGTTTCTGAGAATGCTTCTGTCTAGTTTTTAGGTGAAGATATTTCATTTCCCAGCAAAGGCCTCAAAACGTTCCAAATATCCACTTGCAGATTCTACAAAAGGAGTGTTTCAAAACTGCTCTTTCAAAAGGAAGGTTCAAGTCTGTGAGTTGAAGGCACTCATCACAAAGAAGTTTGTGAGAATGCTTCTGTCTACTTGGTATGTGAAGATATTTCCTCTTCCAGCCTAGGCCTCCAAAAGCTCCAAACATCCCCTAGCAAATTCTGCAAAAAGAGTGTTTCAAAACTGCGCTCTCCAAAGGAAGAGTCCCCTCTGTGCGTTGAATGCATAAAGCACAGGGTAGTTTCTGAGAACGCTTCCGTCTAGTTTTTAAGGGAAGATATTTCCTTTTCCAGTGTTGGCCTCTCGGCACACCGAATATCCCCTTGAAGATTCTACTCAAAGAGAGTTTCAAAACTGCTATAGCAAAGGGGAGCTTCAACTCTGTGAGTTGAATGCGTAGATCACAGAGAAGTTACTGAGAATGCTTCTCTCTTGTTTTTATGTGAAGATATTTCCTTTTCCAGCATAGGCCTCAAAGCGTTCCAAGTATCGACTTGCAGATTCTACAAAAAGAGCGTTTCAAAGCTGTTCTATCAAAAGGAAGGTTCAACTCTGTGAGTTGAATGCAGAAAGCACAGGGAAGTCTCTGAGAATGCTTCCGTCTAGGTTCTAAGTGAAGTTATTTCCTTTTCCAGGGTAGGACTCAAAGCACTCCAAATCTCCCCTTGCAGATTCTACAAAAAGAGTGTTTCAAAACTGCTCTATCAAAAGGAAGGTTCAACTCGGTGAGTTGAATGCGCACATCAGAAAAGGTTCCTGAGAATGCTTCTGTCTAATTTTCGTGTGAAGATATTTCCTTTTCCAGCATAGGCATCAAAGCGCCCTAGTGATCCCCTTGCAGATCCCACAAAAAGAGTGTCTCAAAACTCTTCTCTCGAAAGGAAGGTTCGACTCTGTGAGTAGAAGGCATTCATCGCAAAGAAGTTTCTGAGAAGAGTTCAATCTAGTTTTCATCGTAATGTATGTTCCTTTCCACTAGATGCCGCAATCGCACCAAATATCCACTTGCAGTTTCCACAAAAAGAGTCATGCAGAACCGCTCTACGAAAAGGAATGTTCAACACTGTGAGTTCAATCCCCACGTGACAAAGAAGTTTCGGAGGATGCTTCCGTCTAGTTTGTATGTGAAGATATTTCCTTTTCCAACTCCAGCCTCAACGCGCTCCAAATATCCACTTGCGAATACTACAAAAACAGTGTTTCAAAACTGGTCTATCAAAACGAAGGTTCAACTCTGTGAGTTGAATGCACTCACCACAAAGAAGTTTGTGAGAATGCTTCCATCTAGTTTTTATGCAATGTTATTTCCTTTTGCAGCGTAGGCCTCAAAGCGCTCCAATTATCCACTTGCAGACTCTACAAAAAGAGTGTTTCCAAACTGCTCTAGCAAAAAGAAGGCTGAACTCTGTGAGTTGAATGCACAAAGCCCAGGGAACTTTCTGAGAATGCCTTTGTGTCCTTTCTACGTGAAGACATTTCCTTTTCCAGCATAGGCCTCAAAGCACTCCATACATCCACCTGAAGATTCTACTAAAAGAGTGTTTCCAAACTTCTCTATCAAAAGGAAGGTTCTACTCTGTGAGTTCAATGCACACATGACCAAGACGTTTCTGAGAATGCTTCTGTCTAGCTTTTCTGTGAAGATATTTCCTTTTCCAGCCGAGGCCTCAAAGCGCTCCACATATCCACTTGCAGATTCTACAAAAAGAGTGTTTCAAAACTGCTCTTTCCAAAGGAAGCTTCAAGTCTGTGCGTTGAATGCCCTCATCGCAAAGAAGTTTCTGAGAATGCTTCTGTCTAGTTTCTATGTGAAGATATTTCCTTTTCCAACATAGGCCTCAAAGCGCTCCAAATAAACACTTGCAGATTCTACAAAAGGAGTGTTTCAAAACTGTTCTCTCAAGAGGGACGTTCAAGTCTGTGAGTGGAACGCACTCATCACAAAGAAGTTTCTGAGAATCCATCTGTCTGGTTTCTATGTGACGATATTTCCTTTCCCAGAATTGGCCTCGAAGCGCTCCCAAGATCCTCATTCAGATGCCTCTAAAAGAGTGTTTCAAAACTTCTCTATCAAAAGGAAGGTTCAAGCCTGTGAGTTGAATGCACTCATCACACAGAAGTTTCTGAGAAGGCTTCTGTCTAGTTTCTATGTGAAGATATTTCCCTTTCCATCATAGGCTTCAAATCGCTCCAAACATCCACTTGCAGATGTTACAAAAAGGCTGTTTCCAAACGGCTCTATCAAAAGGCCAGTTCAACTCTGTGAGTTGAATGCACACATCGCAAAGAAGTTTCTGAGAATGCTTCTGTCTAGTGTTTATGTGAAGATATTCCCTTTTCCAGCATAGGCCTCAAAGCCCTCCAAATATCCACTTGCAGATTCTACACAAAGTGCGTTTCAAAACTGCTCTATCAAAAGGAAGGTTCAACCGTGTGAGTTGAATGCACACATCGCAAAGATGTTTCTGAGAATGCTTCTGTCTAGTTTTTAGGTGAAGATATTTCATTTCCCAGCAAAGGCCTCAAAACGCTCCAAATATCCACTTGCAGATTCTACAAAAGGAGTGTTTCAAAACTGCTCTTTCAAAAGGAAGATTCAAGTCTGTGAGTTGAAGGCACTCATCACAAAGAAGTTTGTGAGAATGCTTCTGTCTACTTGGTATGTGAAGATATTTCCTCTTCCAGCCTAGGCCTCCAAAAGCTCCAAACATCCCCTAGCAAATTCTGCAAAAAGAGTGTTTCAAAACTGCGCTCTCCAAAGGAAGAGTCCCCTCTGTGAGTTGAATGCATAAAGCACAGGGTAGTTTCTGAGAACGCTTCCGTCTAGTTTTTAACGGAAGATATTTCCTTTTCCAGTGTTGGCCTCTCGGCACACCGAATATCCCCTTGAAGATTCTACTCAAAGAGAGTTTCAAAACTGCTATAGCAAAGGGGAGCTTCAACTCTGTGAGTTGAATGCGTAGATCACAGAGAAGTTACTGAGAATGCTTCTCTCTAGTTTTTATGTGAAGCTATTTCCTTTTCCAGCATAGGCCTCAAAGCGTTCCAAGTATCGACTTGCAGATTCTACAAAAAGAGCGTTTCAAAGCTGTTCTATCAAAAGGAAGGTTCAACTCTGTGAGTTGAATGCAGAAAGCACAGGGAAGTCTCGGAGAATGCTTCCGTCTAGGTTCTAAGTGAAGTTATTTCCTTTTCCAGGGTAGGACTCAAAGCACTCCAAATCTCCACTTGCAGATTCTACAAAAAGAGTGTTTCAAAACTGCTCTATCAAAAGGAAGGTTCAACTCGGTGAGTTGAATGCGCACATCGGAAAAGGTTCCTGAGAATGCTTCTGTCTAGTTTTCGTGTGAAGATATTTCCTTTTCCAGCATAGGCATCAAAGCGCCCTAGTGATCCCCTTGCAGATTCCACCAAAAGAGTGTCTCAAAACTCTTCTCTCGAAAGGAAGGCTCGACTCTGTGAGTAGAAGGCACTCATCGCAAAGAAGTTTCTGAGAAGAGTTCAATCTAGTTTTCATCGTAATGTATGTTCCTTTCCACTAGATGCCGCAATCGCACCAAATATCCACTTGCAGTTTCCACAAGAAGAGTCATGCAGAACCGCTCTACGAAAAGGAATGTTCAACACTGTGAGTTCAATCCCCACGTGACAAAGAAGTTTCGGAGAATGCTTCCGTCTAGTTTGTATGTGAAGATATTTCCTTTTCCAACTCCAGCCTCAACGCGCTCCAAATATCCACTTGCGAATACTACCAAAACGGTGTTTCAAAACTGGTCTATCAAAACGAAGGTTCAACTCTGTGAGTTGAAAGCACTCACCACAAAGAAGTTTGTGAGAATGCTTCCATCTAGTTTTTATGCAATGTTATTTCCTTTTGCAGCGTAGGCCTCAAAGCGCTCCAATTATCCACTTGCAGACTCTACAAAAAGAGTGTTTCCAAACTGCTCTAGCAAAAAGAAGGCTGAACTCTGTGAGTTGAATGCACAAAGCACAGGGAACTTTCTGAGAATGCCTTTGTCTCGTTTCTACGTGAAGACATTTCCTTTTCCAGCATAGGCCTCAAAGCACTCCATACATCCACCTGAAGATTCTACTAAAAGAGTGTTTCCAAACTTCTCTATCAAAAGGAAGGTTCTACTCTGTGAGTTCAATGCACCCATGACCAAGACGTTTCTGAGCATGCTTCTGTCTAGTTTTTCTGTGAAGATATTTCCTTTTCCAGCCGAGGCCTCAAAGCGCTCCACATATCCACTTGCAGATTCTACCAAAAGAGTGTTTCAAAACTGCTCTTTCCAAAGGAAGCTTCAAGTCTGTGCGTTGAATGCCCTCATCGCAAAGAAGTTTCTGAGAAGGCTTCTGTCTAGTTTCTATGTGAAGATATTTCCTTTTCCAACATAGGCCTCAAAGCGCTCCAAATAAACACTTGCAGATTCTACAAAAGGAGTGTTTCAAAACTGTTCTCTCAAGAGGGACGTTCAAGTCTGTGAGTGGAAAGCACTCATCACAAAGAAGTTTCTGAGAATCCATCTGTCTGGTTTCTATGTGATGATATTTCGTTTCCCAGCATTGGCCTCGAAGCGCTCCCAAGATCCTCATTCAGATGCCTCTAAAAGAGTGTTTCAAAACTTCTCTATCAAAAGGAAGGTTCAAGCCTGTGAGTTGAATGCACTCATCACACAGAAGTTTCTGAGAAGGCTTCTGTCTAGTTTCTATGTGAAGATATTTCCCTTTCCATCATAGGCCTCAAATCGCTCCAAATATCCACTTGCAGATGTTACAAAAAGGCTGTTTCCAAACGGCTCTATCAAAAGGCCGGTTCAACTCTGTGAGTTGAATGCACACATCACAAAGAAGTTTCTGAGAATGCTTCTGTCTAGTGTTTATGTGAAGATATTCCCTTTTCCAGCATAGGCCTCAAAGCCCTCCAAGTATCCACTTGCAGATTCTACACAAAGTGCGTTTCAGAACTGCTCTATCAAAAGGAAGGTTCAACCCTGTGAGTTGAATGCACACATCGCAAAGATGTTTCTGAGAATGCTTCTGTCTAGTTTTTAGGTGAAGATATTTCATTTCCCAGCAAAGGCCTCAAAACGCTCCAAATATCCACTTGCAGATTCTACAAAAGGAGTGTTTCAAAACTGCTCTTTCAAAAGGAAGGTTCAAGTCTGTGAGTTGAAGGCACTCATCACAAAGAAGTTTGTGAGAATGCTTCTGTCTACTTGGTATGTGAAGATATTTCCTCTTCCAGCACAGGCCTCCAAAAGCTCCAAACATCCCCTAGCAAATTCTGCAAAAAGAGTGTTTCAAAACTGCGCTCTCCAAAGGAAGAGTCCCCTCCGTGAGTTGAATGCATAAAGCACAGGGTAGTTTCTGAGAACGCTTCCGTCTAGTTTTTAAGGGAAGATATTTCCTTTTCCAGTGTTGGCCTCTCGGCACACCGAATATCCCCTTGAAGATTCTACTCAAAGAGAGTTTCAAAACTGCTATAGCAAAGGGGAGCTTCAACTCTGTGAGTTGAATGCGCAGGTCACAGAGAAGTTTCTGAGAATGCTTCTCTCTAGTTTTTATGTGAAGCTATTTCCTTTTCCAGCATAGGCCTCAAAGCGTTCCAAGTATCGACTTGCAGATTCTACAAAAAGAGGGTTTCAAAGCTGTTCTATCAAAAGGAAGGTTCAACTCTGTGAGTTGAATGCAGAAAGCACAGGGAAGTCTCTGAGAATGCTTCCGTCTAGGTTCTAAGTGAAGTTATTTCCTTTTCCAGGGTAGGACTCAAAGCACTCCAAATCTCCACTTGCAGATTCTACAAAAAGAGTGTTTCAAAACTGCTCTATCAAAAGGAAGGTTCAACTGGGTGAGTTGAATGCGCACATCGGAAAAGGTTCCTGAGAATGCTTCTGTCTAGTTTTCGTGTGAAGATATTTCCTTTTCCAGCATAGGCATCAAAGCGCCCTAGTGATCCCCTTGCAGATTCCACCAAAAGAGTGTCTCAAAACTCTTCTCTCGAAAGGAAGGTTCGACTCTGTGAGTAGAAGGCACTCATCGCAAAGAAGTTTCTGAGAAGAGTTCAATCTAGTTTTCATCGTAATGTATGTTCCTTTCCACTAGATGCCGCAATCGCACCAAATATCCACTTGCAGTTTCCACAAGAAGAGTCATGCAGAACCGCTCTACGAAAAGGAATGTTCAACACTGTGAGTTCAATCCCCACGTGACAAAGAAGTTTCGGAGAATGCTTCCTTCTAGTTTGTATGTGAAGATATTTCCTTTTCCAACTCCAGCCTCAACGCGCTCCAAATATCCACTTGCGAATACTACCAAAACGGTGTTTCAAAACTGGTCTATCAAAACGAAGGTTCAACTCTGTGAGTTGAAAGCACTCACCACAAAGAAGTTTGTGAGAATGCTTCCATCTAGTTTTTATGCAATGTTATTTCCTTTTGCAGCGTAGGCCTCAAAGCGCTCCAATTATCCACTTGCAGACTCTACAAAAAGAGTGTTTCCAAACTGCTCTAGCAAAAAGAAGGCTGAACTCTGTGAGTTGAATGCACAAAGCACAGGGAACTTTCTGAGAATGCCTTTGTCTCGTTTCTACGTGAAGACATTTCCTTTTCCAGCATAGGCCTCAAAGCACTCCATACATCCACCTGAAGATTCTACTAAAAGAGTGTTTCCAAACTTCTCTATCAAAAGGAAGGTTCTACTCTGTGAGTTCAATGCACCCATGACCAAGACGTTTCTGAGCATGCTTCTGTCTAGTTTTTCTGTGAAGATATTTCCTTTTCCAGCCGAGGCCTCAAAGCGCTCCACATATCCACTTGCAGATTCTACCAAAAGAGTGTTTCAAAACTGCTCTTTCCAAAGGAAGCTTCAAGTCTGTGCGTTGAATGCCCTCATCGCAAAGAAGTTTCTGAGAAGGCTTCTATCTAGTTTCTATGTGAAGATATTTCCTTTTCCAACATAGGCCTCAAAGCGCTCCAAATAAACACTTGCAGATTCTACAAAAGGAGTGTTTCAAAACTGTTCTCTCAAGAGGGACGTTCAAGTCTGTGAGTGGAACGCACTCATCACAAAGAAGTTTCTGAGAATCCATCTGTCTGGTTTCTATGTGATGATATTTCGTTTCCCAGCATTGGCCTCGAAGCGCTCCCAAGATCCTCATTCAGATGCCTCTAAAAGAGTGTTTCAAAACTTCTCTATCAAAAGGAAGGTTCAAGCCTGTGAGTTGAATGCACTCATCACACAGAAGTTTCTGAGAAGGCTTCTGTCTAGTTTCTATGTGAAGATATTTCCCTTTCCATCATAGGCCTCAAATCGCTCCAAATATCCACTTGCAGATGTTACAAAAAGGCTGTTTCCAAACGGCTCTATCAAAAGGCCGGTTCAACTCTGTGAGTTGAATGCACACATCGCAAAGAAGTTTCTGAGAATGCTTCTGTCTAGTGTTTATGTGAAGATATTCCCTTTTCCAGCATAGGCCTCAAAGCCCTCCAAATATCCACTTGCAGATTCTACACAAAGTGCGTTTCAAAACTGCTCTATCAAAAGGAAGGTTCAACCGTGTGAGTTGAATGCACACATAGCAAAGATGTTTCTGAGAATGCTTCTGTCTAGTTTTTAGGTGAAGATATTTCATTTCCCAGCAAAGGCCTCAAAACGTTCCAAATATCCACTTGCAGATTCTACAAAAGGAGTGTTTCAAAACTGCTCTTTCAAAAGGAAGGTTCAAGTCTGTGAGTTGAAGGCACTCATCACAAAGAAGTTTGTGAGAATGCTTCTGTCTACTTGGTATGTGAAGATATTTCCTCTTCCAGCCTAGGCCTCCAAAAGCTCCAAACATCCCCTAGCAAATTCTGCAAAAAGAGTGTTTCAAAACTGCGCTCTCCAAAGGAAGAGTCCCCTCTGTGCGTTGAATGCATAAAGCACAGGGTAGTTTCTGAGAACGCTTCCGTCTAGTTTTTAAGGGAAGATATTTCCTTTTCCAGTGTTGGCCTCTCGGCACACCGAATATCCCCTTGAAGATTCTACTCAAAGAGAGTTTCAAAACTGCTATAGCAAAGGGGAGCTTCAACTCTGTGAGTTGAATGCGTAGATCACAGAGAAGTTACTGAGAATGCTTCTCTCTTGTTTTTATGTGAAGATATTTCCTTTTCCAGCATAGGCCTCAAAGCGTTCCAAGTATCGACTTGCAGATTCTACAAAAAGAGCGTTTCAAAGCTGTTCTATCAAAAGGAAGGTTCAACTCTGTGAGTTGAATGCAGAAAGCACAGGGAAGTCTCTGAGAATGCTTCCGTCTAGGTTCTAAGTGAAGTTATTTCCTTTTCCAGGGTAGGACTCAAAGCACTCCAAATCTCCCCTTGCAGATTCTACAAAAAGAGTGTTTCAAAACTGCTCTATCAAAAGGAAGGTTCAACTCGGTGAGTTGAATGCGCACATCAGAAAAGGTTCCTGAGAATGCTTCTGTCTAATTTTCGTGTGAAGATATTTCCTTTTCCAGCATAGGCATCAAAGCGCCCTAGTGATCCCCTTGCAGATCCCACAAAAAGAGTGTCTCAAAACTCTTCTCTCGAAAGGAAGGTTCGACTCTGTGAGTAGAAGGCACTCATCGCAAAGAAGTTTCTGAGAAGAGTTCAATCTAGTTTTCATCGTAATGTATGTTCCTTTCCACTAGATGCCGCAATCGCACCAAATATCCACTTGCAGTTTCCACAAAAAGAGTCATGCAGAACCGCTCTACGAAAAGGAATGTTCAACACTGTGAGTTCAATCCCCACGTGACAAAGAAGTTTCGGAGGATGCTTCCGTCTAGTTTGTATGTGAAGATATTTCCTTTTCCAACTCCAGCCTCAAAGCGCTCCAAATATCCACTTGCGAATACTACAAAAACAGTGTTTCAAAACTGGTCTATCAAAACGAAGGTTCAACTCTGTGAGTTGAATGCACTCACCACAAAGAAGTTTGTGAGAATGCTTCCATCTAGTTTTTATGCAATGTTATTTCCTTTTGCAGCGTAGGCCTCAAAGCGCTCCAATTATCCACTTGCAGACTCTACAAAAAGAGTGTTTCCAAACTGCTCTAGCAAAAAGAAGGCTGAACTCTGTGAGTTGAATGCACAAAGCCCAGGGAACTTTCTGAGAATGCCTTTGTGTCCTTTCTACGTGAAGACATTTCCTTTTCCAGCATAGGCCTCAAAGCACTCCATACATCCACCTGAAGATTCTACTAAGAGAGTGTTTCCAAACTTCTCTATCAAAAGGAAGGTTCTACTCTGTGAGTTCAATGCACACATGACCAAGACGTTTCTGAGAATGCTTCTGTCTAGCTTTTCTGTGAAGATATTTCCTTTTCCAGCCGAGGCCTCAAAGCGCTCCACATATCCACTTGCAGATTCTACAAAAAGAGTGTTTCAAAACTGCTCTTTCCAAAGGAAGCTTCAAGTCTGTGCGTTGAATGCCCCCATCGCAAAGAAGTTTCTGAGAATGCTTCTGTCTAGTTTATATGTGAAGATATTTCCTTTTCCAACATAGGCCTCAAAGCGCTCCAAATAAACACTTGCAGATTCTACAAAAGGAGTGTTTCAAAACTGTTCTCTCAAGAGGGACGTTCAAGTCTGTGAGTGGAACGCACTCATCACAAAGAAGTTTCTGAGAATCCATCTGTCTGGTTTCTATGTGATGATATTTCGTTTCCCAGCATTGGCCTCGAAGCGCTCCCAAGATCCTCATTCAGATGCCTCTAAAAGAGTGTTTCAAAACTTCTCTATCAAAAGGAAGGTTCAAGCCTGTGAGTTGAATGCACTCATCACACAGAAGTTTCTGAGAAGGCTTCTGTCTAGTTTCTATGTGAAGATATTTCCCTTTCCATCATAGGCCTCAAATCGCTCCAAATATCCACTTGCAGATGTTACAAAAAGGCTGTTTCCAAACGGCTCTATCGAAAGGCCGGTTCAACTCTGTGAGTTGAATGCACACATCGCAAAGAAGTTTCTGAGAATGCTTCTGTCTAGTGTTTATGTGAAGATATTCCCTTTTCCAGCATAGGCCTCAAAGCCCTCCAAATATCCACTTGCAGATTCTACACAAAGTGCGTTTCAGAACTGCTCTATCAAAAGGAAGGTTCAACCGTGTGAGTTGAATGCACACATCGCAAAGATGTTTCTGAGAATGCTTCTGTCTAGTTTTTAGGTGAAGATATTTCATTTCCCAGCAAAGGCCTCAAAACGCTCCAAATATCCACTTGCAGATTCTACAAAAGGAGTGTTTCAAAACTGCTCTTTCAAAAGGAAGGTTCAAGTCTGTGAGTTGAAGGCACTCATCACAAAGAAGTTTGTGAGAATGCTTCTGTCTACTTGGTATGTGAAGATATTTCCTCTTCCAGCCTAGGCCTCCAAAAGCTCCAAACATCCCCTAGCAAATTCTGCAAAAAGAGTGTTTCAAAACTGCGCTCTCCAAAGGAAGAGTCCCCTCTGTGAGTTGAATGCATAAAGCACAGGGTAGTTTCTGAGAACGCTTCCGTCTAGTTTTTAAGGGAAGATATTTCCTTTTCCAGTGTTGGCCTCTCGGCACACCGAATATCCCCTTGAAGATTCTACTCAAAGAGAGTTTCAAAACTGCTATAGCAAAGGGGAGCTTCAACTCTGTGAGTTGAATGCGTAGATCACAGAGAAGTTACTGAGAATGCTTCTCTCTAGTTTTTATGTGAAGTTATCTCCTTTTCCAGCATAGGCCTCAAAGCGTTCCAAGTATCGACTTGCAGATTCTACAAAAAGAGCGTTTCAAAGCTGTTCTATCAAAAGGAAGGTTCAACTCTGTGAGTTGAATGCAGAAAGCACAGGGAAGTCTCGGAGAATGCTTCCGTCTAGGTTCTAAGTGAAGTTATTTCCTTTTCCAGGGTAGGACTCAAAGCACTCCAAATCTCCCCTTGCAGATTCTACAAAAAGAGTGTTTCAAAACTGCTCTATCAAAAGGAAGGTTCAACTCGGTGTGTTGAATGCGCACATCAGAAAAGGTTCCTGAGAATGCTTCTGTCTAATTTTCGTGTGAAGATATTTCCTTTTCCAGCATAGGCATCAAAGCGCCCTAGTGATCCCCTTGCAGATCCCACAAAAAGAGTGTCTCAAAACTCTTCTCTCGAAAGGAAGGTTCGACTCTGTGAGTAGAAGGCACTCATCGCAAAGAAGTTTCTGAGAAGAGTTCAATCTAGTTTTCATCGTAATGTATGTTCCTTTCCACTAGATGCCGCAATCGCACCAAATATCCACTTGCAGTTTCCACAAAAAGAGTCATGCAGAACCGCTCTACGAAAAGGAATGTTCAACACTGTGAGTTCAATCCCCACGTGACAAAGAAGTTTCGGAGGATGCTTCCGTCTAGTTTGTATGTGAAGATATTTCCTTTTCCAACTCCAGCCTCAAAGCGCTCCAAATATCCACTTGCGAATACTACAAAAACAGTGTTTCAAAACTGGTCTATCAAAACGAAGGTTCAACTCTGTGAGTTGAATGCACTCACCACAAAGAAGTTTGTGAGAATGCTTCCATCTAGTTTTTATGCAATGTTATTTCCTTTTGCAGCGTAGGCCTCAAAGCGCTCCAATTATCCACTTGCAGACTCTACAAAAAGAGTGTTTCCAAACTGCTCTAGCAAAAAGAAGGCTGAACTCTGTGAGTTGAATGCACAAAGCCCAGGGAACTTTCTGAGAATGCCTTTGTGTCCTTTCTACGTGAAGACATTTCCTTTTCCAGCATAGGCCTCAAAGCACTCCATACATCCACCTGAAGATTCTACTAAGAGAGTGTTTCCAAACTTCTCTATCAAAAGGAAGGTTCTACTCTGTGAGTTCAATGCACACATGACCAAGACGTTTCTGAGAATGCTTCTGTCTAGCTTTTCTGTGAAGATATTTCCTTTTCCAGCCGAGGCCTCAAAGCGCTCCACATATCCACTTGCAGATTCTACAAAAAGAGTGTTTCAAAACTGCTCTTTCCAAAGGAAGCTTCAAGTCTGTGCGTTGAATGCCCCCATCGCAAAGAAGTTTCTGAGAATGCTTCTGTCTAGTTTATATGTGAAGATATTTCCTTTTCCAACATAGGCCTCAAAGCGCTCCAAATAAACACTTGCAGATTCTACAAAAGGAGTGTTTCAAAACTGTTCTCTCAAGAGGGACGTTCAAGTCTGTGAGTGGAACGCACTCATCACAAAGAAGTTTCTGAGAATCCATCTGTCTGGTTTCTATGTGATGATATTTCGTTTCCCAGCATTGGCCTCGAAGCGCTCCCAAGATCCTCATTCAGATGCCTCTAAAAGAGTGTTTCAAAACTTCTCTATCAAAAGGAAGGTTCAAGCCTGTGAGTTGAATGCACTCATCACACAGAAGTTTCTGAGAAGGCTTCTGTCTAGTTTCTATGTGAAGATATTTCCCTTTCCATCATAGGCCTCAAATCGCTCCAAATATCCACTTGCAGATGTTACAAAAAGGCTGTTTCCAAACGGCTCTATCGAAAGGCCGGTTCAACTCTGTGAGTTGAATGCACACATCGCAAAGAAGTTTCTGAGAATGCTTCTGTCTAGTGTTTATGTGAAGATATTCCCTTTTCCAGCATAGGCCTCAAAGCCCTCCAAATATCCACTTGCAGATTCTACACAAAGTGCGTTTCAGAACTGCTCTATCAAAAGGAAGGTTCAACCGTGTGAGTTGAATGCACACATCGCAAAGATGTTTCTGAGAATGCTTCTGTCTAGTTTTTAGGTGAAGATATTTCATTTCCCAGCAAAGGCCTCAAAACGCTCCAAATATCCACTTGCAGATTCTACAAAAGGAGTGTTTCAAAACTGCTCTTTCAAAAGGAAGGTTCAAGTCTGTGAGTTGAAGGCACTCATCACAAAGAAGTTTGTGAGAATGCTTCTGTCTACTTGGTATGTGAAGATATTTCCTCTTCCAGCCTAGGCCTCCAAAAGCTCCAAACATCCCCTAGCAAATTCTGCAAAAAGAGTGTTTCAAAACTGCGCTCTCCAAAGGAAGAGTCCCCTCTGTGACTTGAATGCATAAAGCACAGGGTAGTTTCTGAGAACGCTTCCGTCTAGTTTTTAAGGGAAGATATTTCCTTTTCCAGTGTTGGCCTCTCGGCACACCGAATATCCCCTTGAAGATTCTACTCAAAGAGAGTTTCAAAACTGCTATAGCAAAGGGGAGCTTCAACTCTGTGAGTTGAATGCGTAGATCACAGAGAAGTTACTGAGAATGCTTCTCTCTAGTTTTTATGTGAAGATATCTCCTTTTCCAGCATAGGCCTCAAAGCGTTCCAAGTATCGACTTGCAGATTCTACAAAAAGAGCGTTTCAAAGCTGTTCTATCAAAAGGAAGGTTCAACTCTGTGAGTTGAATGCAGAAAGCACAGGGAAGTCTCGGAGAATGCTTCCGTCTAGGTTCTAAGTGAAGTTATTTCCTTTTCCAGGGTAGGACTCAAAGCACTCCAAATCTCCCCTTGCAGATTCTACAAAAAGAGTGTTTCAAAACTGCTCTATCAAAAGGAAGGTTCAACTCGGTGTGTTGAATGCGCACATCAGAAAAGGTTCCTGAGAATGCTTCTGTCTAATTTTCGTGTGAAGATATTTCCTTTTCCAGCATAGGCATCAAAGCGCCCTAGTGATCCCCTTGCAGATCCCACAAAAAGAGTGTCTCAAAACTCTTCTCTCGAAAGGAAGGTTCGACTCTGTGAGTAGAAGGCACTCATCGCAAAGAAGTTTCTGAGAAGAGTTCAATCTAGTTTTCATCGTAATGTATGTTCCTTTCCACTAGATGCCGCAATCGCACCAAAATCCACTTGCAGTTTCCACAAAAAGAGTCATGCAGAACCGCTCTACGAAAAGGAATGTTCAACACTGTGAGTTCAATCCCCACGTGACAAAGAAGTTTCGGAGGATGCTTCCGTCTAGTTTGTATGTGAAGATATTTCCTTTTCCAACTCCAGCCTCAAAGCGCTCCAAATATCCACTTGCGAATACTACAAAAACAGTGTTTCAAAACTGGTCTATCAAAACGAAGGTTCAACTCAGTGAGTTGAATGCACTCACCACAAAGAAGTTTGTGAGAATGCTTCCATCTAGTTTTTATGCAATGTTATTTCCTTTTGCAGCGTAGGCCTCAAAGCGCTCCAATTATCCACTTGCAGACTCTACAAAAAGAGTGTTTCCAAACTGCTCTAGCAAAAAGAAGGCTGAACTCTGTGAGTTGAATGCACAAAGCCCAGGGAACTTTCTGAGAATGCCTTTGTGTCCTTTCTACGTGAAGACATTTCCTTTTCCAGCATAGGCCTCAAAGCACTCCATACATCCACCTGAAGATTCTACTAAGAGAGTGTTTCCAAACTTCTCTATCAAAAGGAAGGTTCTACTCTGTGAGTTCAATGCACACATGACCAAGACGTTTCTGAGAATGCTTCTGTCTAGCTTTTCTGTGAAGATATTTCCTTTTCCAGCCGAGGCCTCAAAGCGCTCCACATATCCACTTGCAGATTCTACAAAAAGAGTGTTTCAAAACTGCGCTCTCCAAAGGAAGAGTCCCCTCCGTGAGTTGAATGCATAAAGCACAAGGTAGTTTCTGAGAACGCTTCCGTCTAGTTTTTAAGGGAAGATATTTCCTTTTCCAGTGTTGGCCTCTCGGCACACCGAATATCCCCTTGAAGATTCTACTCAAAGAGAGTTTCAAAACTGCTATAGCAAAGGGGAGCTTCAACTCTGTGAGTTGAATGCGCACATCACAGAGAAGTTTCTGAGAATGCTTCTCTCTAGTTTTTATTTGAAGCTATTTCCTTTTCCAACATAGGCCTCAAAGCGTTCCAAGTATCGACTGGCAGATTCTACAAAAAGAGCGTTTCAAAGCTGTTCTATCAAAAGGAAGGTTCAACTCTGTGAGTTGAATGCAGAAAGCACAGGGAAGTCTCTGAGAATGCTTCCGTCTAGGTTCTAAGTGAAGTTATTTCCTTTTCCAGGGTAGGACTCAAAGCACTCCAAATCTCCCCTTGCAGATTCTACAAAAAGAGTGTTTCAAAACTGCTCTATCAAAAGGAAGGTTCAACTCGGTGAGTTGAATGCGCACATCAGAAAAGGTTCCTGAGAATGCTTCTGTCTAATTTTCGTGTGAAGATATTTCCTTTTCCAGCATAGGCATCAAAGCGCCCTAGTGATCCCCCTGCAGATTCCACAAAAAGAGTGTCTCAAAACTCTTCTCTCGAAAGGAAGGTTCGACTCTGTGAGTAGAAGGCACTCATCGCAAAGAAGTTTCTGAGAAGAGTTCAATCTAGTTTTCATCGTAATGTATGTTCCTTTCCACTAGATGCCGCAATCGCACCAAATATCCACTTGCAGTTTCCACAAAAAGAGTCATGCAGAACCGCTCTACGAAAAGGAATGTTCAACACTGTGAGTTCAATCCCCACGTGACAAAGAAGTTTCGGAGGATGCTTCCGTCTAGTTTGTATGTGAAGATATTTCCTTTTCCAACTCCAGCCTCAAAGCGCTCCAAATATCCACTTGCGAATACTACAAAAACAGTGTTTCAAAACTGGTCTATCAAAACGAAGGTTCAACTCTGTGAGTTGAATGCACTCACCACAAAGAAGTTTGTGAGAATGCTTCCATCTAGTTTTTATGCAATGTTATTTCCTTTTGCAGCGTAGGCCTCAAAGCGCTCCAATTATCCACTTGCAGACTCTACAAAAAGAGTGTTTCCAAACTGCTCTAGCAAAAAGAAGGCTGAACTCTGTGAGTTGAATGCACAAAGCCCAGGGAACTTTCTGAGAATGCCTTTGTGTCCTTTCTACGTGAAGACATTTCCTTTTCCAGCATAGGCCTCAAAGCACTCCATACATCCACCTGAAGATTCTACTAAAAGAGTGTTTCCAAACTTCTCTATCAAAAGGAAGGTTCTACTCTGTGAGTTCAATGCACACATGACCAAGACGTTTCTGAGAATGCTTCTGTCTAGCTTTTCTGTGAAGATATTTCCTTTTCCAGCCGAGGCCTCAAAGCGCTCCACATATCCACTTGCAGATTCTACAAAAAGAGTGTTTCAAAACTGCTCTTTCCAAAGGAAGCTTCAAGTCTGTGCGTTGAATGCCCCCATCGCAAAGAAGTTTCTGAGAATGCTTCTGTCTAGTTTATATGTGAAGATATTTCCTTTTCCAACATAGGCCTCAAAGCGCTCCAAATAAACACTTGCAGATTCTACAAAAGGAGTGTTTCAAAACTGTTCTCTCAAGAGGGACGTTCAAGTCTGTGAGTGGAACGCACTCATCACCAAGAAGTTTCTGAGAATCCATCTGTCTGGTTTCTATGTGATGATATTTCGTTTCCCAGCATTGGCCTCGAAGCGCTCCCAAGATCCTCATTCAGATGCCTCTAAAAGAGTGTTTCAAAACTTCTCTATCAAAAGGAAGGTTCAAGCCTGTGAGTTGAATGCACTCATCACACAGAAGTTTCTGAGAAGGCTTCTGTCTAGTTTCTATGTGAAGATATTTCCCTTTCCATCATAGGCCTCAAATCGCTCCAAATATCCACTTGCAGATGTTACAAAAAGGCTGTTTCCAAACGGCTCTATCGAAAGGCCGGTTCAACTCTGTGAGTTGAATGCACACATCGCAAAGAAGTTTCTGAGAATGCTTCTGTCTAGTGTTTATGTGAAGATATTCCCTTTTCCAGCATAGGCCTCAAAGCCCTCCAAATATCCACTTGCAGATTCTACACAAAGTGCGTTTCAGAACTGCTCTATCAAAAGGAAGGTTCAACCGTGTGAGTTGAATGCACACATCGCAAAGATGTTTCTGAGAATGCTTCTGTCTAGTTTTTAGGTGAAGATATTTCATTTCCCAGCAAAGGCCTCAAAACGCTCCAAATATCCACTTGCAGATTCTACAAAAGGAGTGTTTCAAAACTGCTCTTTCAAAAGGAAGGTTCAAGTCTGTGAGTTGAAGGCACTCATCACAAAGAAGTTTGTGAGAATGCTTCTGTCTACTTGGTATGTGAAGATATTTCCTCTTCCAGCCTAGGCCTCCAAAAGCTCCAAACATCCCCTAGCAAATTCTGCAAAAAGAGTGTTTCAAAACTGCGCTCTCCAAAGGAAGAGTCCCCTCTGTGCGTTGAATGCATAAAGCACAGGGTAGTTTCTGAGAACGCTTCCGTCTAGTTTTTAAGGGAAGATATTTCCTTTTCCAGTGTTGGCCTCTCGGCACACCGAATATCCCCTTGAAGATTCTACTCAAAGAGAGTTTCAAAACTGCTATAGCAAAGGGGAGCTTCAACTCTGTGAGTTGAATGCGTAGATCACAGAGAAGTTACTGAGAATGCTTCTCTCTAGTTTTTATGTGAAGATATCTCCTTTTCCAGCATAGGCCTCAAAGCGTTCCAAGTATCGACTTGCAGATTCTACAAAAAGAGCGTTTCAAAGCTGTTCTATCAAAAGGAAGGTTCAACTCTGTGAGTTGAATGCAGAAAGCACAGGGAAGTCTCGGAGAATGCTTCCGTCTAGGTTCTAAGTGAAGTTATTTCCTTTTCCAGGGTAGGACTCAAAGCACTCCAAATCTCCACTTGCAGATTCTACAAAAAGAGTGTTTCAAAACTGCTCTATCAAAAGGAAGGTTCAACTCGGTGTGTTGAATGCGCACATCAGAAAAGGTTCCTGAGAATGCTTCTGTCTAATTTTCGTGTGAAGATATTTCCTTTTCCAGCATAGGCATCAAAGCGCCCTAGTGATCCCCTTGCAGATCCCACAAAAAGAGTGTCTCAAAACTCTTCTCTCGAAAGGAAGGTTCGACTCTGTGAGTAGAAGGCACTCATCGCAAAGAAGTTTCTGAGAAGAGTTCAATCTAGTTTTCATCGTAATGTATGTTCCTTTCCACTAGATGCCGCAATCGCACCAAATATCCACTTGCAGTTTCCACAAAAAGAGTCATGCAGAACCGCTCTACGAAAAGGAATGTTCAACACTGTGAGTTCAATCCCCACGTGACAAAGAAGTTTCGGAGGATGCTTCCGTCTAGTTTGTATGTGAAGATATTTCCTTTTCCAACTCCAGCCTCAAAGCGCTCCAAATATCCACTTGCGAATACTACAAAAACAGTGTTTCAAAACTGGTCTATCAAAACGAAGGTTCAACTCTGTGAGTTGAATGCACTCACCACAAAGAAGTTTGTGAGAATGCTTCCATCTAGTTTTTATGCAATGTTATTTCCTTTTGCAGCGTAGGCCTCAAAGCGCTCCAATTATCCACTTGCAGACTCTACAAAAAGAGTGTTTCCAAACTGCTCTAGCAAAAAGAAGGCTGAACTCTGTGAGTTGAATGCACAAAGCCCAGGGAACTTTCTGAGAATGCCTTTGTGTCCTTTCTACGTGAAGACATTTCCTTTTCCAGCATAGGCCTCAAAGCACTCCATACATCCACCTGAAGATTCTACTAAGAGAGTGTTTCCAAACTTCTCTATCAAAAGGAAGGTTCTACTCTGTGAGTTCAATGCACACATGACCAAGACGTTTCTGAGAATGCTTCTGTCTAGCTTTTCTGTGAAGATATTTCCTTTTCCAGCCGAGGCCTCAAAGCGCTCCACATATCCACTTGCAGATTCTACAAAAAGAGTGTTTCAAAACTGCTCTTTCCAAAGGAAGCTTCAAGTCTGTGCGTTGAATGCCCCCATCGCAAAGAAGTTTCTGAGAATGCTTCTGTCTAGTTTATATGTGAAGATATTTCCTTTTCCAACATAGGCCTCAAAGCGCTCCAAATAAACACTTGCAGATTCTACAAAAGGAGTGTTTCAAAACTGTTCTCTCAAGAGGGACGTTCAAGTCTGTGAGTGGAACGCACTCATCACAAAGAAGTTTCTGAGAATCCATCTGTCTGGTTTCTATGTGATGATATTTCGTTTCCCAGCATTGGCCTCGAAGCGCTCCCAAGATCCTCATTCAGATGCCTCTAAAAGAGTGTTTCAAAACTTCTCTATCAAAAGGAAGGTTCAAGCCTGTGAGTTGAATGCACTCATCACACAGAAGTTTCTGAGAAGGCTTCTGTCTAGTTTCTATGTGAAGATATTTCCCTTTCCATCATAGGCCTCAAATCGCTCCAAATATCCACTTGCAGATGTTACAAAAAGGCTGTTTCCAAACGGCTCTATCGAAAGGCCGGTTCAACTCTGTGAGTTGAATGCACACATCGCAAAGAAGTTTCTGAGAATGCTTCTGTCTAGTGTTTATGTGAAGATATTCCCTTTTCCAGCATAGGCCTCAAAGCCCTCCAAATATCCACTTGCAGATTCTACACAAAGTGCGTTTCAGAACTGCTCTATCAAAAGGAAGGTTCAACCGTGTGAGTTGAATGCACACATCGCAAAGATGTTTCTGAGAATGCTTCTGTCTAGTTTTTAGGTGAAGATATTTCATTTCCCAGCAAAGGCCTCAAAACGCTCCAAATATCCACTTGCAGATTCTACAAAAGGAGTGTTTCAAAACTGCTCTTTCAAAAGGAAGGTTCAAGTCTGTGAGTTGAAGGCACTCATCACAAAGAAGTTTGTGAGAATGCTTCTGTCTACTTGGTATGTGAAGATATTTCCTCTTCCAGCCTAGGCCTCCAAAAGCTCCAAACATCCCCTAGCAAATTCTGCAAAAAGAGTGTTTCAAAACTGCGCTCTCCAAAGGAAGAGTCCCCTCTGTGACTTGAATGCATAAAGCACAGGGTAGTTTCTGAGAACGCTTCCGTCTAGTTTTTAAGGGAAGATATTTCCTTTTCCAGTGTTGGCCTCTCGGCACACCGAATATCCCCTTGAAGATTCTACTCAAAGAGAGTTTCAAAACTGCTATAGCAAAGGGGAGCTTCAACTCTGTGAGTTGAATGCGTAGATCACAGAGAAGTTACTGAGAATGCTTCTCTCTAGTTTTTATGTGAAGATATCTCCTTTTCCAGCATAGGCCTCAAAGCGTTCCAAGTATCGACTTGCAGATTCTACAAAAAGAGCGTTTCAAAGCTGTTCTATCAAAAGGAAGGTTCAACTCTGTGAGTTGAATGCAGAAAGCACAGGGAAGTCTCGGAGAATGCTTCCGTCTAGGTTCTAAGTGAAGTTATTTCCTTTTCCAGGGTAGGACTCAAAGCACTCCAAATCTCCCCTTGCAGATTCTACAAAAAGAGTGTTTCAAAACTGCTCTATCAAAAGGAAGGTTCAACTCGGTGTGTTGAATGCGCACATCAGAAAAGGTTCCTGAGAATGCTTCTGTCTAATTTTCGTGTGAAGATATTTCCTTTTCCAGCATAGGCATCAAAGCGCCCTAGTGATCCCCTTGCAGATCCCACAAAAAGAGTGTCTCAAAACTCTTCTCTCGAAAGGAAGGTTCGACTCTGTGAGTAGAAGGCACTCATCGCAAAGAAGTTTCTGAGAAGAGTTCAATCTAGTTTTCATCGTAATGTATGTTCCTTTCCACTAGATGCCGCAATCGCACCAAATATCCACTTGCAGTTTCCACAAAAAGAGTCATGCAGAACCGCTCTACGAAAAGGAATGTTCAACACTGTGAGTTCAATCCCCACGTGACAAAGAAGTTTCGGAGGATGCTTCCGTCTAGTTTGTATGTGAAGATATTTCCTTTTCCAACTCCAGCCTCAAAGCGCTCCAAATATCCACTTGCGAATACTACAAAAACAGTGTTTCAAAACTGGTCTATCAAAACGAAGGTTCAACTCTGTGAGTTGAATGCACTCACCACAAAGAAGTTTGTGAGAATGCTTCCATCTAGTTTTTATGCAATGTTATTTCCTTTTGCAGCGTAGGCCTCAAAGCGCTCCAATTATCCACTTGCAGACTCTACAAAAAGAGTGTTTCCAAACTGCTCTAGCAAAAAGAAGGCTGAACTCTGTGAGTTGAATGCACAAAGCCCAGGGAACTTTCTGAGAATGCCTTTGTGTCCTTTCTACGTGAAGACATTTCCTTTTCCAGCATAGGCCTCAAAGCACTCCATACATCCACCTGAAGATTCTACTAAGAGAGTGTTTCCAAACTTCTCTATCAAAAGGAAGGTTCTACTCTGTGAGTTCAATGCACACATGACCAAGACGTTTCTGAGAATGCTTCTGTCTAGCTTTTCTGTGAAGATATTTCCTTTTCCAGCCGAGGCCTCAAAGCGCTCCACATATCCACTTGCAGATTCTACAAAAAGAGTGTTTCAAAACTGCTCTTTCCAAAGGAAGCTTCAAGTCTGTGCGTTGAATGCCCTCATCGCAAAGAAGTTTCTGAGAATGCTTCTGTCTAGTTTATATGTGAAGATATTTCCTTTTCCAACATAGGCCTCAAAGCGCTCCAAATAAACACTTGCAGATTCTACAAAAGGAGTGTTTCAAAACTGTTCTCTCAAGAGGGACGTTCAAGTCTGTGAGTGGAACGCACTCATCACTAAGAAGTTTCTGAGAATCCATCTGTCTGGTTTCTATGTGATGATATTTCGTTTCCCAGCATTGGCCTCGAAGCGCTCCCAAGATCCTCATTCAGATGCCTGCAAAAGAGTGTTTCAAAACTTCTCTATCAAAAGGAAGGTTCAAGCCTGTGAGTTGAATGCACTCATCACACAGAAGTTTCTGAGAAGGCTTCTGTCTAGTTTCTATGTGAAGATATTTCCCTTTCCATCATAGGCCTCAAATCGCTCCAAATATCCACTTGCAGATGTTACAAAAAGGCTGTTTCCAAACGGCTCTATCGAAAGGCCGGTTCAACTCTGTGAGTTGAATGCACACATCGCAAAGAAGTTTCTGAGAATGCTTCTGTCTAGTGTTTATGTGAAGATATTCCCTTTTCCAGCATAGGCCTCAAAGCCCTCCAAATATCCACTTGCAGATTCTACACAAAGTGCGTTTCAGAACTGCTCTATCAAAAGGAAGGTTCAACCGTGTGAGTTGAATGCACACATCGCAAAGATGTTTCTGAGAATGCTTCTGTCTAGTTTTTAGGTGAAGATATTTCATTTCCCAGCAAAGGCCTCAAAACGCTCCAAATATCCACTTGCAGATTCTACAAAAGGAGTGTTTCAAAACTGCTCTTTCAAAAGGAAGGTTCAAGTCTGTGAGTTGAAGGCACTCATCACAAAGAAGTTTGTGAGAATGCTTCTGTCTACTTGGTATGTGAAGATATTTCCTCTTCCAGCCTAGGCCTCCAAAAGCTCCAAACATCCCCTGGCAAATTCTGCAAAAAGAGTGTTTCAAAACTGCGCTCTCCAAAGGAAGAGTCCCCTCCGTGAGTTGAATGCATAAAGCACAGGGTAGTTTCTGAGAACGCTTCCGTCTAGTTTTTAAGGGAAGATATTTCCTTTTCCAGTGTTGGCCTCTCGGCACACCGAATATCCCCTTGAAGATTCTACTCAAAGAGAGTTTCAAAACTGCTATAGCAAAGGGGAGCTTCAAGTCTGTGAGTTGAATGCGTAGATCACAGAGAAGTTTCTGAGAATGCTTCTCTCTAGTTTTTATGTGAAGCTATTTCCTTTTCCAACATAGGCCTCAAAGCGTTCCAAGTATGGACTTGCAGATTCTACAAAAAGAGCGTTTCAAAGCTGTTCTATCAAAAGGAAGGTTCAACTCTGTGAGTTGAATGCAGAAAGCACAGGGAAGTCTCGGAGAATGCTTCCGTCTAGGTTCTAAGTGAAGTTATTTCCTTTTCCAGGGTAGGACTCAAAGCACTCCAAATCTCCCCTTGCAGATTCTACAAAAAGAGTGTTTCAAAACTGCTCTATCAAAAGGAAGGTTCAACTCCGTGAGTTGAATGCGCACATCAGAAAAGGTTCCTGAGAATGCTTCTGTCTAGTTTTCGTGTGAAGATATTTCCTTTTCCAGCATAGGCATCAAAGCGCCCTAGTGATCCCCTTGCAGATCCCACAAAAAGAGTGTCTCAAAACTCTTCTCTCGAAAGGAAGGTTCGACTCTGTGAGTAGAAGGCACTCATCGCAAAGAAGTTTCTGAGAAGAGTTCAATCTAGTTTTCATCGTAATGTATGTTCCTTTCCACTAGATGCCGCAATCGCACCAAATATCCACTTGCAGTATCCACAAAAAGAGTCATGCAGAACCGCTCTACGAAAAGGAATGCTCAACACTGTGAGTTCAATCCCCACGTGACAAAGAAGTTTCGGAGGATGCTTCCGTCTAGTTTGTATGTGAAGATATTTCCTTTTCCAACTCCAGCCTCAAAGCGCTCCAAATATCCACTTGCGAATACTACAAAAACAGTGTTTCAAAACTGGTCTATCAAAACGAAGGTTCAACTCTGTGAGTTGAATGCACTCACCACAAAGAAGTTTGTGAGAATGCTTCCATCTAGTTTTTATGCAATATTTCCTTTTGCAGCGTAGGCCTCAAAGCGCTCCAATTATCCACTTGCAGACTCTACAAAAAGAGTGTTTCCAAACTGCTCTAGCAAAAAGAAGGCTGAACTCTGTGAGTTGAATGCACAAAGCCCAGGGAACTTTCTGAGAATGCCTTTGTGTCCTTTCTACGTGAAGACATTTCCTTTTCCAGCATAGGCCTCAAAGCACTCCATACATCCACCTGAAGATTCTACTAAAAGAGTGTTTCCAAACTTCTCTATCAAAAGGAAGGTTCTACTCTGTGAGTTCAATGCACACATGACCAAGACGTTTCTGAGAATGCTTCTGTCTAGCTTTTCTGTGAAGATATTTCCTTTTCCAGCCGAGGCCTCAAAGCGCTCCACATATCCACTTGCAGATTCTACAAAAAGAGTGTTTCAAAACTGCTCTTTCCAAAGGAAGCTTCACGTCTGTGCGTTGAATGCCCTCATCGCAAAGAAGTTTCTGAGAATGCTTCTGTCTAGTTTATATGTGAAGATATTTCCTTTTCCAACATAGGCCTCAAAGCGCTCCAAATAAACACTTGCAGATTCTACAAAGGGAGTGTTTCAAAACTGTTCTCTCAAGAGGGACGTTCAAGTCTGTGAGTGGAACGCACTCATCACAAAGAAGTTTCTGAGAATCCATCTGTCTGGTTTCTATGTGATGATATTTCGTTTCCCAGCATTGGCCTCGAAGCGCTCCCAAGATCCTCATTCAGATGCCTGTAAAAGAGTGTTTCAAAACTTCTCTATCAAAAGGAAGGTTCAAGCCTGTGAGTTGAATGCACTCATCACACAGAAGTTTCTGAGAAGGCTTCTGTCTAGTTTCTATGTGAAGATATTTCCCTTTCCATCATAGGCCTCAAATCGCTCCAAATATCCACTTGCAGATGTTACAAAAAGGCTGTTTCCAAACGGCTCTATCGAAAGGCCGGTTCAACTCTGTGAGTTGAATGCACACATCGCAAAGAAGTTTCTGAGAATGCTTCTGTCTAGTGTTTATGTGAAGATATTCCCTTTTCCAGCATAGGCCTCAAAGCCCTCCAAATATCCACTTGCAGATTCTACACAAAGTGTGTTTCAAAACTGCTCTATCAAAAGGAAGGTTCAACCGTGTGAGTTGAATGCACACATCGCAAAGATGTTTCTGAGAATGCTTCTGTCTAGTTTTTAGGTGAAGATATTTCATTTCCCAGCAAAGGCCTCAAAACGCTCCAAATATCCACTTGCAGATTCTACAAAAGGAGTGTTTCAAAACTGCTCTTTCAAAAGGAAGGTTCAAGTCTGTGAGTTGAAGGCACTCATCACAAAGAAGTTTGTGAGAGTGCTTCTGTCTACTTGGTATGTGAAGATATTTCCTCTTCCAGCACAGGCCTCCAAAAGCTCCAAACATCCCCTAGCAAATTCTGCAAGAAGAGTGTTTCAAAACTGCGCTCTCCAAAGGAAGAGTCCCCTCCGTGAGTTGAATGCATAAAGCACAAGGTAGTTTCTGAGAACGCTTCCGTCTAGTTTTTAAGGGAAGATATTTCCTTTTCCAGTGTTGGCCTCTCGGCACACCGAATATCCCCTTGAAGATTCTACTCAAAGAGAGTTTCAAAACTGCTATAGCAAAGGGGAGCTTCAACTCTGTGAGTTGAATGCGCACATCACAGAGAAGTTTCTGAGAATGCTTCTCTCTAGTTTTTATGTGAAGCTATTTCCTTTTCCAACATAGGCCTCAAAGCGTTCCAAGTATCGACTGGCAGATTCTACAAAAAGAGCGTTTCAAAGCTGTTCTATCAAAAGGAAGGTTCAACTCTGTGAGTTGAATGCAGAAAGCACAGGGAAGTCTCTGAGAATGCTTCCGTCTAGGTTCTAAGTGAAGTTATTTCCTTTTCCAGGGTAGGACTCAAAGCACTCCAAATCTCCCCTTGCAGATTCTACAAAAAGAGTGTTTCAAAACTGCTCTATCAAAAGGAAGGTTCAACTCGGTGAGTTGAATGCGCACATCAGAAAAGGTTCCTGAGAATGCTTCTGTCTAATTTTCGTGTGAAGATATTTCCTTTTCCAGCATAGGCATCAAAGCGCCCTAGTGATCCCCCTGCAGATTCCACAAAAAGAGTGTCTCAAAACTCTTCTCTCGAAAGGAAGGTTCGACTCTGTGAGTAGAAGGCACTCATCGCAAAGAAGTTTCTGAGAAGAGTTCAATCTAGTTTTCATCGTAATGTATGTTCCTTTCCACTAGATGCCGCAATCGCACCAAATATCCACTTGCAGTTTCCACAAAAAGAGTCATGCAGAACCGCTCTACGAAAAGGAATGTTCAACACTGTGAGTTCAATCCCCACGTGACAAAGAAGTTTCGGAGGATGCTTCCGTCTAGTTTGTATGTGAAGATATTTCCTTTTCCAACTCCAGCCTCAAAGCGCTCCAAATATCCACTTGCGAATACTACAAAAACAGTGTTTCAAAACTGGTCTATCAAAACGAAGGTTCAACTCTGTGAGTTGAATGCACTCACCACAAAGAAGTTTGTGAGAATGCTTCCATCTAGTTTTTATGCAATGTTATTTCCTTTTGCAGCGTAGGCCTCAAAGCGCTCCAATTATCCACTTGCAGACTCTACAAAAAGAGTGTTTCCAAACTGCTCTAGCAAAAAGAAGGCTGAACTCTGTGAGTTGAATGCACAAAGCCCAGGGAACTTTCTGAGAATGCCTTTGTGTCCTTTCTACGTGAAGACATTTCCTTTTCCAGCATAGGCCTCAAAGCACTCCATACATCCACCTGAAGATTCTACTAAAAGAGTGTTTCCAAACTTCTCTATCAAAAGGAAGGTTCTACTCTGTGAGTTCAATGCACACATGACCAAGACGTTTCTGAGAATGCTTCTGTCTAGCCTTTCTGTGAAGATATTTCCTTTTCCAGCCGAGGCCTCAAAGCGCTCCACATATCCACTTGCAGATTCTACAAAAAGAGTGTTTCAAAACTGCTCTTTCCAAAGGAAGCTTCACGTCTGTGCGTTGAATGCCCTCATCGCAAAGAAGTTTCTGAGAATGCTTCTGTCTAGTTTATATGTGAAGATATTTCCTTTTCCAACATAGGCCTCAAAGCGCTCCAAATAAACACTTGCAGATTCTACAAAGGGAGTGTTTCAAAACTGTTCTCTCAAGAGGGACGTTCAAGTCTGTGAGTGGAACGCACTCATCACAAAGAAGTTTCTGAGAATCCATCTGTCTGGTTTCTATGTGATGATATTTCGTTTCCCAGCATTGGCCTCGAAGCGCTCCCAAGATCCTCATTCAGATGCCTGTAAAAGAGTGTTTCAAAACTTCTCTATCAAAAGGAAGGTTCAAGCCTGTGAGTTGAATGCACTCATCACACAGAAGTTTCTGAGAAGGCTTCTGTCTAGTTTCTATGTGAAGATATTTCCCTTTCCATCATAGGCCTCAAATCGCTCCAAATATCCACTTGCAGATGTTACAAAAAGGCTGTTTCCAAACGGCTCTATCGAAAGGCCGGTTCAACTCTGTGAGTTGAATGCACACATCGCAAAGAAGTTTCTGAGAATGCTTCTGTCTAGTGTTTATGTGAAGATATTCCCTTTTCCAGCATAGGCCTCAAAGCCCTCCAAATATCCACTTGCAGATTCTACACAAAGTGTGTTTCAAAACTGCTCTATCAAAAGGAAGGTTCAACCGTGTGAGTTGAATGCACACATCGCAAAGATGTTTCTGAGAATGCTTCTGTCTAGTTTTTAGGTGAAGATATTTCATTTCCCAGCAAAGGCCTCAAAACGCTCCAAATATCCACTTGCAGATTCTACAAAAGGAGTGTTTCAAAACTGCTCTTTCAAAAGGAAGGTTCAAGTCTGTGAGTTGAAGGCACTCATCACAAAGAAGTTTGTGAGAGTGCTTCTGTCTACTTGGTATGTGAAGATATTTCCTCTTCCAGCACAGGCCTCCAAAAGCTCCAAACATCCCCTAGCAAATTCTGCAAGAAGAGTGTTTCAAAACTGCGCTCTCCAAAGGAAGAGTCCCCTCCGTGAGTTGAATGCATAAAGCACAAGGTAGTTTCTGAGAACGCTTCCGTCTAGTTTTTAAGGGAAGATATTTCCTTTTCCAGTGTTGGCCTCTCGGCACACCGAATATCCCCTTGAAGATTCTACTCAAAGAGAGTTTCAAAACTGCTATAGCAAAGGGGAGCTTCAACTCTGTGAGTTGAATGCGCACATCACAGAGAAGTTTCTGAGAATGCTTCTCTCTAGTTTTTATGTGAAGCTATTTCCTTTTCCAACATAGGCCTCAAAGCGTTCCAAGTATCGACTGGCAGATTCTACAAAAAGAGCGTTTCAAAGCTGTTCTATCAAAAGGAAGGTTCAACTCTGTGAGTTGAATGCAGAAAGCACAGGGAAGTCTCTGAGAATGCTTCCGTCTAGGTTCTAAGTGAAGTTATTTCCTTTTCCAGGGTAGGACTCAAAGCACTCCAAATCTCCCCTTGCAGATTCTACAAAAAGAGTGTTTCAAAACTGCTCTATCAAAAGGAAGGTTCAACTCGGTGAGTTGAATGCGCACATCAGAAAAGGTTCCTGAGAATGCTTCTGTCTAATTTTCGTGTGAAGATATTTCCTTTTCCAGCATAGGCATCAAAGCGCCCTAGTGATCCCCCTGCAGATTCCACAAAAAGAGTGTCTCAAAACTCTTCTCTCGAAAGGAAGGTTCGACTCTGTGAGTAGAAGGCACTCATCGCAAAGAAGTTTCTGAGAAGAGTTCAATCTAGTTTTCATCGTAATGTATGTTCCTTTCCACTAGATGCCGCAATCGCACCAAATATCCACTTGCAGTTTCCACAAAAAGAGTCATGCAGAACCGCTCTACGAAAAGGAATGTTCAACACTGTGAGTTCAATCCCCACGTGACAAAGAAGTTTCGGAGGATGCTTCCGTCTAGTTTGTATGTGAAGATATTTCCTTTTCCAACTCCAGCCTCAAAGCGCTCCAAATATCCACTTGCGAATACTACAAAAACAGTGTTTCAAAACTGGTCTATCAAAACGAAGGTTCAACTCTGTGAGTTGAATGCACTCACCACAAAGAAGTTTGTGAGAATGCTTCCATCTAGTTTTTATGCAATGTTATTTCCTTTTGCAGCGTAGGCCTCAAAGCGCTCCAATTATCCACTTGCAGACTCTACAAAAAGAGTGTTTCCAAACTGCTCTAGCAAAAAGAAGGCTGAACTCTGTGAGTTGAATGCACAAAGCCCAGGGAACTTTCTGAGAATGCCTTTGTGTCCTTTCTACGTGAAGACATTTCCTTTTCCAGCATAGGCCTCAAAGCACTCCATACATCCACCTGAAGATTCTACTAAAAGAGTGTTTCCAAACTTCTCTATCAAAAGGAAGGTTCTACTCTGTGAGTTCAATGCACACATGACCAAGACGTTTCTGAGAATGCTTCTGTCTAGCTTTTCTGTGAAGATATTTCCTTTTCCAGCCGTGGCCTCAAAGCGCTCCACATATCCACTTGCAGATTCTACAAAAAGAGTGTTTCAAAACTGCTCTTTCCAAAGGAAGCTTCAAGTCTGTGCGTTGAATGCCCTCATCGCAAAGAAGTTTCTGAGAATGCTTCTGTCTAGTTTATATGTGAAGATATTTCCTTTTCCAACATAGGCCTCAAAGCGCTCCAAATAAACACTTGCAGATTCTACAAAGGGAGTGTTTCAAAACTGTTCTCTCAAGAGGGACGTTCAAGTCTGTGAGTGGAACGCACTCATCACAAAGAAGTTTCTGAGAATCCATCTGTCTGGTTTCTATGTGATGATATTTCGTTTCCCAGCATTGGCCTCGAAGCGCTCCCAAGATCCTCATTCAGATGCCTGTAAAAGAGTGTTTCAAAACTTCTCTATCAAAAGGAAGGTTCAAGCCTGTGAGTTGAATGCACTCATCACACAGAAGTTTCTGAGAAGGCTTCTGTCTAGTTTCTATGTGAAGATATTTCCCTTTCCATCATAGGCCTCAAATCGCTCCAAATATCCACTTGCAGATGTTACAAAAAGGCTGTTTCCAAACGGCTCTATCGAAAGGCCGGTTCAACTCTGTGAGTTGAATGCACACATCACAAAGAAGTTTCTGAGAATGCTTCTGTCTAGTGTTTATGTGAAGATATTCCCTTTTCCAGCATAGGCCTCAAAGCCCTCCAAATATCCACTTGCAGATTCTACACAATGTGTGTTTCAAAACTGCTCTATCAAAAGGAAGGTTCAACCGTGTGAGTTGAATGCACACATCGCAAAGATGTTTCTGAGAATGCTTCTGTCTAGTTTTTAGGTGAAGATATTTCATTTCCCAGCAAAGGCCTCAAAACGCTCCAAATATCCACTTGCAGATTCTACAAAAGGAGTGTTTCAAAACTGCTCTTTCAAAAGGAAGGTTCAAGTCTGTGAGTTGAAGGCACTCATCACAAAGAAGTTTGTGAGAATGCTTCTGTCTACTTGGTATGTGAAGATATTTCCTCTTCCAGCACAGACCTCCAAAAGCTCCAAACATCCCCTAGCAAATTCTGCAAGAAGAGTGTTTCAAAACTGAGCTCTCCAAAGGAAGAGTCCCCTCCGTGAGTTGAATGCATAAAGCACAAGGTAGTTTCTGAGAACGCTTCCGTCTAGTTTTTAAGGGAAGATATTTCCTTTTCCAGTGTTGGCCTCTCGGCACACCGAATATCCCCTTGAAGATTCTACTCAAAGAGAGTTTCAAAACTGCTATAGCAAAGGGGAGCTTCAACTCTGTGAGTTGAATGCGCAGATCACAGAGAAGTTTCTGAGAATGCTTCTCTCTAGTTTTTATGTGAAGCTATTTCCTTTTCCAGCATAGGCCTCAAAGCGTTCCAAGTATCGACTGGCAGATTCTACAAAAAGAGCGTTTCAAAGCTGTTCTATCAAAAGGAAGGTTCAACTCTGTGAGTTGAATGCAGAAAGCACAGGGAAGTCTCTGAGAATGCTTCCGTCTAGGTTCTAAGTGAAGTTATTTCCTTTTCCAGGGTAGGACTCAAAGCACTCCAAATCTCCCCTTGCAGATTCTACAAAAAGAGTGTTTCAAAACTGCTCTATCAAAAGGAAGGTTCAACTCGGTGAGTTGAATGCGCACATCAGAAAAGGTACCTGAGAATGCTTCTGTCTAGTTTTCGTGTGAAGATATTTCCTTTTCCAGCATAGGCATCAAAGCGCCCTAGTGATCCCCTTGCAGATTCCACAAAAAGAGTGTCTCAAAACTCTTCTCTCGAAAGGAAGGTTCGACTCTGTGAGTAGAAGGCACTCATCGCAAAGAAGTTTCTGAGAAGAGTTCAATCTAGTTTTCATCGTAATGTATGTTCCTTTCCACTAGATGCCGCAATCGCACCAAATATCCACTTGCAGTTTCCACAAAAAGAGTCATGCAGAACCGCTCTACGAAAAGGAATGTTCAACACTGTGAGTTCAATCCCCACGTGACAAAGAAGTTTCGGAGGATGCTTCCGTCTAGTTTGTATGTGAAGATATTTCCTTTTCCAACTCCAGCCTCAAAGCGCTCCAAATATCCACTTGCGAATACTACAAAAACAGTGTTTCAAAACTGGTCTATCAAAACGAAGGTTCAACTCTGTGAGTTGAATGCACTCACCACAAAGAAGTTTGTGAGAATGCTTCCATCTAGTTTTTAGGCAATGCTATTTCCTTTTGCAGCGTAGGCCTCAAAGCGCTCCAATTATCCACTTGCAGACTCTACAAAAAGAGTGTTTCCAAACTGCTCTAGCAAAAAGAAGGCTGAACTCTGTGAGTTGAATGCACAAAGCCCAGGGAACTTTCTGAGAATGCCTTTGTGTCCTTTCTACGTGAAGACATTTCCTTTTCCAGCATAGGCCTCAAAGCACTCCATACATCCACCTGAAGATTCTACTAAAAGAGTGTTTCCAAACTTCTCTATCAAAAGGAAGGTTCTACTCTGTGAGTTCAATGCACACATGACCAAGACGTTTCTGAGAATGCTTCTGTCTAGCTTTTCTGTGAAGATATTTCCTTTTGCAGCCGAGGCCTCAAAGCGCTCCACATATCCACTTGCAGATTCTACAAAAAGAGTGTTTCAAAACTGCTCTTTCCAAAGGAAGCTTCAAGTCTGTGCGTTGAATGCCCTCATCGCAAAGAAGTTTCTGAGAATGCTTCTGTCTAGTTTATATGTGAAGATATTTCCTTTTCCAACATAGGCCTCAAAGCGCTCCAAATAAACACTTGCAGATTCTACAAAGGGAGTGTTTCAAAACTGTTCTCTCAAGAGGGACGTTCAAGTCTGTGAGTGGAACGCACTCATCACAAAGAAGTTTCTGAGAATCCATCTGTCTGGTTTCTATGTGATGATATTTCGTTTCCCAGCATTGGCCTCGAAGCGCTCCCAAGATCCTCATTCAGATGCCTGTAAAAGAGTGTTTCAAAACTTCTCTATCAAAAGGAAGGTTCAAGCCTGTGAGTTGAATGCACTCATCACACAGAAGTTTCTGAGAAGGCTTCTGTCTAGTTTCTATGTGAAGATATTTCCCTTTCCATCATAGGCCTCAAATCGCTCCAAATATCCACTTGCAGATGTTACAAAAAGGCTGTTTCCAAACGGCTCTATCGAAAGGCCGGTTCAACTCTGTGAGTTGAATGCACACATCGCAAAGAAGTTTCTGAGAATGCTTCTGTCTAGTGTTTATGTGAAGATATTCCCTTTTCCAGCATAGGCCTCAAAGCCCTCCAAATATCCACTTGCAGATTCTACACAAAGTGTGTTTCAAAACTGCTCTATCAAAAGGAAGGTTCAACCGTGTGAGTTGAATGCACACATCGCAAAGATGTTTCTGAGAATGCTTCTGTCTAGTTTTTAGGTGAAGATATTTCATTTCCCAGCAAAGGCCTCAAAACGCTCCAAATATCCACTTGCAGATTCTACAAAAGGAGTGTTTCAAAACTGCTCTTTCAAAAGGAAGGTTCAAGTCTGTGAGTTGAAGGCACTCATCACAAAGAAGTTTGTGAGAATGCTTCTGTCTACTTGGTATGTGAAGATATTTCCTCTTCCAGCACAGGCCTCCAAAAGCTCCAAACATCCCCTAGCAAATTCTGCAAGAAGAGTGTTTCAAAACTGCGCTCTCCAAAGGAAGAGTCCCCTCCGTGAGTTGAATGCATAAAGCACAAGGTAGTTTCTGAGAACGCTTCCGTCTAGTTTTTAAGGGAAGATATTTCCTTTTCCAGTGTTGGCCTCTCGGCACACCGAATATCCCCTTGAAGATTCTACTCAAAGAGAGTTTCAAAACTGCTATAGCAAAGGGGAGCTTCAACTCTGTGAGTTGAATGCGCAGATCACAGAGAAGTTTCTGAGAATGCTTCTCTCTAGTTTTTATGTGAAGCTATTTCCTTTTCCAGCATAGGCCTCAAAGCGTTCCAAGTATCGACTGGCAGATTCTACAAAAAGAGCGTTTCAAAGCTGTTCTATCAAAAGGAAGGTTCAACTCTGTGAGTTGAATGCAGAAAGCACAGGGAAGTCTCTGAGAATGCTTCCGTCTAGGTTCTAAGTGAAGTTATTTCCTTTTCCAGGGTAGGACTCAAAGCACTCCAAATCTCCCCTTGCAGATTCTACAAAAAGAGTGTTTCAAAACTGCTCTATCAAAAGGAAGGTTCAACTCGGTGAGTTGAATGCGCACATCAGAAAAGGTACCTGAGAATGCTTCTGTCTAGTTTTCGTGTGAAGATATTTCCTTTTCCAGCATAGGCATCAAAGCGCCCTAGTGATCCCCTTGCAGATCCCACAAAAAGAGTGTCTCAAAACTCTTCTCTCGAAAGGAAGGTTCGACTCTGTGAGTAGAAGGCACTCATCGCAAAGAAGTTTCTGAGAAGAGTTCAATCTAGTTTTCATCGTAATGTATGTTCCTTTCCACTAGATGCCGCAATCGCACCAAATATCCACTTGCAGTTTCCACAAAAAGAGTCATGCAGAACCGCTCTACGAAAAGGAATGTTCAACACTGTGAGTTCAATCCCCACGTGACAAAGAAGTTTCGGAGGATGCTTCCGTCTAGTTTGTATGTGAAGATATTTCCTTTTCCAACTCCAGCCTCAAAGCGCTCCAAATATCCACTTGCGAATACTACGAAAACAGTGTTTCAAAACTGGTCTATCAAAACGAAGGTTCAACTCTGTGAGTTGAATGCACTCACCAAAAAGAAGTTTGTGAGAATGCTTCCATCTAGTTTTTATGCAATGTTATTTCCTTTTGCAGCGTAGGCCTCAAAGCGCTCCAATTATCCACTTGCAGACTCTACAAAAAGAGTGTTTCCAAACTGCTCTAGCAAAAAGAAGGCTGAACTCTGTGAGTTGAATGCACAAAGCCCAGGGAACTTTCTGAGAATGCCTTTGTGTCCTTTCTACGTGAAGACATTTCCTTTTCCAGCATAGGCCTCAAAGCACTCCATACATCCACCTGAAGATTCTACTAAAAGAGTGTTTCCAAACTTCTCTATCAAAAGGAAGGTTCTACTCTGTGAGTTCAATGCACACATGACCAAGACGTTTCTGAGAATGCTTCTGTCTAGCTTTTCTGTGAAGATATTTCCTTTTCCAGCCGAGGCCTCAAAGCGCTCCACATATCCACTTGCAGATTCTACAAAAAGAGTGTTTCAAAACTGCTCTTTCCAAAGGAAGCTTCAAGTCTGTGCGTTGAATGCCCTCATCGCAAAGAAGTTTCTGAGAATGCTTCTGTCTAGTTTATATGTGAAGATATTTCCTTTTCCAACATAGGCCTCAAAGCGCTCCAAATAAACACTTGCAGATTCTACAAAAGGAGTGTTTCAAAACTGTCCTCTCAAGAGGGACGTTCAAGTCTGTGAGTGGAACGCACTCATCACAAAGAAGTTTCTGAGAATCCATCTGTCTGGTTTCTATGTGATGATATTTCGTTTCCCAGCATTGGCCTCGAAGCGCTCCCAAGATCCTCATTCAGATGCCTCTAAAAGAGTGTTTCAAAACTTCTCTATCAAAAGGAAGGTTCAAGCCTGTGAGTTGAATGCACTCATCACACAGAAGTTTCTGAGAAGGCTTCTGTCTAGTTTCTATGTGAAGATATTTCCCTTTCCATCATAGGCCTCAAATCGCTCCAAATATCCACTTGCAGATGTTACAAAAAGGCTGTTTCCAAACGGCTCTATCAAAAGGCCGGTTCAACTCTGTGAGTTGAATGCACACATCGCAAAGAAGTTTCTGAGAATGCTTCTGTCTAGTGTTTATGTGAAGATATTCCCTTTTCCAGCATAGGCCTCAAAGCCCTCCAAATATCCACTTGCAGATTCTACACAAAGTGCGTTTCAAAACTGCTCTATCAAAAGGAAGGTTCAACCGTGTGAGTTGAATGCACACATAGCAAAGATGTTTCTGAGAATGCTTCTGTCTAGTTTTTAGGTGAAGATATTTCATTTCCCAGCAAAGGCCTCAAAACGTTCCAAATATCCACTTGCAGATTCTACAAAAGGAGTGTTTCAAAACTGCTCTTTCAAAAGGAAGGTTCAAGTCTGTGAGTTGAAGGCACTCATCACAAAGAAGTTTGTGAGAATGCTTCTGTCTACTTGGTATGTGAAGATATTTCCTCTTCCAGCCTAGGCCTCCAAAAGCTCCAAACATCCCCTAGCAAATTCTGCAAAAAGAGTGTTTCAAAACTGCGCTCTCCAAAGGAAGAGTCCCCTCTGTGCGTTGAATGCATAAAGCACAGGGTAGTTTCTGAGAACGCTTCCGTCTAGTTTTTAAGGGAAGATATTTCCTTTTCCAGTGTTGGCCTCTCGGCACACCGAATATCCCCTTGAAGATTCTACTCAAAGAGAGTTTCAAAACTGCTATAGCAAAGGGGAGCTTCAACTCTGTGAGTTGAATGCGTAGATCACAGAGAAGTTACTGAGAATGCTTCTCTCTTGTTTTTATGTGAAGATATTTCCTTTTCCAGCATAGGCCTCAAAGCGTTCCAAGTATCGACTTGCAGATTCTACAAAAAGAGCGTTTCAAAGCTGTTCTATCAAAAGGAAGGTTCAACTCTGTGAGTTGAATGCAGAAAGCACAGGGAAGTCTCTGAGAATGCTTCCGTCTAGGTTCTAAGTGAAGTTATTTCCTTTTCCAGGGTAGGACTCAAAGCACTCCAAATTTCCCCTTGCAGATTCTACAAAAAGAGTGTTTCAAAACTGCTCTATCAAAAGGAAGGTTCAACTCGGTGAGTTGAATGCGCACATCAGAAAAGGTTCCTGAGAATGCTTCTGTCTAATTTTCGTGTGAAGATATTTCCTTTTCCAGCATAGGCATCAAAGCGCCCTAGTGATCCCCTTGCACATCCCACAAAAAGAGTGTCTCAAAACTCTTCTCTCGAAAGGAAGGTTCGACTCTGTGAGTAGAAGGCACTCATCGCAAAGAAGTTTCTGAGAAGAGTTCAATCTAGTTTTCATCGTAATGTATGTTCCTTTCCACTAGATGCCGCAATCGCACCAAATATCCACTTGCAGTTTCCACAAAAAGAGTCATGCAGAACCGCTCTACGAAAAGGAATGTTCAACACTGTGAGTTCAATCCCCACGTGACAAAGAAGTTTCGGAGGATGCTTCCGTCTAGTTTGTATGTGAAGATATTTCCTTTTCCAACTCCAGCCTCAACGCGCTCCAAATATCCACTTGCGAATACTACAAAAACAGTGTTTCAAAACTGGTCTATCAAAACGAAGGTTCAACTCTGTGAGTTGAATGCACTCACCACAAAGAAGTTTGTGAGAATGCTTCCATCTAGTTTTTATGCAATGTTATTTCCTTTTGCAGCGTAGGCCTCAAAGCGCTCCAATTATCCACTTGCAGACTCTACAAAAAGAGTGTTTCCAAACTGCTCTAGCAAAAAGAAGGCTGAACTCTGTGAGTTGAATGCACAAAGCCCAGGGAACTTTCTGAGAATGCCTTTGTGTCCTTTCTACGTGAAGACATTTCCTTTTCCAGCATAGGCCTCAAAGCACTCCATACATCCACCTGAAGATTCTACTAAAAGAGTGTTTCCAAACTTCTCTATCAAAAGGAAGGTTCTACTCTGTGAGTTCAATGCACACATGACCAAGACGTTTCTGAGAATGCTTCTGTCTAGCTTTTCTGTGAAGATATTTCCTTTTCCAGCCGAGGCCTCAAAGCGCTCCACATATCCACTTGCAGATTCTACAAAAAGAGTGTTTCAAAACTGCTCTTTCCAAAGGAAGCTTCAAGTCTGTGCGTTGAATGCCCTCATCGCAAAGAAGTTTCTGAGAATGCTTCTGTCTAGTTTCTATGTGAAGATATTTCCTTTTCCAACATAGGCCTCAAAGCGCTCCAAATAAACACTTGCAGATTCTACAAAAGGAGTGTTTCAAAACTGTTCTCTCAAGAGGGACGTTCAAGTCTGTGAGTGGAACGCACTCATCACAAAGAAGTTTCTGAGAATCCATCTGTCTGGTTTCTATGTGACGATATTTCGTTTCCCAGAATTGGCCTCGAAGCGCTCCCAAGATCCTCATTCAGATGCCTCTAAAAGAGTGTTTCAAAACTTCTCTATCAAAAGGAAGGTTCAAGCCTGTGAGTTGAATGCACTCATCACACAGAAGTTTCTGAGAAGGCTTCTGTCTAGTTTCTATGTGAAGATATTTCCCTTTCCATCATAGGCTTCAAATCGCTCCAAACATCCACTTGCAGATGTTACAAAAAGGCTGTTTCCAAACGGCTCTATCAAAAGGCCAGTTCAACTCTGTGAGTTGAATGCACACATCGCAAAGAAGTTTCTGAGAATGCTTCTGTCTAGTGTTTATGTGAAGATATTCCCTTTTCCAGCATAGGCCTCAAAGCCCTCCAAATATCCACTTGCAGATTCTACACAAAGTGCGTTTCAAAACTGCTCTATCAAAAGGAAGGTTCAACCGTGTGAGTTGAATGCACACATCGCAAAGATGTTTCTGAGAATGCTTCTGTCTAGTTTTTAGGTGAAGATATTTCATTTCCCAGCAAAGGCCTCAAAACGCTCCAAATATCCACTTGCAGATTCTACAAAAGGAGTGTTTCAAAACTGCTCTTTCAAAAGGAAGATTCAAGTCTGTGAGTTGAAGGCACTCATCACAAAGAAGTTTGTGAGAATGCTTCTGTCTACTTGGTATGTGAAGATATTTCCTCTTCCAGCCTAGGCCTCCAAAAGCTCCAAACATCCCCTAGCAAATTCTGCAAAAAGAGTGTTTCAAAACTGCGCTCTCCAAAGGAAGAGTCCCCTCTGTGAGTTGAATGCATAAAGCACAGGGTAGTTTCTGAGAACGCTTCCGTCTAGTTTTTAACGGAAGATATTTCCTTTTCCAGTGTTGGCCTCTCGGCACACCGAATATCCCCTTGAAGATTCTACTCAAAGAGAGTTTCAAAACTGCTATAGCAAAGGGGAGCTTCAACTCTGTGAGTTGAATGCGTAGATCACAGAGAAGTTACTGAGAATGCTTCTCTCTAGTTTTTATGTGAAGCTATTTCCTTTTCCAGCATAGGCCTCAAAGCGTTCCAAGTATCGACTTGCAGATTCTACAAAAAGAGCGTTTCAAAGCTGTTCTATCAAAAGGAAGGTTCAACTCTGTGAGTTGAATGCAGAAAGCACAGGGAAGTCTCGGAGAATGCTTCCGTCTAGGTTCTAAGTGAAGTTATTTCCTTTTCCAGGGTAGGACTCAAAGCACTCCAAATCTCCACTTGCAGATTCTACAAAAAGAGTGTTTCAAAACTGCTCTATCAAAAGGAAGGTTCAACTCGGTGAGTTGAATGCGCACATCGGAAAAGGTTCCTGAGAATGCTTCTGTCTAGTTTTCGTGTGAAGATATTTCCTTTTCCAGCATAGGCATCAAAGCGCCCTAGTGATCCCCTTGCAGATTCCACCAAAAGAGTGTCTCAAAACTCTTCTCTCGAAAGGAAGGCTCGACTCTGTGAGTAGAAGGCACTCATCGCAAAGAAGTTTCTGAGAAGAGTTCAATCTAGTTTTCATCGTAATGTATGTTCCTTTCCACTAGATGCCGCAATCGCACCAAATATCCACTTGCAGTTTCCACAAGAAGAGTCATGCAGAACCGCTCTACGAAAAGGAATGTTCAACACTGTGAGTTCAATCCCCACGTGACAAAGAAGTTTCGGAGAATGCTTCCGTCTAGTTTGTATGTGAAGATATTTCCTTTTCCAACTCCAGCCTCAACGCGCTCCAAATATCCACTTGCGAATACTACCAAAACGGTGTTTCAAAACTGGTCTATCAAAACGAAGGTTCAACTCTGTGAGTTGAAAGCACTCACCACAAAGAAGTTTGTGAGAATGCTTCCATCTAGTTTTTATGCAATGTTATTTCCTTTTGCAGCGTAGGCCTCAAAGCGCTCCAATTATCCACTTGCAGACTCTACAAAAAGAGTGTTTCCAAACTGCTCTAGCAAAAAGAAGGCTGAACTCTGTGAGTTGAATGCACAAAGCACAGGGAACTTTCTGAGAATGCCTTTGTCTCGTTTCTACGTGAAGACATTTCCTTTTCCAGCATAGGCCTCAAAGCACTCCATACATCCACCTGAAGATTCTACTAAAAGAGTGTTTCCAAACTTCTCTATCAAAAGGAAGGTTCTACTCTGTGAGTTCAATGCACCCATGACCAAGACGTTTCTGAGCATGCTTCTGTCTAGTTTTTCTGTGAAGATATTTCCTTTTCCAGCCGAGGCCTCAAAGCGCTCCACATATCCACTTGCAGATTCTACCAAAAGAGTGTTTCAAAACTGCTCTTTCCAAAGGAAGCTTCAAGTCTGTGCGTTGAATGCCCTCATCGCAAAGAAGTTTCTGAGAAGGCTTCTATCTAGTTTCTATGTGAAGATATTTCCTTTTCCAACATAGGCCTCAAAGCGCTCCAAATAAACACTTGCAGATTCTACAAAAGGAGTGTTTCAAAACTGTTCTCTCAAGAGGGACGTTCAAGTCTGTGAGTGGAACGCACTCATCACAAAGAAGTTTCTGAGAATCCATCTGTCTGGTTTCTATGTGATGATATTTCGTTTCCCAGCATTGGCCTCGAAGCGCTCCCAAGATCCTCATTCAGATGCCTCTAAAAGAGTGTTTCAAAACTTCTCTATCAAAAGGAAGGTTCAAGCCTGTGAGTTGAATGCACTCATCACACAGAAGTTTCTGAGAAGGCTTCTGTCTAGTTTCTATGTGAAGATATTTCCCTTTCCATCATAGGCCTCAAATCGCTCCAAATATCCACTTGCAGATGTTACAAAAAGGCTGTTTCCAAACGGCTCTATCAAAAGGCCGGTTCAACTCTGTGAGTTGAATGCACACATCGCAAAGAAGTTTCTGAGAATGCTTCTGTCTAGTGTTTATGTGAAGATATTCCCTTTTCCAGCATAGGCCTCAAAGCCCTCCAAATATCCACTTGCAGATTCTACACAAAGTGCGTTTCAAAACTGCTCTATCAAAAGGAAGGTTCAACCGTGTGAGTTGAATGCACACATAGCAAAGATGTTTCTGAGAATGCTTCTGTCTAGTTTTTAGGTGAAGATATTTCATTTCCCAGCAAAGGCCTCAAAACGTTCCAAATATCCACTTGCAGATTCTACAAAAGGAGTGTTTCAAAACTGCTCTTTCAAAAGGAAGGTTCAAGTCTGTGAGTTGAAGGCACTCATCACAAAGAAGTTTGTGAGAATGCTTCTGTCTACTTGGTATGTGAAGATATTTCCTCTTCCAGCCTAGGCCTCCAAAAGCTCCAAACATCCCCTAGCAAATTCTGCAAAAAGAGTGTTTCAAAACTGCGCTCTCCAAAGGAAGAGTCCCCTCTGTGCGTTGAATGCATAAAGCACAGGGTAGTTTCTGAGAACGCTTCCGTCTAGTTTTTAAGGGAAGATATTTCCTTTTCCAGTGTTGGCCTCTCGGCACACCGAATATCCCCTTGAAGATTCTACTCAAAGAGAGTTTCAAAACTGCTATAGCAAAGGGGAGCTTCAACTCTGTGAGTTGAATGCGTAGATCACAGAGAAGTTACTGAGAATGCTTCTCTCTTGTTTTTATGTGAAGATATTTCCTTTTCCAGCATAGGCCTCAAAGCGTTCCAAGTATCGACTTGCAGATTCTACAAAAAGAGCGTTTCAAAGCTGTTCTATCAAAAGGAAGGTTCAACTCTGTGAGTTGAATGCAGAAAGCACAGGGAAGTCTCTGAGAATGCTTCCGTCTAGGTTCTAAGTGAAGTTATTTCCTTTTCCAGGGTAGGACTCAAAGCACTCCAAATCTCCCCTTGCAGATTCTACAAAAAGAGTGTTTCAAAACTGCTCTATCAAAAGGAAGGTTCAACTCGGTGAGTTGAATGCGCACATCAGAAAAGGTTCCTGAGAATGCTTCTGTCTAATTTTCGTGTGAAGATATTTCCTTTTCCAGCATAGGCATCAAAGCGCCCTAGTGATCCCCTTGCAGATCCCACAAAAAGAGTGTCTCAAAACTCTTCTCTCGAAAGGAAGGTTCGACTCTGTGAGTAGAAGGCACTCATCGCAAAGAAGTTTCTGAGAAGAGTTCAATCTAGTTTTCATCGTAATGTATGTTCCTTTCCACTAGATGCCGCAATCGCACCAAATATCCACTTGCAGTTTCCACAAAAAGAGTCATGCAGAACCGCTCTACGAAAAGGAATGTTCAACACTGTGAGTTCAATCCCCACGTGACAAAGAAGTTTCGGAGGATGCTTCCGTCTAGTTTGTATGTGAAGATATTTCCTTTTCCAACTCCAGCCTCAACGCGCTCCAAATATCCACTTGCGAATACTACAAAAACAGTGTTTCAAAACTGGTCTATCAAAACGAAGGTTCAACTCTGTGAGTTGAATGCACTCACCACAAAGAAGTTTGTGAGAATGCTTCCATCTAGTTTTTATGCAATGTTATTTCCTTTTGCAGCGTAGGCCTCAAAGCGCTCCAATTATCCACTTGCAGACTCTACAAAAAGAGTGTTTCCAAACTGCTCTAGCAAAAAGAAGGCTGAACTCTGTGAGTTGAATGCACAAAGCCCAGGGAACTTTCTGAGAATGCCTTTGTGTCCTTTCTACGTGAAGACATTTCCTTTTCCAGCATAGGCCTCAAAGCACTCCATACATCCACCTGAAGATTCTACTAAGAGAGTGTTTCCAAACTTCTCTATCAAAAGGAAGGTTCTACTCTGTGAGTTCAATGCACACATGACCAAGACGTTTCTGAGAATGCTTCTGTCTAGCTTTTCTGTGAAGATATTTCCTTTTCCAGCCGAGGCCTCAAAGCGCTCCACATATCCACTTGCAGATTCTACAAAAAGAGTGTTTCAAAACTGCTCTTTCCAAAGGAAGCTTCAAGTCTGTGCGTTGAATGCCCCCATCGCAAAGAAGTTTCTGAGAATGCTTCTGTCTAGTTTATATGTGAAGATATTTCCTTTTCCAACATAGGCCTCAAAGCGCTCCAAATAAACACTTGCAGATTCTACAAAAGGAGTGTTTCAAAACTGTTCTCTCAAGAGGGACGTTCAAGTCTGTGAGTGGAACGCACTCATCACAAAGAAGTTTCTGAGAATCCATCTGTCTGGTTTCTATGTGATGATATTTCGTTTCCCAGCATTGGCCTCGAAGCGCTCCCAAGATCCTCATTCAGATGCCTCTAAAAGAGTGTTTCAAAACTTCTCTATCAAAAGGAAGGTTCAAGCCTGTGAGTTGAATGCACTCATCACACAGAAGTTTCTGAGAAGGCTTCTGTCTAGTTTCTATGTGAAGATATTTCCCTTTCCATCATAGGCCTCAAATCGCTCCAAATATCCACTTGCAGATGTTACAAAAAGGCTGTTTCCAAACGGCTCTATCGAAAGGCCGGTTCAACTCTGTGAGTTGAATGCACACATCGCAAAGAAGTTTCTGAGAATGCTTCTGTCTAGTGTTTATGTGAAGATATTCCCTTTTCCAGCATAGGCCTCAAAGCCCTCCAAATATCCACTTGCAGATTCTACACAAAGTGCGTTTCAGAACTGCTCTATCAAAAGGAAGGTTCAACCGTGTGAGTTGAATGCACACATCGCAAAGATGTTTCTGAGAATGCTTCTGTCTAGTTTTTAGGTGAAGATATTTCATTTCCCAGCAAAGGCCTCAAAACGCTCCAAATATCCACTTGCAGATTCTACAAAAGGAGTGTTTCAAAACTGCTCTTTCAAAAGGAAGGTTCAAGTCTGTGAGTTGAAGGCACTCATCACAAAGAAGTTTGTGAGAATGCTTCTGTCTACTTGGTATGTGAAGATATTTCCTCTTCCAGCCTAGGCCTCCAAAAGCTCCAAACATCCCCTAGCAAATTCTGCAAAAAGAGTGTTTCAAAACTGCGCTCTCCAAAGGAAGAGTCCCCTCTGTGCGTTGAATGCATAAAGCACAGGGTAGTTTCTGAGAACGCTTCCGTCTAGTTTTTAAGGGAAGATATTTCCTTTTCCAGTGTTGGCCTCTCGGCACACCGAATATCCCCTTGAAGATTCTACTCAAAGAGAGTTTCAAAACTGCTATAGCAAAGGGGAGCTTCAACTCTGTGAGTTGAATGCGTAGATCACAGAGAAGTTACTGAGAATGCTTCTCTCTTGTTTTTATGTGAAGATATTTCCTTTTCCAGCATAGGCCTCAAAGCGTTCCAAGTATCGACTTGCAGATTCTACAAAAAGAGCGTTTCAAAGCTGTTCTATCAAAAGGAAGGTTCAACTCTGTGAGTTGAATGCAGAAAGCACAGGGAAGTCTCTGAGAATGCTTCCGTCTAGGTTCTAAGTGAAGTTATTTCCTTTTCCAGGGTAGGACTCAAAGCACTCCAAATCTCCCCTTGCAGATTCTACAAAAAGAGTGTTTCAAAACTGCTCTATCAAAAGGAAGGTTCAACTCGGTGAGTTGAATGCGCACATCAGAAAAGGTTCCTGAGAATGCTTCTGTCTAATTTTCGTGTGAAGATATTTCCTTTTCCAGCATAGGCATCAAAGCGCCCTAGTGATCCCCTTGCAGATCCCACAAAAAGAGTGTCTCAAAACTCTTCTCTCGAAAGGAAGGTTCGACTCTGTGAGTAGAAGGCACTCATCGCAAAGAAGTTTCTGAGAAGAGTTCAATCTAGTTTTCATCGTAATGTATGTTCCTTTCCACTAGATGCCGCAATCGCACCAAATATCCACTTGCAGTTTCCACAAAAAGAGTCATGCAGAACCGCTCTACGAAAAGGAATGTTCAACACTGTGAGTTCAATCCCCACGTGACAAAGAAGTTTCGGAGGATGCTTCCGTCTAGTTTGTATGTGAAGATATTTCCTTTTCCAACTCCAGCCTCAACGCGCTCCAAATATCCACTTGCGAATACTACAAAAACAGTGTTTCAAAACTGGTCTATCAAAACGAAGGTTCAACTCTGTGAGTTGAATGCACTCACCACAAAGAAGTTTGTGAGAATGCTTCCATCTAGTTTTTATGCAATGTTATTTCCTTTTGCAGCGTAGGCCTCAAAGCGCTCCAATTATCCACTTGCAGACTCTACAAAAAGAGTGTTTCCAAACTGCTCTAGCAAAAAGAAGGCTGAACTCTGTGAGTTGAATGCACAAAGCCCAGGGAACTTTCTGAGAATGCCTTTGTGTCCTTTCTACGTGAAGACATTTCCTTTTCCAGCATAGGCCTCAAAGCACTCCATACATCCACCTGAAGATTCTACTAAGAGAGTGTTTCCAAACTTCTCTATCAAAAGGAAGGTTCTACTCTGTGAGTTCAATGCACACATGACCAAGACGTTTCTGAGAATGCTTCTGTCTAGCTTTTCTGTGAAGATATTTCCTTTTCCAGCCGAGGCCTCAAAGCGCTCCACATATCCACTTGCAGATTCTACAAAAAGAGTGTTTCAAAACTGCTCTTTCCAAAGGAAGCTTCAAGTCTGTGCGTTGAATGCCCCCATCGCAAAGAAGTTTCTGAGAATGCTTCTGTCTAGTTTATATGTGAAGATATTTCCTTTTCCAACATAGGCCTCAAAGCGCTCCAAATAAACACTTGCAGATTCTACAAAAGGAGTGTTTCAAAACTGTTCTCTCAAGAGGGACGTTCAAGTCTGTGAGTGGAACGCACTCATCACAAAGAAGTTTCTGAGAATCCATCTGTCTGGTTTCTATGTGATGATATTTCGTTTCCCAGCATTGGCCTCGAAGCGCTCCCAAGATCCTCATTCAGATGCCTCTAAAAGAGTGTTTCAAAACTTCTCTATCAAAAGGAAGGTTCAAGCCTGTGAGTTGAATGCACTCATCACACAGAAGTTTCTGAGAAGGCTTCTGTCTAGTTTCTATGTGAAGATATTTCCCTTTCCATCATAGGCCTCAAATCGCTCCAAATATCCACTTGCAGATGTTACAAAAAGGCTGTTTCCAAACGGCTCTATCGAAAGGCCGGTTCAACTCTGTGAGTTGAATGCACACATCGCAAAGAAGTTTCTGAGAATGCTTCTGTCTAGTGTTTATGTGAAGATATTCCCTTTTCCAGCATAGGCCTCAAAGCCCTCCAAATATCCACTTGCAGATTCTACACAAAGTGCGTTTCAGAACTGCTCTATCAAAAGGAAGGTTCAACCGTGTGAGTTGAATGCACACATCGCAAAGATGTTTCTGAGAATGCTTCTGTCTAGTTTTTAGGTGAAGATATTTCATTTCCCAGCAAAGGCCTCAAAACGCTCCAAATATCCACTTGCAGATTCTACAAAAGGAGTGTTTCAAAACTGCTCTTTCAAAAGGAAGGTTCAAGTCTGTGAGTTGAAGGCACTCATCACAAAGAAGTTTGTGAGAATGCTTCTGTCTACTTGGTATGTGAAGATATTTCCTCTTCCAGCCTAGGCCTCCAAAAGCTCCAAACATCCCCTAGCAAATTCTGCAAAAAGAGTGTTTCAAAACTGCGCTCTCCAAAGGAAGAGTCCCCTCTGTGAGTTGAATGCATAAAGCACAGGGTAGTTTCTGAGAACGCTTCCGTCTAGTTTTTAAGGGAAGATATTTCCTTTTCCAGTGTTGGCCTGTCGGCACACCGAATATCCCCTTGAAGATTCTACTCAAAGAGAGTTTCAAAACTGCTATAGCAAAGGGGAGCTTCAACTCTGTGAGTTGAATGCGTAGATCACAGAGAAGTTACTGAGAATGCTTCTCTCTAGTTTTTATGTGAAGTTATCTCCTTTTCCAGCATAGGCCTCAAAGCGTTCCAAGTATCGACTTGCAGATTCTACAAAAAGAGCGTTTCAAAGCTGTTCTATCAAAAGGAAGGTTCAACTCTGTGAGTTGAATGCAGAAAGCACAGGGAAGTCTCGGAGAATGCTTCCGTCTAGGTTCTAAGTGAAGTTATTTCCTTTTCCAGGGTAGGACTCAAAGCACTCCAAATCTCCCCTTGCAGATTCTACAAAAAGAGTGTTTCAAAACTGCTCTATCAAAAGGAAGGTTCAACTCGGTGTGTTGAATGCGCACATCAGAAAAGGTTCCTGAGAATGCTTCTGTCTAATTTTCGTGTGAAGATATTTCCTTTTCCAGCATAGGCATCAAAGCGCCCTAGTGATCCCCTTGCAGATCCCACAAAAAGAGTGTCTCAAAACTCTTCTCTCGAAAGGAAGGTTCGACTCTGTGAGTAGAAGGCACTCATCGCAAAGAAGTTTCTGAGAAGAGTTCAATCTAGTTTTCATCGTAATGTATGTTCCTTTCCACTAGATGCCGCAATCGCACCAAATATCCACTTGCAGTTTCCACAAAAAGAGTCATGCAGAACCGCTCTACGAAAAGGAATGTTCAACACTGTGAGTTCAATCCCCACGTGACAAAGAAGTTTCGGAGGATGCTTCCGTCTAGTTTGTATGTGAAGATATTTCCTTTTCCAACTCCAGCCTCAAAGCGCTCCAAATATCCACTTGCGAATACTACAAAAACAGTGTTTCAAAACTGGTCTATCAAAACGAAGGTTCAACTCTGTGAGTTGAATGCACTCACCACAAAGAAGTTTGTGAGAATGCTTCCATCTAGTTTTTATGCAATGTTATTTCCTTTTGCAGCGTAGGCCTCAAAGCGCTCCAATTATCCACTTGCAGACTCTACAAAAAGAGTGTTTCCAAACTGCTCTAGCAAAAAGAAGGCTGAACTCTGTGAGTTGAATGCACAAAGCCCAGGGAACTTTCTGAGAATGCCTTTGTGTCCTTTCTACGTGAAGACATTTCCTTTTCCAGCATAGGCCTCAAAGCACTCCATACATCCACCTGAAGATTCTACTAAGAGAGTGTTTCCAAACTTCTCTATCAAAAGGAAGGTTCTACTCTGTGAGTTCAATGCACACATGACCAAGACGTTTCTGAGAATGCTTCTGTCTAGCTTTTCTGTGAAGATATTTCCTTTTCCAGCCGAGGCCTCAAAGCGCTCCACATATCCACTTGCAGATTCTACAAAAAGAGTGTTTCAAAACTGCTCTTTCCAAAGGAAGCTTCAAGTCTGTGCGTTGAATGCCCCCATCGCAAAGAAGTTTCTGAGAATGCTTCTGTCTAGTTTATATGTGAAGATATTTCCTTTTCCAACATAGGCCTCAAAGCGCTCCAAATAAACACTTGCAGATTCTACAAAAGGAGTGTTTCAAAACTGTTCTCTCAAGAGGGACGTTCAAGTCTGTGAGTGGAACGCACTCATCACAAAGAAGTTTCTGAGAATCCATCTGTCTGGTTTCTATGTGATGATATTTCGTTTCCCAGCATTGGCCTCGAAGCGCTCCCAAGATCCTCATTCAGATGCCTCTAAAAGAGTGTTTCAAAACTTCTCTATCAAAAGGAAGGTTCAAGCCTGTGAGTTGAATGCACTCATCACACAGAAGTTTCTGAGAAGGCTTCTGTCTAGTTTCTATGTGAAGATATTTCCCTTTCCATCATAGGCCTCAAATCGCTCCAAATATCCACTTGCAGATGTTACAAAAAGGCTGTTTCCAAACGGCTCTATCGAAAGGCCGGTTCAACTCTGTGAGTTGAATGCACACATCGCAAAGAAGTTTCTGAGAATGCTTCTGTCTAGTGTTTATGTGAAGATATTCCCTTTTCCAGCATAGGCCTCAAAGCCCTCCAAATATCCACTTGCAGATTCTACACAAAGTGCGTTTCAGAACTGCTCTATCAAAAGGAAGGTTCAACCGTGTGAGTTGAATGCACACATCGCAAAGATGTTTCTGAGAATGCTTCTGTCTAGTTTTTAGGTGAAGATATTTCATTTCCCAGCAAAGGCCTCAAAACGCTCCAAATATCCACTTGCAGATTCTACAAAAGGAGTGTTTCAAAACTGCTCTTTCAAAAGGAAGGTTCAAGTCTGTGAGTTGAAGGCACTCATCACAAAGAAGTTTGTGAGAATGCTTCTGTCTACTTGGTATGTGAAGATATTTCCTCTTCCAGCCTAGGCCTCCAAAAGCTCCAAACATCCCCTAGCAAATTCTGCAAAAAGAGTGTTTCAAAACTGCGCTCTCCAAAGGAAGAGTCCCCTCTGTGACTTGAATGCATAAAGCACAGGGTAGTTTCTGAGAACGCTTCCGTCTAGTTTTTAAGGGAAGATATTTCCTTTTCCAGTGTTGGCCTCTCGGCACACCGAATATCCCCTTGAAGATTCTACTCAAAGAGAGTTTCAAAACTGCTATAGCAAAGGGGAGCTTCAACTCTGTGAGTTGAATGCGTAGATCACAGAGAAGTTACTGAGAATGCTTCTCTCTAGTTTTTATGTGAAGATATCTCCTTTTCCAGCATAGGCCTCAAAGCGTTCCAAGTATCGACTTGCAGATTCTACAAAAAGAGCGTTTCAAAGCTGTTCTATCAAAAGGAAGGTTCAACTCTGTGAGTTGAATGCAGAAAGCACAGGGAAGTCTCGGAGAATGCTTCCGTCTAGGTTCTAAGTGAAGTTATTTCCTTTTCCAGGGTAGGACTCAAAGCACTCCAAATCTCCCCTTGCAGATTCTACAAAAAGAGTGTTTCAAAACTGCTCTATCAAAAGGAAGGTTCAACTCGGTGTGTTGAATGCGCACATCAGAAAAGGTTCCTGAGAATGCTTCTGTCTAATTTTCGTGTGAAGATATTTCCTTTTCCAGCATAGGCATCAAAGCGCCCTAGTGATCCCCTTGCAGATCCCACAAAAAGAGTGTCTCAAAACTCTTCTCTCGAAAGGAAGGTTCGACTCTGTGAGTAGAAGGCACTCATCGCAAAGAAGTTTCTGAGAAGAGTTCAATCTAGTTTTCATCGTAATGTATGTTCCTTTCCACTAGATGCCGCAATCGCACCAAAATCCACTTGCAGTTTCCACAAAAAGAGTCATGCAGAACCGCTCTACGAAAAGGAATGTTCAACACTGTGAGTTCAATCCCCACGTGACAAAGAAGTTTCGGAGGATGCTTCCGTCTAGTTTGTATGTGAAGATATTTCCTTTTCCAACTCCAGCCTCAAAGCGCTCCAAATATCCACTTGCGAATACTACAAAAACAGTGTTTCAAAACTGGTCTATCAAAACGAAGGTTCAACTCAGTGAGTTGAATGCACTCACCACAAAGAAGTTTGTGAGAATGCTTCCATCTAGTTTTTATGCAATGTTATTTCCTTTTGCAGCGTAGGCCTCAAAGCGCTCCAATTATCCACTTGCAGACTCTACAAAAAGAGTGTTTCCAAACTGCTCTAGCAAAAAGAAGGCTGAACTCTGTGAGTTGAATGCACAAAGCCCAGGGAACTTTCTGAGAATGCCTTTGTGTCCTTTCTACGTGAAGACATTTCCTTTTCCAGCATAGGCCTCAAAGCACTCCATACATCCACCTGAAGATTCTACTAAGAGAGTGTTTCCAAACTTCTCTATCAAAAGGAAGGTTCTACTCTGTGAGTTCAATGCACACATGACCAAGACGTTTCTGAGAATGCTTCTGTCTAGCTTTTCTGTGAAGATATTTCCTTTTCCAGCCGAGGCCTCAAAGCGCTCCACATATCCACTTGCAGATTCTACAAAAAGAGTGTTTCAAAACTGCGCTCTCCAAAGGAAGAGTCCCCTCCGTGAGTTGAATGCATAAAGCACAAGGTAGTTTCTGAGAACGCTTCCGTCTAGTTTTTAAGGGAAGATATTTCCTTTTCCAGTGTTGGCCTCTCGGCACACCGAATATCCCCTTGAAGATTCTACTCAAAGAGAGTTTCAAAACTGCTATAGCAAAGGGGAGCTTCAACTCTGTGAGTTGAATGCGCACATCACAGAGAAGTTTCTGAGAATGCTTCTCTCTAGTTTTTATTTGAAGCTATTTCCTTTTCCAACATAGGCCTCAAAGCGTTCCAAGTATCGACTGGCAGATTCTACAAAAAGAGCGTTTCAAAGCTGTTCTATCAAAAGGAAGGTTCAACTCTGTGAGTTGAATGCAGAAAGCACAGGGAAGTCTCTGAGAATGCTTCCGTCTAGGTTCTAAGTGAAGTTATTTCCTTTTCCAGGGTAGGACTCAAAGCACTCCAAATCTCCCCTTGCAGATTCTACAAAAAGAGTGTTTCAAAACTGCTCTATCAAAAGGAAGGTTCAACTCGGTGAGTTGAATGCGCACATCAGAAAAGGTTCCTGAGAATGCTTCTGTCTAATTTTCGTGTGAAGATATTTCCTTTTCCAGCATAGGCATCAAAGCGCCCTAGTGATCCCCCTGCAGATTCCACAAAAAGAGTGTCTCAAAACTCTTCTCTCGAAAGGAAGGTTCGACTCTGTGAGTAGAAGGCACTCATCGCAAAGAAGTTTCTGAGAAGAGTTCAATCTAGTTTTCATCGTAATGTATGTTCCTTTCCACTAGATGCCGCAATCGCACCAAATATCCACTTGCAGTTTCCACAAAAAGAGTCATGCAGAACCGCTCTACGAAAAGGAATGTTCAACACTGTGAGTTCAATCCCCACGTGACAAAGAAGTTTCGGAGGATGCTTCCGTCTAGTTTGTATGTGAAGATATTTCCTTTTCCAACTCCAGCCTCAAAGCGCTCCAAATATCCACTTGCGAATACTACAAAAACAGTGTTTCAAAACTGGTCTATCAAAACGAAGGTTCAACTCTGTGAGTTGAATGCACTCACCACAAAGAAGTTTGTGAGAATGCTTCCATCTAGTTTTTATGCAATGTTATTTCCTTTTGCAGCGTAGGCCTCAAAGCGCTCCAATTATCCACTTGCAGACTCTACAAAAAGAGTGTTTCCAAACTGCTCTAGCAAAAAGAAGGCTGAACTCTGTGAGTTGAATGCACAAAGCCCAGGGAACTTTCTGAGAATGCCTTTGTGTCCTTTCTACGTGAAGACATTTCCTTTTCCAGCATAGGCCTCAAAGCACTCCATACATCCACCTGAAGATTCTACTAAAAGAGTGTTTCCAAACTTCTCTATCAAAAGGAAGGTTCTACTCTGTGAGTTCAATGCACACATGACCAAGACGTTTCTGAGAATGCTTCTGTCTAGCTTTTCTGTGAAGATATTTCCTTTTCCAGCCGAGGCCTCAAAGCGCTCCACATATCCACTTGCAGATTCTACAAAAAGAGTGTTTCAAAACTGCTCTTTCCAAAGGAAGCTTCAAATCTGTGCGTTGAATGCCCCCATCGCAAAGAAGTTTCTGAGAATGCTTCTGTCTAGTTTATATGTGAAGATATTTCCTTTTCCAACATAGGCCTCAAAGCGCTCCAAATAAACACTTGCAGATTCTACAAAAGGAGTGTTTCAAAACTGTTCTCTCAAGAGGGACGTTCAAGTCTGTGAGTGGAACGCACTCATCACCAAGAAGTTTCTGAGAATCCATCTGTCTGGTTTCTATGTGATGATATTTCGTTTCCCAGCATTGGCCTCGAAGCGCTCCCAAGATCCTCATTCAGATGCCTCTAAAAGAGTGTTTCAAAACTTCTCTATCAAAAGGAAGGTTCAAGCCTGTGAGTTGAATGCACTCATCACACAGAAGTTTCTGAGAAGGCTTCTGTCTAGTTTCTATGTGAAGATATTTCCCTTTCCATCATAGGCCTCAAATCGCTCCAAATATCCACTTGCAGATGTTACAAAAAGGCTGTTTCCAAACGGCTCTATCGAAAGGCCGGTTCAACTCTGTGAGTTGAATGCACACATCGCAAAGAAGTTTCTGAGAATGCTTCTGTCTAGTGTTTATGTGAAGATATTCCCTTTTCCAGCATAGGCCTCAAAGCCCTCCAAATATCCACTTGCAGATTCTACACAAAGTGCGTTTCAGAACTGCTCTATCAAAAGGAAGGTTCAACCGTGTGAGTTGAATGCACACATCGCAAAGATGTTTCTGAGAATGCTTCTGTCTAGTTTTTAGGTGAAGATATTTCATTTCCCAGCAAAGGCCTCAAAACGCTCCAAATATCCACTTGCAGATTCTACAAAAGGAGTGTTTCAAAACTGCTCTTTCAAAAGGAAGGTTCAAGTCTGTGAGTTGAAGGCACTCATCACAAAGAAGTTTGTGAGAATGCTTCTGTCTACTTGGTATGTGAAGATATTTCCTCTTCCAGCCTAGGCCTCCAAAAGCTCCAAACATCCCCTAGCAAATTCTGCAAAAAGAGTGTTTCAAAACTGCGCTCTCCAAAGGAAGAGTCCCCTCTGTGAGTTGAATGCATAAAGCACAGGGTAGTTTCTGAGAACGCTTCCGTCTAGTTTTTAAGGGAAGATATTTCCTTTTCCAGTGTTGGCCTCTCGGCACACCGAATATCCCCTTGAAGATTCTACTCAAAGAGAGTTTCAAAACTGCTATAGCAAAGGGGAGCTTCAACTCTGTGAGTTGAATGCGTAGATCACAGAGAAGTTACTGAGAATGCTTCTCTCTAGTTTTTATGTGAAGATATCTCCTTTTCCAGCATAGGCCTCAAAGCGTTCCAAGTATCGACTTGCAGATTCTACAAAAAGAGCGTTTCAAAGCTGTTCTATCAAAAGGAAGGTTCAACTCTGTGAGTTGAATGCAGAAAGCACAGGGAAGTCTCGGAGAATGCTTCCGTCTAGGTTCTAAGTGAAGTTATTTCCTTTTCCAGGGTAGGACTCAAAGCACTCCAAATCTCCCCTTGCAGATTCTACAAAAAGAGTGTTTCAAAACTGCTCTATCAAAAGGAAGGTTCAACTCGGTGTGTTGAATGCGCACATCAGAAAAGGTTCCTGAGAATGCTTCTGTCTAATTTTCGTGTGAAGATATTTCCTTTTCCAGCATAGGCATCAAAGCGCCCTAGTGATCCCCTTGCAGATCCCACAAAAAGAGTGTCTCAAAACTCTTCTCTCGAAAGGAAGGTTCGACTCTGTGAGTAGAAGGCACTCATCGCAAAGAAGTTTCTGAGAAGAGTTCAATCTAGTTTTCATCGTAATGTATGTTCCTTTCCACTAGATGCCGCAATCGCACCAAATATCCACTTGCAGTTTCCACAAAAAGAGTCATGCAGAACCGCTCTACGAAAAGGAATGTTCAACACTGTGAGTTCAATCCCCACGTGACAAAGAAGTTTCGGAGGATGCTTCCGTCTAGTTTGTATGTGAAGATATTTCCTTTTCCAACTCCAGCCTCAAAGCGCTCCAAATATCCACTTGCGAATACTACAAAAACAGTGTTTCAAAACTGGTCTATCAAAACGAAGGTTCAACTCTGTGAGTTGAATGCACTCACCACAAAGAAGTTTGTGAGAATGCTTCCATCTAGTTTTTATGCAATGTTATTTCCTTTTGCAGCGTAGGCCTCAAAGCGCTCCAATTATCCACTTGCAGACTCTACAAAAAGAGTGTTTCCAAACTGCTCTAGCAAAAAGAAGGCTGAACTCTGTGAGTTGAATGCACAAAGCCCAGGGAACTTTCTGAGAATGCCTTTGTGTCCTTTCTACGTGAAGACATTTCCTTTTCCAGCATAGGCCTCAAAGCACTCCATACATCCACCTGAAGATTCTACTAAGAGAGTGTTTCCAAACTTCTCTATCAAAAGGAAGGTTCTACTCTGTGAGTTCAATGCACACATGACCAAGACGTTTCTGAGAATGCTTCTGTCTAGCTTTTCTGTGAAGATATTTCCTTTTCCAGCCGAGGCCTCAAAGCGCTCCACATATCCACTTGCAGATTCTACAAAAAGAGTGTTTCAAAACTGCTCTTTCCAAAGGAAGCTTCAAGTCTGTGCGTTGAATGCCCCCATCGCAAAGAAGTTTCTGAGAATGCTTCTGTCTAGTTTATATGTGAAGATATTTCCTTTTCCAACATAGGCCTCAAAGCGCTCCAAATAAACACTTGCAGATTCTACAAAAGGAGTGTTTCAAAACTGTTCTCTCAAGAGGGACGTTCAAGTCTGTGAGTGGAACGCACTCATCACAAAGAAGTTTCTGAGAATCCATCTGTCTGGTTTCTATGTGATGATATTTCGTTTCCCAGCATTGGCCTCGAAGCGCTCCCAAGATCCTCATTCAGATGCCTGCAAAAGAGTGTTTCAAAACTTCTCTATCAAAAGGAAGGTTCAAGCCTGTGAGTTGAATGCACTCATCACACAGAAGTTTCTGAGAAGGCTTCTGTCTAGTTTCTATGTGAAGATATTTCCCTTTCCATCATAGGCCTCAAATCGCTCCAAATATCCACTTGCAGATGTTACAAAAAGGCTGTTTCCAAACGGCTCTATCGAAAGGCCGGTTCAACTCTGTGAGTTGAATGCACACATCGCAAAGAAGTTTCTGAGAATGCTTCTGTCTAGTGTTTATGTGAAGATATTCCCTTTTCCAGCATAGGCCTCAAAGCCCTCCAAATATCCACTTGCAGATTCTACACAAAGTGCGTTTCAGAACTGCTCTATCAAAAGGAAGGTTCAACCGTGTGAGTTGAATGCACACATCGCAAAGATGTTTCTGAGAATGCTTCTGTCTAGTTTTTAGGTGAAGATATTTCATTTCCCAGCAAAGGCCTCAAAACGCTCCAAATATCCACTTGCAGATTCTACAAAAGGAGTGTTTCAAAACTGCTCTTTCAAAAGGAAGGTTCAAGTCTGTGAGTTGAAGGCACTCATCACAAAGAAGTTTGTGAGAATGCTTCTGTCTACTTGGTATGTGAAGATATTTCCTCTTCCAGCCTAGGCCTCCAAAAGCTCCAAACATCCCCTGGCAAATTCTGCAAAAAGAGTGTTTCAAAACTGCGCTCTCCAAAGGAAGAGTCCCCTCCGTGAGTTGAATGCATAAAGCACAGGGTAGTTTCTGAGAACGCTTCCGTCTAGTTTTTAAGGGAAGATATTTCCTTTTCCAGTGTTGGCCTCTCGGCACACCGAATATCCCCTTGAAGATTCTACTCAAAGAGAGTTTCAAAACTGCTATAGCAAAGGGGAGCTTCAAGTCTGTGAGTTGAATGCGTAGATCACAGAGAAGTTTCTGAGAATGCTTCTCTCTAGTTTTTATGTGAAGCTATTTCCTTTTCCAGCATAGGCCTCAAAGCGTTCCAAGTATGGACTTGCAGATTCTACAAAAAGAGCGTTTCAAAGCTGTTCTATCAAAAGGAAGGTTCAACTCTGTGAGTTGAATGCAGAAAGCACAGGGAAGTCTCGGAGAATGCTTCCGTCTAGGTTCTAAGTGAAGTTATTTCCTTTTCCAGGGTAGGACTCAAAGCACTCCAAATCTCCCCTTGCAGATTCTACAAAAAGAGTGTTTCAAAACTGCTCTATCAAAAGGAAGGTTCAACTCCGTGAGTTGAATGCGCACATCAGAAAAGGTTCCTGAGAATGCTTCTGTCTAGTTTTCGTGTGAAGATATTTCCTTTTCCAGCATAGGCATCAAAGCGCCCTAGTGATCCCCTTGCAGATCCCACAAAAAGAGTGTCTCAAAACTCTTCTCTCGAAAGGAAGGTTCGACTCTGTGAGTAGAAGGCACTCATCGCAAAGAAGTTTCTGAGAAGAGTTCAATCTAGTTTTCATCGTAATGTATGTTCCTTTCCACTAGATGCCGCAATCGCACCAAATATCCACTTGCAGTATCCACAAAAAGAGTCATGCAGAACCGCTCTACGAAAAGGAATGCTCAACACTGTGAGTTCAATCCCCACGTGACAAAGAAGTTTCGGAGGATGCTTCCGTCTAGTTTGTATGTGAAGATATTTCCTTTTCCAACTCCAGCCTCAAAGCGCTCCAAATATCCACTTGCGAATACTACAAAAACAGTGTTTCAAAACTGGTCTATCAAAACGAAGGTTCAACTCTGTGAGTTGAATGCACTCACCACAAAGAAGTTTGTGAGAATGCTTCCATCTAGTTTTTATGCAATGTTATTTCCTTTTGCAGCGTAGGCCTCAAAGCGCTCCAATTATCCACTTGCAGACTCTACAAAAAGAGTGTTTCCAAACTGCTCTAGCAAAAAGAAGGCTGAACTCTGTGAGTTGAATGCACAAAGCCCAGGGAACTTTCTGAGAATGCCTTTGTGTCCTTTCTACGTGAAGACATTTCCTTTTCCAGCATAGGCCTCAAAGCACTCCATACATCCACCTGAAGATTCTACTAAAAGAGTGTTTCCAAACTTCTCTATCAAAAGGAAGGTTCTACTCTGTGAGTTCAATGCACACATGACCAAGACGTTTCTGAGAATGCTTCTGTCTAGCTTTTCTGTGAAGATATTTCCTTTTCCAGCCGAGGCCTCAAAGCGCTCCACATATCCACTTGCAGATTCTACAAAAAGAGTGTTTCAAAACTGCTCTTTCCAAAGGAAGCTTCACGTCTGTGCGTTGAATGCCCTCATCGCAAAGAAGTTTCTGAGAATGCTTCTGTCTAGTTTATATGTGAAGATATTTCCTTTTCCAACATAGGCCTCAAAGCGCTCCAAATAAACACTTGCAGATTCTACAAAGGGAGTGTTTCAAAACTGTTCTCTCAAGAGGGACGTTCAAGTCTGTGAGTGGAACGCACTCATCACAAAGAAGTTTCTGAGAATCCATCTGTCTGGTTTCTATGTGATGATATTTCGTTTCCCAGCATTGGCCTCGAAGCGCTCCCAAGATCCTCATTCAGATGCCTGTAAAAGAGTGTTTCAAAACTTCTCTATCAAAAGGAAGGTTCAAGCCTGTGAGTTGAATGCACTCATCACACAGAAGTTTCTGAGAAGGCTTCTGTCTAGTTTCTATGTGAAGATATTTCCCTTTCCATCATAGGCCTCAAATCGCTCCAAATATCCACTTGCAGATGTTACAAAAAGGCTGTTTCCAAACGGCTCTATCGAAAGGCCGGTTCAACTCTGTGAGTTGAATGCACACATCGCAAAGAAGTTTCTGAGAATGCTTCTGTCTAGTGTTTATGTGAAGATATTCCCTTTTCCAGCATAGGCCTCAAAGCCCTCCAAATATCCACTTGCAGATTCTACACAAAGTGTGTTTCAAAACTGCTCTATCAAAAGGAAGGTTCAACCGTGTGAGTTGAATGCACACATCGCAAAGATGTTTCTGAGAATGCTTCTGTCTAGTTTTTAGGTGAAGATATTTCATTTCCCAGCAAAGGCCTCAAAACGCTCCAAATATCCACTTGCAGATTCTACAAAAGGAGTGTTTCAAAACTGCTCTTTCAAAAGGAAGGTTCAAGTCTGTGAGTTGAAGGCACTCATCACAAAGAAGTTTGTGAGAGTGCTTCTGTCTACTTGGTATGTGAAGATATTTCCTCTTCCAGCACAGGCCTCCAAAAGCTCCAAACATCCCCTAGCAAATTCTGCAAGAAGAGTGTTTCAAAACTGCGCTCTCCAAAGGAAGAGTCCCCTCCGTGAGTTGAATGCATAAAGCACAAGGTAGTTTCTGAGAACGCTTCCGTCTAGTTTTTAAGGGAAGATATTTCCTTTTCCAGTGTTGGCCTCTCGGCCCACCGAATATCCCCTTGAAGATTCTACTCAAAGAGAGTTTCAAAACTGCTATAGCAAAGGGGAGCTTCAACTCTGTGAGTTGAATGCGCACATCACAGAGAAGTTTCTGAGAATGCTTCTCTCTAGTTTTTATGTGAAGCTATTTCCTTTTCCAACATAGGCCTCAAAGCGTTCCAAGTATCGACTGGCAGATTCTACAAAAAGAGCGTTTCAAAGCTGTTCTATCAAAAGGAAGGTTCAACTCTGTGAGTTGAATGCAGAAAGCACAGGGAAGTCTCTGAGAATGCTTCCGTCTAGGTTCTAAGTGAAGTTATTTCCTTTTCCAGGGTAGGACTCAAAGCACTCCAAATCTCCCCTTGCAGATTCTACAAAAAGAGTGTTTCAAAACTGCTCTATCAAAAGGAAGGTTCAACTCGGTGAGTTGAATGCGCACATCAGAAAAGGTTCCTGAGAATGCTTCTGTCTAATTTTCGTGTGAAGATATTTCCTTTTCCAGCATAGGCATCAAAGCGCCCTAGTGATCCCCCTGCAGATTCCACAAAAAGAGTGTCTCAAAACTCTTCTCTCGAAAGGAAGGTTCGACTCTGTGAGTAGAAGGCACTCATCGCAAAGAAGTTTCTGAGAAGAGTTCAATCTAGTTTTCATCGTAATGTATGTTCCTTTCCACTAGATGCCGCAATCGCACCAAATATCCACTTGCAGTTTCCACAAAAAGAGTCATGCAGAACCGCTCTACGAAAAGGAATGTTCAACACTGTGAGTTCAATCCCCACGTGACAAAGAAGTTTCGGAGGATGCTTCCGTCTAGTTTGTATGTGAAGATATTTCCTTTTCCAACTCCAGCCTCAAAGCGCTCCAAATATCCACTTGCGAATACTACAAAAACAGTGTTTCAAAACTGGTCTATCAAAACGAAGGTTCAACTCTGTGAGTTGAATGCACTCACCACAAAGAAGTTTGTGAGAATGCTTCCATCTAGTTTTTATGCAATGTTATTTCCTTTTGCAGCGTAGGCCTCAAAGCGCTCCAATTATCCACTTGCAGACTCTACAAAAAGAGTGTTTCCAAACTGCTCTAGCAAAAAGAAGGCTGAACTCTGTGAGTTGAATGCACAAAGCCCAGGGAACTTTCTGAGAATGCCTTTGTGTCCTTTCTACGTGAAGACATTTCCTTTTCCAGCATAGGCCTCAAAGCACTCCATACATCCACCTGAAGATTCTACTAAAAGAGTGTTTCCAAACTTCTCTATCAAAAGGAAGGTTCTACTCTGTGAGTTCAATGCACACATGACCAAGACGTTTCTGAGAATGCTTCTGTCTAGCCTTTCTGTGAAGATATTTCCTTTTCCAGCCGAGGCCTCAAAGCGCTCCACATATCCACTTGCAGATTCTACAAAAAGAGTGTTTCAAAACTGCTCTTTCCAAAGGAAGCTTCACGTCTGTGCGTTGAATGCCCTCATCGCAAAGAAGTTTCTGAGAATGCTTCTGTCTAGTTTATATGTGAAGATATTTCCTTTTCCAACATAGGCCTCAAAGCGCTCCAAATAAACACTTGCAGATTCTACAAAGGGAGTGTTTCAAAACTGTTCTCTCAAGAGGGACGTTCAAGTCTGTGAGTGGAACGCACTCATCACAAAGAAGTTTCTGAGAATCCATCTGTCTGGTTTCTATGTGATGATATTTCGTTTCCCAGCATTGGCCTCGAAGCGCTCCCAAGATCCTCATTCAGATGCCTGTAAAAGAGTGTTTCAAAACTTCTCTATCAAAAGGAAGGTTCAAGCCTGTGAGTTGAATGCACTCATCACACAGAAGTTTCTGAGAAGGCTTCTGTCTAGTTTCTATGTGAAGATATTTCCCTTTCCATCATAGGCCTCAAATCGCTCCAAATATCCACTTGCAGATGTTACAAAAAGGCTGTTTCCAAACGGCTCTATCGAAAGGCCGGTTCAACTCTGTGAGTTGAATGCACACATCGCAAAGAAGTTTCTGAGAATGCTTCTGTCTAGTGTTTATGTGAAGATATTCCCTTTTCCAGCATAGGCCTCAAAGCCCTCCAAATATCCACTTGCAGATTCTACACAAAGTGTGTTTCAAAACTGCTCTATCAAAAGGAAGGTTCAACCGTGTGAGTTGAATGCACACATCGCAAAGATGTTTCTGAGAATGCTTCTGTCTAGTTTTTAGGTGAAGATATTTCATTTCCCAGCAAAGGCCTCAAAACGCTCCAAATATCCACTTGCAGATTCTACAAAAGGAGTGTTTCAAAACTGCTCTTTCAAAAGGAAGGTTCAAGTCTGTGAGTTGAAGGCACTCATCACAAAGAAGTTTGTGAGAGTGCTTCTGTCTACTTGGTATGTGAAGATATTTCCTCTTCCAGCACAGGCCTCCAAAAGCTCCAAACATCCCCTAGCAAATTCTGCAAGAAGAGTGTTTCAAAACTGCGCTCTCCAAAGGAAGAGTCCCCTCCGTGAGTTGAATGCATAAAGCACAAGGTAGTTTCTGAGAACGCTTCCGTCTAGTTTTTAAGGGAAGATATTTCCTTTTCCAGTGTTGGCCTCTCGGCACACCGAATATCCCCTTGAAGATTCTACTCAAAGAGAGTTTCAAAACTGCTATAGCAAAGGGGAGCTTCAACTCTGTGAGTTGAATGCGCACATCACAGAGAAGTTTCTGAGAATGCTTCTCTCTAGTTTTTATGTGAAGCTATTTCCTTTTCCAACATAGGCCTCAAAGCGTTCCAAGTATCGACTGGCAGATTCTACAAAAAGAGCGTTTCAAAGCTGTTCTATCAAAAGGAAGGTTCAACTCTGTGAGTTGAATGCAGAAAGCACAGGGAAGTCTCTGAGAATGCTTCCGTCTAGGTTCTAAGTGAAGTTATTTCCTTTTCCAGGGTAGGACTCAAAGCACTCCAAATCTCCCCTTGCAGATTCTACAAAAAGAGTGTTTCAAAACTGCTCTATCAAAAGGAAGGTTCAACTCGGTGAGTTGAATGCGCACATCAGAAAAGGTTCCTGAGAATGCTTCTGTCTAATTTTCGTGTGAAGATATTTCCTTTTCCAGCATAGGCATCAAAGCGCCCTAGTGATCCCCCTGCAGATTCCACAAAAAGAGTGTCTCAAAACTCTTCTCTCGAAAGGAAGGTTCGACTCTGTGAGTAGAAGGCACTCATCGCAAAGAAGTTTCTGAGAAGAGTTCAATCTAGTTTTCATCGTAATGTATGTTCCTTTCCACTAGATGCCGCAATCGCACCAAATATCCACTTGCAGTTTCCACAAAAAGAGTCATGCAGAACCGCTCTACGAAAAGGAATGTTCAACACTGTGAGTTCAATCCCCACGTGACAAAGAAGTTTCGGAGGATGCTTCCGTCTAGTTTGTATGTGAAGATATTTCCTTTTCCAACTCCAGCCTCAAAGCGCTCCAAATATCCACTTGCGAATACTACAAAAACAGTGTTTCAAAACTGGTCTATCAAAACGAAGGTTCAACTCTGTGAGTTGAATGCACTCACCACAAAGAAGTTTGTGAGAATGCTTCCATCTAGTTTTTATGCAATGTTATTTCCTTTTGCAGCGTAGGCCTCAAAGCGCTCCAATTATCCACTTGCAGACTCTACAAAAAGAGTGTTTCCAAACTGCTCTAGCAAAAAGAAGGCTGAACTCTGTGAGTTGAATGCACAAAGCCCAGGGAACTTTCTGAGAATGCCTTTGTGTCCTTTCTACGTGAAGACATTTCCTTTTCCAGCATAGGCCTCAAAGCACTCCATACATCCACCTGAAGATTCTACTAAAAGAGTGTTTCCAAACTTCTCTATCAAAAGGAAGGTTCTACTCTGTGAGTTCAATGCACACATGACCAAGACGTTTCTGAGAATGCTTCTGTCTAGCTTTTCTGTGAAGATATTTCCTTTTCCAGCCGTGGCCTCAAAGCGCTCCACATATCCACTTGCAGATTCTACAAAAAGAGTGTTTCAAAACTGCTCTTTCCAAAGGAAGCTTCAAGTCTGTGCGTTGAATGCCCTCATCGCAAAGAAGTTTCTGAGAATGCTTCTGTCTAGTTTATATGTGAAGATATTTCCTTTTCCAACATAGGCCTCAAAGCGCTCCAAATAAACACTTGCAGATTCTACAAAGGGAGTGTTTCAAAACTGTTCTCTCAAGAGGGACGTTCAAGTCTGTGAGTGGAACGCACTCATCACAAAGAAGTTTCTGAGAATCCATCTGTCTGGTTTCTATGTGATGATATTTCGTTTCCCAGCATTGGCCTCGAAGCGCTCCCAAGATCCTCATTCAGATGCCTGTAAAAGAGTGTTTCAAAACTTCTCTATCAAAAGGAAGGTTCAAGCCTGTGAGTTGAATGCACTCATCACACAGAAGTTTCTGAGAAGGCTTCTGTCTAGTTTCTATGTGAAGATATTTCCCTTTCCATCATAGGCCTCAAATCGCTCCAAATATCCACTTGCAGATGTTACAAAAAGGCTGTTTCCAAACGGCTCTATCGAAAGGCCGGTTCAACTCTGTGAGTTGAATGCACACATCACAAAGAAGTTTCTGAGAATGCTTCTGTCTAGTGTTTATGTGAAGATATTCCCTTTTCCAGCATAGGCCTCAAAGCCCTCCAAATATCCACTTGCAGATTCTACACAATGTGTGTTTCAAAACTGCTCTATCAAAAGGAAGGTTCAACCGTGTGAGTTGAATGCACACATCGCAAAGATGTTTCTGAGAATGCTTCTGTCTAGTTTTTAGGTGAAGATATTTCATTTCCCAGCAAAGGCCTCAAAACGCTCCAAATATCCACTTGCAGATTCTACAAAAGGAGTGTTTCAAAACTGCTCTTTCAAAAGGAAGGTTCAAGTCTGTGAGTTGAAGGCACTCATCACAAAGAAGTTTGTGAGAATGCTTCTGTCTACTTGGTATGTGAAGATATTTCCTCTTCCAGCACAGGCCTCCAAAAGCTCCAAACATCCCCTAGCAAATTCTGCAAAAAGAGTGTTTCAAAACTGCGCTCTCCAAAGGAAGAGTCCCCTCCGTGAGTTGAATGCATAAAGCACAGGGTAGTTTCTGAGAACGCTTCCGTCTAGTTTTTAAGGGAAGATATTTCCTTTTCCAGTGTTGGCCTCTCGGCACACCGAATATCCCCTTGAAGATTCTACTCAAAGAGAGTTTCAAAACTGCTATAGCAAAGGGGAGCTTCAACTCTGTGAGTTGAATGCGCAGGTCACAGAGAAGTTTCTGAGAATGCTTCTCTCTAGTTTTTATGTGAAGCTATTTCCTTTTCCAGCATAGGCCTCAAAGCGTTCCAAGTATCGACTTGCAGATTCTACAAAAAGAGCGTTTCAAAGCTGTTCTATCAAAAGGAAGGTTCAACTCTGTGAGTTGAATGCAGAAAGCACAGGGAAGTCTCTGAGAATGCTTCCGTCTAGGTTCTAAGTGAAGTTATTTCCTTTTCCAGGGTAGGACTCAAAGCACTCCAAATCTCCACTTGCAGATTCTACAAAAAGAGTGTTTCAAAACTGCTCTATCAAAAGGAAGGTTCAACTCGGTGAGTTGAATGCGCACATCGGAAAAGGTTCCTGAGAATGCTTCTGTCTAGTTTTCGTGTGAAGATATTTCCTTTTCCAGCATAGGCATCAAAGCGCCCTAGTGATCCCCTTGCAGATTCCACCAAAAGAGTGTCTCAAAACTCTTCTCTCGAAAGGAAGGTTCGACTCTGTGAGTAGAAGGCACTCATCGCAAAGAAGTTTCTGAGAAGAGTTCAATCTAGTTTTCATCGTAATGTATGTTCCTTTCCACTAGATGCCGCAATCGCACCAAATATCCACTTGCAGTTTCCACAAGAAGAGTCATGCAGAACCGCTCTACGAAAAGGAATGTTCAACACTGTGAGTTCAATCCCCACGTGACAAAGAAGTTTCGGAGAATGCTTCCGTCTAGTTTGTATGTGAAGATATTTCCTTTTCCAACTCCAGCCTCAACGCGCTCCAAATATCCACTTGCGAATACTACCAAAACGGTGTTTCAAAACTGGTCTATCAAAACGAAGGTTCAACTCTGTGAGTTGAATGCACTCACCACAAAGAAGTTTGTGAGAATGCTTCCATCTAGTTTTTAGGCAATGCTATTTCCTTTTGCAGCGTAGGCCTCAAAGCGCTCCAATTATCCACTTGCAGACTCTACAAAAAGAGTGTTTCCAAACTGCTCTAGCAAAAAGAAGGCTGAACTCTGTGAGTTGAATGCACAAAGCACAGGGAACTTTCTGAGAATGCCTTTGTCTCGTTTCTACGTGAAGACATTTCCTTTTCCAGCATAGGCCTCAAAGCACTCCATACATCCACCTGAAGATTCTACTAAAAGAGTGTTTCCAAACTTCTCTATCAAAAGGAAGGTTCTACTCTGTGAGTTCAATGCACCCATGACCAAGACGTTTCTGAGCATGCTTCTGTCTAGTTTTTCTGTGAAGATATTTCCTTTTCCAGCCGAGGCCTCATAGCGCTCCACATATCCACTTGCAGATTCTACCAAAAGAGTGTTTCAAAACTGCTCTTTCCAAAGGAAGCTTCAAGTCTGTGCGTTGAATGCCCTCATCGCAAAGAAGTTTCTGAGAAGGCTTCTATCTAGTTTCTATGTGAAGATATTTCCTTTTCCAACATAGGCCTCAAAGCGCTCCAAATAAACACTTGCAGATTCTACAAAAGGAGTGTTTCAAAACTGTTCTCTCAAGAGGGACGTTCAAGTCTGTGAGTGGAACGCACTCATCACAAAGAAGTTTCTGAGAATCCATCTGTCTGGTTTCTATGTGATGATATTTCGTTTCCCAGCATTGGCCTCGAAGCGCTCCCAAGATCCTCATTCAGATGCCTCTAAAAGAGTGTTTCAAAACTTCTCTATCAAAAGGAAGGTTCAAGCCTGTGAGTTGAATGCACTCATCACACAGAAGTTTCTGAGAAGGCTTCTGTCTAATTTCTATGTGAAGATATTTCCCTTTCCATCATAGGCCTCAAATCGCTCCAAATATCCACTTGCAGATGTTACAAAAAGGCTGTTTCCAAACGGCTCTATCAAAAGGCCGGTTCAACTCTGTGAGTTGAATGCACACATCACAAAGAAGTTTCTGAGAATGCTTCTGTCTAGTGTTTATGTGAAGATATTCCCTTTTCCAGCATAGGCCTCAAAGCCCTCCAAGTATCCACTTGCAGATTCTACACAAAGTGCGTTTCAGAACTGCTCTATCAAAAGGAAGGTTCAACCCTGTGAGTTGAATGCACACATCGCAAAGATGTTTCTGAGAATGCTTCTGTCTAGTTTTTAGGTGAAGATATTTCATTTCCCAGCAAAGGCCTCAAAACGCTCCAAATATCCACTTGCAGATTCTACAAAAGGAGTGTTTCAAAACTGCTCTTTCAAAAGGAAGGTTCAAGTCTGTGAGTTGAAGGCACTCATCACAAAGAAGTTTGTGAGAATGCTTCTGTCTACTTGGTATGTGAAGATATTTCCTCTTCCAGCACAGGCCTCCCAAAGCTCCAAACATCCCCTAGCAAATTCTGCAAAAAGAGTGTTTCAAAACTGCGCTCTCCAAAGGAAGAGTCCCCTCCGTGAGTTGAATGCATAAAGCACAGGGTAGTTTCTGAGAACGCTTCCGTCTAGTTTTTAAGGGAAGATATTTCCTTTTCCAGTGTTGGCCTCTCGGCACACCGAATATCCCCTTGAAGATTCTACTCAAAGAGAGTTTCAAAACTGCTATAGCAAAGGGGAGCTTCAACTCTGTGAGTTGAATGCGCAGGTCACAGAGAAGTTTCTGAGAATGCTTCTCTCTAGTTTTTATGTGAAGCTATTTCCTTTTCCAGCATAGGCCTCAAAGCGTTCCAAGTATCGACTTGCAGATTCTACAAAAAGAGCGTTTCAAAGCTGTTCTATCAAAAGGAAGGTTCAACTCTGTGAGTTGAATGCAGAAAGCACAGGGAAGTCTCTGAGAATGCTTCCGTCTAGGTTCTAAGTGAAGTTATTTCCTTTTCCAGGGTAGGACTCAAAGCACTCCAAATCTCCACTTGCAGATTCTACAAAAAGAGTGTTTCAAAACTGCTCTATCAAAAGGAAGGTTCAACTCGGTGAGTTGAATGCGCACATCGGAAAAGGTTCCTGAGAATGCTTCTGTCTAGTTTTCGTGTGAAGATATTTCCTTTTCCAGCATAGGCATCAAAGCGCCCTAGTGATCCCCTTGCAGATTCCACCAAAAGAGTGTCTCAAAACTCTTCTCTCGAAAGGAAGGTTCGACTCTGTGAGTAGAAGGCACTCATCGCAAAGAAGTTTCTGAGAAGAGTTCAATCTAGTTTTCATCGTAATGTATGTTCCTTTCCACTAGATGCCGCAATCGCACCAAATATCCACTTGCAGTTTCCACAAGAAGAGTCATGCAGAACCGCTCTACGAAAAGGAATGTTCGACACTGTGAGTTCAATCCCCACGTGACAAAGAAGGTTCGGAGAATGCTTCCGTCTAGTTTGTATGTGAAGATATTTCCTTTTCCAACTCCAGCCTCAACGCGCTCCAAATATCCACTTGCGAATACTACCAAAACGGTGTTTCAAAACTGGTCTATCAAAACGAAGGTTCAACTCTGTGAGTTGAAAGCACTCACCACAAAGAAGTTTGTGAGAATGCTTCCATCTAGTTTTTATGCAACGTTATTTCCTTTTGCAGCGTAGGCCTCAAAGCGCTCCAATTATCCACTTGCAGACTCTACAAAAAGAGTGTTTCCAAACTGCTCTAGCAAAAAGAAGGCTGAACTCTGTGAGTTGAATGCACAAAGCACAGGGAACTTTCTGAGAATGCCTTTGTCTCGTTTCTACGTGAAGACATTTCCTTTTCCAGCATAGGCCTCAAAGCACTCCATACATCCACCTGAAGATTCTACTAAAAGAGTGTTTCCAAACTTCTCTATCAAAAGGAAGGTTCTACTCTGTGAGTTCAATGCACCCATGACCAAGACGTTTCTGAGCATGCTTCTGTCTAGTTTTTCTGTGAAGATATTTCCTTTTCCAGCCGAGGCCTCAAAGCGCTCCACATATCCACTTGCAGATTCTACCAAAAGAGTGTTTCAAAACTGCTCTTTCCAAAGGAAGCTTCAAGTCTGTGCGTTGAATGCCCTCATCGCAAAGAAGTTTCTGAGAATGCTTCTGTCTAGTTTCTATGTGAAGATATTTCCTTTTCCAACATAGGCCTCAAAGCGCTCCAAATAAACACTTGCAGATTCTACAAAAGGAGTGTTTCAAAACTGTTCTCTCAAGAGGGACGTTCAAGTCTGTGAGTGGAACGCACTCATCACAAAGAAGTTTCTGAGAATCCATCTGTCTGGTTTCTATGTGATGATATTTCGTTTCCCAGCATTGGCCTCGAAGCGCTCCCAAGATCCTCATTCAGATGCCTCTAAAAGAGTGTTTCAAAACTTCTCTATCAAAAGGAAGGTTCAAGCCTGTGAGTTGAATGCACTCATCACACAGAAGTTTCTGAGAAGGCTTCTGTCTAGTTTCTATGTGAAGATATTTCCCTTTCCATCATAGGCCTCAAATCGCTCCAAATATCCACTTGCAGATGTTACAAAAAGGCTGTTTCCAAACGGCTCTATCAAAAGGCCGGTTCAACTCTGTGAGTTGAATGCACACATCACAAAGAAGTTTCTGAGAATGCTTCTGTCTAGTGTTTATGTGAAGATATTCCCTTTTCCAGCATAGGCCTCAAAGCCCTCCAAGTATCCACTTGCAGATTCTACACAAAGTGCGTTTCAGAACTGCTCTATCAAAAGGAAGGTTCAACCCTGTGAGTTGAATGCACACATCGCAAAGATGTTTCTGAGAATGCTTCTGTCTAGTTTTTAGGTGAAGATATTTCATTTCCAGCAAAGGCCTCAAAACGCTCCAAATATCCACTTGCAGATTCTACAAAAGGAGTGTTTCAAAACTGCTCTTTCAAAAGGAAGGTTCAAGTCTGTGAGTTGAAGGCACTCATCACAAAGAAGTTTGTGAGAATGCTTCTGTCTACTTGGTATGTGAAGATATTTCCTCTTCCAGCACAGGCCTCCAAAAGCTCCAAACATCCCCTAGCAAATTCTGCAAAAAGAGTGTTTCAAAACTGCGCTCTCCAAAGGAAGAGTCCCCTCCGTGAGTTGAATGCATAAAGCACAGGGTAGTTTCTGAGAACGCTTCCGTCTAGTTTTTAAGGGAAGATATTTCCTTTTCCAGTGTTGGCCTCTCGGCACACCGAATATCCCCTTGAAGATTCTACTCAAAGAGAGTTTCAAAACTGCTATAGCAAAGGGGAGCTTCAACTCTGTGAGTTGAATGCGCAGGTCACAGAGAAGTTTCTGAGAATGCTTCTCTCTAGTTTTTATGTGAAGCTATTTCCTTTTCCAGCATAGGCCTCAAAGCGTTCCAAGTATCGACTTGCAGATTCTACAAAAAGAGCGTTTCAAAGCTGTTCTATCAAAAGGAAGGTTCAACTCTGTGAGTTGAATGCAGAAAGCACAGGGAAGTCTCTGAGAATGCTTCCGTCTAGGTTCTAAGTGAAGTTATTTCCTTTTCCAGGGTAGGACTCAAAGCACTCCAAATCTCCACTTGCAGATTCTACAAAAAGAGTGTTTCAAAACTGCTCTATCAAAAGGAAGGTTCAACTCGGTGAGTTGAATGCGCACATCGGAAAAGGTTCCTGAGAATGCTTCTGTCTAGTTTTCGTGTGAAGATATTTCCTTTTCCAGCATAGGCATCAAAGCGCCCTAGTGATCCCCTTGCAGATTCCACCAAAAGAGTGTCTCAAAACTCTTCTCTCGAAAGGAAGGTTCGACTCTGTGAGTAGAAGGCACTCATCGCAAAGAAGTTTCTGAGAAGAGTTCAATCTAGTTTTCATCGTAATGTATGTTCCTTTCCACTAGATGCCGCAATCGCACCAAATATCCACTTGCAGTTTCCACAAGAAGAGTCATGCAGAACCGCTCTACGAAAAGGAATGTTCAACACTGTGAGTTCAATCCCCACGTGACAAAGAAGTTTCGGAGAATGCTTCCGTCTAGTTTGTATGTGAAGATATTTCCTTTTCCAACTCCAGCCTCAACGCGCTCCAAATATCCACTTGCGAATACTACCAAAACGGTGTTTCAAAACTGGTCTATCAAAACGAAGGTTCAACTCTGTGAGTTGAAAGCACTCACCACAAAGAAGTTTGTGAGAATGCTTCCATCTAGTTTTTATGCAATGTTATTTCCTTTTGCAGCGTAGGCCTCAAAGCGCTCCAATTATCCACTTGCAGACTCTACAAAAAGAGTGTTTCCAAACTGCTCTAGCAAAAAGAAGGCTGAACTCTGTGAGTTGAATGCACAAAGCACAGGGAACTTTCTGAGAATGCCTTTGTCTCGTTTCTACGTGAAGACATTTCCTTTTCCAGCATAGGCCTCAAAGCACTCCATACATCCACCTGAAGATTCTACTAAAAGAGTGTTTCCAAACTTCTCTATCAAAAGGAAGGTTCTACTCTGTGAGTTCAATGCACCCATGACCAAGACGTTTCTGAGCATGCTTCTGTCTAGTTTTTCTGTGAAGATATTTCCTTTTCCAGCCGAGGCCTCAAAGCGCTCCACATATCCACTTGCAGATTCTACCAAAAGAGTGTTTCAAAACTGCTCTTTCCAAAGGAAGCTTCAAGTCTGTGCGTTGAATGCCCTCATCGCAAAGAAGTTTCTGAGAATGCTTCTGTCTAGTTTCTATGTGAAGATATTTCCTTTTCCAACATAGGCCTCAAAGCGCTCCAAATAAACACTTGCAGATTCTACAAAAGGAGTGTTTCAAAACTGTTCTCTCAAGAGGGACGTTCAAGTCTGTGAGTGGAACGCACTCATCACAAAGAAGTTTCTGAGAATCCATCTGTCTGGTTTCTATGTGATGATATTTCGTTTCCCAGCATTGGCCTCGAAGCGCTCCCAAGATCCTCATTCAGATGCCTCTAAAAGAGTGTTTCAAAACTTCTCTATCAAAAGGAAGGTTCAAGCCTGTGAGTTGAATGCACTCATCACACAGAAGTTTCTGAGAAGGCTTCTGTCTAGTTTCTATGTGAAGATATTTCCCTTTCCATCATAGGCCTCAAATCGCTCCAAATATCCACTTGCAGATGTTACAAAAAGGCTGTTTCCAAACGGCTCTATCAAAAGGCCGGTTCAACTCTGTGAGTTGAATGCACACATCACAAAGAAGTTTCTGAGAATGCTTCTGTCTAGTGTTTATGTGAAGATATTCCCTTTTCCAGCATAGGCCTCAAAGCCCTCCAAGTATCCACTTGCAGATTCTACACAAAGTGCGTTTCAGAACTGCTCTATCAAAAGGAAGGTTCAACCCTGTGAGTTGAATGCACACATCGCAAAGATGTTTCTGAGAATGCTTCTGTCTAGTTTTTAGGTGAAGATATTTCATTTCCCAGCAAAGGCCTCAAAACGCTCCAAATATCCACTTGCAGATTCTACAAAAGGAGTGTTTCAAAACTGCTCTTTCAAAAGGAAGGTTCAAGTCTGTGAGTTGAAGGCACTCATCACAAAGAAGTTTGTGAGAATGCTTCTGTCTACTTGGTATGTGAAGATATTTCCTCTTCCAGCACAGGCCTCCCAAAGCTCCAAACATCCCCTAGCAAATTCTGCAAAAAGAGTGTTTCAAAACTGCGCTCTCCAAAGGAAGAGTCCCCTCCGTGAGTTGAATGCATAAAGCACAGGGTAGTTTCTGAGAACGCTTCCGTCTAGTTTTTAAGGGAAGATATTTCCTTTTCCAGTGTTGGCCTCTCGGCACACCGAATATCCCCTTGAAGATTCTACTCAAAGAGAGTTTCAAAACTGCTATAGCAAAGGGGAGCTTCAACTCTGTGAGTTGAATGCGCAGGTCACAGAGAAGTTTCTGAGAATGCTTCTCTCTAGTTTTTATGTGAAGCTATTTCCTTTTCCAGCATAGGCCTCAAAGCGTTCCAAGTATCGACTTGCAGATTCTACAAAAAGAGCGTTTCAAAGCTGTTCTATCAAAAGGAAGGTTCAACTCTGTGAGTTGAATGCAGAAAGCACAGGGAAGTCTCTGAGAATGCTTCCGTCTAGGTTCTAAGTGAAGTTATTTCCTTTTCCAGGGTAGGACTCAAAGCACTCCAAATCTCCACTTGCAGATTCTACAAAAAGAGTGTTTCAAAACTGCTCTATCAAAAGGAAGGTTCAACTCGGTGAGTTGAATGCGCACATCGGAAAAGGTTCCTGAGAATGCTTCTGTCTAGTTTTCGTGTGAAGATATTTCCTTTTCCAGCATAGGCATCAAAGCGCCCTAGTGATCCCCTTGCAGATTCCACCAAAAGAGTGTCTCAAAACTCTTCTCTCGAAAGGAAGGTTCGACTCTGTGAGTAGAAGGCACTCATCGCAAAGAAGTTTCTGAGAAGAGTTCAATCTAGTTTTCATCGTAATGTATGTTCCTTTCCACTAGATGCCGCAATCGCACCAAATATCCACTTGCAGTTTCCACAAGAAGAGTCATGCAGAACCGCTCTACGAAAAGGAATGTTCGACACTGTGAGTTCAATCCCCACGTGACAAAGAAGGTTCGGAGAATGCTTCCGTCTAGTTTGTATGTGAAGATATTTCCTTTTCCAACTCCAGCCTCAACGCGCTCCAAATATCCACTTGCGAATACTACCAAAACGGTGTTTCAAAACTGGTCTATCAAAACGAAGGTTCAACTCTGTGAGTTGAAAGCACTCACCACAAAGAAGTTTGTGAGAATGCTTCCATCTAGTTTTTATGCAACGTTATTTCCTTTTGCAGCGTAGGCCTCAAAGCGCTCCAATTATCCACTTGCAGACTCTACAAAAAGAGTGTTTCCAAACTGCTCTAGCAAAAAGAAGGCTGAACTCTGTGAGTTGAATGCACAAAGCACAGGGAACTTTCTGAGAATGCCTTTGTCTCGTTTCTACGTGAAGACATTTCCTTTTCCAGCATAGGCCTCAAAGCACTCCATACATCCACCTGAAGATTCTACTAAAAGAGTGTTTCCAAACTTCTCTATCAAAAGGAAGGTTCTACTCTGTGAGTTCAATGCACCCATGACCAAGACGTTTCTGAGCATGCTTCTGTCTAGTTTTTCTGTGAAGATATTTCCTTTTCCAGCCGAGGCCTCAAAGCGCTCCACATATCCACTTGCAGATTCTACCAAAAGAGTGTTTCAAAACTGCTCTTTCCAAAGGAAGCTTCAAGTCTGTGCGTTGAATGCCCTCATCGCAAAGAAGTTTCTGAGAATGCTTCTGTCTAGTTTCTATGTGAAGATATTTCCTTTTCCAACATAGGCCTCAAAGCGCTCCAAATAAACACTTGCAGATTCTACAAAAGGAGTGTTTCAAAACTGTTCTCTCAAGAGGGACGTTCAAGTCTGTGAGTGGAACGCACTCATCACAAAGAAGTTTCTGAGAATCCATCTGTCTGGTTTCTATGTGATGATATTTCGTTTCCCAGCATTGGCCTCGAAGCGCTCCCAAGATCCTCATTCAGATGCCTCTAAAAGAGTGTTTCAAAACTTCTCTATCAAAAGGAAGGTTCAAGCCTGTGAGTTGAATGCACTCATCACACAGAAGTTTCTGAGAAGGCTTCTGTCTAGTTTCTATGTGAAGATATTTCCCTTTCCATCATAGGCCTCAAATCGCTCCAAATATCCACTTGCAGATGTTACAAAAAGGCTGTTTCCAAACGGCTCTATCAAAAGGCCGGTTCAACTCTGTGAGTTGAATGCACACATCACAAAGAAGTTTCTGAGAATGCTTCTGTCTAGTGTTTATGTGAAGATATTCCCTTTTCCAGCATAGGCCTCAAAGCCCTCCAAGTATCCACTTGCAGATTCTACACAAAGTGCGTTTCAGAACTGCTCTATCAAAAGGAAGGTTCAACCCTGTGAGTTGAATGCACACATCGCAAAGATGTTTCTGAGAATGCTTCTGTCTAGTTTTTAGGTGAAGATATTTCATTTCCAGCAAAGGCCTCAAAACGCTCCAAATATCCACTTGCAGATTCTACAAAAGGAGTGTTTCAAAACTGCTCTTTCAAAAGGAAGGTTCAAGTCTGTGAGTTGAAGGCACTCATCACAAAGAAGTTTGTGAGAATGCTTCTGTCTACTTGGTATGTGAAGATATTTCCTCTTCCAGCACAGGCCTCCAAAAGCTCCAAACATCCCCTAGCAAATTCTGCAAAAAGAGTGTTTCAAAACTGCGCTCTCCAAAGGAAGAGTCCCCTCCGTGAGTTGAATGCATAAAGCACAGGGTAGTTTCTGAGAACGCTTCCGTCTAGTTTTTAAGGGAAGATATTTCCTTTTCCAGTGTTGGCCTCTCGGCACACCGAATATCCCCTTGAAGATTCTACTCAAAGAGAGTTTCAAAACTGCTATAGCAAAGGGGAGCTTCAACTCTGTGAGTTGAATGCGCAGGTCACAGAGAAGTTTCTGAGAATGCTTCTCTCTAGTTTTTATGTGAAGCTATTTCCTTTTCCAGCATAGGCCTCAAAGCGTTCCAAGTATCGACTTGCAGATTCTACAAAAAGAGCGTTTCAAAGCTGTTCTATCAAAAGGAAGGTTCAACTCTGTGAGTTGAATGCAGAAAGCACAGGGAAGTCTCTGAGAATGCTTCCGTCTAGGTTCTAAGTGAAGTTATTTCCTTTTCCAGGGTAGGACTCAAAGCACTCCAAATCTCCACTTGCAGATTCTACAAAAAGAGTGTTTCAAAACTGCTCTATCAAAAGGAAGGTTCAACTCGGTGAGTTGAATGCGCACATCGGAAAAGGTTCCTGAGAATGCTTCTGTCTAGTTTTCGTGTGAAGATATTTCCTTTTCCAGCATAGGCATCAAAGCGCCCTAGTGATCCCCTTGCAGATTCCACCAAAAGAGTGTCTCAAAACTCTTCTCTCGAAAGGAAGGTTCGACTCTGTGAGTAGAAGGCACTCATCGCAAAGAAGTTTCTGAGAAGAGTTCAATCTAGTTTTCATCGTAATGTATGTTCCTTTCCACTAGATGCCGCAATCGCACCAAATATCCACTTGCAGTTTCCACAAGAAGAGTCATGCAGAACCGCTCTACGAAAAGGAATGTTCAACACTGTGAGTTCAATCCCCACGTGACAAAGAAGTTTCGGAGAATGCTTCCGTCTAGTTTGTATGTGAAGATATTTCCTTTTCCAACTCCAGCCTCAACGCGCTCCAAATATCCACTTGCGAATACTACCAAAACGGTGTTTCAAAACTGGTCTATCAAAACGAAGGTTCAACTCTGTGAGTTGAAAGCACTCACCACAAAGAAGTTTGTGAGAATGCTTCCATCTAGTTTTTATGCAATGTTATTTCCTTTTGCAGCGTAGGCCTCAAAGCGCTCCAATTATCCACTTGCAGACTCTACAAAAAGAGTGTTTCCAAACTGCTCTAGCAAAAAGAAGGCTGAACTCTGTGAGTTGAATGCACAAAGCACAGGGAACTTTCTGAGAATGCCTTTGTCTCGTTTCTACGTGAAGACATTTCCTTTTCCAGCATAGGCCTCAAAGCACTCCATACATCCACCTGAAGATTCTACTAAAAGAGTGTTTCCAAACTTCTCTATCAAAAGGAAGGTTCTACTCTGTGAGTTCAATGCACCCATGACCAAGACGTTTCTGAGCATGCTTCTGTCTAGTTTTTCTGTGAAGATATTTCCTTTTCCAGCCGAGGCCTCAAAGTGCTCCACATATCCACTTGCAGATTCTACCAAAAGAGTGTTTCAAAACTGCTCTTTCCAAAGGAAGCTTCAAGTCTGTGCGTTGAATGCCCTCATCGCAAAGAAGTTTCTGAGAATGCTTCTGTCTAGTTTCTATGTGAAGATATTTCCTTTTCCAACATAGGCCTCAAAGCGCTCCAAATAAACACTTGCAGATTCTACAAAAGGAGTGTTTCAAAACTGTTCTCTCAAGAGGGACGTTCAAGTCTGTGAGTGGAACGCACTCATCACAAAGAAGTTTCTGAGAATCCATCTGTCTGGTTTCTATGTGATGATATTTCGTTTCCCAGCATTGGCCTCGAAGCGCTCCCAAGATCCTCATTCAGATGCCTCTAAAAGAGTGTTTCAAAACTTCTCTATCAAAAGGAAGGTTCAAGCCTGTGAGTTGAATGCACTCATCACACAGAAGTTTCTGAGAAGGCTTCTGTCTAGTTTCTATGTGAAGATATTTCCCTTTCCATCATAGGCCTCAAATCGCTCCAAATATCCACTTGCAGATGTTACAAAAAGGCTGTTTCCAAACGGCTCTATCAAAAGGCCGGTTCAACTCTGTGAGTTGAATGCACACATCACAAAGAAGTTTCTGAGAATGCTTCTGTCTAGTGTTTATGTGAAGATATTCCCTTTTCCAGCATAGGCCTCAAAGCCCTCCAAGTATCCACTTGCAGATTCTACACAAAGTGCGTTTCAGAACTGCTCTATCAAAAGGAAGGTTCAACCCTGTGAGTTGAATGCACACATCGCAAAGATGTTTCTGAGAATGCTTCTGTCTAGTTTTTAGGTGAAGATATTTCATTTCCCAGCAAAGGCCTCAAAACGCTCCAAATATCCACTTGCAGATTCTACAAAAGGAGTGTTTCAAAACTGCTCTTTCAAAAGGAAGGTTCAAGTCTGTGAGTTGAAGGCACTCATCACAAAGAAGTTTGTGAGAATGCTTCTGTCTACTTGGTATGTGAAGATATTTCCTCTTCCAGCACAGGCCTCCAAAAGCTCCAAACATCCCCTAGCAAATTCTGCAAAAAGAGTGTTTCAAAACTGCGCTCTCCAAAGGAAGAGTCCCCTCCGTGAGTTGAATGCATAAAGCACAGGGTAGTTTCTGAGAACGCTTCCGTCTAGTTTTTAAGGGAAGATATTTCCTTTTCCAGTGTTGGCCTCTCGGCACACCGAATATCCCCTTGAAGATTCTACTCAAAGAGAGTTTCAAAACTGCTATAGCAAAGGGGAGCTTCAACTCTGTGAGTTGAATGCGCAGGTCACAGAGAAGTTTCTGAGAATGCTTCTCTCTAGTTTTTATGTGAAGCTATTTCCTTTTCCAGCATAGGCCTCAAAGCGTTCCAAGTATCGACTTGCAGATTCTACAAAAAGAGCGTTTCAAAGCTGTTCTATCAAAAGGAAGGTTCAACTCTGTGAGTTGAATGCAGAAAGCACAGGGAAGTCTCTGAGAATGCTTCCGTCTAGGTTCTAAGTGAAGTTATTTCCTTTTCCAGGGTAGGACTCAAAGCACTCCAAATCTCCACTTGCAGATTCTACAAAAAGAGTGTTTCAAAACTGCTCTATCAAAAGGAAGGTTCAACTCGGTGAGTTGAATGCGCACATCGGAAAAGGTTCCTGAGAATGCTTCTGTCTAGTTTTCGTGTGAAGATATTTCCTTTTCCAGCATAGGCATCAAAGCGCCCTAGTGATCCCCTTGCAGATTCCACCAAAAGAGTGTCTCAAAACTCTTCTCTCGAAAGGAAGGTTCGACTCTGTGAGTAGAAGGCACTCATCGCAAAGAAGTTTCTGAGAAGAGTTCAATCTAGTTTTCATCGTAATGTATGTTCCTTTCCACTAGATGCCGCAATCGCACCAAATATCCACTTGCAGTTTCCACAAGAAGAGTCATGCAGAACCGCTCTACGAAAAGGAATGTTCAACACTGTGAGTTCAATCCCCACGTGACAAAGAAGGTTCGGAGAATGCTTCCGTCTAGTTTGTATGTGAAGATATTTCCTTTTCCAACTCCAGCCTCAACGCGCTCCAAATATCCACTTGCGAATACTACCAAAACGGTGTTTCAAAACTGGTCTATCAAAACGAAGGTTCAACTCTGTGAGTTGAAAGCACTCACCACAAAGAAGTTTGTGAGAATGCTTCCATCTAGTTTTTATGCAACGTTATTTCCTTTTGCAGCGTAGGCCTCAAAGCGCTCCAATTATCCACTTGCAGACTCTACAAAAAGAGTGTTTCCAAACTGCTCTAGCAAAAAGAAGGCTGAACTCTGTGAGTTGAATGCACAAAGCACAGGGAACTTTCTGAGAATGCCTTTGTCTCGTTTCTACGTGAAGACATTTCCTTTTCCAGCATAGGCCTCAAAGCACTCCATACATCCACCTGAAGATTCTACTAAAAGAGTGTTTCCAAACTTCTCTATCAAAAGGAAGGTTCTACTCTGTGAGTTCAATGCACCCATGACCAAGACGTTTCTGAGCATGCTTCTGTCTAGTTTTTCTGTGAAGATATTTCCTTTTCCAGCCGAGGCCTCAAAGCGCTCCACATATCCACTTGCAGATTCTACCAAAAGAGTGTTTCAAAACTGCTCTTTCCAAAGGAAGCTTCAAGTCTGTGCGTTGAATGCCCTCATCGCAAAGAAGTTTCTGAGAAGGCTTCTGTCTAGTTTCTATGTGAAGATATTTCCTTTTCCAACATAGGCCTCAAAGCGCTCCAAATAAACACTTGCAGATTCTACAAAAGGAGTGTTTCAAAACTGTTCTCTCAAGAGGGACGTTCAAGTCTGTGAGTGGAACGCACTCATCACAAAGAAGTTTCTGAGAATCCATCTGTCTGGTTTCTATGTGATGATATTTCGTTTCCCAGCATTGGCCTCGAAGCGCTCCCAAGATCCTCATTCAGATGCCTCTAAAAGAGTGTTTCAAAACTTCTCTATCAAAAGGAAGGTTCAAGCCTGTGAGTTGAATGCACTCATCACACAGAAGTTTCTGAGAAGGCTTCTGTCTAATTTCTATGTGAAGATATTTCCCTTTCCATCATAGGCCTCAAATCGCTCCAAATATCCACTTGCAGATGTTACAAAAAGGCTGTTTCCAAACGGCTCTATCAAAAGGCCGGTTCAACTCTGTGAGTTGAATGCACACATCACAAAGAAGTTTCTGAGAATGCTTCTGTCTAGTGTTTATGTGAAGATATTCCCTTTTCCAGCATAGGCCTCAAAGCCCTCCAAGTATCCACTTGCAGATTCTACACAAAGTGCGTTTCAGAACTGCTCTATCAAAAGGAAGGTTCAACCCTGTGAGTTGAATGCACACATCGCAAAGATGTTTCTGAGAATGCTTCTGTCTAGTTTTTAGGTGAAGATATTTCATTTCCCAGCAAAGGCCTCAAAACGCTCCAAATATCCACTTGCAGATTCTACAAAAGGAGTGTTTCAAAACTGCTCTTTCAAAAGGAAGGTTCAAGTCTGTGAGTTGAAGGCACTCATCACAAAGAAGTTTGTGAGAATGCTTCTGTCTACTTGGTATGTGAAGATATTTCCTCTTCCAGCACAGGCCTCCAAAAGCTCCAAACATCCCCTAGCAAATTCTGCAAAAAGAGTGTTTCAAAACTGCGCTCTCCAAAGGAAGAGTCCCCTCCGTGAGTTGAATGCATAAAGCACAGGGTAGTTTCTGAGAACGCTTCCGTCTAGTTTTTAAGGGAAGATATTTCCTTTTCCAGTGTTGGCCTCTCGGCACACCGAATATCCCCTTGAAGATTCTACTCAAAGAGAGTTTCAAAACTGCTATAGCAAAGGGGAGCTTCAACTCTGTGAGTTGAATGCGCAGGTCACAGAGAAGTTTCTGAGAATGCTTCTCTCTAGTTTTTATGTGAAGCTATTTCCTTTTCCAGCATAGGCCTCAAAGCGTTCCAAGTATCGACTTGCAGATTCTACAAAAAGAGCGTTTCAAAGCTGTTCTATCAAAAGGAAGGTTCAACTCTGTGAGTTGAATGCAGAAAGCACAGGGAAGTCTCTGAGAATGCTTCCGTCTAGGTTCTAAGTGAAGTTATTTCCTTTTCCAGGGTAGGACTCAAAGCACTCCAAATCTCCACTTGCAGATTCTACAAAAAGAGTGTTTCAAAACTGCTCTATCAAAAGGAAGGTTCAACTCGGTGAGTTGAATGCGCACATCGGAAAAGGTTCCTGAGAATGCTTCTGTCTAGTTTTCGTGTGAAGATATTTCCTTTTCCAGCATAGGCATCAAAGCGCCCTAGTGATCCCCTTGCAGATTCCACCAAAAGAGTGTCTCAAAACTCTTCTCTCGAAAGGAAGGTTCGACTCTGTGAGTAGAAGGCACTCATCGCAAAGAAGTTTCTGAGAAGAGTTCAATCTAGTTTTCATCGTAATGTATGTTCCTTTCCACTAGATGCCGCAATCGCACCAAATATCCACTTGCAGTTTCCACAAGAAGAGTCATGCAGAACCGCTCTACGAAAAGGAATGTTCAACACTGTGAGTTCAATCCCCACGTGACAAAGAAGTTTCGGAGAATGCTTCCGTCTAGTTTGTATGTGAAGATATTTCCTTTTCCAACTCCAGCCTCAACGCGCTCCAAATATCCACTTGCGAATACTACCAAAACGGTGTTTCAAAACTGGTCTATCAAAACGAAGGTTCAACTCTGTGAGTTGAAAGCACTCACCACAAAGAAGTTTGTGAGAATGCTTCCATCTAGTTTTTATGCAATGTTATTTCCTTTTGCAGCGTAGGCCTCAAAGCGCTCCAATTATCCACTTGCAGACTCTACAAAAAGAGTGTTTCCAAACTGCTCTAGCAAAAAGAAGGCTGAACTCTGTGAGTTGAATGCACAAAGCACAGGGAACTTTCTGAGAATGCCTTTGTCTCGTTTCTACGTGAAGACATTTCCTTTTCCAGCATAGGCCTCAAAGCACTCCATACATCCACCTGAAGATTCTACTAAAAGAGTGTTTCCAAACTTCTCTATCAAAAGGAAGGTTCTACTCTGTGAGTTCAATGCACCCATGACCAAGACGTTTCTGAGCATGCTTCTGTCTAGTTTTTCTGTGAAGATATTTCCTTTTCCAGCCGAGGCCTCAAAGCGCTCCACATATCCACTTGCAGATTCTACCAAAAGAGTGTTTCAAAACTGCTCTTTCCAAAGGAAGCTTCAAGTCTGTGCGTTGAATGCCCTCATCGCAAAGAAGTTTCTGAGAATGCTTCTGTCTAGTTTCTATGTGAAGATATTTCCTTTTCCAACATAGGCCTCAAAGCGCTCCAAATAAACACTTGCAGATTCTACAAAAGGAGTGTTTCAAAACTGTTCTCTCAAGAGGGACGTTCAAGTCTGTGAGTGGAACGCACTCATCACAAAGAAGTTTCTGAGAATCCATCTGTCTGGTTTCTATGTGATGATATTTCGTTTCCCAGCATTGGCCTCGAAGCGCTCCCAAGATCCTCATTCAGATGCCTCTAAAAGAGTGTTTCAAAACTTCTCTATCAAAAGGAAGGTTCAAGCCTGTGAGTTGAATGCACTCATCACACAGAAGTTTCTGAGAAGGCTTCTGTCTAGTTTCTATGTGAAGATATTTCCCTTTCCATCATAGGCCTCAAATCGCTCCAAATATCCACTTGCAGATGTTACAAAAAGGCTGTTTCCAAACGGCTCTATCAAAAGGCCGGTTCAACTCTGTGAGTTGAATGCACACATCACAAAGAAGTTTCTGAGAATGCTTCTGTCTAGTGTTTATGTGAAGATATTCCCTTTTCCAGCATAGGCCTCAAAGCCCTCCAAGTATCCACTTGCAGATTCTACACAAAGTGCGTTTCAGAACTGCTCTATCAAAAGGAAGGTTCAACCCTGTGAGTTGAATGCACACATCGCAAAGATGTTTCTGAGAATGCTTCTGTCTAGTTTTTAGGTGAAGATATTTCATTTCCCAGCAAAGGCCTCAAAACGCTCCAAATATCCACTTGCAGATTCTACAAAAGGAGTGTTTCAAAACTGCTCTTTCAAAAGGAAGGTTCAAGTCTGTGAGTTGAAGGCACTCATCACAAAGAAGTTTGTGAGAATGCTTCTGTCTACTTGGTATGTGAAGATATTTCCTCTTCCAGCACAGGCCTCCAAAAGCTCCAAACATCCCCTAGCAAATTCTGCAAAAAGAGTGTTTCAAAACTGCGCTCTCCAAAGGAAGAGTCCCCTCCGTGAGTTGAATGCATAAAGCACAGGGTAGTTTCTGAGAACGCTTCCGTCTAGTTTTTAAGGGAAGATATTTCCTTTTCCAGTGTTGGCCTCTCGGCACACCGAATATCCCCTTGAAGATTCTACTCAAAGAGAGTTTCAAAACTGCTATAGCAAAGGGGAGCTTCAACTCTGTGAGTTGAATGCGCAGGTCACAGAGAAGTTTCTGAGAATGCTTCTCTCTAGTTTTTATGTGAAGCTATTTCCTTTTCCAGCATAGGCCTCAAAGCGTTCCAAGTATCGACTTGCAGATTCTACAAAAAGAGCGTTTCAAAGCTGTTCTATCAAAAGGAAGGTTCAACTCTGTGAGTTGAATGCAGAAAGCACAGGGAAGTCTCTGAGAATGCTTCCGTCTAGGTTCTAAGTGAAGTTATTTCCTTTTCCAGGGTAGGACTCAAAGCACTCCAAATCTCCACTTGCAGATTCTACAAAAAGAGTGTTTCAAAACTGCTCTATCAAAAGGAAGGTTCAACTCGGTGAGTTGAATGCGCACATCGGAAAAGGTTCCTGAGAATGCTTCTGTCTAGTTTTCGTGTGAAGATATTTCCTTTTCCAGCATAGGCATCAAAGCGCCCTAGTGATCCCCTTGCAGATTCCACCAAAAGAGTGTCTCAAAACTCTTCTCTCGAAAGGAAGGTTCGACTCTGTGAGTAGAAGGCACTCATCGCAAAGAAGTTTCTGAGAAGAGTTCAATCTAGTTTTCATCGTAATGTATGTTCCTTTCCACTAGATGCCGCAATCGCACCAAATATCCACTTGCAGTTTCCACAAGAAGAGTCATGCAGAACCGCTCTACGAAAAGGAATGTTCAACACTGTGAGTTCAATCCCCACGTGACAAAGAAGTTTCGGAGAATGCTTCCGTCTAGTTTGTATGTGAAGATATTTCCTTTTCCAACTCCAGCCTCAACGCGCTCCAAATATCCACTTGCGAATACTACCAAAACGGTGTTTCAAAACTGGTCTATCAAAACGAAGGTTCAACTCTGTGAGTTGAAAGCACTCACCACAAAGAAGTTTGTGAGAATGCTTCCATCTAGTTTTTATGCAATGTTATTTCCTTTTGCAGCGTAGGCCTCAAAGCGCTCCAATTATCCACTTGCAGACTCTACAAAAAGAGTGTTTCCAAACTGCTCTAGCAAAAAGAAGGCTGAACTCTGTGAGTTGAATGCACAAAGCACAGGGAACTTTCTGAGAATGCCTTTGTCTCGTTTCTACGTGAAGACATTTCCTTTTCCAGCATAGGCCTCAAAGCACTCCATACATCCACCTGAAGATTCTACTAAAAGAGTGTTTCCAAACTTCTCTATCAAAAGGAAGGTTCTACTCTGTGAGTTCAATGCACCCATGACCAAGACGTTTCTGAGCATGCTTCTGTCTAGTTTTTCTGTGAAGATATTTCCTTTTCCAGCCGAGGCCTCAAAGCGCTCCACATATCCACTTGCAGATTCTACCAAAAGAGTGTTTCAAAACTGCTCTTTCCAAAGGAAGCTTCAAGTCTGTGCGTTGAATGCCCTCATCGCAAAGAAGTTTCTGAGAATGCTTCTGTCTAGTTTCTATGTGAAGATATTTCCTTTTCCAACATAGGCCTCAAAGCGCTCCAAATAAACACTTGCAGATTCTACAAAAGGAGTGTTTCAAAACTGTTCTCTCAAGAGGGACGTTCAAGTCTGTGAGTGGAACGCACTCATCACAAAGAAGTTTCTGAGAATCCATCTGTCTGGTTTCTATGTGATGATATTTCGTTTCCCAGCATTGGCCTCGAAGCGCTCCCAAGATCCTCATTCAGATGCCTCTAAAAGAGTGTTTCAAAACTTCTCTATCAAAAGGAAGGTTCAAGCCTGTGAGTTGAATGCACTCATCACACAGAAGTTTCTGAGAAGGCTTCTGTCTAGTTTCTATGTGAAGATATTTCCCTTTCCATCATAGGCCTCAAATCGCTCCAAATATCCACTTGCAGATGTTACAAAAAGGCTGTTTCCAAACGGCTCTATCAAAAGGCCGGTTCAACTCTGTGAGTTGAATGCACACATCACAAAGAAGTTTCTGAGAATGCTTCTGTCTAGTGTTTATGTGAAGATATTCCCTTTTCCAGCATAGGCCTCAAAGCCCTCCAAGTATCCACTTGCAGATTCTACACAAAGTGCGTTTCAGAACTGCTCTATCAAAAGGAAGGTTCAACCCTGTGAGTTGAATGCACACATCGCAAAGATGTTTCTGAGAATGCTTCTGTCTAGTTTTTAGGTGAAGATATTTCATTTCCCAGCAAAGGCCTCAAAACGCTCCAAATATCCACTTGCAGATTCTACAAAAGGAGTGTTTCAAAACTGCTCTTTCAAAAGGAAGGTTCAAGTCTGTGAGTTGAAGGCACTCATCACAAAGAAGTTTGTGAGAATGCTTCTGTCTACTTGGTATGTGAAGATATTTCCTCTTCCAGCACAGGCCTCCAAAAGCTCCAAACATCCCCTAGCAAATTCTGCAAAAAGAGTGTTTCAAAACTGCGCTCTCCAAAGGAAGAGTCCCCTCCGTGAGTTGAATGCATAAAGCACAGGGTAGTTTCTGAGAACGCTTCCGTCTAGTTTTTAAGGGAAGATATTTCCTTTTCCAGTGTTGGCCTCTCGGCACACCGAATATCCCCTTGAAGATTCTACTCAAAGAGAGTTTCAAAACTGCTATAGCAAAGGGGAGCTTCAACTCTGTGAGTTGAATGCGCAGGTCACAGAGAAGTTTCTGAGAATGCTTCTCTCTAGTTTTTATGTGAAGCTATTTCCTTTTCCAGCATAGGCCTCAAAGCGTTCCAAGTATCGACTTGCAGATTCTACAAAAAGAGCGTTTCAAAGCTGTTCTATCAAAAGGAAGGTTCAACTCTGTGAGTTGAATGCAGAAAGCACAGGGAAGTCTCTGAGAATGCTTCCGTCTAGGTTCTAAGTGAAGTTATTTCCTTTTCCAGGGTAGGACTCAAAGCACTCCAAATCTCCACTTGCAGATTCTACAAAAAGAGTGTTTCAAAACTGCTCTATCAAAAGGAAGGTTCAACTCGGTGAGTTGAATGCGCACATCGGAAAAGGTTCCTGAGAATGCTTCTGTCTAGTTTTCGTGTGAAGATATTTCCTTTTCCAGCATAGGCATCAAAGCGCCCTAGTGATCCCCTTGCAGATTCCACCAAAAGAGTGTCTCAAAACTCTTCTCTCGAAAGGAAGGTTCGACTCTGTGAGTAGAAGGCACTCATCGCAAAGAAGTTTCTGAGAAGAGTTCAATCTAGTTTTCATCGTAATGTATGTTCCTTTCCACTAGATGCCGCAATCGCACCAAATATCCACTTGCAGTTTCCACAAGAAGAGTCATGCAGAACCGCTCTACGAAAAGGAATGTTCAACACTGTGAGTTCAATCCCCACGTGACAAAGAAGGTTCGGAGAATGCTTCCGTCTAGTTTGTATGTGAAGATATTTCCTTTTCCAACTCCAGCCTCAACGCGCTCCAAATATCCACTTGCGAATACTACCAAAACGGTGTTTCAAAACTGGTCTATCAAAACGAAGGTTCAACTCTGTGAGTTGAAAGCACTCACCACAAAGAAGTTTGTGAGAATGCTTCCATCTAGTTTTTATGCAATGTTATTTCCTTTTGCAGCGTAGGCCTCAAAGCGCTCCAATTATCCACTTGCAGACTCTACAAAAAGAGTGTTTCCAAACTGCTCTAGCAAAAAGAAGGCTGAACTCTGTGAGTTGAATGCACAAAGCACAGGGAACTTTCTGAGAATGCCTTTGTCTCGTTTCTACGTGAAGACATTTCCTTTTCCAGCATAGGCCTCAAAGCACTCCATACATCCACCTGAAGATTCTACTAAAAGAGTGTTTCCAAACTTCTCTATCAAAAGGAAGGTTCTACTCTGTGAGTTCAATGCACCCATGACCAAGACGTTTCTGAGCATGCTTCTGTCTAGTTTTTCTGTGAAGATATTTCCTTTTCCAGCCGAGGCCTCAAAGCGCTCCACATATCCACTTGCAGATTCTACCAAAAGAGTGTTTCAAAACTGCTCTTTCCAAAGGAAGCTTCAAGTCTGTGCGTTGAATGCCCTCATCGCAAAGAAGTTTCTGAGAAGGCTTCTGTCTAGTTTCTATGTGAAGATATTTCCTTTTCCAACATAGGCCTCAAAGCGCTCCAAATAAACACTTGCAGATTCTACAAAAGGAGTGTTTCAAAACTGTTCTCTCAAGAGGGACGTTCAAGTCTGTGAGTGGAACGCACTCATCACAAAGAAGTTTCTGAGAATCCATCTGTCTGGTTTCTATGTGATGATATTTCGTTTCCCAGCATTGGCCTCGAAGCGCTCCCAAGATCCTCATTCAGATGCCTCTAAAAGAGTGTTTCAAAACTTCTCTATCAAAAGGAAGGTTCAAGCCTGTGAGTTGAATGCACTCATCACACAGAAGTTTCTGAGAAGGCTTCTGTCTAATTTCTATGTGAAGATATTTCCCTTTCCATCATAGGCCTCAAATCGCTCCAAATATCCACTTGCAGATGTTACAAAAAGGCTGTTTCCAAACGGCTCTATCAAAAGGCCGGTTCAACTCTGTGAGTTGAATGCACACATCACAAAGAAGTTTCTGAGAATGCTTCTGTCTAGTGTTTATGTGAAGATATTCCCTTTTCCAGCATAGGCCTCAAAGCCCTCCAAGTATCCACTTGCAGATTCTACACAAAGTGCGTTTCAGAACTGCTCTATCAAAAGGAAGGTTCAACCCTGTGAGTTGAATGCACACATCGCAAAGATGTTTCTGAGAATGCTTCTGTCTAGTTTTTAGGTGAAGATATTTCATTTCCCAGCAAAGGCCTCAAAACGCTCCAAATATCCACTTGCAGATTCTACAAAAGGAGTGTTTCAAAACTGCTCTTTCAAAAGGAAGGTTCAAGTCTGTGAGTTGAAGGCACTCATCACAAAGAAGTTTGTGAGAATGCTTCTGTCTACTTGGTATGTGAAGATATTTCCTCTTCCAGCACAGGCCTCCAAAAGCTCCAAACATCCCCTAGCAAATTCTGCAAAAAGAGTGTTTCAAAACTGCGCTCTCCAAAGGAAGAGTCCCCTCCGTGAGTTGAATGCATAAAGCACAGGGTAGTTTCTGAGAACGCTTCCGTCTAGTTTTTAAGGGAAGATATTTCCTTTTCCAGTGTTGGCCTCTCGGCACACCGAATATCCCCTTGAAGATTCTACTCAAAGAGAGTTTCAAAACTGCTATAGCAAAGGGGAGCTTCAACTCTGTGAGTTGAATGCGCAGGTCACAGAGAAGTTTCTGAGAATGCTTCTCTCTAGTTTTTATGTGAAGCTATTTCCTTTTCCAGCATAGGCCTCAAAGCGTTCCAAGTATCGACTTGCAGATTCTACAAAAAGAGCGTTTCAAAGCTGTTCTATCAAAAGGAAGGTTCAACTCTGTGAGTTGAATGCAGAAAGCACAGGGAAGTCTCTGAGAATGCTTCCGTCTAGGTTCTAAGTGAAGTTATTTCCTTTTCCAGGGTAGGACTCAAAGCACTCCAAATCTCCACTTGCAGATTCTACAAAAAGAGTGTTTCAAAACTGCTCTATCAAAAGGAAGGTTCAACTCGGTGAGTTGAATGCGCACATCGGAAAAGGTTCCTGAGAATGCTTCTGTCTAGTTTTCGTGTGAAGATATTTCCTTTTCCAGCATAGGCATCAAAGCGCCCTAGTGATCCCCTTGCAGATTCCACCAAAAGAGTGTCTCAAAACTCTTCTCTCGAAAGGAAGGTTCGACTCTGTGAGTAGAAGGCACTCATCGCAAAGAAGTTTCTGAGAAGAGTTCAATCTAGTTTTCATCGTAATGTATGTTCCTTTCCACTAGATGCCGCAATCGCACCAAATATCCACTTGCAGTTTCCACAAGAAGAGTCATGCAGAACCGCTCTACGAAAAGGAATGTTCAACACTGTGAGTTCAATCCCCACGTGACAAAGAAGTTTCGGAGAATGCTTCCGTCTAGTTTGTATGTGAAGATATTTCCTTTTCCAACTCCAGCCTCAACGCGCTCCAAATATCCACTTGCGAATACTACCAAAACGGTGTTTCAAAACTGGTCTATCAAAACGAAGGTTCAACTCTGTGAGTTGAAAGCACTCACCACAAAGAAGTTTGTGAGAATGCTTCCATCTAGTTTTTATGCAATGTTATTTCCTTTTGCAGCGTAGGCCTCAAAGCGCTCCAATTATCCACTTGCAGACTCTACAAAAAGAGTGTTTCCAAACTGCTCTAGCAAAAAGAAGGCTGAACTCTGTGAGTTGAATGCACAAAGCACAGGGAACTTTCTGAGAATGCCTTTGTCTCGTTTCTACGTGAAGACATTTCCTTTTCCAGCATAGGCCTCAAAGCACTCCATACATCCACCTGAAGATTCTACTAAAAGAGTGTTTCCAAACTTCTCTATCAAAAGGAAGGTTCTACTCTGTGAGTTCAATGCACCCATGACCAAGACGTTTCTGAGCATGCTTCTGTCTAGTTTTTCTGTGAAGATATTTCCTTTTCCAGCCGAGGCCTCAAAGCGCTCCACATATCCACTTGCAGATTCTACCAAAAGAGTGTTTCAAAACTGCTCTTTCCAAAGGAAGCTTCAAGTCTGTGCGTTGAATGCCCTCATCGCAAAGAAGTTTCTGAGAATGCTTCTGTCTAGTTTCTATGTGAAGATATTTCCTTTTCCAACATAGGCCTCAAAGCGCTCCAAATAAACACTTGCAGATTCTACAAAAGGAGTGTTTCAAAACTGTTCTCTCAAGAGGGACGTTCAAGTCTGTGAGTGGAACGCACTCATCACAAAGAAGTTTCTGAGAATCCATCTGTCTGGTTTCTATGTGATGATATTTCGTTTCCCAGCATTGGCCTCGAAGCGCTCCCAAGATCCTCATTCAGATGCCTCTAAAAGAGTGTTTCAAAACTTCTCTATCAAAAGGAAGGTTCAAGCCTGTGAGTTGAATGCACTCATCACACAGAAGTTTCTGAGAAGGCTTCTGTCTAGTTTCTATGTGAAGATATTTCCCTTTCCATCATAGGCCTCAAATCGCTCCAAATATCCACTTGCAGATGTTACAAAAAGGCTGTTTCCAAACGGCTCTATCAAAAGGCCGGTTCAACTCTGTGAGTTGAATGCACACATCACAAAGAAGTTTCTGAGAATGCTTCTGTCTAGTGTTTATGTGAAGATATTCCCTTTTCCAGCATAGGCCTCAAAGCCCTCCAAGTATCCACTTGCAGATTCTACACAAAGTGCGTTTCAGAACTGCTCTATCAAAAGGAAGGTTCAACCCTGTGAGTTGAATGCACACATCGCAAAGATGTTTCTGAGAATGCTTCTGTCTAGTTTTTAGGTGAAGATATTTCATTTCCCAGCAAAGGCCTCAAAACGCTCCAAATATCCACTTGCAGATTCTACAAAAGGAGTGTTTCAAAACTGCTCTTTCAAAAGGAAGGTTCAAGTCTGTGAGTTGAAGGCACTCATCACAAAGAAGTTTGTGAGAATGCTTCTGTCTACTTGGTATGTGAAGATATTTCCTCTTCCAGCACAGGCCTCCAAAAGCTCCAAACATCCCCTAGCAAATTCTGCAAAAAGAGTGTTTCAAAACTGCGCTCTCCAAAGGAAGAGTCCCCTCCGTGAGTTGAATGCATAAAGCACAGGGTAGTTTCTGAGAACGCTTCCGTCTAGTTTTTAAGGGAAGATATTTCCTTTTCCAGTGTTGGCCTCTCGGCACACCGAATATCCCCTTGAAGATTCTACTCAAAGAGAGTTTCAAAACTGCTATAGCAAAGGGGAGCTTCAACTCTGTGAGTTGAATGCGCAGGTCACAGAGAAGTTTCTGAGAATGCTTCTCTCTAGTTTTTATGTGAAGCTATTTCCTTTTCCAGCATAGGCCTCAAAGCGTTCCAAGTATCGACTTGCAGATTCTACAAAAAGAGCGTTTCAAAGCTGTTCTATCAAAAGGAAGGTTCAACTCTGTGAGTTGAATGCAGAAAGCACAGGGAAGTCTCTGAGAATGCTTCCGTCTAGGTTCTAAGTGAAGTTATTTCCTTTTCCAGGGTAGGACTCAAAGCACTCCAAATCTCCACTTGCAGATTCTACAAAAAGAGTGTTTCAAAACTGCTCTATCAAAAGGAAGGTTCAACTCGGTGAGTTGAATGCGCACATCGGAAAAGGTTCCTGAGAATGCTTCTGTCTAGTTTTCGTGTGAAGATATTTCCTTTTCCAGCATAGGCATCAAAGCGCCCTAGTGATCCCCTTGCAGATTCCACCAAAAGAGTGTCTCAAAACTCTTCTCTCGAAAGGAAGGTTCGACTCTGTGAGTAGAAGGCACTCATCGCAAAGAAGTTTCTGAGAAGAGTTCAATCTAGTTTTCATCGTAATGTATGTTCCTTTCCACTAGATGCCGCAATCGCACCAAATATCCACTTGCAGTTTCCACAAGAAGAGTCATGCAGAACCGCTCTACGAAAAGGAATGTTCAACACTGTGAGTTCAATCCCCACGTGACAAAGAAGTTTCGGAGAATGCTTCCGTCTAGTTTGTATGTGAAGATATTTCCTTTTCCAACTCCAGCCTCAACGCGCTCCAAATATCCACTTGCGAATACTACCAAAACGGTGTTTCAAAACTGGTCTATCAAAACGAAGGTTCAACTCTGTGAGTTGAAAGCACTCACCACAAAGAAGTTTGTGAGAATGCTTCCATCTAGTTTTTATGCAATGTTATTTCCTTTTGCAGCGTAGGCCTCAAAGCGCTCCAATTATCCACTTGCAGACTCTACAAAAAGAGTGTTTCCAAACTGCTCTAGCCAAAAGAAGGCTGAACTCTGTGAGTTGAATGCACAAAGCACAGGGAACTTTCTGAGAATGCCTTTGTCTCGTTTCTACGTGAAGACATTTCCTTTTCCAGCATAGGCCTCAAAGCACTCCATACATCCACCTGAAGATTCTACTAAAAGAGTGTTTCCAAACTTCTCTATCAAAAGGAAGGTTCTACTCTGTGAGTTCAATGCACCCATGACCAAGACGTTTCTGAGCATGCTTCTGTCTAGTTTTTCTGTGAAGATATTTCCTTTTCCAGCCGAGGCCTCAAAGCGCTCCACATATCCACTTGCAGATTCTACCAAAAGAGTGTTTCAAAACTGCTCTTTCCAAAGGAAGCTTCAAGTCTGTGCGTTGAATGCCCTCATCGCAAAGAAGTTTCTGAGAATGCTTCTGTCTACTTTATATGTGAAGATATTTCCTTTTCCAACATAGGCCTCAAAGCGCTCCAAATAAACACTTGCAGATTCTACAAAAGGAGTGTTTCAAAACTGTTCTCTCAAGAGGGACGTTCAAGTCTGTGAGTGGAACGCACTCATCACAAAGAAGTTTCTGAGAATCCATCTGTCTGGTTTCTATGTGATGATATTTCGTTTCCCAGCATTGGCCTCGAAGCGCTCCCAAGATCCTCATTCAGATGCCTCTAAAAGAGTGTTTCAAAACTTCTCTATCAAAAGGAAGGTTCAAGCCTGTGAGTTGAATGCACTCATCACACAGAAGTTTCTGAGAAGGCTTCTGTCTAGTTTCTATGTGAACTATTTCCCTTTCCATCATAGGCCTCAAATCGCTCCAAATATCCACTTGCAGATGTTACAAAAAGGCTGTTTCCAAACGGCTCTATCAAAAGGCCGGTTCAACTCTGTGAGTTGAATGCACACATCACAAAGAAGTTTCTGAGAATGCTTCTGTCTAGTGTTTATGTGAAGATATTCCCTTTTCCAGCATAGGCCTCAAAGCCCTCCAAGTATCCACTTGCAGATTCTACACAAAGTGCGTTTCAGAACTGCTCTATCAAAAGGAAGGTTCAACCCAGTGAGTTGAATGCACACATCGCAAAGATGTTTCTGAGAATGCTTCTGTCTAGTTTTTAGGTGAAGATATTTCATTTCCCAGCAAAGGCCTCAAAACGCTCCAAATATCCAATTGCAGATTCTACAAAAGGAGTGTTTCAAAACTGCTCTTTCAAAAGGAAGGTTCAAGTCTGTGAGTTGAAGGCACTCATCACAAAGAAGTTTGTGAGAATGCTTCTGTCTACTTGGTATGTGAAGATATTTCCTCTTCCAGCACAGGCCTCCAAAAGCTCCAAACATCCCCTAGCAAATTCTGCAAAAAGAGTGTTTCAAAACTGCGCTCTCCAAAGGAAGAGTCCCCTCCGTGAGTTGAATGCATAAAGCACAGGGTAGTTTCTGAGAACGCTTCCGTCTAGTTTTTAAGGGAAGATATTTCCTTTTCCAGTGTTGGCCTCTCGGCACACCGAATATCCCCTTGAAGATTCTACTCAAAGAGAGTTTCAAAACTGCTATAGCAAAGGGGAGCTTCAACTCTGTGAGTTGAATGCGCAGGTCACAGAGAAGTTTCTGAGAATGCTTCTCTCTAGTTTTTATGTGAAGCTATTTCCTTTTCCAGCATAGGCCTCAAAGCGTTCCAAGTATCGACTTGCAGATTCTACAAAAAGAGGGTTTCAAAGCTGTTCTATCAAAAGGAAGGTTCAACTCTGTGAGTTGAATGCAGAAAGCACAGGGAAGTCTCTGAGAATGCTTCCGTCTAGGTTCTAAGTGAAGTTATTTCCTTTTCCAGGGTAGGACTCAAAGCACTCCAAATCTCCACTTGCAGATTCTACAAAAAGAGTGTTTCAAAACTGCTCTATCAAAAGGAAGGTTCAACTCGGTGAGTTGAATGCGCACATCGGAAAAGGTTCCTGAGAATGCTTCTGTCTAGTTTTCGTGTGAAGATATTTCCTTTTCCAGCATAGGCATCAAAGCGCCCTAGTGATCCCCTTGCAGATTCCACCAAAAGAGTGTCTCAAAACTCTTCTCTCGAAAGGAAGGTTCGACTCTGTGAGTAGAAGGCACTCATCGCAAAGAAGTTTCTGAGAAGAGTTCAATCTAGTTTTCATCGTAATGTATGTTCCTTTCCACTAGATGCCGCAATCGCACCAAATATCCACTTGCAGTTTCCACAAGAAGAGTCATGCAGAACCGCTCTACGAAAAGGAATGTTCGACACTGTGAGTTCAATCCCCACGTGACAAAGAAGTTTCGGAGAATGCTTCCGTCTAGTTTGTATGTGAAGATATTTCCTTTTCCAACTCCAGCCTCAACGCGCTCCAAATATCCACTTGCGAATACTACCAAAACGGTGTTTCAAAACTGGTCTATCAAAACGAAGGTTCAACTCTGTGAGTTGAAAGCACTCACCACAAAGAAGTTTGTGAGAATGCTTCCATCTAGTTTTTATGCAACGTTATTTCCTTTTGCAGCGTAGGCCTCAAAGCGCTCCAATTATCCACTTGCAGACTCTACAAAAAGAGTGTTTCCAAACTGCTCTAGCAAAAAGAAGGCTGAACTCTGTGAGTTGAATGCACAAAGCACAGGGAACTTTCTGAGAATGCCTTTGTCTCGTTTCTACGTGAAGACATTTCCTTTTCCAGCATAGGCCTCAAAGCACTCCATACATCCACCTGAAGATTCTACTAAAAGAGTGTTTCCAAACTTCTCTATCAAAAGGAAGGTTCTACTCTGTGAGTTCAATGCACCCATGACCAAGACGTTTCTGAGCATGCTTCTGTCTAGTTTTTCTGTGAAGATATTTCCTTTTCCAGCCGAGGCCTCAAAGCGCTCCACATATCCACTTGCAGATTCTACCAAAAGAGTGTTTCAAAACTGCTCTTTCCAAAGGAAGCTTCAAGTCTGTGCGTTGAATGCCCTCATCGCAAAGAAGTTTCTGAGAAGGCTTCTGTCTAGTTTCTATGTGAAGATATTTCCTTTTCCAACATAGGCCTCAAAGCGCTCCAAATAAACACTTGCAGATTCTACAAAAGGAGTGTTTCAAAACTGTTCTCTCAAGAGGGACGTTCAAGTCTGTGAGTGGAACGCACTCATCACAAAGAAGTTTCTGAGAATCCATCTGTCTGGTTTCTATGTGATGATATTTCGTTTCCCAGCATTGGCCTCGAAGCGCTCCCAAGATCCTCATTCAGATGCCTCTAAAAGAGTGTTTCAAAACTTCTCTATCAAAAGGAAGGTTCAAGCCTGTGAGTTGAATGCACTCATCACACAGAAGTTTCTGAGAAGGCTTCTGTCTAATTTCTATGTGAAGATATTTCCCTTTCCATCATAGGCCTCAAATCGCTCCAAATATCCACTTGCAGATGTTACAAAAAGGCTGTTTCCAAACGGCTCTATCAAAAGGCCGGTTCAACTCTGTGAGTTGAATGCACACATCACAAAGAAGTTTCTGAGAATGCTTCTGTCTAGTGTTTATGTGAAGATATTCCCTTTTCCAGCATAGGCCTCAAAGCCCTCCAAGTATCCACTTGCAGATTCTACACAAAGTGCGTTTCAGAACTGCTCTATCAAAAGGAAGGTTCAACCCTGTGAGTTGAATGCACACATCGCAAAGATGTTTCTGAGAATGCTTCTGTCTAGTTTTTAGGTGAAGATATTTCATTTCCCAGCAAAGGCCTCAAAACGCTCCAAATATCCACTTGCAGATTCTACAAAAGGAGTGTTTCAAAACTGCTCTTTCAAAAGGAAGGTTCAAGTCTGTGAGTTGAAGGCACTCATCACAAAGAAGTTTGTGAGAATGCTTCTGTCTACTTGGTATGTGAAGATATTTCCTCTTCCAGCACAGGCCTCCAAAAGCTCCAAACATCCCCTAGCAAATTCTGCAAAAAGAGTGTTTCAAAACTGCGCTCTCCAAAGGAAGAGTCCCCTCCGTGAGTTGAATGCATAAAGCACAGGGTAGTTTCTGAGAACGCTTCCGTCTAGTTTTTAAGGGAAGATATTTCCTTTTCCAGTGTTGGCCTCTCGGCACACCGAATATCCCCTTGAAGATTCTACTCAAAGAGAGTTTCAAAACTGCTATAGCAAAGGGGAGCTTCAACTCTGTGAGTTGAATGCGCAGGTCACAGAGAAGTTTCTGAGAATGCTTCTCTCTAGTTTTTATGTGAAGCTATTTCCTTTTCCAGCATAGGCCTCAAAGCGTTCCAAGTATCGACTTGCAGATTCTACAAAAAGAGCGTTTCAAAGCTGTTCTATCAAAAGGAAGGTTCAACTCTGTGAGTTGAATGCAGAAAGCACAGGGAAGTCTCTGAGAATGCTTCCGTCTAGGTTCTAAGTGAAGTTATTTCCTTTTCCAGGGTAGGACTCAAAGCACTCCAAATCTCCACTTGCAGATTCTACAAAAAGAGTGTTTCAAAACTGCTCTATCAAAAGGAAGGTTCAACTCGGTGAGTTGAATGCGCACATCGGAAAAGGTTCCTGAGAATGCTTCTGTCTAGTTTTCGTGTGAAGATATTTCCTTTTCCAGCATAGGCATCAAAGCGCCCTAGTGATCCCCTTGCAGATTCCACCAAAAGAGTGTCTCAAAACTCTTCTCTCGAAAGGAAGGTTCGACTCTGTGAGTAGAAGGCACTCATCGCAAAGAAGTTTCTGAGAAGAGTTCAATCTAGTTTTCATCGTAATGTATGTTCCTTTCCACTAGATGCCGCAATCGCACCAAATATCCACTTGCAGTTTCCACAAGAAGAGTCATGCAGAACCGCTCTACGAAAAGGAATGTTCAACACTGTGAGTTCAATCCCCACGTGACAAAGAAGTTTCGGAGAATGCTTCCGTCTAGTTTGTATGTGAAGATATTTCCTTTTCCAACTCCAGCCTCAACGCGCTCCAAATATCCACTTGCGAATACTACCAAAACGGTGTTTCAAAACTGGTCTATCAAAACGAAGGTTCAACTCTGTGAGTTGAAAGCACTCACCACAAAGAAGTTTGTGAGAATGCTTCCATCTAGTTTTTATGCAACGTTATTTCCTTTTGCAGCGTAGGCCTCAAAGCGCTCCAATTATCCACTTGCAGACTCTACAAAAAGAGTGTTTCCAAACTGCTCTAGCAAAAAGAAGGCTGAACTCTGTGAGTTGAATGCACAAAGCACAGGGAACTTTCTGAGAATGCCTTTGTCTCGTTTCTACGTGAAGACATTTCCTTTTCCAGCATAGGCCTCAAAGCACTCCATACATCCACCTGAAGATTCTACTAAAAGAGTGTTTCCAAACTTCTCTATCAAAAGGAAGGTTCTACTCTGTGAGTTCAATGCACCCATGACCAAGACGTTTCTGAGCATGCTTCTGTCTAGTTTTTCTGTGAAGATATTTCCTTTTCCAGCCGAGGCCTCAAAGCGCTCCACATATCCACTTGCAGATTCTACCAAAAGAGTGTTTCAAAACTGCTCTTTCCAAAGGAAGCTTCAAGTCTGTGCGTTGAATGCCCTCATCGCAAAGAAGTTTCTGAGAATGCTTCTGCCTAGTTTCTATGTGAAGATATTTCCTTTTCCAACATAGGCCTCAAAGCGCTCCAAATAAACACTTGCAGATTCTACAAAAGGAGTGTTTCAAAACTGTTCTCTCAAGAGGGACGTTCAAGTCTGTGAGTGGAACGCACTCATCACAAAGAAGTTTCTGAGAATCCATCTGTCTGGTTTCTATGTGATGATATTTCGTTTCCCAGCATTGGCCTCGAAGCGCTCCCAAGATCCTCATTCAGATGCCTCTAAAAGAGTGTTTCAAAACTTCTCTATCAAAAGGAAGGTTCAAGCCTGTGAGTTGAATGCACTCATCACACAGAAGTTTCTGAGAAGGCTTCTGTCTAGTTTCTATGTGAAGATATTTCCCTTTCCATCATAGGCCTCAAATCGCTCCAAATATCCACTTGCAGATGTTACAAAAAGGCTGTTTCCAAACGGCTCTATCAAAAGGCCGGTTCAACTCTGTGAGTTGAATGCACACATCACAAAGAAGTTTCTGAGAATGCTTCTGTCTAGTGTTTATGTGAAGATATTCCCTTTTCCAGCATAGGCCTCAAAGCCCTCCAAGTATCCACTTGCAGATTCTACACAAAGTGCGTTTCAGAACTGCTCTATCAAAAGGAAGGTTCAACCCTGTGAGTTGAATGCACACATCGCAAAGATGTTTCTGAGAATGCTTCTGTCTAGTTTTTAGGTGAAGATATTTCATTTCCCAGCAAAGGCCTCAAAACGCTCCAAATATCCACTTGCAGATTCTACAAAAGGAGTGTTTCAAAACTGCTCTTTCAAAAGGAAGGTTCAAGTCTGTGAGTTGAAGGCACTCATCACAAAGAAGTTTGTGAGAATGCTTCTGTCTACTTGGTATGTGAAGATATTTCCTCTTCCAGCACAGGCCTCCAAAAGCTCCAAACATCCCCTAGCAAATTCTGCAAAAAGAGTGTTTCAAAACTGCGCTCTCCAAAGGAAGAGTCCCCTCCGTGAGTTGAATGCATAAAGCACAGGGTAGTTTCTGAGAACGCTTCCGTCTAGTTTTTAAGGGAAGATATTTCCTTTTCCAGTGTTGGCCTCTCGGCACACCGAATATCCCCTTGAAGATTCTACTCAAAGAGAGTTTCAAAACTGCTATAGCAAAGGGGAGCTTCAACTCTGTGAGTTGAATGCGCAGGTCACAGAGAAGTTTCTGAGAATGCTTCTCTCTAGTTTTTATGTGAAGCTATTTCCTTTTCCAGCATAGGCCTCAAAGCGTTCCAAGTATCGACTTGCAGATTCTACAAAAAGAGCGTTTCAAAGCTGTTCTATCAAAAGGAAGGTTCAACTCTGTGAGTTGAATGCAGAAAGCACAGGGAAGTCTCTGAGAATGCTTCCGTCTAGGTTCTAAGTGAAGTTATTTCCTTTTCCAGGGTAGGACTCAAAGCACTCCAAATCTCCACTTGCAGATTCTACAAAAAGAGTGTTTCAAAACTGCTCTATCAAAAGGAAGGTTCAACTCGGTGAGTTGAATGCGCACATCGGAAAAGGTTCCTGAGAATGCTTCTGTCTAGTTTTCGTGTGAAGATATTTCCTTTTCCAGCATAGGCATCAAAGCGCCCTAGTGATCCCCTTGCAGATTCCACCAAAAGAGTGTCTCAAAACTCTTCTCTCGAAAGGAAGGTTCGACTCTGTGAGTAGAAGGCACTCATCGCAAAGAAGTTTCTGAGAAGAGTTCAATCTAGTTTTCATCGTAATGTATGTTCCTTTCCACTAGATGCCGCAATCGCACCAAATATCCACTTGCAGTTTCCACAAGAAGAGTCATGCAGAACCGCTCTACGAAAAGGAATGTTCAACACTGTGAGTTCAATCCCCACGTGACAAAGAAGTTTCGGAGAATGCTTCCGTCTAGTTTGTATGTGAAGATATTTCCTTTTCCAACTCCAGCCTCAACGCGCTCCAAATATCCACTTGCGAATACTACCAAAACGGTGTTTCAAAACTGGTCTATCAAAACGAAGGTTCAACTCTGTGAGTTGAAAGCACTCACCACAAAGAAGTTTGTGAGAATGCTTCCATCTAGTTTTTATGCAATGTTATTTCCTTTTGCAGCGTAGGCCTCAAAGCGCTCCAATTATCCACTTGCAGACTCTACAAAAAGAGTGTTTCCAAACTGCTCTAGCCAAAAGAAGGCTGAACTCTGTGAGTTGAATGCACAAAGCACAGGGAACTTTCTGAGAATGCCTTTGTCTCGTTTCTACGTGAAGACATTTCCTTTTCCAGCATAGGCCTCAAAGCACTCCATACATCCACCTGAAGATTCTACTAAAAGAGTGTTTCCAAACTTCTCTATCAAAAGGAAGGTTCTACTCTGTGAGTTCAATGCACCCATGACCAAGACGTTTCTGAGCATGCTTCTGTCTAGTTTTTCTGTGAAGATATTTCCTTTTCCAGCCGAGGCCTCAAAGCGCTCCACATATCCACTTGCAGATTCTACCAAAAGAGTGTTTCAAAACTGCTCTTTCCAAAGGAAGCTTCAAGTCTGTGCGTTGAATGCCCTCATCGCAAAGAAGTTTCTGAGAATGCTTCTGTCTACTTTATATGTGAAGATATTTCCTTTTCCAACATAGGCCTCAAAGCGCTCCAAATAAACACTTGCAGATTCTACAAAAGGAGTGTTTCAAAACTGTTCTCTCAAGAGGGACGTTCAAGTCTGTGAGTGGAACGCACTCATCACAAAGAAGTTTCTGAGAATCCATCTGTCTGGTTTCTATGTGATGATATTTCGTTTCCCAGCATTGGCCTCGAAGCGCTCCCAAGATCCTCATTCAGATGCCTCTAAAAGAGTGTTTCAAAACTTCTCTATCAAAAGGAAGGTTCAAGCCTGTGAGTTGAATGCACTCATCACACAGAAGTTTCTGAGAAGGCTTCTGTCTAGTTTCTATGTGAACTATTTCCCTTTCCATCATAGGCCTCAAATCGCTCCAAATATCCACTTGCAGATGTTACAAAAAGGCTGTTTCCAAACGGCTCTATCAAAAGGCCGGTTCAACTCTGTGAGTTGAATGCACACATCACAAAGAAGTTTCTGAGAATGCTTCTGTCTAGTGTTTATGTGAAGATATTCCCTTTTCCAGCATAGGCCTCAAAGCCCTCCAAGTATCCACTTGCAGATTCTACACAAAGTGCGTTTCAGAACTGCTCTATCAAAAGGAAGGTTCAACCCAGTGAGTTGAATGCACACATCGCAAAGATGTTTCTGAGAATGCTTCTGTCTAGTTTTTAGGTGAAGATATTTCATTTCCCAGCAAAGGCCTCAAAACGCTCCAAATATCCAATTGCAGATTCTACAAAAGGAGTGTTTCAAAACTGCTCTTTCAAAAGGAAGGTTCAAGTCTGTGAGTTGAAGGCACTCATCACAAAGAAGTTTGTGAGAATGCTTCTGTCTACTTGGTATGTGAAGATATTTCCTCTTCCAGCACAGGCCTCCAAAAGCTCCAAACATCCCCTAGCAAATTCTGCAAAAAGAGTGTTTCAAAACTGCGCTCTCCAAAGGAAGAGTCCCCTCCGTGAGTTGAATGCATAAAGCACAGGGTAGTTTCTGAGAACGCTTCCGTCTAGTTTTTAAGGGAAGATATTTCCTTTTCCAGTGTTGGCCTCTCGGCACACCGAATATCCCCTTGAAGATTCTACTCAAAGAGAGTTTCAAAACTGCTATAGCAAAGGGGAGCTTCAACTCTGTGAGTTGAATGCGCAGGTCACAGAGAAGTTTCTGAGAATGCTTCTCTCTAGTTTTTATGTGAAGCTATTTCCTTTTCCAGCATAGGCCTCAAAGCGTTCCAAGTATCGACTTGCAGATTCTACAAAAAGAGGGTTTCAAAGCTGTTCTATCAAAAGGAAGGTTCAACTCTGTGAGTTGAATGCAGAAAGCACAGGGAAGTCTCTGAGAATGCTTCCGTCTAGGTTCTAAGTGAAGTTATTTCCTTTTCCAGGGTAGGACTCAAAGCACTCCAAATCTCCACTTGCAGATTCTACAAAAAGAGTGTTTCAAAACTGCTCTATCAAAAGGAAGGTTCAACTCGGTGAGTTGAATGCGCACATCGGAAAAGGTTCCTGAGAATGCTTCTGTCTAGTTTTCGTGTGAAGATATTTCCTTTTCCAGCATAGGCATCAAAGCGCCCTAGTGATCCCCTTGCAGATTCCACCAAAAGAGTGTCTCAAAACTCTTCTCTCGAAAGGAAGGTTCGACTCTGTGAGTAGAAGGCACTCATCGCAAAGAAGTTTCTGAGAAGAGTTCAATCTAGTTTTCATCGTAATGTATGTTCCTTTCCACTAGATGCCGCAATCGCACCAAATATCCACTTGCAGTTTCCACAAGAAGAGTCATGCAGAACCGCTCTACGAAAAGGAATGTTCGACACTGTGAGTTCAATCCCCACGTGACAAAGAAGTTTCGGAGAATGCTTCCGTCTAGTTTGTATGTGAAGATATTTCCTTTTCCAACTCCAGCCTCAACGCGCTCCAAATATCCACTTGCGAATACTACCAAAACGGTGTTTCAAAACTGGTCTATCAAAACGAAGGTTCAACTCTGTGAGTTGAAAGCACTCACCACAAAGAAGTTTGTGAGAATGCTTCCATCTAGTTTTTATGCAACGTTATTTCCTTTTGCAGCGTAGGCCTCAAAGCGCTCCAATTATCCACTTGCAGACTCTACAAAAAGAGTGTTTCCAAACTGCTCTAGCAAAAAGAAGGCTGAACTCTGTGAGTTGAATGCACAAAGCACAGGGAACTTTCTGAGAATGCCTTTGTCTCGTTTCTACGTGAAGACATTTCCTTTTCCAGCATAGGCCTCAAAGCACTCCATACATCCACCTGAAGATTCTACTAAAAGAGTGTTTCCAAACTTCTCTATCAAAAGGAAGGTTCTACTCTGTGAGTTCAATGCACCCATGACCAAGACGTTTCTGAGCATGCTTCTGTCTAGTTTTTCTGTGAAGATATTTCCTTTTCCAGCCGAGGCCTCAAAGCGCTCCACATATCCACTTGCAGATTCTACCAAAAGAGTGTTTCAAAACTGCTCTTTCCAAAGGAAGCTTCAAGTCTGTGCGTTGAATGCCCTCATCGCAAAGAAGTTTCTGAGAATGCTTCTGTCTACTTTATATGTGAAGATATTTCCTTTTCCAACATAGGCCTCAAAGCGCTCCAAATAAACACTTGCAGATTCTACAAAAGGAGTGTTTCAAAACTGTTCTCTCAAGAGGGACGTTCAAGTCTGTGAGTGGAACGCACTCATCACAAAGAAGTTTCTGAGAATCCATCTGTCTGGTTTCTATGTGATGATATTTCGTTTCCCAGCATTGGCCTCGAAGCGCTCCCAAGATCCTCATTCAGATGCCTCTAAAAGAGTGTTTCAAAACTTCTCTATCAAAAGGAAGGTTCAAGCCTGTGAGTTGAATGCACTCATCACACAGAAGTTTCTGAGAAGGCTTCTGTCTAGTTTCTATGTGAACTATTTCCCTTTCCATCATAGGCCTCAAATCGCTCCAAATATCCACTTGCAGATGTTACAAAAAGGCTGTTTCCAAACGGCTCTATCAAAAGGCCGGTTCAACTCTGTGAGTTGAATGCACACATCACAAAGAAGTTTCTGAGAATGCTTCTGTCTAGTGTTTATGTGAAGATATTCCCTTTTCCAGCATAGGCCTCAAAGCCCTCCAAGTATCCACTTGCAGATTCTACACAAAGTGCGTTTCAGAACTGCTCTATCAAAGGGAAGGTTCAACCCTGTGAGTTGAATGCACACATCGCAAAGATGTTTCTGAGAATGCTTCTGTCTAGTTTTTAGGTGAAGATATTTCATTTCCCAGCAAAGGCCTCAAAACGCTCCAAATATCCACTTGCAGATTCTACAAAAGGAGTGTTTCAAAACTGCTCTTTCAAAAGGAAGGTTCAAGTCTGTGAGTTGAAGGCACTCATCACAAAGAAGTTTGTGAGAATGCTTCTGTCTACTTGGTATGTGAAGATATTTCCTCTTCCAGCACAGGCCTCCAAAAGCTCCAAACATCCCCTAGCAAATTCTGCAAAAAGAGTGTTTCAAAACTGCGCTCTCCAAAGGAAGAGTCCCCTCCGTGAGTTGAATGCATAAAGCACAGGGTAGTTTCTGAGAACGCTTCCGTCTAGTTTTTAAGGGAAGATATTTCCTTTTCCAGTGTTGGCCTCTCGGCACACCGAATATCCCCTTGAAGATTCTACTCAAAGAGAGTTTCAAAACTGCTATAGCAAAGGGGAGCTTCAACTCTGTGAGTTGAATGCGCAGGTCACAGAGAAGTTTCTGAGAATGCTTCTCTCTAGTTTTTATGTGAAGCTATTTCCTTTTCCAGCATAGGCCTCAAAGCGTTCCAAGTATCGACTTGCAGATTCTACAAAAAGAGGGTTTCAAAGCTGTTCTATCAAAAGGAAGGTTCAACTCTGTGAGTTGAATGCAGAAAGCACAGGGAAGTCTCTGAGAATGCTTCCGTCTAGGTTCTAAGTGAAGTTATTTCCTTTTCCAGGGTAGGACTCAAAGCACTCCAAATCTCCACTTGCAGATTCTACAAAAAGAGTGTTTCAAAACTGCTCTATCAAAAGGAAGGTTCAACTCGGTGAGTTGAATGCGCACATCGGAAAAGGTTCCTGAGAATGCTTCTGTCTAGTTTTCGTGTGAAGATATTTCCTTTTCCAGCATAGGCATCAAAGCGCCCTAGTGATCCCCTTGCAGATTCCACCAAAAGAGTGTCTCAAAACTCTTCTCTCGAAAGGAAGGTTCGACTCTGTGAGTAGAAGGCACTCATCGCAAAGAAGTTTCTGAGAAGAGTTCAATCTAGTTTTCATCGTAATGTATGTTCCTTTCCACTAGATGCCGCAATCGCACCAAATATCCACTTGCAGTTTCCACAAGAAGAGTCATGCAGAACCGCTCTACGAAAAGGAATGTTCGACACTGTGAGTTCAATCCCCACGTGACAAAGAAGTTTCGGAGAATGCTTCCGTCTAGTTTGTATGTGAAGATATTTCCTTTTCCAACTCCAGCCTCAACGCGCTCCAAATATCCACTTGCGAATACTACCAAAACGGTGTTTCAAAACTGGTCTATCAAAACGAAGGTTCAACTCTGTGAGTTGAAAGCACTCACCACAAAGAAGTTTGTGAGAATGCTTCCATCTAGTTTTTATGCAACGTTATTTCCTTTTGCAGCGTAGGCCTCAAAGCGCTCCAATTATCCACTTGCAGACTCTACAAAAAGAGTGTTTCCAAACTGCTCTAGCAAAAAGAAGGCTGAACTCTGTGAGTTGAATGCACAAAGCACAGGGAACTTTCTGAGAATGCCTTTGTCTCGTTTCTACGTGAAGACATTTCCTTTTCCAGCATAGGCCTCAAAGCACTCCATACATCCACCTGAAGATTCTACTAAAAGAGTGTTTCCAAACTTCTCTATCAAAAGGAAGGTTCTACTCTGTGAGTTCAATGCACCCATGACCAAGACGTTTCTGAGCATGCTTCTGTCTAGTTTTTCTGTGAAGATATTTCCTTTTCCAGCCGAGGCCTCAAAGCGCTCCACATATCCACTTGCAGATTCTACCAAAAGAGTGTTTCAAAACTGCTCTTTCCAAAGGAAGCTTCAAGTCTGTGCGTTGAATGCCCTCATCGCAAAGAAGTTTCTGAGAATGCTTCTGTCTACTTTATATGTGAAGATATTTCCTTTTCCAACATAGGCCTCAAAGCGCTCCAAATAAACACTTGCAGATTCTACAAAAGGAGTGTTTCAAAACTGTTCTCTCAAGAGGGACGTTCAAGTCTGTGAGTGGAACGCACTCATCACAAAGAAGTTTCTGAGAATCCATCTGTCTGGTTTCTATGTGATGATATTTCGTTTCCCAGCATTGGCCTCGAAGCGCTCCCAAGATCCTCATTCAGATGCCTCTAAAAGAGTGTTTCAAAACTTCTCTATCAAAAGGAAGGTTCAAGCCTGTGAGTTGAATGCACTCATCACACAGAAGTTTCTGAGAAGGCTTCTGTCTAGTTTCTATGTGAACTATTTCCCTTTCCATCATAGGCCTCAAATCGCTCCAAATATCCACTTGCAGATGTTACAAAAAGGCTGTTTCCAAACGGCTCTATCAAAAGGCCGGTTCAACTCTGTGAGTTGAATGCACACATCACAAAGAAGTTTCTGAGAATGCTTCTGTCTAGTGTTTATGTGAAGATATTCCCTTTTCCAGCATAGGCCTCAAAGCCCTCCAAGTATCCACTTGCAGATTCTACACAAAGTGCGTTTCAGAACTGCTCTATCAAAGGGAAGGTTCAACCCTGTGAGTTGAATGCACACATCGCAAAGATGTTTCTGAGAATGCTTCTGTCTAGTTTTTAGGTGAAGATATTTCATTTCCCAGCAAAGGCCTCAAAACGCTCCAAATATCCAATTGCAGATTCTACAAAAGGAGTGTTTCAAAACTGCTCTTTCAAAAGGAAGGTTCAAGTCTGTGAGTTGAAGGCACTCATCACAAAGAAGTTTGTGAGAATGCTTCTGTCTACTTGGTATGTGAAGATATTTCCTCTTCCAGCACAGGCCTCCAAAAGCTCCAAACATCCCCTAGCAAATTCTGCAAAAAGAGTGTTTCAAAACTGCGCTCTCCAAAGGAAGAGTCCCCTCCGTGAGTTGAATGCATAAAGCACAGGGTAGTTTCTGAGAACGCTTCCGTCTAGTTTTTAAGGGAAGATATTTCCTTTTCCAGTGTTGGCCTCTCGGCACACCGAATATCCCCTTGAAGATTCTACTCAAAGAGAGTTTCAAAACTGCTATAGCAAAGGGGAGCTTCAACTCTGTGAGTTGAATGCGCAGGTCACAGAGAAGTTTCTGAGAATGCTTCTCTCTAGTTTTTATGTGAAGCTATTTCCTTTTCCAGCATAGGCCTCAAAGCGTTCCAAGTATCGACTTGCAGATTCTACAAAAAGAGGGTTTCAAAGCTGTTCTATCAAAAGGAAGGTTCAACTCTGTGAGTTGAATGCAGAAAGCACAGGGAAGTCTCTGAGAATGCTTCCGTCTAGGTTCTAAGTGAAGTTATTTCCTTTTCCAGGGTAGGACTCAAAGCACTCCAAATCTCCACTTGCAGATTCTACAAAAAGAGTGTTTCAAAACTGCTCTATCAAAAGGAAGGTTCAACTCGGTGAGTTGAATGCGCACATCGGAAAAGGTTCCTGAGAATGCTTCTGTCTAGTTTTCGTGTGAAGATATTTCCTTTTCCAGCATAGGCATCAAAGCGCCCTAGTGATCCCCTTGCAGATTCCACCAAAAGAGTGTCTCAAAACTCTTCTCTCGAAAGGAAGGTTCGACTCTGTGAGTAGAAGGCACTCATCGCAAAGAAGTTTCTGAGAAGAGTTCAATCTAGTTTTCATCGTAATGTATGTTCCTTTCCACTAGATGCCGCAATCGCACCAAATATCCACTTGCAGTTTCCACAAGAAGAGTCATGCAGAACCGCTCTACGAAAAGGAATGTTCGACACTGTGAGTTCAATCCCCACGTGACAAAGAAGTTTCGGAGAATGCTTCCGTCTAGTTTGTATGTGAAGATATTTCCTTTTCCAACTCCAGCCTCAACGCGCTCCAAATATCCACTTGCGAATACTACCAAAACGGTGTTTCAAAACTGGTCTATCAAAACGAAGGTTCAACTCTGTGAGTTGAAAGCACTCACCACAAAGAAGTTTGTGAGAATGCTTCCATCTAGTTTTTATGCAACGTTATTTCCTTTTGCAGCGTAGGCCTCAAAGCGCTCCAATTATCCACTTGCAGACTCTACAAAAAGAGTGTTTCCAAACTGCTCTAGCAAAAAGAAGGCTGAACTCTGTGAGTTGAATGCACAAAGCACAGGGAACTTTCTGAGAATGCCTTTGTCTCGTTTCTACGTGAAGACATTTCCTTTTCCAGCATAGGCCTCAAAGCACTCCATACATCCACCTGAAGATTCTACTAAAAGAGTGTTTCCAAACTTCTCTATCAAAAGGAAGGTTCTACTCTGTGAGTTCAATGCACCCATGACCAAGACGTTTCTGAGCATGCTTCTGTCTAGTTTTTCTGTGAAGATATTTCCTTTTCCAGCCGAGACCTCAAAGCGCTCCACATATCCACTTGCAGATTCTACCAAAAGAGTGTTTCAAAACTGCTCTTTCCAAAGGAAGCTTCAAGTCTGTGCGTTGAATGCCCTCATCGCAAAGAAGTTTCTGAGAATGCTTCTGTCTAGTTTATATGTGAAGATATTTCCTTTTCCCACATAGGCCTCAAAGCGCTCCAAATAAACACTTGCAGATTCTACAAAAGGAGTGTTTCAAAACTGTTCTCTCAAGAGGGACGTTCAAGTCTGTGAGTGGAACGCACTCATCACAAAGAAGTTTCTGAGAATCCATCTGTCTGGTTTCTATGTGATGATATTTCGTTTCCCAGCATTGGCCTCGAAGCGCTCCCAAGATCCTCATTCAGATGCCTCTAAAAGAGTGTTTCAAAACTTCTCTATCAAAAGGAAGGTTCAAGCCTGTGAGTTGAATGCACTCATCACACAGAAGTTTCTGAGAAGGCTTCTGTCTAGTTTCTATGTGAACTATTTCCCTTTCCATCATAGGCCTCAAATCGCTCCAAATATCCACTTGCAGATGTTACAAAAAGTCTTTTTCCAAACGGCTCTATCAAAAGGCCGGTTCAACTCTGTGAGTTGAATGCACACATCACAAAGAAGTTTCTGAGAATGCTTCTGTCTAGTGTTTATGTGAAGATATTCCCTTTTCCAGCATAGGCCTCAAAGCCCTCCAAGTATCCACTTGCAGATTCTACACAAAGTGCGTTTCAGAACTGCTCTATCAAAAGGAAGGTTCAACCCTGTGAGTTGAATGCACACATCGCAAAGATGTTTCTGAGAATGCTTCTGTCTAGTTTTTAGGTGAAGATATTTCATTTCCCAGCAAAGGCCTCAAAACGCTCCAAATATCCACTTGCAGATTCTACAAAAGGAGTGTTTCAAAACTGCTCTTTCAAAAGGAAGGTTCAAGTCTGTGAGTTGAAGGCACTCATCACAAAGAAGTTTGTGAGAATGCTTCTGTCTACTTGGTATGTGAAGATATTTCCTCTTCCAGCACAGGCCTCCAAAAGCTCCAAACATCCCCTAGCAAATTCTGCAAAAAGAGTGTTTCAAAACTGCGCTCTCCAAAGGAAGAGTCCCCTCCGTGAGTTGAATGCATAAAGCACAGGGTAGTTTCTGAGAACGCTTCCGTCTAGTTTTTAAGGGAAGATATTTCCTTTTCCAGTGTTGGCCTCTCGGCACACCGAATATCCCCTTGAAGATTCTACTCAAAGAGAGTTTCAAAACTGCTATAGCAAAGGGGAGCTTCAACTCTGTGAGTTGAATGCGCAGGTCACAGAGAAGTTTCTGAGAATGCTTCTCTCTAGTTTTTATGTGAAGCTATTTCCTTTTCCAGCATAGGCCTCAAAGCGTTCCAAGTATCGACTTGCAGATTCTACAAAAAGAGGGTTTCAAAGCTGTTCTATCAAAAGGAAGGTTCAACTCTGTGAGTTGAATGCAGAAAGCACAGGGAAGTCTCTGAGAATGCTTCCGTCTAGGTTCTAAGTGAAGTTATTTCCTTTTCCAGGGTAGGACTCAAAGCACCCCAAATCTCCACTTGCAGATTCTACAAAAAGAGTGTTTCAAAACTGCTCTATCAAAAGGAAGGTTCAACTCGGTGAGTTGAATGCGCACATCGGAAAAGGTTCCTGAGAATGCTTCTGTCTAGTTTTCGTGTGAAGATATTTCCTTTTCCAGCATAGGCATCAAAGCGCCCTAGTGATCCCCTTGCAGATTCCACCAAAAGAGTGTCTCAAAACTCTTCTCTCGAAAGGAAGGTTCGACTCTGTGAGTAGAAGGCACTCATCGCAAAGAAGTTTCTGAGAAGAGTTCAATCTAGTTTTCATCGTAATGTATGTTCCTTTCCACTAGATGCCGCAATCGCACCAAATATCCACTTGCAGTTTCCACAAGAAGAGTCATGCAGAACCGCTCTACGAAAAGGAATGTTCGACACTGTGAGTTCAATCCCCACGTGACAAAGAAGTTTCGGAGAATGCTTCCGTCTAGTTTGTATGTGAAGATATTTCCTTTTCCAACTCCAGCCTCAACGCGCTCCAAATATCCACTTGCGAATACTACCAAAACGGTGTTTCAAAACTGGTCTATCAAAACGAAGGTTCAACTCTGTGAGTTGAAAGCACTCACCACAAAGAAGTTTGTGAGAATGCTTCCATCTAGTTTTTATGCAACGTTATTTCCTTTTGCAGCGTAGGCCTCAAAGCGCTCCAATTATCCACTTGCAGACTCTACAAAAAGAGTGTTTCCAAACTGCTCTAGCAAAAAGAAGGCTGAACTCTGTGAGTTGAATGCACAAAGCACAGGGAACTTTCTGAGAATGCCTTTGTCTCGTTTCTACGTGAAGACATTTCCTTTTCCAGCATAGGCCTCAAAGCACTCCATACATCCACCTGAAGATTCTACTAAAAGAGTGTTTCCAAACTTCTCTATCAAAAGGAAGGTTCTACTCTGTGAGTTCAATGCACCCATGACCAAGACGTTTCTGAGCATGCTTCTGTCTAGTTTTTCTGTGAAGATATTTCCTTTTCCAGCCGAGGCCTCAAAGCGCTCCACATATCCACTTGCAGATTCTACCAAAAGAGTGTTTCAAAACTGCTCTTTCCAAAGGAAGCTTCAAGTCTGTGCGTTGAATGCCCTCATCGCAAAGAAGTTTCTGAGAAGGCTTCTGTCTAGTTTCTATGTGAAGATATTTCCTTTTCCCACATAGGCCTCAAAGCGCTCCAAATAAACACTTGCAGATTCTACAAAAGGAGTGTTTCAAAACTGTTCTCTCAAGAGGGACGTTCAAGTCTGTGAGTGGAACGCACTCATCACAAAGAAGTTTCTGAGAATCCATCTGTCTGGTTTCTATGTGATGATATTTCGTTTCCCAGCATTGGCCTCGAAGCGCTCCCAAGATCCTCATTCAGATGCCTCTAAAAGAGTGTTTCAAAACTTCTCTATCAAAAGGAAGGTTCAGGCCTGTGAGTTGAATGCACTCATCACACAGAAGTTTCTGAGAAGGCTTCTGTCTAGTTTCTATGTGAAGATATTTCCCTTTCCATCATAGGCCTCAAATCGCTCCAAATATCCACTTGCAGATGTTACAAAAAGGCTGTTTCCAAACGGCTCTATCAAAAGGCCGGTTCAACTCTGTGAGTTGAATGCACACATCACAAAGAAGTTTCTGAGAATGCTTCTGTCTAGTGTTTATGTGAAGATATTCCCTTTTCCAGCATAGGCCTCAAAGCCCTCCAAGTATCCACTTGCAGATTCTACACAAAGTGCGTTTCAGAACTGCTCTATCAAAAGGAAGGTTCAACCCTGTGAGTTGAATGCACACATCGCAAAGATGTTTCTGAGAATGCTTCTGTCTAGTTTTTAGGTGAAGATATTTCATTTCCCAGCAAAGGCCTCAAAACGCTCCAAATATCCACTTGCAGATTCTACAAAAGGAGTGTTTCAAAACTGCTCTTTCAAAAGGAAGGTTCAAGTCTGTGAGTTGAAGGCACTCATCACAAAGAAGTTTGTGAGAACGCTTCCGTCTAGTTTTTAAGGGAAGATATTTCCTTTTCCAGTGTTGGCCTCTCGGCACACCGAATATCCCCTTGAAGATTCTACTCAAAGAGAGTTTCAAAACTGCTATAGCAAAGGGGAGCTTCAACTCTGTGAGTTGAATGCGCAGGTCACAGAGAAGTTTCTGAGAATGCTTCTCTCTAGTTTTTATGTGAAGCTATTTCCTTTTCCAGCATAGGCCTCAAAGCGTTCCAAGTATCGACTTGCAGATTCTACAAAAAGAGGGTTTCAAAGCTGTTCTATCAAAAGGAAGGTTCAACTCTGTGAGTTGAATGCAGAAAGCACAGGGAAGTCTCTGAGAATGCTTCCGTCTAGGTTCTAAGTGAAGTTATTTCCTTTTCCAGGGTAGGACTCAAAGCACTCCAAATCTCCACTTGCAGATTCTACAAAAAGAGTGTTTCAAAACTGCTCTATCAAAAGGAAGGTTCAACTCGGTGAGTTGAATGCGCACATCGGAAAAGGTTCCTGAGAATGCTTCTGTCTGGTTTTCGTGTGAAGATATTTCCTTTTCCAGCATAGGCATCAAAGCGCCCTAGTGATCCCCTTGCAGATTCCACCAAAAGAGTGTCTCAAAACTCTTCTCTCGAAAGGAAGGTTCGACTCTGTGAGTAGAAGGCACTCATCGCAAAGAAGTTTCTGAGAAGAGTTCAATCTAGTTTTCATCGTAATGTATGTTCCTTTCCACTAGATGCCGCAATCGCACCAAATATCCACTTGCAGTTTCCACAAGAAGAGTCATGCAGAACCGCTCTACGAAAAGGAATGTTCGACACTGTGAGTTCAATCCCCACGTGACAAAGAAGTTTCGGAGAATGCTTCCGTCTAGTTTGTATGTGAAGATATTTCCTTTTCCAACTCCAGCCTCAACGCGCTCCAAATATCCACTTGCGAATACTACCAAAACGGTGTTTCAAAACTGGTCTATCAAAACGAAGGTTCAACTCTGTGAGTTGAAAGCACTCACCACAAAGAAGTTTGTGAGAATGCTTCCATCTAGTTTTTATGCAACGTTATTTCCTTTTGCAGCGTAGGCCTCAAAGCGCTCCAATTATCCACTTGCAGACTCTACAAAAAGAGTGTTTCCAAACTGCTCTAGCCAAAAGAAGGCTGAACTCTGTGAGTTGAATGCACAAAGCACAGGGAACTTTCTGAGAATGCCTTTGTCTCGTTTCTACGTGAAGACATTTCCTTTTCCAGCATAGGCCTCAAAGCACTCCATACATCCACCTGAAGATTCTACTAAAAGAGTGTTTCCAAACTTCTCTATCAAAAGGAAGGGTCTACTCTGTGAGTTCAATGCACCCATGACCAAGACGTTTCTGAGCATGCTTCTGTCTAGTTTTTCTGTGAAGATATTTCCTTTTCCAGCCGAGGCCTCAAAGCGCTCCACATATCCACTTGCAGATTCTACCAAAAGAGTGTTTCAAAACTGCTCTTTCCAAAGGAAGCTTCAAGTCTGTGCGTTGAATGCCCTCATCGCAAAGAAGTTTCTGAGAAGGCTTCTGTCTAGTTTCTATGTGAAGATATTTCCTTTTCCCACATAGGCCTCAAAGCGCTCCAAATAAACACTTGCAGATTCTACAAAAGGAGTGTTTCAAAACTGTTCTCTCAAGAGGGACGTTCAAGTCTGTGAGTGGAACGCACTCATCACAAAGAAGTTTCTGAGAATCCATCTGTCTGGTTTCTATGTGATGATATTTCGTTTCCCAGCATTGGCCTCGAAGCGCTCCCAAGATCCTCATTCAGATGCCTCTAAAAGAGTGTTTCAAAACTTCTCTATCAAAAGGAAGGTTCAGGCCTGTGAGTTGAATGCACTCATCACACAGAAGTTTCTGAGAAGGCTTCTGTCTAGTTTCTATGTGAAGATATTTCCCTTTCCATCATAGGCCTCAAATCGCTCCAAATATCCACTTGCAGATGTTACAAAAAGGCTGTTTCCAAACGGCTCTATCAAAAGGCCGGTTCAACTCTGTGAGTTGAATGCACACATCACAAAGAAGTTTCTGAGAATGCTTCTGTCTAGTGTTTATGTGAAGATATTCCCTTTTCCAGCATAGGCCTCAAAGCCCTCCAAGTATCCACTTGCAGATTCTACACAAAGTGCGTTTCAGAACTGCTCTATCAAAAGGAAGGTTCAACCCTGTGAGTTGAATGCACACATCGCAAAGATGTTTCTGAGAATGCTTCTGTCTAGTTTTTAGGTGAAGATATTTCATTTCCCTGCAAAGGCCTCAAAACGCTCCAAATATCCACTTGCAGATTCTACAAAAGGAGTGTTTCAAAACTGCTCTTTCAAAAGGAAGGTTCAAGTCTGTGAGTTGAAGGCACTCATCACAAAGAAGTTTGTGAGAATGCTTCTGTCTACTTGGTATGTGAAGATATTTCCTCTTCCAGCACAGGCCTCCAAAAGCTCCAAACATCCCCTAGCAAATTCTGCAAAAAGAGTGTTTCAAAACTGCGCTCTCCAAAGGAAGAGTCCCCTCCGTGAGTTGAATGCATAAAGCACAGGGTAGTTTCTGAGAACGCTTCCGTCTAGTTTTTAAGGGAAGATATTTCCTTTTCCAGTGTTGGCCTCTCGGCACACCGAATATCCCCTTGAAGATTCTACTCAAAGAGAGTTTCAAAACTGCTATAGCAAAGGGGAGCTTCAACTCTGTGAGTTGAATGCGCAGGTCACAGAGAAGTTTCTGAGAATGCTTCTCTCTAGTTTTTATGTGAAGCTATTTCCTTTTCCAGCATAGGCCTCAAAGCGTTCCAAGTATCGACTTGCAGATTCTACAAAAAGAGGGTTTCAAAGCTGTTCTATCAAAAGGAAGGTTCAACTCTGTGAGTTGAATGCAGAAAGCACAGGGAAGTCTCTGAGAATGCTTCCGTCTAGGTTCTAAGTGAAGTTATTTCCTTTTCCAGGGTAGGACTCAAAGCACTCCAAATCTCCACTTGCAGATTCTACAAAAAGAGTGTTTCAAAACTGCTCTATCAAAAGGAAGGTTCAACTCGGTGAGTTGAATGCGCACATCGGAAAAGGTTCCTGAGAATGCTTCTGTCTAGTTTTCGTGTGAAGATATTTCCTTTTCCAGCATAGGCATCAAAGCGCCCTAGTGATCCCCTTGCAGATTCCACCAAAAGAGTGTCTCAAAACTCTTCTCTCGAAAGGAAGGTTCGACTCTGTGAGTAGAAGGCACTCATCGCAAAGAAGTTTCTGAGAAGAGTTCAATCTAGTTTTCATCGTAATGTATGTTCCTTTCCACTAGATGCCGCAATCGCACCAAATATCCACTTGCAGTTTCCACAAGAAGAGTCATGCAGAACCGCTCTACGAAAAGGAATGTTCAACACTGTGAGTTCAATCCCCACGTGACAAAGAAGTTTCGGAGAATGCTTCCGTCTAGTTTGTATGTGAAGATATTTCCTTTTCCAACTCCAGCCTCAACGCGCTCCAAATATCCACTTGCGAATACTACCAAAACGGTGTTTCAAAACTGGTCTATCAAAACGAAGGTTCAACTCTGTGAGTTGAAAGCACTCACCACAAAGAAGTTTGTGAGAATGCTTCCATCTAGTTTTTATGCAACGTTATTTCCTTTTGCAGCGTAGGCCTCAAAGCGCTCCAATTATCCACTTGCAGACTCTACAAAAAGAGTGTTTCCAAACTGCTCTAGCCAAAAGAAGGCTGAACTCTGTGAGTTGAATGCACAAAGCACAGGGAACTTTCTGAGAATGCCTTTGTCTCGTTTCTACGTGAAGACATTTCCTTTTCCAGCATAGGCCTCAAAGCACTCCATACATCCACCTGAAGATTCTACTAAAAGAGTGTTTCCAAACTTCTCTATCAAAAGGAAGGGTCTACTCTGTGAGTTCAATGCACCCATGACCAAGACGTTTCTGAGCATGCTTCTGTCTAGTTTTTCTGTGAAGATATTTCCTTTTCCAGCCGAGGCCTCAAAGCGCTCCACATATCCACTTGCAGATTCTACCAAAAGAGTGTTTCAAAACTGCTCTTTCCAAAGGAAGCTTCAAGTCTGTGCGTTGAATGCCCTCATCGCAAAGAAGTTTCTGAGAAGGCTTCTGTCTAGTTTCTATGTGAAGATATTTCCTTTTCCCACATAGGCCTCAAAGCGCTCCAAATAAACACTTGCAGATTCTACAAAAGGAGTGTTTCAAAACTGTTCTCTCAAGAGGGACGTTCAAGTCTGTGAGTGGAACGCACTCATCACAAAGAAGTTTCTGAGAATCCATCTGTCTGGTTTCTATGTGATGATATTTCGTTTCCCAGCATTGGCCTCGAAGCGCTCCCAAGATCCTCATTCAGATGCCTCTAAAAGAGTGTTTCAAAACTTCTCTATCAAAAGGAAGGTTCAGGCCTGTGAGTTGAATGCACTCATCACACAGAAGTTTCTGAGAAGGCTTCTGTCTAGTTTCTATGTGAAGATATTTCCCTTTCCATCATAGGCCTCAAATCGCTCCAAATATCCACTTGCAGATGTTACAAAAAGGCTGTTTCCAAACGGCTCTATCAAAAGGCCGGTTCAACTCTGTGAGTTGAATGCACACATCACAAAGAAGTTTCTGAGAATGCTTCTGTCTAGTGTTTATGTGAAGATATTCCCTTTTCCAGCATAGGCCTCAAAGCCCTCCAAGTATCCACTTGCAGATTCTACACAAAGTGCGTTTCAGAACTGCTCTATCAAAAGGAAGGTTCAACCCTGTGAGTTGAATGCACACATCGCAAAGATGTTTCTGAGAATGCTTCTGTCTAGTTTTTAGGTGAAGATATTTCATTTCCCAGCAAAGGCCTCAAAACGCTCCAAATATCCACTTGCAGATTCTACAAAAGGAGTGTTTCAAAACTGCTCTTTCAAAAGGAAGGTTCAAGTCTGTGAGTTGAAGGCACTCATCACAAACAAGTTTGTGAGAATGCTTCTGTCTACTTGGTATGTGAAGATATTTCCTCTTCCAGCACAGGCCTCCAAAAGCTCCAAACATCCCCTAGCAAATTCTGCAAAAAGAGTGTTTCAAAACTGCGCTCTCCAAAGGAAGAGTCCCCTCCGTGAGTTGAATGCATAAAGCACAGGGTAGTTTCTGAGAACGCTTCCGTCTAGTTTTTAAGGGAAGATATTTCCTTTTCCAGTGTTGGCCTCTCGGCACACCGAATATCCCCTTGAAGATTCTACTCAAAGAGAGTTTCAAAACTGCTATAGCAAAGGGGAGCTTCAACTCTGTGAGTTGAATGCGCAGGTCACAGAGAAGTTTCTGAGAATGCTTCTCTCTAGTTTTTATGTGAAGCTATTTCCTTTTCCAGCATAGGCCTCAAAGCGTTCCAAGTATCGACTTGCAGATTCTACAAAAAGAGCGTTTCAAAGCTGTTCTATCAAAAGGAAGGTTCAACTCTGTGAGTTGAATGCAGAAAGCACAGGGAAGTCTCTGAGAATGCTTCCGTCTAGGTTCTAAGTGAAGTTATTTCCTTTTCCAGGGTAGGACTCAAAGCACTCCAAATCTCCACTTGCAGATTCTACAAAAAGAGTGTTTCAAAACTGCTCTATCAAAAGGAAGGTTCAACTCGGTGAGTTGAATGCGCACATCGGAAAAGGTTCCTGAGAATGCTTCTGTCTAGTTTTCGTGTGAAGATATTTCCTTTTCCAGCATAGGCATCAAAGCGCCCTAGTGATCCCCTTGCAGATTCCACCAAAAGAGTGTCTCAAAACTCTTCTCTCGAAAGGAAGGTTCGACTCTGTGAGTAGAAGGCACTCATCGCAAAGAAGTTTCTGAGAAGAGTTCAATCTAGTTTTCATCGTAATGTATGTTCCTTTCCACTAGATGCCGCAATCGCACCAAATATCCACTTGCAGTTTCCACAAGAAGAGTCATGCAGAACCGCTCTACGAAAAGGAATGTTCAACACTGTGAGTTCAATCCCCACGTGACAAAGAAGTTTCGGAGAATGCTTCCGTCTAGTTTGTATGTGAAGATATTTCCTTTTCCAACTCCAGCCTCAACGCGCTCCAAATATCCACTTGCGAATACTACCAAAACGGTGTTTCAAAACTGGTCTATCAAAACGAAGGTTCAACTCTGTGAGTTGAAAGCACTCACCACAAAGAAGTTTGTGAGAATGCTTCCATCTAGTTTTTATGCAATGTTATTTCCTTTTGCAGCGTAGGCCTCAAAGCGCTCCAATTATCCACTTGCAGACTCTACAAAAAGAGTGTTTCCAAACTGCTCTAGCCAAAAGAAGGCTGAACTCTGTGAGTTGAATGCACAAAGCACAGGGAACTTTCTGAGAATGCCTTTGTCTCGTTTCTACGTGAAGACATTTCCTTTTCCAGCATAGGCCTCAAAGCACTCCATACATCCACCTGAAGATTCTACTAAAAGAGTGTTTCCAAACTTCTCTATCAAAAGGAAGGTTCTACTCTGTGAGTTCAATGCACCCATGACCAAGACGTTTCTGAGCATGCTTCTGTCTAGTTTTTCTGTGAAGATATTTCCTTTTCCAGCCGAGGCCTCAAAGCGCTCCACATATCCACTTGCAGATTCTACCAAAAGAGTGTTTCAAAACTGCTCTTTCCAAAGGAAGCTTCAAGTCTGTGCGTTGAATGCCCTCATCGCAAAGAAGTTTCTGAGAAGGCTTCTGTCTAGTTTCTATGTGAAGATATTTCCTTTTCCAACATAGGCCTCAAAGCGCTCCAAATAAACACTTGCAGATTCTACAAAAGGAGTGTTTCAAAACTGTTCTCTCAAGAGGGACGTTCAAGTCTGTGAGTGGAACGCACTCATCACAAAGAAGTTTCTGAGAATCCATCTGTCTGGTTTCTATGTGATGATATTTCGTTTCCCAGCATTGGCCTCGAAGCGCTCCCAAGATCCTCATTCAGATGCCTCTAAAAGAGTGTTTCAAAACTTCTCTATCAAAAGGAAGGTTCAAGCCTGTGAGTTGAATGCACTCATCACACAGAAGTTTCTGAGAAGGCTTCTGTCTAGTTTCTATGTGAAGATATTTCCCTTTCCATCATAGGCCTCAAATCGCTCCAAATATCCACTTGCAGATGTTACAAAAAGGCTGTTTCCAAACGGCTCTATCAAAAGGCCGGTTCAACTCTGTGAGTTGAATGCACACATCACAAAGAAGTTTCTGAGAATGCTTCTGTCTAGTGTTTATGTGAAGATATTCCCTTTTCCAGCATAGGCCTCAAAGCCCTCCAAGTATCCACTTGCAGATTCTACACAAAGTGCGTTTCAGAACTGCTCTATCAAAAGGAAGGTTCAACCCTGTGAGTTGAATGCACACATCGCAAAGATGTTTCTGAGAATGCTTCTGTCTAGTTTTTAGGTGAAGATATTTCATTTCCCAGCAAAGGCCTCAAAACGCTCCAAATATCCACTTGCAGATTCTACAAAAGGAGTGTTTCAAAACTGCTCTTTCAAAAGGAAGGTTCAAGTCTGTGAGTTGAAGGCACTCATCACAAAGAAGTTTGTGAGAATGCTTCTGTCTACTTGGTATGTGAAGATATTTCCTCTTCCAGCACAGGCCTCCAAAAGCTCCAAACATCCCCTAGCAAATTCTGCAAAAAGAGTGTTTCAAAACTGCGCTCTCCAAAGGAAGAGTCCCCTCCGTGAGTTGAATGCATAAAGCACAGGGTAGTTTCTGAGAACGCTTCCGTCTAGTTTTTAAGGGAAGATATTTCCTTTTCCAGTGTTGGCCTCTCGGCACACCGAATATCCCCTTGAAGATTCTACTCAAAGAGAGTTTCAAAACTGCTATAGCAAAGGGGAGCTTCAGCTCTGTGAGTTGAATGCGCAGGTCACAGAGAAGTTTCTGAGAATGCTTCTCTCTAGTTTTTATGTGAAGCTATTTCCTTTTCCAGCATAGGCCTCAAAGCGTTCCAAGTATCGACTTGCAGATTCTACAAAAAGAGGGTTTCAAAGCTGTTCTATCAAAAGGAAGGTTCAACTCTGTGAGTTGAATGCAGAAAGCACAGGGAAGTCTCTGAGAATGCTTCCGTCTAGGTTCTAAGTGAAGTTATTTCCTTTTCCAGGGTAGGACTCAAAGCACTCCAAATCTCCACTTGCAGATTCTACAAAAAGAGTGTTTCAAAACTGCTCTATCAAAAGGAAGGTTCAACTCGGTGAGTTGAATGCGCACATCGGAAAAGGTTCCTGAGAATGCTTCTGTCTGGTTTTCGTGTGAAGATATTTCCTTTTCCAGCATAGGCATCAAAGCGCCCTAGTGATCCCCTTGCAGATTCCACCAAAAGAGTGTCTCAAAACTCTTCTCTCGAAAGGAAGGTTCGACTCTGTGAGTAGAAGGCACTCATCGCAAAGAAGTTTCTGAGAAGAGTTCAATCTAGTTTTCATCGTAATGTATGTTCCTTTCCACTAGATGCCGCAATCGCACCAAATATCCACTTGCAGTTTCCACAAGAAGAGTCATGCAGAACCGCTCTACGAAAAGGAATGTTCAACACTGTGAGTTCAATCCCCACGTGACAAAGAAGTTTCGGAGAATGCTTCCGTCTAGTTTGTATGTGAAGATATTTCCTTTTCCAACTCCAGCCTCAACGCGCTCCAAATATCCACTTGCGAATACTACCAAAACGGTGTTTCAAAACTGGTCTATCAAAACGAAGGTTCAACTCTGTGAGTTGAAAGCACTCACCACAAAGAAGTTTGTGAGAATGCTTCCATCTAGTTTTTATGCAATGTTATTTCCTTTTGCAGCGTAGGCCTCAAAGCGCTCCAATTATCCACTTGCAGACTCTACAAAAAGAGTGTTTCCAAACTGCTCTAGCCAAAAGAAGGCTGAACTCTGTGAGTTGAATGCACAAAGCACAGGGAACTTTCTGAGAATGCCTTTGTCTCGTTTCTACGTGAAGACATTTCCTTTTCCAGCATAGGCCTCAAAGCACTCCATACATCCACCTGAAGATTCTACTAAAAGAGTGTTTCCAAACTTCTCTATCAAAAGGAAGGTTCTACTCTGTGAGTTCAATGCACCCATGACCAAGACGTTTCTGAGCATGCTTCTGTCTAGTTTTTCTGTGAAGATATTTCCTTTTCCAGCCGAGGCCTCAAAGCGCTCCACATATCCACTTGCAGATTCTACCAAAAGAGTGTTTCAAAACTGCTCTTTCCAAAGGAAGCTTCAAGTCTGTGCGTTGAATGCCCTCATCGCAAAGAAGTTTCTGAGAAGGCTTCTGTCTAGTTTCTATGTGAAGATATTTCCTTTTCCAACATAGGCCTCAAAGCGCTCCAAATAAACACTTGCAGATTCTACAAAAGGAGTGTTTCAAAACTGTTCTCTCAAGAGGGACGTTCAAGTCTGTGAGTGGAACGCACTCATCACAAAGAAGTTTCTGAGAATCCATCTGTCTGGTTTCTATGTGATGATATTTCGTTTCCCAGCATTGGCCTCGAAGCGCTCCCAAGATCCTCATTCAGATGCCTCTAAAAGAGTGTTTCAAAACTTCTCTATCAAAAGGAAGGTTCAAGCCTGTGAGTTGAATGCACTCATCACACAGAAGTTTCTGAGAAGGCTTCTGTCTAGTTTCTATGTGAAGATATTTCCCTTTCCATCATAGGCCTCAAATCGCTCCAAATATCCACTTGCAGATGTTACAAAAAGGCTGTTTCCAAACGGCTCTATCAAAAGGCCGGTTCAACTCTGTGAGTTGAATGCACACATCACAAAGAAGTTTCTGAGAATGCTTCTGTCTAGTGTTTATGTGAAGATATTCCCTTTTCCAGCATAGGCCTCAAAGCCCTCCAAGTATCCACTTGCAGATTCTACACAAAGTGCGTTTCAGAACTGCTCTATCAAAAGGAAGGTTCAACCCTGTGAGTTGAATGCACACATCGCAAAGATGTTTCTGAGAATGCTTCTGTCTAGTTTTTAGGTGAAGATATTTCATTTCCCAGCAAAGGCCTCAAAACGCTCCAAATATCCACTTGCAGATTCTACAAAAGGAGTGTTTCAAAACTGCTCTTTCAAAAGGAAGGTTCAAGTCTGTGAGTTGAAGGCACTCATCACAAAGAAGTTTGTGAGAATGCTTCTGTCTACTTGGTATGTGAAGATATTTCCTCTTCCAGCACAGGCCTCCAAAAGCTCCAAACATCCCCTAGCAAATTCTGCAAAAAGAGTGTTTCAAAACTGCGCTCTCCAAAGGAAGAGTCCCCTCCGTGAGTTGAATGCATAAAGCACAGGGTAGTTTCTGAGAACGCTTCCGTCTAGTTTTTAAGGGAAGATATTTCCTTTTCCAGTGTTGGCCTCTCGGCACACCGAATATCCCCTTGAAGATTCTACTCAAAGAGAGTTTCAAAACTGCTATAGCAAAGGGGAGCTTCAGCTCTGTGAGTTGAATGCGCAGGTCACAGAGAAGTTTCTGAGAATGCTTCTCTCTAGTTTTTATGTGAAGCTATTTCCTTTTCCAGCATAGGCCTCAAAGCGTTCCAAGTATCGACTTGCAGATTCTACAAAAAGAGGGTTTCAAAGCTGTTCTATCAAAAGGAAGGTTCAACTCTGTGAGTTGAATGCAGAAAGCACAGGGAAGTCTCTGAGAATGCTTCCGTCTAGGTTCTAAGTGAAGTTATTTCCTTTTCCAGGGTAGGACTCAAAGCACTCCAAATCTCCACTTGCAGATTCTACAAAAAGAGTGTTTCAAAACTGCTCTATCAAAAGGAAGGTTCAACTCGGTGAGTTGAATGCGCACATCGGAAAAGGTTCCTGAGAATGCTTCTGTCTGGTTTTCGTGTGAAGATATTTCCTTTTCCAGCATAGGCATCAAAGCGCCCTAGTGATCCCCTTGCAGATTCCACCAAAAGAGTGTCTCAAAACTCTTCTCTCGAAAGGAAGGTTCGACTCTGTGAGTAGAAGGCACTCATCGCAAAGAAGTTTCTGAGAAGAGTTCAATCTAGTTTTCATCGTAATGTATGTTCCTTTCCACTAGATGCCGCAATCGCACCAAATATCCACTTGCAGTTTCCACAAGAAGAGTCATGCAGAACCGCTCTACGAAAAGGAATGTTCAACACTGTGAGTTCAATCCCCACGTGACAAAGAAGTTTCGGAGAATGCTTCCGTCTAGTTTGTATGTGAAGATATTTCCTTTTCCAACTCCAGCCTCAACGCGCTCCAAATATCCACTTGCGAATACTACCAAAACGGTGTTTCAAAACTGGTCTATCAAAACGAAGGTTCAACTCTGTGAGTTGAAAGCACTCACCACAAAGAAGTTTGTGAGAATGCTTCCATCTAGTTTTTATGCAACGTTATTTCCTTTTGCAGCGTAGGCCTCAAAGCGCTCCAATTATCCACTTGCAGACTCTACAAAAAGAGTGTTTCCAAACTGCTCTAGCCAAAAGAAGGCTGAACTCTGTGAGTTGAATGCACAAAGCACAGGGAACTTTCTGAGAATGCCTTTGTCTCGTTTCTACGTGAAGACATTTCCTTTTCCAGCATAGGCCTCAAAGCACTCCATACATCCACCTGAAGATTCTACTAAAAGAGTGTTTCCAAACTTCTCTATCAAAAGGAAGGGTCTACTCTGTGAGTTCAATGCACCCATGACCAAGACGTTTCTGAGCATGCTTCTGTCTAGTTTTTCTGTGAAGATATTTCCTTTTCCAGCCGAGGCCTCAAAGCGCTCCACATATCCACTTGCAGATTCTACCAAAAGAGTGTTTCAAAACTGCTCTTTCCAAAGGAAGCTTCAAGTCTGTGCGTTGAATGCCCTCATCGCAAAGAAGTTTCTGAGAAGGCTTCTGTCTAGTTTCTATGTGAAGATATTTCCTTTTCCCACATAGGCCTCAAAGCGCTCCAAATAAACACTTGCAGATTCTACAAAAGGAGTGTTTCAAAACTGTTCTCTCAAGAGGGACGTTCAAGTCTGTGAGTGGAACGCACTCATCACAAAGAAGTTTCTGAGAATCCATCTGTCTGGTTTCTATGTGATGATATTTCGTTTCCCAGCATTGGCCTCGAAGCGCTCCCAAGATCCTCATTCAGATGCCTCTAAAAGAGTGTTTCAAAACTTCTCTATCAAAAGGAAGGTTCAGGCCTGTGAGTTGAATGCACTCATCACACAGAAGTTTCTGAGAAGGCTTCTGTCTAGTTTCTATGTGAAGATATTTCCCTTTCCATCATAGGCCTCAAATCGCTCCAAATATCCACTTGCAGATGTTACAAAAAGGCTGTTTCCAAACGGCTCTATCAAAAGGCCGGTTCAACTCTGTGAGTTGAATGCACACATCACAAAGAAGTTTCTGAGAATGCTTCTGTCTAGTGTTTATGTGAAGATATTCCCTTTTCCAGCATAGGCCTCAAAGCCCTCCAAGTATCCACTTGCAGATTCTACACAAAGTGCGTTTCAGAACTGCTCTATCAAAAGGAAGGTTCAACCCTGTGAGTTGAATGCACACATCGCAAAGATGTTTCTGAGAATGCTTCTGTCTAGTTTTTAGGTGAAGATATTTCATTTCCCAGCAAAGGCCTCAAAACGCTCCAAATATCCACTTGCAGATTCTACAAAAGGAGTGTTTCAAAACTGCTCTTTCAAAAGGAAGGTTCAAGTCTGTGAGTTGAAGGCACTCATCACAAAGAAGTTTGTGAGAATGCTTCTGTCTACTTGGTATGTGAAGATATTTCCTCTTCCAGCACAGGCCTCCAAAAGCTCCAAACATCCCCTAGCAAATTCTGCAAAAAGAGTGTTTCAAAACTGCGCTCTCCAAAGGAAGAGTCCCCTCCGTGAGTTGAATGCATAAAGCACAGGGTAGTTTCTGAGAACGCTTCCGTCTAGTTTTTAAGGGAAGATATTTCCTTTTCCAGTGTTGGCCTCTCGGCACACCGAATATCCCCTTGAAGATTCTACTCAAAGAGAGTTTCAAAACTGCTATAGCAAAGGGGAGCTTCAGCTCTGTGAGTTGAATGCGCAGGTCACAGAGAAGTTTCTGAGAATGCTTCTCTCTAGTTTTTATGTGAAGCTATTTCCTTTTCCAGCATAGGCCTCAAAGCGTTCCAAGTATCGACTTGCAGATTCTACAAAAAGAGGGTTTCAAAGCTGTTCTATCAAAAGGAAGGTTCAACTCTGTGAGTTGAATGCAGAAAGCACAGGGAAGTCTCTGAGAATGCTTCCGTCTAGGTTCTAAGTGAAGTTATTTCCTTTTCCAGGGTAGGACTCAAAGCACTCCAAATCTCCACTTGCAGATTCTACAAAAAGAGTGTTTCAAAACTGCTCTATCAAAAGGAAGGTTCAACTCGGTGAGTTGAATGCGCACATCGGAAAAGGTTCCTGAGAATGCTTCTGTCTGGTTTTCGTGTGAAGATATTTCCTTTTCCAGCATAGGCATCAAAGCGCCCTAGTGATCCCCTTGCAGATTCCACCAAAAGAGTGTCTCAAAACTCTTCTCTCGAAAGGAAGGTTCGACTCTGTGAGTAGAAGGCACTCATCGCAAAGAAGTTTCTGAGAAGAGTTCAATCTAGTTTTCATCGTAATGTATGTTCCTTTCCACTAGATGCCGCAATCGCACCAAATATCCACTTGCAGTTTCCACAAGAAGAGTCATGCAGAACCGCTCTACGAAAAGGAATGTTCGACACTGTGAGTTCAATCCCCACGTGACAAAGAAGTTTCGGAGAATGCTTCCGTCTAGTTTGTATGTGAAGATATTTCCTTTTCCAACTCCAGCCTCAACGCGCTCCAAATATCCACTTGCGAATACTACCAAAACGGTGTTTCAAAACTGGTCTATCAAAACGAAGGTTCAACTCTGTGAGTTGAAAGCACTCACCACAAAGAAGTTTGTGAGAATGCTTCCATCTAGTTTTTATGCAACGTTATTTCCTTTTGCAGCGTAGGCCTCAAAGCGCTCCAATTATCCACTTGCAGACTCTACAAAAAGAGTGTTTCCAAACTGCTCTAGCCAAAAGAAGGCTGAACTCTGTGAGTTGAATGCACAAAGCACAGGGAACTTTCTGAGAATGCCTTTGTCTCGTTTCTACGTGAAGACATTTCCTTTTCCAGCATAGGCCTCAAAGCACTCCATACATCCACCTGAAGATTCTACTAAAAGAGTGTTTCCAAACTTCTCTATCAAAAGGAAGGGTCTACTCTGTGAGTTCAATGCACCCATGACCAAGACGTTTCTGAGCATGCTTCTGTCTAGTTTTTCTGTGAAGATATTTCCTTTTCCAGCCGAGGCCTCAAAGCGCTCCACATATCCACTTGCAGATTCTACCAAAAGAGTGTTTCAAAACTGCTCTTTCCAAAGGAAGCTTCAAGTCTGTGCGTTGAATGCCCTCATCGCAAAGAAGTTTCTGAGAAGGCTTCTGTCTAGTTTCTATGTGAAGATATTTCCTTTTCCCACATAGGCCTCAAAGCGCTCCAAATAAACACTTGCAGATTCTACAAAAGGAGTGTTTCAAAACTGTTCTCTCAAGAGGGACGTTCAAGTCTGTGAGTGGAACGCACTCATCACAAAGAAGTTTCTGAGAATCCATCTGTCTGGTTTCTATGTGATGATATTTCGTTTCCCAGCATTGGCCTCGAAGCGCTCCCAAGATCCTCATTCAGATGCCTCTAAAAGAGTGTTTCAAAACTTCTCTATCAAAAGGAAGGTTCAGGCCTGTGAGTTGAATGCACTCATCACACAGAAGTTTCTGAGAAGGCTTCTGTCTAGTTTCTATGTGAAGATATTTCCCTTTCCATCATAGGCCTCAAATCGCTCCAAATATCCACTTGCAGATGTTACAAAAAGGCTGTTTCCAAACGGCTCTATCAAAAGGCCGGTTCAACTCTGTGAGTTGAATGCACACATCACAAAGAAGTTTCTGAGAATGCTTCTGTCTAGTGTTTATGTGAAGATATTCCCTTTTCCAGCATAGGCCTCAAAGCCCTCCAAGTATCCACTTGCAGATTCTACACAAAGTGCGTTTCAGAACTGCTCTATCAAAAGGAAGGTTCAACCCTGTGAGTTGAATGCACACATCGCAAAGATGTTTCTGAGAATGCTTCTGTCTAGTTTTTAGGTGAAGATATTTCATTTCCCAGCAAAGGCCTCAAAACGCTCCAAATATCCACTTGCAGATTCTACAAAAGGAGTGTTTCAAAACTGCTCTTTCAAAAGGAAGGTTCAAGTCTGTGAGTTGAAGGCACTCATCACAAAGAAGTTTGTGAGAATGCTTCTGTCTACTTGGTATGTGAAGATATTTCCTCTTCCAGCACAGGCCTCCAAAAGCTCCAAACATCCCCTAGCAAATTCTGCAAAAAGAGTGTTTCAAAACTGCGCTCTCCAAAGGAAGAGTCCCCTCCGTGAGTTGAATGCATAAAGCACAGGGTAGTTTCTGAGAACGCTTCCGTCTAGTTTTTAAGGGAAGATATTTCCTTTTCCAGTGTTGGCCTCTCGGCACACCGAATATCCCCTTGAAGATTCTACTCAAAGAGAGTTTCAAAACTGCTATAGCAAAGGGGAGCTTCAACTCTGTGAGTTGAATGCGCAGGTCACAGAGAAGTTTCTGAGAATGCTTCTCTCTAGTTTTTATGTGAAGCTATTTCCTTTTCCAGCATAGGCCTCAAAGCGTTCCAAGTATCGACTTGCAGATTCTACAAAAAGAGGGTTTCAAAGCTGTTCTATCAAAAGGAAGGTTCAACTCTGTGAGTTGAATGCAGAAAGCACAGGGAAGTCTCTGAGAATGCTTCCGTCTAGGTTCTAAGTGAAGTTATTTCCTTTTCCAGGGTAGGACTCAAAGCACTCCAAATCTCCACTTGCAGATTCTACAAAAAGAGTGTTTCAAAACTGCTCTATCAAAAGGAAGGTTCAACTCGGTGAGTTGAATGCGCACATCGGAAAAGGTTCCTGAGAATGCTTCTGTCTGGTTTTCGTGTGAAGATATTTCCTTTTCCAGCATAGGCATCAAAGCGCCCTAGTGATCCCCTTGCAGATTCCACCAAAAGAGTGTCTCAAAACTCTTCTCTCGAAAGGAAGGTTCGACTCTGTGAGTAGAAGGCACTCATCGCAAAGAAGTTTCTGAGAAGAGTTCAATCTAGTTTTCATCGTAATGTATGTTCCTTTCCACTAGATGCCGCAATCGCACCAAATATCCACTTGCAGTTTCCACAAGAAGAGTCATGCAGAACCGCTCTACGAAAAGGAATGTTCGACACTGTGAGTTCAATCCCCACGTGACAAAGAAGTTTCGGAGAATGCTTCCGTCTAGTTTGTATGTGAAGATATTTCCTTTTCCAACTCCAGCCTCAACGCGCTCCAAATATCCACTTGCGAATACTACCAAAACGGTGTTTCAAAACTGGTCTATCAAAACGAAGGTTCAACTCTGTGAGTTGAAAGCACTCACCACAAAGAAGTTTGTGAGAATGCTTCCATCTAGTTTTTATGCAACGTTATTTCCTTTTGCAGCGTAGGCCTCAAAGCGCTCCAATTATCCACTTGCAGACTCTACAAAAAGAGTGTTTCCAAACTGCTCTAGCCAAAAGAAGGCTGAACTCTGTGAGTTGAATGCACAAAGCACAGGGAACTTTCTGAGAATGCCTTTGTCTCGTTTCTACGTGAAGACATTTCCTTTTCCAGCATAGGCCTCAAAGCACTCCATACATCCACCTGAAGATTCTACTAAAAGAGTGTTTCCAAACTTCTCTATCAAAAGGAAGGGTCTACTCTGTGAGTTCAATGCACCCATGACCAAGACGTTTCTGAGCATGCTTCTGTCTAGTTTTTCTGTGAAGATATTTCCTTTTCCAGCCGAGGCCTCAAAGCGCTCCACATATCCACTTGCAGATTCTACCAAAAGAGTGTTTCAAAACTGCTCTTTCCAAAGGAAGCTTCAAGTCTGTGCGTTGAATGCCCTCATCGCAAAGAAGTTTCTGAGAAGGCTTCTGTCTAGTTTCTATGTGAAGATATTTCCTTTTCCCACATAGGCCTCAAAGCGCTCCAAATAAACACTTGCAGATTCTACAAAAGGAGTGTTTCAAAACTGTTCTCTCAAGAGGGACGTTCAAGTCTGTGAGTGGAACGCACTCATCACAAAGAAGTTTCTGAGAATCCATCTGTCTGGTTTCTATGTGATGATATTTCGTTTCCCAGCATTGGCCTCGAAGCGCTCCCAAGATCCTCATTCAGATGCCTCTAAAAGAGTGTTTCAAAACTTCTCTATCAAAAGGAAGGTTCAGGCCTGTGAGTTGAATGCACTCATCACACAGAAGTTTCTGAGAAGGCTTCTGTCTAGTTTCTATGTGAAGATATTTCCCTTTCCATCATAGGCCTCAAATCGCTCCAAATATCCACTTGCAGATGTTACAAAAAGGCTGTTTCCAAACGGCTCTATCAAAAGGCCGGTTCAACTCTGTGAGTTGAATGCACACATCACAAAGAAGTTTCTGAGAATGCTTCTGTCTAGTGTTTATGTGAAGATATTCCCTTTTCCAGCATAGGCCTCAAAGCCCTCCAAGTATCCACTTGCAGATTCTACACAAAGTGCGTTTCAGAACTGCTCTATCAAAAGGAAGGTTCAACCCTGTGAGTTGAATGCACACATCGCAAAGATGTTTCTGAGAATGCTTCTGTCTAGTTTTTAGGTGAAGATATTTCATTTCCCAGCAAAGGCCTCAAAACGCTCCAAATATCCACTTGCAGATTCTACAAAAGGAGTGTTTCAAAACTGCTCTTTCAAAAGGAAGGTTCAAGTCTGTGAGTTGAAGGCACTCATCACAAAGAAGTTTGTGAGAATGCTTCTGTCTACTTGGTATGTGAAGATATTTCCTCTTCCAGCACAGGCCTCCAAAAGCTCCAAACATCCCCTAGCAAATTCTGCAAAAAGAGTGTTTCAAAACTGCGCTCTCCAAAGGAAGAGTCCCCTCCGTGAGTTGAATGCATAAAGCACAGGGTAGTTTCTGAGAACGCTTCCGTCTAGTTTTTAAGGGAAGATATTTCCTTTTCCAGTGTTGGCCTCTCGGCACACCGAATATCCCCTTGAAGATTCTACTCAAAGAGAGTTTCAAAACTGCTATAGCAAAGGGGAGCTTCAGCTCTGTGAGTTGAATGCGCAGGTCACAGAGAAGTTTCTGAGAATGCTTCTCTCTAGTTTTTATGTGAAGCTATTTCCTTTTCCAGCATAGGCCTCAAAGCGTTCCAAGTATCGACTTGCAGATTCTACAAAAAGAGGGTTTCAAAGCTGTTCTATCAAAAGGAAGGTTCAACTCTGTGAGTTGAATGCAGAAAGCACAGGGAAGTCTCTGAGAATGCTTCCGTCTAGGTTCTAAGTGAAGTTATTTCCTTTTCCAGGGTAGGACTCAAAGCACTCCAAATCTCCACTTGCAGATTCTACAAAAAGAGTGTTTCAAAACTGCTCTATCAAAAGGAAGGTTCAACTCGGTGAGTTGAATGCGCACATCGGAAAAGGTTCCTGAGAATGCTTCTGTCTAGTTTTCGTGTGAAGATATTTCCTTTTCCAGCATAGGCATCAAAGCGCCCTAGTGATCCCCTTGCAGATTCCACCAAAAGAGTGTCTCAAAACTCTTCTCTCGAAAGGAAGGTTCGACTCTGTGAGTAGAAGGCACTCATCGCAAAGAAGTTTCTGAGAAGAGTTCAATCTAGTTTTCATCGTAATGTATGTTCCTTTCCACTAGATGCCGCAATCGCACCAAATATCCACTTGCAGTTTCCACAAGAAGAGTCATGCAGAACCGCTCTACGAAAAGGAATGTTCAACACTGTGAGTTCAATCCCCACGTGACAAAGAAGTTTCGGAGAATGCTTCCGTCTAGTTTGTATGTGAAGATATTTCCTTTTCCAACTCCAGCCTCAACGCGCTCCAAATATCCACTTGCGAATACTACCAAAACGGTGTTTCAAAACTGGTCTATCAAAACGAAGGTTCAACTCTGTGAGTTGAAAGCACTCACCACAAAGAAGTTTGTGAGAATGCTTCCATCTAGTTTTTATGCAACGTTATTTCCTTTTGCAGCGTAGGCCTCAAAGCGCTCCAATTATCCACTTGCAGACTCTACAAAAAGAGTGTTTCCAAACTGCTCTAGCCAAAAGAAGGCTGAACTCTGTGAGTTGAATGCACAAAGCACAGGGAACTTTCTGAGAATGCCTTTGTCTCGTTTCTACGTGAAGACATTTCCTTTTCCAGCATAGGCCTCAAAGCACTCCATACATCCACCTGAAGATTCTACTAAAAGAGTGTTTCCAAACTTCTCTATCAAAAGGAAGGGTCTACTCTGTGAGTTCAATGCACCCATGACCAAGACGTTTCTGAGCATGCTTCTGTCTAGTTTTTCTGTGAAGATATTTCCTTTTCCAGCCGAGGCCTCAAAGCGCTCCACATATCCACTTGCAGATTCTACCAAAAGAGTGTTTCAAAACTGCTCTTTCCAAAGGAAGCTTCAAGTCTGTGCGTTGAATGCCCTCATCGCAAAGAAGTTTCTGAGAAGGCTTCTGTCTAGTTTCTATGTGAAGATATTTCCTTTTCCCACATAGGCCTCAAAGCGCTCCAAATAAACACTTGCAGATTCTACAAAAGGAGTGTTTCAAAACTGTTCTCTCAAGAGGGACGTTCAAGTCTGTGAGTGGAACGCACTCATCACAAAGAAGTTTCTGAGAATCCATCTGTCTGGTTTCTATGTGATGATATTTCGTTTCCCAGCATTGGCCTCGAAGCGCTCCCAAGATCCTCATTCAGATGCCTCTAAAAGAGTGTTTCAAAACTTCTCTATCAAAAGGAAGGTTCAGGCCTGTGAGTTGAATGCACTCATCACACAGAAGTTTCTGAGAAGGCTTCTGTCTAGTTTCTATGTGAAGATATTTCCCTTTCCATCATAGGCCTCAAATCGCTCCAAATATCCACTTGCAGATGTTACAAAAAGGCTGTTTCCAAACGGCTCTATCAAAAGGCCGGTTCAACTCTGTGAGTTGAATGCACACATCACAAAGAAGTTTCTGAGAATGCTTCTGTCTAGTGTTTATGTGAAGATATTCCCTTTTCCAGCATAGGCCTCAAAGCCCTCCAAGTATCCACTTGCAGATTCTACACAAAGTGCGTTTCAGAACTGCTCTATCAAAAGGAAGGTTCAACCCTGTGAGTTGAATGCACACATCGCAAAGATGTTTCTGAGAATGCTTCTGTCTAGTTTTTAGGTGAAGATATTTCATTTCCCAGCAAAGGCCTCAAAACGCTCCAAATATCCACTTGCAGATTCTACAAAAGGAGTGTTTCAAAACTGCTCTTTCAAAAGGAAGGTTCAAGTCTGTGAGTTGAAGGCACTCATCACAAAGAAGTTTGTGAGAATGCTTCTGTCTACTTGGTATGTGAAGATATTTCCTCTTCCAGCACAGGCCTCCAAAAGCTCCAAACATCCCCTAGCAAATTCTGCAAAAAGAGTGTTTCAAAACTGCGCTCTCCAAAGGAAGAGTCCCCTCCGTGAGTTGAATGCATAAAGCACAGGGTAGTTTCTGAGAACGCTTCCGTCTAGTTTTTAAGGGAAGATATTTCCTTTTCCAGTGTTGGCCTCTCGGCACACCGAATATCCCCTTGAAGATTCTACTCAAAGAGAGTTTCAAAACTGCTATAGCAAAGGGGAGCTTCAACTCTGTGAGTTGAATGCGCAGGTCACAGAGAAGTTTCTGAGAATGCTTCTCTCTAGTTTTTATGTGAAGCTATTTCCTTTTCCAGCATAGGCCTCAAAGCGTTCCAAGTATCGACTTGCAGATTCTACAAAAAGAGGGTTTCAAAGCTGTTCTATCAAAAGGAAGGTTCAACTCTGTGAGTTGAATGCAGAAAGCACAGGGAAGTCTCTGAGAATGCTTCCGTCTAGGTTCTAAGTGAAGTTATTTCCTTTTCCAGGGTAGGACTCAAAGCACTCCAAATCTCCACTTGCAGATTCTACAAAAAGAGTGTTTCAAAACTGCTCTATCAAAAGGAAGGTTCAACTCGGTGAGTTGAATGCGCACATCGGAAAAGGTTCCTGAGAATGCTTCTGTCTGGTTTTCGTGTGAAGATATTTCCTTTTCCAGCATAGGCATCAAAGCGCCCTAGTGATCCCCTTGCAGATTCCACCAAAAGAGTGTCTCAAAACTCTTCTCTCGAAAGGAAGGTTCGACTCTGTGAGTAGAAGGCACTCATCGCAAAGAAGTTTCTGAGAAGAGTTCAATCTAGTTTTCATCGTAATGTATGTTCCTTTCCACTAGATGCCGCAATCGCACCAAATATCCACTTGCAGTTTCCACAAGAAGAGTCATGCAGAACCGCTCTACGAAAAGGAATGTTCGACACTGTGAGTTCAATCCCCACGTGACAAAGAAGTTTCGGAGAATGCTTCCGTCTAGTTTGTATGTGAAGATATTTCCTTTTCCAACTCCAGCCTCAACGCGCTCCAAATATCCACTTGCGAATACTACCAAAACGGTGTTTCAAAACTGGTCTATCAAAACGAAGGTTCAACTCTGTGAGTTGAAAGCACTCACCACAAAGAAGTTTGTGAGAATGCTTCCATCTAGTTTTTATGCAACGTTATTTCCTTTTGCAGCGTAGGCCTCAAAGCGCTCCAATTATCCACTTGCAGACTCTACAAAAAGAGTGTTTCCAAACTGCTCTAGCCAAAAGAAGGCTGAACTCTGTGAGTTGAATGCACAAAGCACAGGGAACTTTCTGAGAATGCCTTTGTCTCGTTTCTACGTGAAGACATTTCCTTTTCCAGCATAGGCCTCAAAGCACTCCATACATCCACCTGAAGATTCTACTAAAAGAGTGTTTCCAAACTTCTCTATCAAAAGGAAGGGTCTACTCTGTGAGTTCAATGCACCCATGACCAAGACGTTTCTGAGCATGCTTCTGTCTAGTTTTTCTGTGAAGATATTTCCTTTTCCAGCCGAGGCCTCAAAGCGCTCCACATATCCACTTGCAGATTCTACCAAAAGAGTGTTTCAAAACTGCTCTTTCCAAAGGAAGCTTCAAGTCTGTGCGTTGAATGCCCTCATCGCAAAGAAGTTTCTGAGAAGGCTTCTGTCTAGTTTCTATGTGAAGATATTTCCTTTTCCCACATAGGCCTCAAAGCGCTCCAAATAAACACTTGCAGATTCTACAAAAGGAGTGTTTCAAAACTGTTCTCTCAAGAGGGACGTTCAAGTCTGTGAGTGGAACGCACTCATCACAAAGAAGTTTCTGAGAATCCATCTGTCTGGTTTCTATGTGATGATATTTCGTTTCCCAGCATTGGCCTCGAAGCGCTCCCAAGATCCTCATTCAGATGCCTCTAAAAGAGTGTTTCAAAACTTCTCTATCAAAAGGAAGGTTCAGGCCTGTGAGTTGAATGCACTCATCACACAGAAGTTTCTGAGAAGGCTTCTGTCTAGTTTCTATGTGAAGATATTTCCCTTTCCATCATAGGCCTCAAATCGCTCCAAATATCCACTTGCAGATGTTACAAAAAGGCTGTTTCCAAACGGCTCTATCAAAAGGCCGGTTCAACTCTGTGAGTTGAATGCACACATCACAAAGAAGTTTCTGAGAATGCTTCTGTCTAGTGTTTATGTGAAGATATTCCCTTTTCCAGCATAGGCCTCAAAGCCCTCCAAGTATCCACTTGCAGATTCTACACAAAGTGCGTTTCAGAACTGCTCTATCAAAAGGAAGGTTCAACCCTGTGAGTTGAATGCACACATCGCAAAGATGTTTCTGAGAATGCTTCTGTCTAGTTTTTAGGTGAAGATATTTCATTTCCCAGCAAAGGCCTCAAAACGCTCCAAATATCCACTTGCAGATTCTACAAAAGGAGTGTTTCAAAACTGCTCTTTCAAAAGGAAGGTTCAAGTCTGTGAGTTGAAGGCACTCATCACAAAGAAGTTTGTGAGAATGCTTCTGTCTACTTGGTATGTGAAGATATTTCCTCTTCCAGCACAGGCCTCCAAAAGCTCCAAACATCCCCTAGCAAATTCTGCAAAAAGAGTGTTTCAAAACTGCGCTCTCCAAAGGAAGAGTCCCCTCCGTGAGTTGAATGCATAAAGCACAGGGTAGTTTCTGAGAACGCTTCCGTCTAGTTTTTAAGGGAAGATATTTCCTTTTCCAGTGTTGGCCTCTCGGCACACCGAATATCCCCTTGAAGATTCTACTCAAAGAGAGTTTCAAAACTGCTATAGCAAAGGGGAGCTTCAACTCTGTGAGTTGAATGCGCAGGTCACAGAGAAGTTTCTGAGAATGCTTCTCTCTAGTTTTTATGTGAAGCTATTTCCTTTTCCAGCATAGGCCTCAAAGCGTTCCAAGTATCGACTTGCAGATTCTACAAAAAGAGGGTTTCAAAGCTGTTCTATCAAAAGGAAGGTTCAACTCTGTGAGTTGAATGCAGAAAGCACAGGGAAGTCTCTGAGAATGCTTCCGTCTAGGTTCTAAGTGAAGTTATTTCCTTTTCCAGGGTAGGACTCAAAGCACTCCAAATCTCCACTTGCAGATTCTACAAAAAGAGTGTTTCAAAACTGCTCTATCAAAAGGAAGGTTCAACTCGGTGAGTTGAATGCGCACATCGGAAAAGGTTCCTGAGAATGCTTCTGTCTAGTTTTCGTGTGAAGATATTTCCTTTTCCAGCATAGGCATCAAAGCGCCCTAGTGATCCCCTTGCAGATTCCACCAAAAGAGTGTCTCAAAACTCTTCTCTCGAAAGGAAGGTTCGACTCTGTGAGTAGAAGGCACTCATCGCAAAGAAGTTTCTGAGAAGAGTTCAATCTAGTTTTCATCGTAATGTATGTTCCTTTCCACTAGATGCCGCAATCGCACCAAATATCCACTTGCAGTTTCCACAAGAAGAGTCATGCAGAACCGCTCTACGAAAAGGAATGTTCAACACTGTGAGTTCAATCCCCACGTGACAAAGAAGTTTCGGAGAATGCTTCCGTCTAGTTTGTATGTGAAGATATTTCCTTTTCCAACTCCAGCCTCAACGCGCTCCAAATATCCACTTGCGAATACTACCAAAACGGTGTTTCAAAACTGGTCTATCAAAACGAAGGTTCAACTCTGTGAGTTGAAAGCACTCACCACAAAGAAGTTTGTGAGAATGCTTCCATCTAGTTTTTATGCAACGTTATTTCCTTTTGCAGCGTAGGCCTCAAAGCGCTCCAATTATCCACTTGCAGACTCTACAAAAAGAGTGTTTCCAAACTGCTCTAGCCAAAAGAAGGCTGAACTCTGTGAGTTGAATGCACAAAGCACAGGGAACTTTCTGAGAATGCCTTTGTCTCGTTTCTACGTGAAGACATTTCCTTTTCCAGCATAGGCCTCAAAGCACTCCATACATCCACCTGAAGATTCTACTAAAAGAGTGTTTCCAAACTTCTCTATCAAAAGGAAGGGTCTACTCTGTGAGTTCAATGCACCCATGACCAAGACGTTTCTGAGCATGCTTCTGTCTAGTTTTTCTGTGAAGATATTTCCTTTTCCAGCCGAGGCCTCAAAGCGCTCCACATATCCACTTGCAGATTCTACCAAAAGAGTGTTTCAAAACTGCTCTTTCCAAAGGAAGCTTCAAGTCTGTGCGTTGAATGCCCTCATCGCAAAGAAGTTTCTGAGAAGGCTTCTGTCTAGTTTCTATGTGAAGATATTTCCTTTTCCCACATAGGCCTCAAAGCGCTCCAAATAAACACTTGCAGATTCTACAAAAGGAGTGTTTCAAAACTGTTCTCTCAAGAGGGACGTTCAAGTCTGTGAGTGGAACGCACTCATCACAAAGAAGTTTCTGAGAATCCATCTGTCTGGTTTCTATGTGATGATATTTCGTTTCCCAGCATTGGCCTCGAAGCGCTCCCAAGATCCTCATTCAGATGCCTCTAAAAGAGTGTTTCAAAACTTCTCTATCAAAAGGAAGGTTCAGGCCTGTGAGTTGAATGCACTCATCACACAGAAGTTTCTGAGAAGGCTTCTGTCTAGTTTCTATGTGAAGATATTTCCCTTTCCATCATAGGCCTCAAATCGCTCCAAATATCCACTTGCAGATGTTACAAAAAGGCTGTTTCCAAACGGCTCTATCAAAAGGCCGGTTCAACTCTGTGAGTTGAATGCACACATCACAAAGAAGTTTCTGAGAATGCTTCTGTCTAGTGTTTATGTGAAGATATTCCCTTTTCCAGCATAGGCCTCAAAGCCCTCCAAGTATCCACTTGCAGATTCTACACAAAGTGCGTTTCAGAACTGCTCTATCAAAAGGAAGGTTCAACCCTGTGAGTTGAATGCACACATCGCAAAGATGTTTCTGAGAATGCTTCTGTCTAGTTTTTAGGTGAAGATATTTCATTTCCCAGCAAAGGCCTCAAAACGCTCCAAATATCCACTTGCAGATTCTACAAAAGGAGTGTTTCAAAACTGCTCTTTCAAAAGGAAGGTTCAAGTCTGTGAGTTGAAGGCACTCATCACAAAGAAGTTTGTGAGAATGCTTCTGTCTACTTGGTATGTGAAGATATTTCCTCTTCCAGCACAGGCCTCCAAAAGCTCCAAACATCCCCTAGCAAATTCTGCAAAAAGAGTGTTTCAAAACTGCGCTCTCCAAAGGAAGAGTCCCCTCCGTGAGTTGAATGCATAAAGCACAGGGTAGTTTCTGAGAACGCTTCCGTCTAGTTTTTAAGGGAAGATATTTCCTTTTCCAGTGTTGGCCTCTCGGCACACCGAATATCCCCTTGAAGATTCTACTCAAAGAGAGTTTCAAAACTGCTATAGCAAAGGGGAGCTTCAACTCTGTGAGTTGAATGCGCAGGTCACAGAGAAGTTTCTGAGAATGCTTCTCTCTAGTTTTTATGTGAAGCTATTTCCTTTTCCAGCATAGGCCTCAAAGCGTTCCAAGTATCGACTTGCAGATTCTACAAAAAGAGGGTTTCAAAGCTGTTCTATCAAAAGGAAGGTTCAACTCTGTGAGTTGAATGCAGAAAGCACAGGGAAGTCTCTGAGAATGCTTCCGTCTAGGTTCTAAGTGAAGTTATTTCCTTTTCCAGGGTAGGACTCAAAGCACTCCAAATCTCCACTTGCAGATTCTACAAAAAGAGTGTTTCAAAACTGCTCTATCAAAAGGAAGGTTCAACTCGGTGAGTTGAATGCGCACATCGGAAAAGGTTCCTGAGAATGCTTCTGTCTAGTTTTCGTGTGAAGATATTTCCTTTTCCAGCATAGGCATCAAAGCGCCCTAGTGATCCCCTTGCAGATTCCACCAAAAGAGTGTCTCAAAACTCTTCTCTCGAAAGGAAGGTTCGACTCTGTGAGTAGAAGGCACTCATCGCAAAGAAGTTTCTGAGAAGAGTTCAATCTAGTTTTCATCGTAATGTATGTTCCTTTCCACTAGATGCCGCAATCGCACCAAATATCCACTTGCAGTTTCCACAAGAAGAGTCATGCAGAACCGCTCTACGAAAAGGAATGTTCAACACTGTGAGTTCAATCCCCACGTGACAAAGAAGTTTCGGAGAATGCTTCCGTCTAGTTTGTATGTGAAGATATTTCCTTTTCCAACTCCAGCCTCAACGCGCTCCAAATATCCACTTGCGAATACTACCAAAACGGTGTTTCAAAACTGGTCTATCAAAACGAAGGTTCAACTCTGTGAGTTGAAAGCACTCACCACAAAGAAGTTTGTGAGAATGCTTCCATCTAGTTTTTATGCAATGTTATTTCCTTTTGCAGCGTAGGCCTCAAAGCGCTCCAATTATCCACTTGCAGACTCTACAAAAAGAGTGTTTCCAAACTGCTCTAGCCAAAAGAAGGCTGAACTCTGTGAGTTGAATGCACAAAGCACAGGGAACTTTCTGAGAATGCCTTTGTCTCGTTTCTACGTGAAGACATTTCCTTTTCCAGCATAGGCCTCAAAGCACTCCATACATCCACCTGAAGATTCTACTAAAAGAGTGTTTCCAAACTTCTCTATCAAAAGGAAGGTTCTACTCTGTGAGTTCAATGCACCCATGACCAAGACGTTTCTGAGCATGCTTCTGTCTAGTTTTTCTGTGAAGATATTTCCTTTTCCAGCCGAGGCCTCAAAGCGCTCCACATATCCACTTGCAGATTCTACCAAAAGAGTGTTTCAAAACTGCTCTTTCCAAAGGAAGCTTCAAGTCTGTGCGTTGAATGCCCTCATCGCAAAGAAGTTTCTGAGAAGGCTTCTGTCTAGTTTCTATGTGAAGATATTTCCTTTTCCAACATAGGCCTCAAAGCGCTCCAAATAAACACTTGCAGATTCTACAAAAGGAGTGTTTCAAAACTGTTCTCTCAAGAGGGACGTTCAAGTCTGTGAGTGGAACGCACTCATCACAAAGAAGTTTCTGAGAATCCATCTGTCTGGTTTCTATGTGATGATATTTCGTTTCCCAGCATTGGCCTCGAAGCGCTCCCAAGATCCTCATTCAGATGCCTCTAAAAGAGTGTTTCAAAACTTCTCTATCAAAAGGAAGGTTCAAGCCTGTGAGTTGAATGCACTCATCACACAGAAGTTTCTGAGAAGGCTTCTGTCTAGTTTCTATGTGAAGATATTTCCCTTTCCATCATAGGCCTCAAATCGCTCCAAATATCCACTTGCAGATGTTACAAAAAGGCTGTTTCCAAACGGCTCTATCAAAAGGCCGGTTCAACTCTGTGAGTTGAATGCACACATCACAAAGAAGTTTCTGAGAATGCTTCTGTCTAGTGTTTATGTGAAGATATTCCCTTTTCCAGCATAGGCCTCAAAGCCCTCCAAGTATCCACTTGCAGATTCTACACAAAGTGCGTTTCAGAACTGCTCTATCAAAAGGAAGGTTCAACCCTGTGAGTTGAATGCACACATCGCAAAGATGTTTCTGAGAATGCTTCTGTCTAGTTTTTAGGTGAAGATATTTCATTTCCCAGCAAAGGCCTCAAAACGCTCCAAATATCCACTTGCAGATTCTACAAAAGGAGTGTTTCAAAACTGCTCTTTCAAAAGGAAGGTTCAAGTCTGTGAGTTGAAGGCACTCATCACAAAGAAGTTTGTGAGAATGCTTCTGTCTACTTGGTATGTGAAGATATTTCCTCTTCCAGCACAGGCCTCCAAAAGCTCCAAACATCCCCTAGCAAATTCTGCAAAAAGAGTGTTTCAAAACTGCGCTCTCCAAAGGAAGAGTCCCCTCCGTGAGTTGAATGCATAAAGCACAGGGTAGTTTCTGAGAACGCTTCCGTCTAGTTTTTAAGGGAAGATATTTCCTTTTCCAGTGTTGGCCTCTCGGCACACCGAATATCCCCTTGAAGATTCTACTCAAAGAGAGTTTCAAAACTGCTATAGCAAAGGGGAGCTTCAGCTCTGTGAGTTGAATGCGCAGGTCACAGAGAAGTTTCTGAGAATGCTTCTCTCTAGTTTTTATGTGAAGCTATTTCCTTTTCCAGCATAGGCCTCAAAGCGTTCCAAGTATCGACTTGCAGATTCTACAAAAAGAGGGTTTCAAAGCTGTTCTATCAAAAGGAAGGTTCAACTCTGTGAGTTGAATGCAGAAAGCACAGGGAAGTCTCTGAGAATGCTTCCGTCTAGGTTCTAAGTGAAGTTATTTCCTTTTCCAGGGTAGGACTCAAAGCACTCCAAATCTCCACTTGCAGATTCTACAAAAAGAGTGTTTCAAAACTGCTCTATCAAAAGGAAGGTTCAACTCGGTGAGTTGAATGCGCACATCGGAAAAGGTTCCTGAGAATGCTTCTGTCTGGTTTTCGTGTGAAGATATTTCCTTTTCCAGCATAGGCATCAAAGCGCCCTAGTGATCCCCTTGCAGATTCCACCAAAAGAGTGTCTCAAAACTCTTCTCTCGAAAGGAAGGTTCGACTCTGTGAGTAGAAGGCACTCATCGCAAAGAAGTTTCTGAGAAGAGTTCAATCTAGTTTTCATCGTAATGTATGTTCCTTTCCACTAGATGCCGCAATCGCACCAAATATCCACTTGCAGTTTCCACAAGAAGAGTCATGCAGAACCGCTCTACGAAAAGGAATGTTCGACACTGTGAGTTCAATCCCCACGTGACAAAGAAGTTTCGGAGAATGCTTCCGTCTAGTTTGTATGTGAAGATATTTCCTTTTCCAACTCCAGCCTCAACGCGCTCCAAATATCCACTTGCGAATACTACCAAAACGGTGTTTCAAAACTGGTCTATCAAAACGAAGGTTCAACTCTGTGAGTTGAAAGCACTCACCACAAAGAAGTTTGTGAGAATGCTTCCATCTAGTTTTTATGCAACGTTATTTCCTTTTGCAGCGTAGGCCTCAAAGCGCTCCAATTATCCACTTGCAGACTCTACAAAAAGAGTGTTTCCAAACTGCTCTAGCCAAAAGAAGGCTGAACTCTGTGAGTTGAATGCACAAAGCACAGGGAACTTTCTGAGAATGCCTTTGTCTCGTTTCTACGTGAAGACATTTCCTTTTCCAGCATAGGCCTCAAAGCACTCCATACATCCACCTGAAGATTCTACTAAAAGAGTGTTTCCAAACTTCTCTATCAAAAGGAAGGGTCTACTCTGTGAGTTCAATGCACCCATGACCAAGACGTTTCTGAGCATGCTTCTGTCTAGTTTTTCTGTGAAGATATTTCCTTTTCCAGCCGAGGCCTCAAAGCGCTCCACATATCCACTTGCAGATTCTACCAAAAGAGTGTTTCAAAACTGCTCTTTCCAAAGGAAGCTTCAAGTCTGTGCGTTGAATGCCCTCATCGCAAAGAAGTTTCTGAGAAGGCTTCTGTCTAGTTTCTATGTGAAGATATTTCCTTTTCCCACATAGGCCTCAAAGCGCTCCAAATAAACACTTGCAGATTCTACAAAAGGAGTGTTTCAAAACTGTTCTCTCAAGAGGGACGTTCAAGTCTGTGAGTGGAACGCACTCATCACAAAGAAGTTTCTGAGAATCCATCTGTCTGGTTTCTATGTGATGATATTTCGTTTCCCAGCATTGGCCTCGAAGCGCTCCCAAGATCCTCATTCAGATGCCTCTAAAAGAGTGTTTCAAAACTTCTCTATCAAAAGGAAGGTTCAGGCCTGTGAGTTGAATGCACTCATCACACAGAAGTTTCTGAGAAGGCTTCTGTCTAGTTTCTATGTGAAGATATTTCCCTTTCCATCATAGGCCTCAAATCGCTCCAAATATCCACTTGCAGATGTTACAAAAAGGCTGTTTCCAAACGGCTCTATCAAAAGGCCGGTTCAACTCTGTGAGTTGAATGCACACATCACAAAGAAGTTTCTGAGAATGCTTCTGTCTAGTGTTTATGTGAAGATATTCCCTTTTCCAGCATAGGCCTCAAAGCCCTCCAAGTATCCACTTGCAGATTCTACACAAAGTGCGTTTCAGAACTGCTCTATCAAAAGGAAGGTTCAACCCTGTGAGTTGAATGCACACATCGCAAAGATGTTTCTGAGAATGCTTCTGTCTAGTTTTTAGGTGAAGATATTTCATTTCCCAGCAAAGGCCTCAAAACGCTCCAAATATCCACTTGCAGATTCTACAAAAGGAGTGTTTCAAAACTGCTCTTTCAAAAGGAAGGTTCAAGTCTGTGAGTTGAAGGCACTCATCACAAAGAAGTTTGTGAGAATGCTTCTGTCTACTTGGTATGTGAAGATATTTCCTCTTCCAGCACAGGCCTCCAAAAGCTCCAAACATCCCCTAGCAAATTCTGCAAAAAGAGTGTTTCAAAACTGCGCTCTCCAAAGGAAGAGTCCCCTCCGTGAGTTGAATGCATAAAGCACAGGGTAGTTTCTGAGAACGCTTCCGTCTAGTTTTTAAGGGAAGATATTTCCTTTTCCAGTGTTGGCCTCTCGGCACACCGAATATCCCCTTGAAGATTCTACTCAAAGAGAGTTTCAAAACTGCTATAGCAAAGGGGAGCTTCAACTCTGTGAGTTGAATGCGCAGGTCACAGAGAAGTTTCTGAGAATGCTTCTCTCTAGTTTTTATGTGAAGCTATTTCCTTTTCCAGCATAGGCCTCAAAGCGTTCCAAGTATCGACTTGCAGATTCTACAAAAAGAGGGTTTCAAAGCTGTTCTATCAAAAGGAAGGTTCAACTCTGTGAGTTGAATGCAGAAAGCACAGGGAAGTCTCTGAGAATGCTTCCGTCTAGGTTCTAAGTGAAGTTATTTCCTTTTCCAGGGTAGGACTCAAAGCACTCCAAATCTCCACTTGCAGATTCTACAAAAAGAGTGTTTCAAAACTGCTCTATCAAAAGGAAGGTTCAACTCGGTGAGTTGAATGCGCACATCGGAAAAGGTTCCTGAGAATGCTTCTGTCTGGTTTTCGTGTGAAGATATTTCCTTTTCCAGCATAGGCATCAAAGCGCCCTAGTGATCCCCTTGCAGATTCCACCAAAAGAGTGTCTCAAAACTCTTCTCTCGAAAGGAAGGTTCGACTCTGTGAGTAGAAGGCACTCATCGCAAAGAAGTTTCTGAGAAGAGTTCAATCTAGTTTTCATCGTAATGTATGTTCCTTTCCACTAGATGCCGCAATCGCACCAAATATCCACTTGCAGTTTCCACAAGAAGAGTCATGCAGAACCGCTCTACGAAAAGGAATGTTCGACACTGTGAGTTCAATCCCCACGTGACAAAGAAGTTTCGGAGAATGCTTCCGTCTAGTTTGTATGTGAAGATATTTCCTTTTCCAACTCCAGCCTCAACGCGCTCCAAATATCCACTTGCGAATACTACCAAAACGGTGTTTCAAAACTGGTCTATCAAAACGAAGGTTCAACTCTGTGAGTTGAAAGCACTCACCACAAAGAAGTTTGTGAGAATGCTTCCATCTAGTTTTTATGCAACGTTATTTCCTTTTGCAGCGTAGGCCTCAAAGCGCTCCAATTATCCACTTGCAGACTCTACAAAAAGAGTGTTTCCAAACTGCTCTAGCCAAAAGAAGGCTGAACTCTGTGAGTTGAATGCACAAAGCACAGGGAACTTTCTGAGAATGCCTTTGTCTCGTTTCTACGTGAAGACATTTCCTTTTCCAGCATAGGCCTCAAAGCACTCCATACATCCACCTGAAGATTCTACTAAAAGAGTGTTTCCAAACTTCTCTATCAAAAGGAAGGGTCTACTCTGTGAGTTCAATGCACCCATGACCAAGACGTTTCTGAGCATGCTTCTGTCTAGTTTTTCTGTGAAGATATTTCCTTTTCCAGCCGAGGCCTCAAAGCGCTCCACATATCCACTTGCAGATTCTACCAAAAGAGTGTTTCAAAACTGCTCTTTCCAAAGGAAGCTTCAAGTCTGTGCGTTGAATGCCCTCATCGCAAAGAAGTTTCTGAGAAGGCTTCTGTCTAGTTTCTATGTGAAGATATTTCCTTTTCCCACATAGGCCTCAAAGCGCTCCAAATAAACACTTGCAGATTCTACAAAAGGAGTGTTTCAAAACTGTTCTCTCAAGAGGGACGTTCAAGTCTGTGAGTGGAACGCACTCATCACAAAGAAGTTTCTGAGAATCCATCTGTCTGGTTTCTATGTGATGATATTTCGTTTCCCAGCATTGGCCTCGAAGCGCTCCCAAGATCCTCATTCAGATGCCTCTAAAAGAGTGTTTCAAAACTTCTCTATCAAAAGGAAGGTTCAGGCCTGTGAGTTGAATGCACTCATCACACAGAAGTTTCTGAGAAGGCTTCTGTCTAGTTTCTATGTGAAGATATTTCCCTTTCCATCATAGGCCTCAAATCGCTCCAAATATCCACTTGCAGATGTTACAAAAAGGCTGTTTCCAAACGGCTCTATCAAAAGGCCGGTTCAACTCTGTGAGTTGAATGCACACATCACAAAGAAGTTTCTGAGAATGCTTCTGTCTAGTGTTTATGTGAAGATATTCCCTTTTCCAGCATAGGCCTCAAAGCCCTCCAAGTATCCACTTGCAGATTCTACACAAAGTGCGTTTCAGAACTGCTCTATCAAAAGGAAGGTTCAACCCTGTGAGTTGAATGCACACATCGCAAAGATGTTTCTGAGAATGCTTCTGTCTAGTTTTTAGGTGAAGATATTTCATTTCCCAGCAAAGGCCTCAAAACGCTCCAAATATCCACTTGCAGATTCTACAAAAGGAGTGTTTCAAAACTGCTCTTTCAAAAGGAAGGTTCAAGTCTGTGAGTTGAAGGCACTCATCACAAAGAAGTTTGTGAGAATGCTTCTGTCTACTTGGTATGTGAAGATATTTCCTCTTCCAGCACAGGCCTCCAAAAGCTCCAAACATCCCCTAGCAAATTCTGCAAAAAGAGTGTTTCAAAACTGCGCTCTCCAAAGGAAGAGTCCCCTCCGTGAGTTGAATGCATAAAGCACAGGGTAGTTTCTGAGAACGCTTCCGTCTAGTTTTTAAGGGAAGATATTTCCTTTTCCAGTGTTGGCCTCTCGGCACACCGAATATCCCCTTGAAGATTCTACTCAAAGAGAGTTTCAAAACTGCTATAGCAAAGGGGAGCTTCAGCTCTGTGAGTTGAATGCGCAGGTCACAGAGAAGTTTCTGAGAATGCTTCTCTCTAGTTTTTATGTGAAGCTATTTCCTTTTCCAGCATAGGCCTCAAAGCGTTCCAAGTATCGACTTGCAGATTCTACAAAAAGAGGGTTTCAAAGCTGTTCTATCAAAAGGAAGGTTCAACTCTGTGAGTTGAATGCAGAAAGCACAGGGAAGTCTCTGAGAATGCTTCCGTCTAGGTTCTAAGTGAAGTTATTTCCTTTTCCAGGGTAGGACTCAAAGCACTCCAAATCTCCACTTGCAGATTCTACAAAAAGAGTGTTTCAAAACTGCTCTATCAAAAGGAAGGTTCAACTCGGTGAGTTGAATGCGCACATCGGAAAAGGTTCCTGAGAATGCTTCTGTCTAGTTTTCGTGTGAAGATATTTCCTTTTCCAGCATAGGCATCAAAGCGCCCTAGTGATCCCCTTGCAGATTCCACCAAAAGAGTGTCTCAAAACTCTTCTCTCGAAAGGAAGGTTCGACTCTGTGAGTAGAAGGCACTCATCGCAAAGAAGTTTCTGAGAAGAGTTCAATCTAGTTTTCATCGTAATGTATGTTCCTTTCCACTAGATGCCGCAATCGCACCAAATATCCACTTGCAGTTTCCACAAGAAGAGTCATGCAGAACCGCTCTACGAAAAGGAATGTTCAACACTGTGAGTTCAATCCCCACGTGACAAAGAAGTTTCGGAGAATGCTTCCGTCTAGTTTGTATGTGAAGATATTTCCTTTTCCAACTCCAGCCTCAACGCGCTCCAAATATCCACTTGCGAATACTACCAAAACGGTGTTTCAAAACTGGTCTATCAAAACGAAGGTTCAACTCTGTGAGTTGAAAGCACTCACCACAAAGAAGTTTGTGAGAATGCTTCCATCTAGTTTTTATGCAACGTTATTTCCTTTTGCAGCGTAGGCCTCAAAGCGCTCCAATTATCCACTTGCAGACTCTACAAAAAGAGTGTTTCCAAACTGCTCTAGCCAAAAGAAGGCTGAACTCTGTGAGTTGAATGCACAAAGCACAGGGAACTTTCTGAGAATGCCTTTGTCTCGTTTCTACGTGAAGACATTTCCTTTTCCAGCATAGGCCTCAAAGCACTCCATACATCCACCTGAAGATTCTACTAAAAGAGTGTTTCCAAACTTCTCTATCAAAAGGAAGGGTCTACTCTGTGAGTTCAATGCACCCATGACCAAGACGTTTCTGAGCATGCTTCTGTCTAGTTTTTCTGTGAAGATATTTCCTTTTCCAGCCGAGGCCTCAAAGCGCTCCACATATCCACTTGCAGATTCTACCAAAAGAGTGTTTCAAAACTGCTCTTTCCAAAGGAAGCTTCAAGTCTGTGCGTTGAATGCCCTCATCGCAAAGAAGTTTCTGAGAAGGCTTCTGTCTAGTTTCTATGTGAAGATATTTCCTTTTCCCACATAGGCCTCAAAGCGCTCCAAATAAACACTTGCAGATTCTACAAAAGGAGTGTTTCAAAACTGTTCTCTCAAGAGGGACGTTCAAGTCTGTGAGTGGAACGCACTCATCACAAAGAAGTTTCTGAGAATCCATCTGTCTGGTTTCTATGTGATGATATTTCGTTTCCCAGCATTGGCCTCGAAGCGCTCCCAAGATCCTCATTCAGATGCCTCTAAAAGAGTGTTTCAAAACTTCTCTATCAAAAGGAAGGTTCAGGCCTGTGAGTTGAATGCACTCATCACACAGAAGTTTCTGAGAAGGCTTCTGTCTAGTTTCTATGTGAAGATATTTCCCTTTCCATCATAGGCCTCAAATCGCTCCAAATATCCACTTGCAGATGTTACAAAAAGGCTGTTTCCAAACGGCTCTATCAAAAGGCCGGTTCAACTCTGTGAGTTGAATGCACACATCACAAAGAAGTTTCTGAGAATGCTTCTGTCTAGTGTTTATGTGAAGATATTCCCTTTTCCAGCATAGGCCTCAAAGCCCTCCAAGTATCCACTTGCAGATTCTACACAAAGTGCGTTTCAGAACTGCTCTATCAAAAGGAAGGTTCAACCCTGTGAGTTGAATGCACACATCGCAAAGATGTTTCTGAGAATGCTTCTGTCTAGTTTTTAGGTGAAGATATTTCATTTCCCAGCAAAGGCCTCAAAACGCTCCAAATATCCACTTGCAGATTCTACAAAAGGAGTGTTTCAAAACTGCTCTTTCAAAAGGAAGGTTCAAGTCTGTGAGTTGAAGGCACTCATCACAAAGAAGTTTGTGAGAATGCTTCTGTCTACTTGGTATGTGAAGATATTTCCTCTTCCAGCACAGGCCTCCAAAAGCTCCAAACATCCCCTAGCAAATTCTGCAAAAAGAGTGTTTCAAAACTGCGCTCTCCAAAGGAAGAGTCCCCTCCGTGAGTTGAATGCATAAAGCACAGGGTAGTTTCTGAGAACGCTTCCGTCTAGTTTTTAAGGGAAGATATTTCCTTTTCCAGTGTTGGCCTCTCGGCACACCGAATATCCCCTTGAAGATTCTACTCAAAGAGAGTTTCAAAACTGCTATAGCAAAGGGGAGCTTCAACTCTGTGAGTTGAATGCGCAGGTCACAGAGAAGTTTCTGAGAATGCTTCTCTCTAGTTTTTATGTGAAGCTATTTCCTTTTCCAGCATAGGCCTCAAAGCGTTCCAAGTATCGACTTGCAGATTCTACAAAAAGAGGGTTTCAAAGCTGTTCTATCAAAAGGAAGGTTCAACTCTGTGAGTTGAATGCAGAAAGCACAGGGAAGTCTCTGAGAATGCTTCCGTCTAGGTTCTAAGTGAAGTTATTTCCTTTTCCAGGGTAGGACTCAAAGCACTCCAAATCTCCACTTGCAGATTCTACAAAAAGAGTGTTTCAAAACTGCTCTATCAAAAGGAAGGTTCAACTCGGTGAGTTGAATGCGCACATCGGAAAAGGTTCCTGAGAATGCTTCTGTCTGGTTTTCGTGTGAAGATATTTCCTTTTCCAGCATAGGCATCAAAGCGCCCTAGTGATCCCCTTGCAGATTCCACCAAAAGAGTGTCTCAAAACTCTTCTCTCGAAAGGAAGGTTCGACTCTGTGAGTAGAAGGCACTCATCGCAAAGAAGTTTCTGAGAAGAGTTCAATCTAGTTTTCATCGTAATGTATGTTCCTTTCCACTAGATGCCGCAATCGCACCAAATATCCACTTGCAGTTTCCACAAGAAGAGTCATGCAGAACCGCTCTACGAAAAGGAATGTTCGACACTGTGAGTTCAATCCCCACGTGACAAAGAAGTTTCGGAGAATGCTTCCGTCTAGTTTGTATGTGAAGATATTTCCTTTTCCAACTCCAGCCTCAACGCGCTCCAAATATCCACTTGCGAATACTACCAAAACGGTGTTTCAAAACTGGTCTATCAAAACGAAGGTTCAACTCTGTGAGTTGAAAGCACTCACCACAAAGAAGTTTGTGAGAATGCTTCCATCTAGTTTTTATGCAACGTTATTTCCTTTTGCAGCGTAGGCCTCAAAGCGCTCCAATTATCCACTTGCAGACTCTACAAAAAGAGTGTTTCCAAACTGCTCTAGCCAAAAGAAGGCTGAACTCTGTGAGTTGAATGCACAAAGCACAGGGAACTTTCTGAGAATGCCTTTGTCTCGTTTCTACGTGAAGACATTTCCTTTTCCAGCATAGGCCTCAAAGCACTCCATACATCCACCTGAAGATTCTACTAAAAGAGTGTTTCCAAACTTCTCTATCAAAAGGAAGGGTCTACTCTGTGAGTTCAATGCACCCATGACCAAGACGTTTCTGAGCATGCTTCTGTCTAGTTTTTCTGTGAAGATATTTCCTTTTCCAGCCGAGGCCTCAAAGCGCTCCACATATCCACTTGCAGATTCTACCAAAAGAGTGTTTCAAAACTGCTCTTTCCAAAGGAAGCTTCAAGTCTGTGCGTTGAATGCCCTCATCGCAAAGAAGTTTCTGAGAAGGCTTCTGTCTAGTTTCTATGTGAAGATATTTCCTTTTCCCACATAGGCCTCAAAGCGCTCCAAATAAACACTTGCAGATTCTACAAAAGGAGTGTTTCAAAACTGTTCTCTCAAGAGGGACGTTCAAGTCTGTGAGTGGAACGCACTCATCACAAAGAAGTTTCTGAGAATCCATCTGTCTGGTTTCTATGTGATGATATTTCGTTTCCCAGCATTGGCCTCGAAGCGCTCCCAAGATCCTCATTCAGATGCCTCTAAAAGAGTGTTTCAAAACTTCTCTATCAAAAGGAAGGTTCAGGCCTGTGAGTTGAATGCACTCATCACACAGAAGTTTCTGAGAAGGCTTCTGTCTAGTTTCTATGTGAAGATATTTCCCTTTCCATCATAGGCCTCAAATCGCTCCAAATATCCACTTGCAGATGTTACAAAAAGGCTGTTTCCAAACGGCTCTATCAAAAGGCCGGTTCAACTCTGTGAGTTGAATGCACACATCACAAAGAAGTTTCTGAGAATGCTTCTGTCTAGTGTTTATGTGAAGATATTCCCTTTTCCAGCATAGGCCTCAAAGCCCTCCAAGTATCCACTTGCAGATTCTACACAAAGTGCGTTTCAGAACTGCTCTATCAAAAGGAAGGTTCAACCCTGTGAGTTGAATGCACACATCGCAAAGATGTTTCTGAGAATGCTTCTGTCTAGTTTTTAGGTGAAGATATTTCATTTCCCAGCAAAGGCCTCAAAACGCTCCAAATATCCACTTGCAGATTCTACAAAAGGAGTGTTTCAAAACTGCTCTTTCAAAAGGAAGGTTCAAGTCTGTGAGTTGAAGGCACTCATCACAAAGAAGTTTGTGAGAATGCTTCTGTCTACTTGGTATGTGAAGATATTTCCTCTTCCAGCACAGGCCTCCAAAAGCTCCAAACATCCCCTAGCAAATTCTGCAAAAAGAGTGTTTCAAAACTGCGCTCTCCAAAGGAAGAGTCCCCTCCGTGAGTTGAATGCATAAAGCACAGGGTAGTTTCTGAGAACGCTTCCGTCTAGTTTTTAAGGGAAGATATTTCCTTTTCCAGTGTTGGCCTCTCGGCACACCGAATATCCCCTTGAAGATTCTACTCAAAGAGAGTTTCAAAACTGCTATAGCAAAGGGGAGCTTCAGCTCTGTGAGTTGAATGCGCAGGTCACAGAGAAGTTTCTGAGAATGCTTCTCTCTAGTTTTTATGTGAAGCTATTTCCTTTTCCAGCATAGGCCTCAAAGCGTTCCAAGTATCGACTTGCAGATTCTACAAAAAGAGGGTTTCAAAGCTGTTCTATCAAAAGGAAGGTTCAACTCTGTGAGTTGAATGCAGAAAGCACAGGGAAGTCTCTGAGAATGCTTCCGTCTAGGTTCTAAGTGAAGTTATTTCCTTTTCCAGGGTAGGACTCAAAGCACTCCAAATCTCCACTTGCAGATTCTACAAAAAGAGTGTTTCAAAACTGCTCTATCAAAAGGAAGGTTCAACTCGGTGAGTTGAATGCGCACATCGGAAAAGGTTCCTGAGAATGCTTCTGTCTGGTTTTCGTGTGAAGATATTTCCTTTTCCAGCATAGGCATCAAAGCGCCCTAGTGATCCCCTTGCAGATTCCACCAAAAGAGTGTCTCAAAACTCTTCTCTCGAAAGGAAGGTTCGACTCTGTGAGTAGAAGGCACTCATCGCAAAGAAGTTTCTGAGAAGAGTTCAATCTAGTTTTCATCGTAATGTATGTTCCTTTCACTAGATGCCGCAATCGCACCAAATATCCACTTGCAGTTTCCACAAGAAGAGTCATGCAGAACCGCTCTACGAAAAGGAATGTTCAACACTGTGAGTTCAATCCCCACGTGACAAAGAAGTTTCGGAGAATGCTTCCGTCTAGTTTGTATGTGAAGATATTTCCTTTTCCAACTCCAGCCTCAACGCGCTCCAAATATCCACTTGCGAATACTACCAAAACGGTGTTTCAAAACTGGTCTATCAAAACGAAGGTTCAACTCTGTGAGTTGAAAGCACTCACCACAAAGAAGTTTGTGAGAATGCTTCCATCTAGTTTTTATGCAATGTTATTTCCTTTTGCAGCGTAGGCCTCAAAGCGCTCCGGTTATCCACTTGCAGACTCTACAAAAAGAGTGTTTCCAAACTGCTCTAGCCAAAAGAAGGCTGAACTCTGTGAGTTGAATGCACAAAGCACAGGGAACTTTCTGAGAATGCCTTTGTCTCGTTTCTACGTGAAGACATTTCCTTTTCCAGCATAGGCGTCAAAGCACTCCATACATCCACCTGAAGATTCTACTAAAAGAGTGTTTCCAAACTTCTCTATCAAAAGGAAGGTTCTACCCTGTGAGTTCAATGCACCCATGACCAAGACGTTTCTGAGCATGCTTCTGTCTAGTTTTTCTGTGAAGATATTTCCTTTTCCAGCCGAGTCCTCAAAGCACTCCACATATCCACTTGCAGATTCTACCAAAAGTGTGTTTCAAAACTGCTCTCTCCAAAGGAAGCTTCAAGTCTGTGCGTTGAATGCCCTCATCGCAAAGAAGTTTCTGAGAATGCTTCTGTCTAGTTTGTATGTGAAGATATTTCCTTTTCCAACATAGGCCTCAAAGCGCTCCAAATAAACACTTGCAGATTCTACAAAAGGAGTGTTTCAAAACTGTTCTCTCAAGAGGGACGTTCAAGTCTGTGAGTGGAACGCACTCATCACAAAGAAGTTTCTGAGAATCCATCTGTCTGGTTTCTATGTGATGATATTTCGTTTCCCAGCATTGGCCTCGAAGCGCTCCCAAGATCCTCATTCAGATGCCTCTAAAAGAGTGTTTCAAAACTTCTCTATCAAAAGGAAGGTTCAAGCCTGTGAGTTGAATGCACTCATCACACAGAAGTTTCTGAGAAGGCTTCTGTCTAGTTTCTATGTGAAGATATTTCCCTTTCCATCATAGGCCTCAAATCGCTCCAAATATCCACTTGCAGATGTTACAAAAAGGCTGTTTCCAAACGGCTCTATCAAAAGGCCGGTTCAACTCTGTGAGTTGAATGCACACATCACAAAGAAGTTTCTGAGAATGCTTCTGTCTAGTGTTTATGTGAAGATATTCCCTTTTCCAGCATAGGCCTCAAAGCCCTCCAAGTATCCACTTGCAGATTCTACACAAAGTGCGTTTCAGAACTGCTCTATCAAAAGGAAGGTTCAACCCTGTGAGTTGAATGCACACATCGCAAAGATGTTTCTGAGAATGCTTCTGTCTAGTTTTTAGGTGAAGATATTTCATTTCCCAGCAAAGGCCTCAAAACGCTCCAAATATCCACTTGCAGATTCTACAAAAGGAGTGTTTCAAAACTGCTCTTTCAAAAGGAAGGTTCAAGTCTGTGAGTTGAAGGCACTCATCACAAAGAAGTTTGTGAGAATGCTTCTGTCTACTTGGTATGTGAAGATATTTCCTCTTCCAGCACAGGCCTCCAAAAGCTCCAAACATCCCCTAGCAAATTCTGCAAAAAGAGTGTTTCAAAACTGCGCTCTCCAAAGGAAGAGTCCCCTCCGTGAGTTGAATGCATAAAGCACAGGGTAGTTTCTGAGAACGCTTCCGTCTAGTTTTTAAGGGAAGATATTTCCTTTTCCAGTGTTGGCCTCTCGGCACACCGAATATCCCCTTGAAGATTCTACTCAAAGAGAGTTTCAAAACTGCTATAGCAAAGGGGAGCTTCAGCTCTGTGAGTTGAATGCGCAGGTCACAGAGAAGTTTCTGAGAATGCTTCTCTCTAGTTTTTATGTGAAGCTATTTCCTTTTCCAGCATAGGCCTCAAAGCGTTCCAAGTATCGACTTGCAGATTCTACAAAAAGAGGGTTTCAAAGCTGTTCTATCAAAAGGAAGGTTCAACTCTGTGAGTTGAATGCAGAAAGCACAGGGAAGTCTCTGAGAATGCTTCCGTCTAGGTTCTAAGTGAAGTTATTTCCTTTTCCAGGGTAGGACTCAAAGCACTCCAAATCTCCACTTGCAGATTCTACAAAAAGAGTGTTTCAAAACTGCTCTATCAAAAGGAAGGTTCAACTCGGTGAGTTGAATGCGCACATCGGAAAAGGTTCCTGAGAATGCTTCTGTCTGGTTTTCGTGTGAAGATATTTCCTTTTCCAGCATAGGCATCAAAGCGCCCTAGTGATCCCCTTGCAGATTCCACCAAAAGAGTGTCTCAAAACTCTTCTCTCGAAAGGAAGGTTCGACTCTGTGAGTAGAAGGCACTCATCGCAAAGAAGTTTCTGAGAAGAGTTCAATCTAGTTTTCATCGTAATGTATGTTCCTTTCCACTAGATGCCGCAATCGCACCAAATATCCACTTGCAGTTTCCACAAGAAGAGTCATGCAGAACCGCTCTACGAAAAGGAATGTTCAACACTGTGAGTTCAATCCCCACGTGACAAAGAAGTTTCGGAGAATGCTTCCGTCTAGTTTGTATGTGAAGATATTTCCTTTTCCAACTCCAGCCTCAACGCGCTCCAAATATCCACTTGCGAATACTACCAAAACGGTGTTTCAAAACTGGTCTATCAAAACGAAGGTTCAACTCTGTGAGTTGAAAGCACTCACCACAAAGAAGTTTGTGAGAATGCTTCCATCTAGTTTTTATGCAATGTTATTTCCTTTTGCAGCGTAGGCCTCAAAGCGCTCCAATTATCCACTTGCAGACTCTACAAAAAGAGTGTTTCCAAACTGCTCTAGCCAAAAGAAGGCTGAACTCTGTGAGTTGAATGCACAAAGCACAGGGAACTTTCTGAGAATGCCTTTGTCTCGTTTCTACGTGAAGACATTTCCTTTTCCAGCATAGGCCTCAAAGCACTCCATACATCCACCTGAAGATTCTACTAAAAGAGTGTTTCCAAACTTCTCTATCAAAAGGAAGGTTCTACTCTGTGAGTTCAATGCACCCATGACCAAGACGTTTCTGAGCATGCTTCTGTCTAGTTTTTCTGTGAAGATATTTCCTTTTCCAGCCGAGGCCTCAAAGCGCTCCACATATCCACTTGCAGATTCTACCAAAAGAGTGTTTCAAAACTGCTCTTTCCAAAGGAAGCTTCAAGTCTGTGCGTTGAATGCCCTCATCGCAAAGAAGTTTCTGAGAAGGCTTCTGTCTAGTTTCTATGTGAAGATATTTCCTTTTCCAACATAGGCCTCAAAGCGCTCCAAATAAACACTTGCAGATTCTACAAAAGGAGTGTTTCAAAACTGTTCTCTCAAGAGGGACGTTCAAGTCTGTGAGTGGAACGCACTCATCACAAAGAAGTTTCTGAGAATCCATCTGTCTGGTTTCTATGTGATGATATTTCGTTTCCCAGCATTGGCCTCGAAGCGCTCCCAAGATCCTCATTCAGATGCCTCTAAAAGAGTGTTTCAAAACTTCTCTATCAAAAGGAAGGTTCAAGCCTGTGAGTTGAATGCACTCATCACACAGAAGTTTCTGAGAAGGCTTCTGTCTAGTTTCTATGTGAAGATATTTCCCTTTCCATCATAGGCCTCAAATCGCTCCAAATATCCACTTGCAGATGTTACAAAAAGGCTGTTTCCAAACGGCTCTATCAAAAGGCCGGTTCAACTCTGTGAGTTGAATGCACACATCACAAAGAAGTTTCTGAGAATGCTTCTGTCTAGTGTTTATGTGAAGATATTCCCTTTTCCAGCATAGGCCTCAAAGCCCTCCAAGTATCCACTTGCAGATTCTACACAAAGTGCGTTTCAGAACTGCTCTATCAAAAGGAAGGTTCAACCCTGTGAGTTGAATGCACACATCGCAAAGATGTTTCTGAGAATGCTTCTGTCTAGTTTTTAGGTGAAGATATTTCATTTCCCAGCAAAGGCCTCAAAACGCTCCAAATATCCACTTGCAGATTCTACAAAAGGAGTGTTTCAAAACTGCTCTTTCAAAAGGAAGGTTCAAGTCTGTGAGTTGAAGGCACTCATCACAAAGAAGTTTGTGAGAATGCTTCTGTCTACTTGGTATGTGAAGATATTTCCTCTTCCAGCACAGGCCTCCAAAAGCTCCAAACATCCCCTAGCAAATTCTGCAAAAAGAGTGTTTCAAAACTGCGCTCTCCAAAGGAAGAGTCCCCTCCGTGAGTTGAATGCATAAAGCACAGGGTAGTTTCTGAGAACGCTTCCGTCTAGTTTTTAAGGGAAGATATTTCCTTTTCCAGTGTTGGCCTCTCGGCACACCGAATATCCCCTTGAAGATTCTACTCAAAGAGAGTTTCAAAACTGCTATAGCAAAGGGGAGCTTCAACTCTGTGAGTTGAATGCGCAGGTCACAGAGAAGTTTCTGAGAATGCTTCTCTCTAGTTTTTATGTGAAGCTATTTCCTTTTCCAGCATAGGCCTCAAAGCGTTCCAAGTATCGACTTGCAGATTCTACAAAAAGAGCGTTTCAAAGCTGTTCTATCAAAAGGAAGGTTCAACTCTGTGAGTTGAATGCAGAAAGCACAGGGAAGTCTCTGAGAATGCTTCCGTCTAGGTTCTAAGTGAAGTTATTTCCTTTTCCAGGGTAGGACTCAAAGCACTCCAAATCTCCACTTGCAGATTCTACAAAAAGAGTGTTTCAAAACTGCTCTATCAAAAGGAAGGTTCAACTCGGTGAGTTGAATGCGCACATCGGAAAAGGTTCCTGAGAATGCTTCTGTCTGGTTTTCGTGTGAAGATATTTCCTTTTCCAGCATAGGCATCAAAGCGCCCTAGTGATCCCCTTGCAGATTCCACCAAAAGAGTGTCTCAAAACTCTTCTCTCGAAAGGAAGGTTCGACTCTGTGAGTAGAAGGCACTCATCGCAAAGAAGTTTCTGAGAAGAGTTCAATCTAGTTTTCATCGTAATGTATGTTCCTTTCCACTAGATGCCGCAATCGCACCAAATATCCACTTGCAGTTTCCACAAGAAGAGTCATGCAGAACCGCTCTACGAAAAGGAATGTTCAACACTGTGAGTTCAATCCCCACGTGACAAAGAAGTTTCGGAGAATGCTTCCGTCTAGTTTGTATGTGAAGATATTTCCTTTTCCAACTCCAGCCTCAACGCGCTCCAAATATCCACTTGCGAATACTACCAAAACGGTGTTTCAAAACTGGTCTATCAAAACGAAGGTTCAACTCTGTGAGTTGAAAGCACTCACCACAAAGAAGTTTGTGAGAATGCTTCCATCTAGTTTTTATGCAATGTTATTTCCTTTTGCAGCGTAGGCCTCAAAGCGCTCCAATTATCCACTTGCAGACTCTACAAAAAGAGTGTTTCCAAACTGCTCTAGCCAAAAGAAGGCTGAACTCTGTGAGTTGAATGCACAAAGCACAGGGAACTTTCTGAGAATGCCTTTGTCTCGTTTCTACGTGAAGACATTTCCTTTTCCAGCATAGGCCTCAAAGCACTCCATACATCCACCTGAAGATTCTACTAAAAGAGTGTTTCCAAACTTCTCTATCAAAAGGAAGGTTCTACTCTGTGAGTTCAATGCACCCATGACCAAGACGTTTCTGAGCATGCTTCTGTCTAGTTTTTCTGTGAAGATATTTCCTTTTCCAGCCGAGGCCTCAAAGCGCTCCACATATCCACTTGCAGATTCTACCAAAAGAGTGTTTCAAAACTGCTCTTTCCAAAGGAAGCTTCAAGTCTGTGCGTTGAATGCCCTCATCGCAAAGAAGTTTCTGAGAAGGCTTCTGTCTAGTTTCTATGTGAAGATATTTCCTTTTCCAACATAGGCCTCAAAGCGCTCCAAATAAACACTTGCAGATTCTACAAAAGGAGTGTTTCAAAACTGTTCTCTCAAGAGGGACGTTCAAGTCTGTGAGTGGAACGCACTCATCACAAAGAAGTTTCTGAGAATCCATCTGTCTGGTTTCTATGTGATGATATTTCGTTTCCCAGCATTGGCCTCGAAGCGCTCCCAAGATCCTCATTCAGATGCCTCTAAAAGAGTGTTTCAAAACTTCTCTATCAAAAGGAAGGTTCAAGCCTGTGAGTTGAATGCACTCATCACACAGAAGTTTCTGAGAAGGCTTCTGTCTAGTTTCTATGTGAAGATATTTCCCTTTCCATCATAGGCCTCAAATCGCTCCAAATATCCACTTGCAGATGTTACAAAAAGGCTGTTTCCAAACGGCTCTATCAAAAGGCCGGTTCAACTCTGTGAGTTGAATGCACACATCACAAAGAAGTTTCTGAGAATGCTTCTGTCTAGTGTTTATGTGAAGATATTCCCTTTTCCAGCATAGGCCTCAAAGCCCTCCAAGTATCCACTTGCAGATTCTACACAAAGTGCGTTTCAGAACTGCTCTATCAAAAGGAAGGTTCAACCCTGTGAGTTGAATGCACACATCGCAAAGATGTTTCTGAGAATGCTTCTGTCTAGTTTTTAGGTGAAGATATTTCATTTCCCAGCAAAGGCCTCAAAACGCTCCAAATATCCACTTGCAGATTCTACAAAAGGAGTGTTTCAAAACTGCTCTTTCAAAAGGAAGGTTCAAGTCTGTGAGTTGAAGGCACTCATCACAAAGAAGTTTGTGAGAATGCTTCTGTCTACTTGGTATGTGAAGATATTTCCTCTTCCAGCACAGGCCTCCAAAAGCTCCAAACATCCCCTAGCAAATTCTGCAAAAAGAGTGTTTCAAAACTGCGCTCTCCAAAGGAAGAGTCCCCTCCGTGAGTTGAATGCATAAAGCACAGGGTAGTTTCTGAGAACGCTTCCGTCTAGTTTTTAAGGGAAGATATTTCCTTTTCCAGTGTTGGCCTCTCGGCACACCGAATATCCCCTTGAAGATTCTACTCAAAGAGAGTTTCAAAACTGCTATAGCAAAGGGGAGCTTCAGCTCTGTGAGTTGAATGCGCAGGTCACAGAGAAGTTTCTGAGAATGCTTCTCTCTAGTTTTTATGTGAAGCTATTTCCTTTTCCAGCATAGGCCTCAAAGCGTTCCAAGTATCGACTTGCAGATTCTACAAAAAGAGGGTTTCAAAGCTGTTCTATCAAAAGGAAGGTTCAACTCTGTGAGTTGAATGCAGAAAGCACAGGGAAGTCTCTGAGAATGCTTCCGTCTAGGTTCTAAGTGAAGTTATTTCCTTTTCCAGGGTAGGACTCAAAGCACTCCAAATCTCCACTTGCAGATTCTACAAAAAGAGTGTTTCAAAACTGCTCTATCAAAAGGAAGGTTCAACTCGGTGAGTTGAATGCGCACATCGGAAAAGGTTCCTGAGAATGCTTCTGTCTGGTTTTCGTGTGAAGATATTTCCTTTTCCAGCATAGGCATCAAAGCGCCCTAGTGATCCCCTTGCAGATTCCACCAAAAGAGTGTCTCAAAACTCTTCTCTCGAAAGGAAGGTTCGACTCTGTGAGTAGAAGGCACTCATCGCAAAGAAGTTTCTGAGAAGAGTTCAATCTAGTTTTCATCGTAATGTATGTTCCTTTCCACTAGATGCCGCAATCGCACCAAATATCCACTTGCAGTTTCCACAAGAAGAGTCATGCAGAACCGCTCTACGAAAAGGAATGTTCAACACTGTGAGTTCAATCCCCACGTGACAAAGAAGTTTCGGAGAATGCTTCCGTCTAGTTTGTATGTGAAGATATTTCCTTTTCCAACTCCAGCCTCAACGCGCTCCAAATATCCACTTGCGAATACTACCAAAACGGTGTTTCAAAACTGGTCTATCAAAACGAAGGTTCAACTCTGTGAGTTGAAAGCACTCACCACAAAGAAGTTTGTGAGAATGCTTCCATCTAGTTTTTATGCAATGTTATTTCCTTTTGCAGCGTAGGCCTCAAAGCGCTCCAGTTATCCACTTGCAGACTCTACAAAAAGAGTGTTTCCAAACTGCTCTAGCCAAAAGAAGGCTGAACTCTGTGAGTTGAATGCACAAAGCACAGGGAACTTTCTGAGAATGCCTTTGTCTCGTTTCTACGTGAAGACATTTCCTTTTCCAGCATAGGCGTCAAAGCACTCCATACATCCACCTGAAGATTCTACTAAAAGAGTGTTTCCAAACTTCTCTATCAAAAGGAAGGTTCTACCCTGTGAGTTCAATGCACACATGACCAAGACGTTTCTGAGCATGCTTCTGTCTAGTTTTTCTGTGAAGATATTTCCTTTTCCAGCCGAGTCCTCAAAGCACTCCACATATCCACTTGCAGATTCTACCAAAAGTGTGTTTCAAAACTGCTCTCTCCAAAGGAAGCTTAAAGTCTGTGCGTTGAATGCCCTCATCGCAAAGAAGTTTCTGAGAATGCTTCTGTCTAGTTTGTATGTGAAGATATTTCCTTTTCCAACATAGGCCTCAAAGCGCTCCAAATAAACACTTGCAGATTCTACAAAAGGAGTGTTTCAAAACTGTTCTCTCAAGAGGGACGTTCAAGTCTGTGAGTGGAACGCACTCATCACAAAGAAGTTTCTGAGAATCCATCTGTCTAGTTTCTATGTGATGATATTTCGTTTCCCAGCATTGGCCTCGAAGCGCTCCCAAGATCCTCATTCAGATGCCTCTAAAAGAGTGTTTCAAAACTTCTCTATCAAAAGGAAGGTTCAAGCCTGTGAGTTGAATGCACTCATCACACAGAAGTTTCTGAGAAGGCTTCTGTCTAGTTTCTATGTGAAGATATTTCCCTTTCCATCATAGGCCTCAAATCGCTCCAAATATCCACTTGCAGATGTTACAAAAAGGCTGTTTCCAAACGGCTCTATCAAAAGGCCGGTTCAACTCTGTGAGTTGAATGCACACATCACAAAGAAGTTTCTGAGAATGCTTCTGTCTAGTGTTTATGTGAAGATATTCCCTTTTCCAGCATAGGCCTCAAAGCCCTCCAAGTATCCACTTGCAGATTCTACACAAAGTGCGTTTCAGAACTGCTCTATCAAAAGGAAGGTTCAACCCTGTGAGTTGAATGCACACATCGCAAAGATGTTTCTGAGAATGCTTCTGTCTAGTTTTTAGGTGAAGATATTTCATTTCCCAGCAAAGGCCTCAAAACGCTCCAAATATCCACTTGCAGATTCTACAAAAGGAGTGTTTCAAAACTGCTCTTTCAAAAGGAAGGTTCAAGTCTGTGAGTTGAAGGCACTCATCACAAAGAAGTTTGTGAGAATGCTTCTGTCTACTTGGTATGTGAAGATATTTCCTCTTCCAGCACAGGCCTCCAAAAGCTCCAAACATCCCCTAGCAAATTCTGCAAAAAGAGTGTTTCAAAACTGCGCTCTCCAAAGGAAGAGTCCCCTCCGTGAGTTGAATGCATAAAGCACAGGGTAGTTTCTGAGAACGCTTCCGTCTAGTTTTTAAGGGAAGATATTTCCTTTTCCAGTGTTGGCCTCTCGGCACACCGAATATCCCCTTGAAGATTCTACTCAAAGAGAGTTTCAAAACTGCTATAGCAAAGGGGAGCTTCAACTCTGTGAGTTGAATGCGCAGGTCACAGAGAAGTTTCTGAGAATGCTTCTCTCTAGTTTTTATGTGAAGCTATTTCCTTTTCCAGCATAGGCCTCAAAGCGTTCCAAGTATCGACTTGCAGATTCTACAAAAAGAGGGTTTCAAAGCTGTTCTATCAAAAGGAAGGTTCAACTCTGTGAGTTGAATGCAGAAAGCACAGGGAAGTCTCTGAGAATGCTTCCGTCTAGGTTCTAAGTGAAGTTATTTCCTTTTCCAGGGTAGGACTCAAAGCACTCCAAATCTCCACTTGCAGATTCTACAAAAAGAGTGTTTCAAAACTGCTCTATCAAAAGGAAGGTTCAACTCGGTGAGTTGAATGCGCACATCGGAAAAGGTTCCTGAGAATGCTTCTGTCTGGTTTTCGTGTGAAGATATTTCCTTTTCCAGCATAGGCATCAAAGCGCCCTAGTGATCCCCTTGCAGATTCCACCAAAAGAGTGTCTCAAAACTCTTCTCTCGAAAGGAAGGTTCGACTCTGTGAGTAGAAGGCACTCATCGCAAAGAAGTTTCTGAGAAGAGTTCAATCTAGTTTTCATCGTAATGTATGTTCCTTTCCACTAGATGCCGCAATCGCACCAAATATCCACTTGCAGTTTCCACAAGAAGAGTCATGCAGAACCGCTCTACGAAAAGGAATGTTCAACACTGTGAGTTCAATCCCCACGTGACAAAGAAGTTTCGGAGAATGCTTCCGTCTAGTTTGTATGTGAAGATATTTCCTTTTCCAACTCCAGCCTCAACGCGCTCCAAATATCCACTTGCGAATACTACCAAAACGGTGTTTCAAAACTGGTCTATCAAAACGAAGGTTCAACTCTGTGAGTTGAAAGCACTCACCACAAAGAAGTTTGTGAGAATGCTTCCATCTAGTTTTTATGCAATGTTATTTCCTTTTGCAGCGTAGGCCTCAAAGCGCTCCAATTATCCACTTGCAGACTCTACAAAAAGAGTGTTTCCAAACTGCTCTAGCCAAAAGAAGGCTGAACTCTGTGAGTTGAATGCACAAAGCACAGGGAACTTTCTGAGAATGCCTTTGTCTCGTTTCTACGTGAAGACATTTCCTTTTCCAGCATAGGCCTCAAAGCACTCCATACATCCACCTGAAGATTCTACTAAAAGAGTGTTTCCAAACTTCTCTATCAAAAGGAAGGTTCTACTCTGTGAGTTCAATGCACCCATGACCAAGACGTTTCTGAGCATGCTTCTGTCTAGTTTTTCTGTGAAGATATTTCCTTTTCCAGCCGAGGCCTCAAAGCGCTCCACATATCCACTTGCAGATTCTACCAAAAGAGTGTTTCAAAACTGCTCTTTCCAAAGGAAGCTTCAAGTCTGTGCGTTGAATGCCCTCATCGCAAAGAAGTTTCTGAGAAGGCTTCTGTCTAGTTTCTATGTGAAGATATTTCCTTTTCCAACATAGGCCTCAAAGCGCTCCAAATAAACACTTGCAGATTCTACAAAAGGAGTGTTTCAAAACTGTTCTCTCAAGAGGGACGTTCAAGTCTGTGAGTGGAACGCACTCATCACAAAGAAGTTTCTGAGAATCCATCTGTCTGGTTTCTATGTGATGATATTTCGTTTCCCAGCATTGGCCTCGAAGCGCTCCCAAGATCCTCATTCAGATGCCTCTAAAAGAGTGTTTCAAAACTTCTCTATCAAAAGGAAGGTTCAAGCCTGTGAGTTGAATGCACTCATCACACAGAAGTTTCTGAGAAGGCTTCTGTCTAGTTTCTATGTGAAGATATTTCCCTTTCCATCATAGGCCTCAAATCGCTCCAAATATCCACTTGCAGATGTTACAAAAAGGCTGTTTCCAAACGGCTCTATCAAAAGGCCGGTTCAACTCTGTGAGTTGAATGCACACATCACAAAGAAGTTTCTGAGAATGCTTCTGTCTAGTGTTTATGTGAAGATATTCCCTTTTCCAGCATAGGCCTCAAAGCCCTCCAAGTATCCACTTGCAGATTCTACACAAAGTGCGTTTCAGAACTGCTCTATCAAAAGGAAGGTTCAACCCTGTGAGTTGAATGCACACATCGCAAAGATGTTTCTGAGAATGCTTCTGTCTAGTTTTTAGGTGAAGATATTTCATTTCCCAGCAAAGGCCTCAAAACGCTCCAAATATCCACTTGCAGATTCTACAAAAGGAGTGTTTCAAAACTGCTCTTTCAAAAGGAAGGTTCAAGTCTGTGAGTTGAAGGCACTCATCACAAAGAAGTTTGTGAGAATGCTTCTGTCTACTTGGTATGTGAAGATATTTCCTCTTCCAGCACAGGCCTCCAAAAGCTCCAAACATCCCCTAGCAAATTCTGCAAAAAGAGTGTTTCAAAACTGCGCTCTCCAAAGGAAGAGTCCCCTCCGTGAGTTGAATGCATAAAGCACAGGGTAGTTTCTGAGAACGCTTCCGTCTAGTTTTTAAGGGAAGATATTTCCTTTTCCAGTGTTGGCCTCTCGGCACACCGAATATCCCCTTGAAGATTCTACTCAAAGAGAGTTTCAAAACTGCTATAGCAAAGGGGAGCTTCAACTCTGTGAGTTGAATGCGCAGGTCACAGAGAAGTTTCTGAGAATGCTTCTCTCTAGTTTTTATGTGAAGCTATTTCCTTTTCCAGCATAGGCCTCAAAGCGTTCCAAGTATCGACTTGCAGATTCTACAAAAAGAGGGTTTCAAAGCTGTTCTATCAAAAGGAAGGTTCAACTCTGTGAGTTGAATGCAGAAAGCACAGGGAAGTCTCTGAGAATGCTTCCGTCTAGGTTCTAAGTGAAGTTATTTCCTTTTCCAGGGTAGGACTCAAAGCACTCCAAATCTCCACTTGCAGATTCTACAAAAAGAGTGTTTCAAAACTGCTCTATCAAAAGGAAGGTTCAACTCGGTGAGTTGAATGCGCACATCGGAAAAGGTTCCTGAGAATGCTTCTGTCTAGTTTTCGTGTGAAGATATTTCCTTTTCCAGCATAGGCATCAAAGCGCCCTAGTGATCCCCTTGCAGATTCCACCAAAAGAGTGTCTCAAAACTCTTCTCTCGAAAGGAAGGTTCGACTCTGTGAGTAGAAGGCACTCATCGCAAAGAAGTTTCTGAGAAGAGTTCAATCTAGTTTTCATCGTAATGTATGTTCCTTTCCACTAGATGCCGCAATCGCACCAAATATCCACTTGCAGTTTCCACAAGAAGAGTCATGCAGAACCGCTCTACGAAAAGGAATGTTCAACACTGTGAGTTCAATCCCCACGTGACAAAGAAGTTTCGGAGAATGCTTCCGTCTAGTTTGTATGTGAAGATATTTCCTTTTCCAACTCCAGCCTCAACGCGCTCCAAATATCCACTTGCGAATACTACCAAAACGGTGTTTCAAAACTGGTCTATCAAAACGAAGGTTCAACTCTGTGAGTTGAAAGCACTCACCACAAAGAAGTTTGTGAGAATGCTTCCATCTAGTTTTTATGCAATGTTATTTCCTTTTGCAGCGTAGGCCTCAAAGCGCTCCAATTATCCACTTGCAGACTCTACAAAAAGAGTGTTTCCAAACTGCTCTAGCCAAAAGAAGGCTGAACTCTGTGAGTTGAATGCACAAAGCACAGGGAACTTTCTGAGAATGCCTTTGTCTCGTTTCTACGTGAAGACATTTCCTTTTCCAGCATAGGCCTCAAAGCACTCCATACATCCACCTGAAGATTCTACTAAAAGAGTGTTTCCAAACTTCTCTATCAAAAGGAAGGTTCTACTCTGTGAGTTCAATGCACCCATGACCAAGACGTTTCTGAGCATGCTTCTGTCTAGTTTTTCTGTGAAGATATTTCCTTTTCCAGCCGAGGCCTCAAAGCGCTCCACATATCCACTTGCAGATTCTACCAAAAGAGTGTTTCAAAACTGCTCTTTCCAAAGGAAGCTTCAAGTCTGTGCGTTGAATGCCCTCATCGCAAAGAAGTTTCTGAGAAGGCTTCTGTCTAGTTTCTATGTGAAGATATTTCCTTTTCCAACATAGGCCTCAAAGCGCTCCAAATAAACACTTGCAGATTCTACAAAAGGAGTGTTTCAAAACTGTTCTCTCAAGAGGGACGTTCAAGTCTGTGAGTGGAACGCACTCATCACAAAGAAGTTTCTGAGAATCCATCTGTCTGGTTTCTATGTGATGATATTTCGTTTCCCAGCATTGGCCTCGAAGCGCTCCCAAGATCCTCATTCAGATGCCTCTAAAAGAGTGTTTCAAAACTTCTCTATCAAAAGGAAGGTTCAAGCCTGTGAGTTGAATGCACTCATCACACAGAAGTTTCTGAGAAGGCTTCTGTCTAGTTTCTATGTGAAGATATTTCCCTTTCCATCATAGGCCTCAAATCGCTCCAAATATCCACTTGCAGATGTTACAAAAAGGCTGTTTCCAAACGGCTCTATCAAAAGGCCGGTTCAACTCTGTGAGTTGAATGCACACATCACAAAGAAGTTTCTGAGAATGCTTCTGTCTAGTGTTTATGTGAAGATATTCCCTTTTCCAGCATAGGCCTCAAAGCCCTCCAAGTATCCACTTGCAGATTCTACACAAAGTGCGTTTCAGAACTGCTCTATCAAAAGGAAGGTTCAACCCTGTGAGTTGAATGCACACATCGCAAAGATGTTTCTGAGAATGCTTCTGTCTAGTTTTTAGGTGAAGATATTTCATTTCCCAGCAAAGGCCTCAAAACGCTCCAAATATCCACTTGCAGATTCTACAAAAGGAGTGTTTCAAAACTGCTCTTTCAAAAGGAAGGTTCAAGTCTGTGAGTTGAAGGCACTCATCACAAAGAAGTTTGTGAGAATGCTTCTGTCTACTTGGTATGTGAAGATATTTCCTCTTCCAGCACAGGCCTCCAAAAGCTCCAAACATCCCCTAGCAAATTCTGCAAAAAGAGTGTTTCAAAACTGCGCTCTCCAAAGGAAGAGTCCCCTCCGTGAGTTGAATGCATAAAGCACAGGGTAGTTTCTGAGAACGCTTCCGTCTAGTTTTTAAGGGAAGATATTTCCTTTTCCAGTGTTGGCCTCTCGGCACACCGAATATCCCCTTGAAGATTCTACTCAAAGAGAGTTTCAAAACTGCTATAGCAAAGGGGAGCTTCAGCTCTGTGAGTTGAATGCGCAGGTCACAGAGAAGTTTCTGAGAATGCTTCTCTCTAGTTTTTATGTGAAGCTATTTCCTTTTCCAGCATAGGCCTCAAAGCGTTCCAAGTATCGACTTGCAGATTCTACAAAAAGAGGGTTTCAAAGCTGTTCTATCAAAAGGAAGGTTCAACTCTGTGAGTTGAATGCAGAAAGCACAGGGAAGTCTCTGAGAATGCTTCCGTCTAGGTTCTAAGTGAAGTTATTTCCTTTTCCAGGGTAGGACTCAAAGCACTCCAAATCTCCACTTGCAGATTCTACAAAAAGAGTGTTTCAAAACTGCTCTATCAAAAGGAAGGTTCAACTCGGTGAGTTGAATGCGCACATCGGAAAAGGTTCCTGAGAATGCTTCTGTCTGGTTTTCGTGTGAAGATATTTCCTTTTCCAGCATAGGCATCAAAGCGCCCTAGTGATCCCCTTGCAGATTCCACCAAAAGAGTGTCTCAAAACTCTTCTCTCGAAAGGAAGGTTCGACTCTGTGAGTAGAAGGCACTCATCGCAAAGAAGTTTCTGAGAAGAGTTCAATCTAGTTTTCATCGTAATGTATGTTCCTTTCCACTAGATGCCGCAATCGCACCAAATATCCACTTGCAGTTTCCACAAGAAGAGTCATGCAGAACCGCTCTACGAAAAGGAATGTTCAACACTGTGAGTTCAATCCCCACGTGACAAAGAAGTTTCGGAGAATGCTTCCGTCTAGTTTGTATGTGAAGATATTTCCTTTTCCAACTCCAGCCTCAACGCGCTCCAAATATCCACTTGCGAATACTACCAAAACGGTGTTTCAAAACTGGTCTATCAAAACGAAGGTTCAACTCTGTGAGTTGAAAGCACTCACCACAAAGAAGTTTGTGAGAATGCTTCCATCTAGTTTTTATGCAATGTTATTTCCTTTTGCAGCGTAGGCCTCAAAGCGCTCCAGTTATCCACTTGCAGACTCTACAAAAAGAGTGTTTCCAAACTGCTCTAGCCAAAAGAAGGCTGAACTCTGTGAGTTGAATGCACAAAGCACAGGGAACTTTCTGAGAATGCCTTTGTCTCGTTTCTACGTGAAGACATTTCCTTTTCCAGCATAGGCGTCAAAGCACTCCATACATCCACCTGAAGATTCTACTAAAAGAGTGTTTCCAAACTTCTCTATCAAAAGGAAGGTTCTACCCTGTGAGTTCAATGCACACATGACCAAGACGTTTCTGAGCATGCTTCTGTCTAGTTTTTCTGTGAAGATATTTCCTTTTCCAGCCGAGTCCTCAAAGCACTCCACATATCCACTTGCAGATTCTACCAAAAGTGTGTTTCAAAACTGCTCTCTCCAAAGGAAGCTTAAAGTCTGTGCGTTGAATGCCCTCATCGCAAAGAAGTTTCTGAGAATGCTTCTGTCTAGTTTGTATGTGAAGATATTTCCTTTTCCAACATAGGCCTCAAAGCGCTCCAAATAAACACTTGCAGATTCTACAAAAGGAGTGTTTCAAAACTGTTCTCTCAAGAGGGACGTTCAAGTCTGTGAGTGGAACGCACTCATCACAAAGAAGTTTCTGAGAATCCATCTGTCTAGTTTCTATGTGATGATATTTCGTTTCCCAGCATTGGCCTCGAAGCGCTCCCAAGATCCTCATTCAGATGCCTCTAAAAGAGTGTTTCAAAACTTCTCTATCAAAAGGAAGGTTCAAGCCTGTGAGTTGAATGCACTCATCACACAGAAGTTTCTGAGAAGGCTTCTGTCTAGTTTCTATGTGAAGATATTTCCCTTTCCATCATAGGCCTCAAATCGCTCCAAATATCCACTTGCAGATGTTACAAAAAGGCTGTTTCCAAACGGCTCTATCAAAAGGCCGGTTCAACTCTGTGAGTTGAATGCACACATCACAAAGAAGTTTCTGAGAATGCTTCTGTCTAGTGTTTATGTGAAGATATTCCCTTTTCCAGCATAGGCCTCAAAGCCCTCCAAGTATCCACTTGCAGATTCTACACAAAGTGCGTTTCAGAACTGCTCTATCAAAAGGAAGGTTCAACCCTGTGAGTTGAATGCACACATCGCAAAGATGTTTCTGAGAATGCTTCTGTCTAGTTTTTAGGTGAAGATATTTCATTTCCCAGCAAAGGCCTCAAAACGCTCCAAATATCCACTTGCAGATTCTACAAAAGGAGTGTTTCAAAACTGCTCTTTCAAAAGGAAGGTTCAAGTCTGTGAGTTGAAGGCACTCATCACAAAGAAGTTTGTGAGAATGCTTCTGTCTACTTGGTATGTGAAGATATTTCCTCTTCCAGCACAGGCCTCCAAAAGCTCCAAACATCCCCTAGCAAATTCTGCAAAAAGAGTGTTTCAAAACTGCGCTCTCCAAAGGAAGAGTCCCCTCCGTGAGTTGAATGCATAAAGCACAGGGTAGTTTCTGAGAACGCTTCCGTCTAGTTTTTAAGGGAAGATATTTCCTTTTCCAGTGTTGGCCTCTCGGCACACCGAATATCCCCTTGAAGATTCTACTCAAAGAGAGTTTCAAAACTGCTATAGCAAAGGGGAGCTTCAACTCTGTGAGTTGAATGCGCAGGTCACAGAGAAGTTTCTGAGAATGCTTCTCTCTAGTTTTTATGTGAAGCTATTTCCTTTTCCAGCATAGGCCTCAAAGCGTTCCAAGTATCGACTTGCAGATTCTACAAAAAGAGGGTTTCAAAGCTGTTCTATCAAAAGGAAGGTTCAACTCTGTGAGTTGAATGCAGAAAGCACAGGGAAGTCTCTGAGAATGCTTCCGTCTAGGTTCTAAGTGAAGTTATTTCCTTTTCCAGGGTAGGACTCAAAGCACTCCAAATCTCCACTTGCAGATTCTACAAAAAGAGTGTTTCAAAACTGCTCTATCAAAAGGAAGGTTCAACTCGGTGAGTTGAATGCGCACATCGGAAAAGGTTCCTGAGAATGCTTCTGTCTGGTTTTCGTGTGAAGATATTTCCTTTTCCAGCATAGGCATCAAAGCGCCCTAGTGATCCCCTTGCAGATTCCACCAAAAGAGTGTCTCAAAACTCTTCTCTCGAAAGGAAGGTTCGACTCTGTGAGTAGAAGGCACTCATCGCAAAGAAGTTTCTGAGAAGAGTTCAATCTAGTTTTCATCGTAATGTATGTTCCTTTCCACTAGATGCCGCAATCGCACCAAATATCCACTTGCAGTTTCCACAAGAAGAGTCATGCAGAACCGCTCTACGAAAAGGAATGTTCAACACTGTGAGTTCAATCCCCACGTGACAAAGAAGTTTCGGAGAATGCTTCCGTCTAGTTTGTATGTGAAGATATTTCCTTTTCCAACTCCAGCCTCAACGCGCTCCAAATATCCACTTGCGAATACTACCAAAACGGTGTTTCAAAACTGGTCTATCAAAACGAAGGTTCAACTCTGTGAGTTGAAAGCACTCACCACAAAGAAGTTTGTGAGAATGCTTCCATCTAGTTTTTATGCAATGTTATTTCCTTTTGCAGCGTAGGCCTCAAAGCGCTCCAATTATCCACTTGCAGACTCTACAAAAAGAGTGTTTCCAAACTGCTCTAGCCAAAAGAAGGCTGAACTCTGTGAGTTGAATGCACAAAGCACAGGGAACTTTCTGAGAATGCCTTTGTCTCGTTTCTACGTGAAGACATTTCCTTTTCCAGCATAGGCCTCAAAGCACTCCATACATCCACCTGAAGATTCTACTAAAAGAGTGTTTCCAAACTTCTCTATCAAAAGGAAGGTTCTACTCTGTGAGTTCAATGCACCCATGACCAAGACGTTTCTGAGCATGCTTCTGTCTAGTTTTTCTGTGAAGATATTTCCTTTTCCAGCCGAGGCCTCAAAGCGCTCCACATATCCACTTGCAGATTCTACCAAAAGAGTGTTTCAAAACTGCTCTTTCCAAAGGAAGCTTCAAGTCTGTGCGTTGAATGCCCTCATCGCAAAGAAGTTTCTGAGAAGGCTTCTGTCTAGTTTCTATGTGAAGATATTTCCTTTTCCAACATAGGCCTCAAAGCGCTCCAAATAAACACTTGCAGATTCTACAAAAGGAGTGTTTCAAAACTGTTCTCTCAAGAGGGACGTTCAAGTCTGTGAGTGGAACGCACTCATCACAAAGAAGTTTCTGAGAATCCATCTGTCTGGTTTCTATGTGATGATATTTCGTTTCCCAGCATTGGCCTCGAAGCGCTCCCAAGATCCTCATTCAGATGCCTCTAAAAGAGTGTTTCAAAACTTCTCTATCAAAAGGAAGGTTCAAGCCTGTGAGTTGAATGCACTCATCACACAGAAGTTTCTGAGAAGGCTTCTGTCTAGTTTCTATGTGAAGATATTTCCCTTTCCATCATAGGCCTCAAATCGCTCCAAATATCCACTTGCAGATGTTACAAAAAGGCTGTTTCCAAACGGCTCTATCAAAAGGCCGGTTCAACTCTGTGAGTTGAATGCACACATCACAAAGAAGTTTCTGAGAATGCTTCTGTCTAGTGTTTATGTGAAGATATTCCCTTTTCCAGCATAGGCCTCAAAGCCCTCCAAGTATCCACTTGCAGATTCTACACAAAGTGCGTTTCAGAACTGCTCTATCAAAAGGAAGGTTCAACCCTGTGAGTTGAATGCACACATCGCAAAGATGTTTCTGAGAATGCTTCTGTCTAGTTTTTAGGTGAAGATATTTCATTTCCCAGCAAAGGCCTCAAAACGCTCCAAATATCCACTTGCAGATTCTACAAAAGGAGTGTTTCAAAACTGCTCTTTCAAAAGGAAGGTTCAAGTCTGTGAGTTGAAGGCACTCATCACAAAGAAGTTTGTGAGAATGCTTCTGTCTACTTGGTATGTGAAGATATTTCCTCTTCCAGCACAGGCCTCCAAAAGCTCCAAACATCCCCTAGCAAATTCTGCAAAAAGAGTGTTTCAAAACTGCGCTCTCCAAAGGAAGAGTCCCCTCCGTGAGTTGAATGCATAAAGCACAGGGTAGTTTCTGAGAACGCTTCCGTCTAGTTTTTAAGGGAAGATATTTCCTTTTCCAGTGTTGGCCTCTCGGCACACCGAATATCCCCTTGAAGATTCTACTCAAAGAGAGTTTCAAAACTGCTATAGCAAAGGGGAGCTTCAACTCTGTGAGTTGAATGCGCAGGTCACAGAGAAGTTTCTGAGAATGCTTCTCTCTAGTTTTTATGTGAAGCTATTTCCTTTTCCAGCATAGGCCTCAAAGCGTTCCAAGTATCGACTTGCAGATTCTACAAAAAGAGGGTTTCAAAGCTGTTCTATCAAAAGGAAGGTTCAACTCTGTGAGTTGAATGCAGAAAGCACAGGGAAGTCTCTGAGAATGCTTCCGTCTAGGTTCTAAGTGAAGTTATTTCCTTTTCCAGGGTAGGACTCAAAGCACTCCAAATCTCCACTTGCAGATTCTACAAAAAGAGTGTTTCAAAACTGCTCTATCAAAAGGAAGGTTCAACTCGGTGAGTTGAATGCGCACATCGGAAAAGGTTCCTGAGAATGCTTCTGTCTAGTTTTCGTGTGAAGATATTTCCTTTTCCAGCATAGGCATCAAAGCGCCCTAGTGATCCCCTTGCAGATTCCACCAAAAGAGTGTCTCAAAACTCTTCTCTCGAAAGGAAGGTTCGACTCTGTGAGTAGAAGGCACTCATCGCAAAGAAGTTTCTGAGAAGAGTTCAATCTAGTTTTCATCGTAATGTATGTTCCTTTCCACTAGATGCCGCAATCGCACCAAATATCCACTTGCAGTTTCCACAAGAAGAGTCATGCAGAACCGCTCTACGAAAAGGAATGTTCAACACTGTGAGTTCAATCCCCACGTGACAAAGAAGTTTCGGAGAATGCTTCCGTCTAGTTTGTATGTGAAGATATTTCCTTTTCCAACTCCAGCCTCAACGCGCTCCAAATATCCACTTGCGAATACTACCAAAACGGTGTTTCAAAACTGGTCTATCAAAACGAAGGTTCAACTCTGTGAGTTGAAAGCACTCACCACAAAGAAGTTTGTGAGAATGCTTCCATCTAGTTTTTATGCAATGTTATTTCCTTTTGCAGCGTAGGCCTCAAAGCGCTCCAATTATCCACTTGCAGACTCTACAAAAAGAGTGTTTCCAAACTGCTCTAGCCAAAAGAAGGCTGAACTCTGTGAGTTGAATGCACAAAGCACAGGGAACTTTCTGAGAATGCCTTTGTCTCGTTTCTACGTGAAGACATTTCCTTTTCCAGCATAGGCCTCAAAGCACTCCATACATCCACCTGAAGATTCTACTAAAAGAGTGTTTCCAAACTTCTCTATCAAAAGGAAGGTTCTACTCTGTGAGTTCAATGCACCCATGACCAAGACGTTTCTGAGCATGCTTCTGTCTAGTTTTTCTGTGAAGATATTTCCTTTTCCAGCCGAGGCCTCAAAGCGCTCCACATATCCACTTGCAGATTCTACCAAAAGAGTGTTTCAAAACTGCTCTTTCCAAAGGAAGCTTCAAGTCTGTGCGTTGAATGCCCTCATCGCAAAGAAGTTTCTGAGAAGGCTTCTGTCTAGTTTCTATGTGAAGATATTTCCTTTTCCAACATAGGCCTCAAAGCGCTCCAAATAAACACTTGCAGATTCTACAAAAGGAGTGTTTCAAAACTGTTCTCTCAAGAGGGACGTTCAAGTCTGTGAGTGGAACGCACTCATCACAAAGAAGTTTCTGAGAATCCATCTGTCTGGTTTCTATGTGATGATATTTCGTTTCCCAGCATTGGCCTCGAAGCGCTCCCAAGATCCTCATTCAGATGCCTCTAAAAGAGTGTTTCAAAACTTCTCTATCAAAAGGAAGGTTCAAGCCTGTGAGTTGAATGCACTCATCACACAGAAGTTTCTGAGAAGGCTTCTGTCTAGTTTCTATGTGAAGATATTTCCCTTTCCATCATAGGCCTCAAATCGCTCCAAATATCCACTTGCAGATGTTACAAAAAGGCTGTTTCCAAACGGCTCTATCAAAAGGCCGGTTCAACTCTGTGAGTTGAATGCACACATCACAAAGAAGTTTCTGAGAATGCTTCTGTCTAGTGTTTATGTGAAGATATTCCCTTTTCCAGCATAGGCCTCAAAGCCCTCCAAGTATCCACTTGCAGATTCTACACAAAGTGCGTTTCAGAACTGCTCTATCAAAAGGAAGGTTCAACCCTGTGAGTTGAATGCACACATCGCAAAGATGTTTCTGAGAATGCTTCTGTCTAGTTTTTAGGTGAAGATATTTCATTTCCCAGCAAAGGCCTCAAAACGCTCCAAATATCCACTTGCAGATTCTACAAAAGGAGTGTTTCAAAACTGCTCTTTCAAAAGGAAGGTTCAAGTCTGTGAGTTGAAGGCACTCATCACAAAGAAGTTTGTGAGAATGCTTCTGTCTACTTGGTATGTGAAGATATTTCCTCTTCCAGCACAGGCCTCCAAAAGCTCCAAACATCCCCTAGCAAATTCTGCAAAAAGAGTGTTTCAAAACTGCGCTCTCCAAAGGAAGAGTCCCCTCCGTGAGTTGAATGCATAAAGCACAGGGTAGTTTCTGAGAACGCTTCCGTCTAGTTTTTAAGGGAAGATATTTCCTTTTCCAGTGTTGGCCTCTCGGCACACCGAATATCCCCTTGAAGATTCTACTCAAAGAGAGTTTCAAAACTGCTATAGCAAAGGGGAGCTTCAGCTCTGTGAGTTGAATGCGCAGGTCACAGAGAAGTTTCTGAGAATGCTTCTCTCTAGTTTTTATGTGAAGCTATTTCCTTTTCCAGCATAGGCCTCAAAGCGTTCCAAGTATCGACTTGCAGATTCTACAAAAAGAGGGTTTCAAAGCTGTTCTATCAAAAGGAAGGTTCAACTCTGTGAGTTGAATGCAGAAAGCACAGGGAAGTCTCTGAGAATGCTTCCGTCTAGGTTCTAAGTGAAGTTATTTCCTTTTCCAGGGTAGGACTCAAAGCACTCCAAATCTCCACTTGCAGATTCTACAAAAAGAGTGTTTCAAAACTGCTCTATCAAAAGGAAGGTTCAACTCGGTGAGTTGAATGCGCACATCGGAAAAGGTTCCTGAGAATGCTTCTGTCTGGTTTTCGTGTGAAGATATTTCCTTTTCCAGCATAGGCATCAAAGCGCCCTAGTGATCCCCTTGCAGATTCCACCAAAAGAGTGTCTCAAAACTCTTCTCTCGAAAGGAAGGTTCGACTCTGTGAGTAGAAGGCACTCATCGCAAAGAAGTTTCTGAGAAGAGTTCAATCTAGTTTTCATCGTAATGTATGTTCCTTTCCACTAGATGCCGCAATCGCACCAAATATCCACTTGCAGTTTCCACAAGAAGAGTCATGCAGAACCGCTCTACGAAAAGGAATGTTCAACACTGTGAGTTCAATCCCCACGTGACAAAGAAGTTTCGGAGAATGCTTCCGTCTAGTTTGTATGTGAAGATATTTCCTTTTCCAACTCCAGCCTCAACGCGCTCCAAATATCCACTTGCGAATACTACCAAAACGGTGTTTCAAAACTGGTCTATCAAAACGAAGGTTCAACTCTGTGAGTTGAAAGCACTCACCACAAAGAAGTTTGTGAGAATGCTTCCATCTAGTTTTTATGCAATGTTATTTCCTTTTGCAGCGTAGGCCTCAAAGCGCTCCGGTTATCCACTTGCAGACTCTACAAAAAGAGTGTTTCCAAACTGCTCTAGCCAAAAGAAGGCTGAACTCTGTGAGTTGAATGCACAAAGCACAGGGAACTTTCTGAGAATGCCTTTGTCTCGTTTCTACGTGAAGACATTTCCTTTTCCAGCATAGGCGTCAAAGCACTCCATACATCCACCTGAAGATTCTACTAAAAGAGTGTTTCCAAACTTCTCTATCAAAAGGAAGGTTCTACCCTGTGAGTTCAATGCACCCATGACCAAGACGTTTCTGAGCATGCTTCTGTCTAGTTTTTCTGTGAAGATATTTCCTTTTCCAGCCGAGTCCTCAAAGCACTCCACATATCCACTTGCAGATTCTACCAAAAGTGTGTTTCAAAACTGCTCTCTCCAAAGGAAGCTTCAAGTCTGTGCGTTGAATGCCCTCATCGCAAAGAAGTTTCTGAGAATGCTTCTGTCTAGTTTGTATGTGAAGATATTTCCTTTTCCAACATAGGCCTCAAAGCGCTCCAAATAAACACTTGCAGATTCTACAAAAGGAGTGTTTCAAAACTGTTCTCTCAAGAGGGACGTTCAAGTCTGTGAGTGGAACGCACTCATCACAAAGAAGTTTCTGAGAATCCATCTGTCTGGTTTCTATGTGATGATATTTCGTTTCCCAGCATTGGCCTCGAAGCGCTCCCAAGATCCTCATTCAGATGCCTCTAAAAGAGTGTTTCAAAACTTCTCTATCAAAAGGAAGGTTCAAGCCTGTGAGTTGAATGCACTCATCACACAGAAGTTTCTGAGAAGGCTTCTGTCTAGTTTCTATGTGAAGATATTTCCCTTTCCATCATAGGCCTCAAATCGCTCCAAATATCCACTTGCAGATGTTACAAAAAGGCTGTTTCCAAACGGCTCTATCAAAAGGCCGGTTCAACTCTGTGAGTTGAATGCACACATCACAAAGAAGTTTCTGAGAATGCTTCTGTCTAGTGTTTATGTGAAGATATTCCCTTTTCCAGCATAGGCCTCAAAGCCCTCCAAGTATCCACTTGCAGATTCTACACAAAGTGCGTTTCAGAACTGCTCTATCAAAAGGAAGGTTCAACCCTGTGAGTTGAATGCACACATCGCAAAGATGTTTCTGAGAATGCTTCTGTCTAGTTTTTAGGTGAAGATATTTCATTTCCCAGCAAAGGCCTCAAAACGCTCCAAATATCCACTTGCAGATTCTACAAAAGGAGTGTTTCAAAACTGCTCTTTCAAAAGGAAGGTTCAAGTCTGTGAGTTGAAGGCACTCATCACAAAGAAGTTTGTGAGAATGCTTCTGTCTACTTGGTATGTGAAGATATTTCCTCTTCCAGCACAGGCCTCCAAAAGCTCCAAACATCCCCTAGCAAATTCTGCAAAAAGAGTGTTTCAAAACTGCGCTCTCCAAAGGAAGAGTCCCCTCCGTGAGTTGAATGCATAAAGCACAGGGTAGTTTCTGAGAACGCTTCCGTCTAGTTTTTAAGGGAAGATATTTCCTTTTCCAGTGTTGGCCTCTCGGCACACCGAATATCCCCTTGAAGATTCTACTCAAAGAGAGTTTCAAAACTGCTATAGCAAAGGGGAGCTTCAGCTCTGTGAGTTGAATGCGCAGGTCACAGAGAAGTTTCTGAGAATGCTTCTCTCTAGTTTTTATGTGAAGCTATTTCCTTTTCCAGCATAGGCCTCAAAGCGTTCCAAGTATCGACTTGCAGATTCTACAAAAAGAGGGTTTCAAAGCTGTTCTATCAAAAGGAAGGTTCAACTCTGTGAGTTGAATGCAGAAAGCACAGGGAAGTCTCTGAGAATGCTTCCGTCTAGGTTCTAAGTGAAGTTATTTCCTTTTCCAGGGTAGGACTCAAAGCACTCCAAATCTCCACTTGCAGATTCTACAAAAAGAGTGTTTCAAAACTGCTCTATCAAAAGGAAGGTTCAACTCGGTGAGTTGAATGCGCACATCGGAAAAGGTTCCTGAGAATGCTTCTGTCTGGTTTTCGTGTGAAGATATTTCCTTTTCCAGCATAGGCATCAAAGCGCCCTAGTGATCCCCTTGCAGATTCCACCAAAAGAGTGTCTCAAAACTCTTCTCTCGAAAGGAAGGTTCGACTCTGTGAGTAGAAGGCACTCATCGCAAAGAAGTTTCTGAGAAGAGTTCAATCTAGTTTTCATCGTAATGTATGTTCCTTTCCACTAGATGCCGCAATCGCACCAAATATCCACTTGCAGTTTCCACAAGAAGAGTCATGCAGAACCGCTCTACGAAAAGGAATGTTCAACACTGTGAGTTCAATCCCCACGTGACAAAGAAGTTTCGGAGAATGCTTCCGTCTAGTTTGTATGTGAAGATATTTCCTTTTCCAACTCCAGCCTCAACGCGCTCCAAATATCCACTTGCGAATACTACCAAAACGGTGTTTCAAAACTGGTCTATCAAAACGAAGGTTCAACTCTGTGAGTTGAAAGCACTCACCACAAAGAAGTTTGTGAGAATGCTTCCATCTAGTTTTTATGCAATGTTATTTCCTTTTGCAGCGTAGGCCTCAAAGCGCTCCAATTATCCACTTGCAGACTCTACAAAAAGAGTGTTTCCAAACTGCTCTAGCCAAAAGAAGGCTGAACTCTGTGAGTTGAATGCACAAAGCACAGGGAACTTTCTGAGAATGCCTTTGTCTCGTTTCTACGTGAAGACATTTCCTTTTCCAGCATAGGCCTCAAAGCACTCCATACATCCACCTGAAGATTCTACTAAAAGAGTGTTTCCAAACTTCTCTATCAAAAGGAAGGTTCTACTCTGTGAGTTCAATGCACCCATGACCAAGACGTTTCTGAGCATGCTTCTGTCTAGTTTTTCTGTGAAGATATTTCCTTTTCCAGCCGAGGCCTCAAAGCGCTCCACATATCCACTTGCAGATTCTACCAAAAGAGTGTTTCAAAACTGCTCTTTCCAAAGGAAGCTTCAAGTCTGTGCGTTGAATGCCCTCATCGCAAAGAAGTTTCTGAGAAGGCTTCTGTCTAGTTTCTATGTGAAGATATTTCCTTTTCCAACATAGGCCTCAAAGCGCTCCAAATAAACACTTGCAGATTCTACAAAAGGAGTGTTTCAAAACTGTTCTCTCAAGAGGGACGTTCAAGTCTGTGAGTGGAACGCACTCATCACAAAGAAGTTTCTGAGAATCCATCTGTCTGGTTTCTATGTGATGATATTTCGTTTCCCAGCATTGGCCTCGAAGCGCTCCCAAGATCCTCATTCAGATGCCTCTAAAAGAGTGTTTCAAAACTTCTCTATCAAAAGGAAGGTTCAAGCCTGTGAGTTGAATGCACTCATCACACAGAAGTTTCTGAGAAGGCTTCTGTCTAGTTTCTATGTGAAGATATTTCCCTTTCCATCATAGGCCTCAAATCGCTCCAAATATCCACTTGCAGATGTTACAAAAAGGCTGTTTCCAAACGGCTCTATCAAAAGGCCGGTTCAACTCTGTGAGTTGAATGCACACATCACAAAGAAGTTTCTGAGAATGCTTCTGTCTAGTGTTTATGTGAAGATATTCCCTTTTCCAGCATAGGCCTCAAAGCCCTCCAAGTATCCACTTGCAGATTCTACACAAAGTGCGTTTCAGAACTGCTCTATCAAAAGGAAGGTTCAACCCTGTGAGTTGAATGCACACATCGCAAAGATGTTTCTGAGAATGCTTCTGTCTAGTTTTTAGGTGAAGATATTTCATTTCCCAGCAAAGGCCTCAAAACGCTCCAAATATCCACTTGCAGATTCTACAAAAGGAGTGTTTCAAAACTGCTCTTTCAAAAGGAAGGTTCAAGTCTGTGAGTTGAAGGCACTCATCACAAAGAAGTTTGTGAGAATGCTTCTGTCTACTTGGTATGTGAAGATATTTCCTCTTCCAGCACAGGCCTCCAAAAGCTCCAAACATCCCCTAGCAAATTCTGCAAAAAGAGTGTTTCAAAACTGCGCTCTCCAAAGGAAGAGTCCCCTCCGTGAGTTGAATGCATAAAGCACAGGGTAGTTTCTGAGAACGCTTCCGTCTAGTTTTTAAGGGAAGATATTTCCTTTTCCAGTGTTGGCCTCTCGGCACACCGAATATCCCCTTGAAGATTCTACTCAAAGAGAGTTTCAAAACTGCTATAGCAAAGGGGAGCTTCAACTCTGTGAGTTGAATGCGCAGGTCACAGAGAAGTTTCTGAGAATGCTTCTCTCTAGTTTTTATGTGAAGCTATTTCCTTTTCCAGCATAGGCCTCAAAGCGTTCCAAGTATCGACTTGCAGATTCTACAAAAAGAGCGTTTCAAAGCTGTTCTATCAAAAGGAAGGTTCAACTCTGTGAGTTGAATGCAGAAAGCACAGGGAAGTCTCTGAGAATGCTTCCGTCTAGGTTCTAAGTGAAGTTATTTCCTTTTCCAGGGTAGGACTCAAAGCACTCCAAATCTCCACTTGCAGATTCTACAAAAAGAGTGTTTCAAAACTGCTCTATCAAAAGGAAGGTTCAACTCGGTGAGTTGAATGCGCACATCGGAAAAGGTTCCTGAGAATGCTTCTGTCTGGTTTTCGTGTGAAGATATTTCCTTTTCCAGCATAGGCATCAAAGCGCCCTAGTGATCCCCTTGCAGATTCCACCAAAAGAGTGTCTCAAAACTCTTCTCTCGAAAGGAAGGTTCGACTCTGTGAGTAGAAGGCACTCATCGCAAAGAAGTTTCTGAGAAGAGTTCAATCTAGTTTTCATCGTAATGTATGTTCCTTTCCACTAGATGCCGCAATCGCACCAAATATCCACTTGCAGTTTCCACAAGAAGAGTCATGCAGAACCGCTCTACGAAAAGGAATGTTCAACACTGTGAGTTCAATCCCCACGTGACAAAGAAGTTTCGGAGAATGCTTCCGTCTAGTTTGTATGTGAAGATATTTCCTTTTCCAACTCCAGCCTCAACGCGCTCCAAATATCCACTTGCGAATACTACCAAAACGGTGTTTCAAAACTGGTCTATCAAAACGAAGGTTCAACTCTGTGAGTTGAAAGCACTCACCACAAAGAAGTTTGTGAGAATGCTTCCATCTAGTTTTTATGCAATGTTATTTCCTTTTGCAGCGTAGGCCTCAAAGCGCTCCAATTATCCACTTGCAGACTCTACAAAAAGAGTGTTTCCAAACTGCTCTAGCCAAAAGAAGGCTGAACTCTGTGAGTTGAATGCACAAAGCACAGGGAACTTTCTGAGAATGCCTTTGTCTCGTTTCTACGTGAAGACATTTCCTTTTCCAGCATAGGCCTCAAAGCACTCCATACATCCACCTGAAGATTCTACTAAAAGAGTGTTTCCAAACTTCTCTATCAAAAGGAAGGTTCTACTCTGTGAGTTCAATGCACCCATGACCAAGACGTTTCTGAGCATGCTTCTGTCTAGTTTTTCTGTGAAGATATTTCCTTTTCCAGCCGAGGCCTCAAAGCGCTCCACATATCCACTTGCAGATTCTACCAAAAGAGTGTTTCAAAACTGCTCTTTCCAAAGGAAGCTTCAAGTCTGTGCGTTGAATGCCCTCATCGCAAAGAAGTTTCTGAGAAGGCTTCTGTCTAGTTTCTATGTGAAGATATTTCCTTTTCCAACATAGGCCTCAAAGCGCTCCAAATAAACACTTGCAGATTCTACAAAAGGAGTGTTTCAAAACTGTTCTCTCAAGAGGGACGTTCAAGTCTGTGAGTGGAACGCACTCATCACAAAGAAGTTTCTGAGAATCCATCTGTCTGGTTTCTATGTGATGATATTTCGTTTCCCAGCATTGGCCTCGAAGCGCTCCCAAGATCCTCATTCAGATGCCTCTAAAAGAGTGTTTCAAAACTTCTCTATCAAAAGGAAGGTTCAAGCCTGTGAGTTGAATGCACTCATCACACAGAAGTTTCTGAGAAGGCTTCTGTCTAGTTTCTATGTGAAGATATTTCCCTTTCCATCATAGGCCTCAAATCGCTCCAAATATCCACTTGCAGATGTTACAAAAAGGCTGTTTCCAAACGGCTCTATCAAAAGGCCGGTTCAACTCTGTGAGTTGAATGCACACATCACAAAGAAGTTTCTGAGAATGCTTCTGTCTAGTGTTTATGTGAAGATATTCCCTTTTCCAGCATAGGCCTCAAAGCCCTCCAAGTATCCACTTGCAGATTCTACACAAAGTGCGTTTCAGAACTGCTCTATCAAAAGGAAGGTTCAACCCTGTGAGTTGAATGCACACATCGCAAAGATGTTTCTGAGAATGCTTCTGTCTAGTTTTTAGGTGAAGATATTTCATTTCCCAGCAAAGGCCTCAAAACGCTCCAAATATCCACTTGCAGATTCTACAAAAGGAGTGTTTCAAAACTGCTCTTTCAAAAGGAAGGTTCAAGTCTGTGAGTTGAAGGCACTCATCACAAAGAAGTTTGTGAGAATGCTTCTGTCTACTTGGTATGTGAAGATATTTCCTCTTCCAGCACAGGCCTCCAAAAGCTCCAAACATCCCCTAGCAAATTCTGCAAAAAGAGTGTTTCAAAACTGCGCTCTCCAAAGGAAGAGTCCCCTCCGTGAGTTGAATGCATAAAGCACAGGGTAGTTTCTGAGAACGCTTCCGTCTAGTTTTTAAGGGAAGATATTTCCTTTTCCAGTGTTGGCCTCTCGGCACACCGAATATCCCCTTGAAGATTCTACTCAAAGAGAGTTTCAAAACTGCTATAGCAAAGGGGAGCTTCAGCTCTGTGAGTTGAATGCGCAGGTCACAGAGAAGTTTCTGAGAATGCTTCTCTCTAGTTTTTATGTGAAGCTATTTCCTTTTCCAGCATAGGCCTCAAAGCGTTCCAAGTATCGACTTGCAGATTCTACAAAAAGAGGGTTTCAAAGCTGTTCTATCAAAAGGAAGGTTCAACTCTGTGAGTTGAATGCAGAAAGCACAGGGAAGTCTCTGAGAATGCTTCCGTCTAGGTTCTAAGTGAAGTTATTTCCTTTTCCAGGGTAGGACTCAAAGCACTCCAAATCTCCACTTGCAGATTCTACAAAAAGAGTGTTTCAAAACTGCTCTATCAAAAGGAAGGTTCAACTCGGTGAGTTGAATGCGCACATCGGAAAAGGTTCCTGAGAATGCTTCTGTCTGGTTTTCGTGTGAAGATATTTCCTTTTCCAGCATAGGCATCAAAGCGCCCTAGTGATCCCCTTGCAGATTCCACCAAAAGAGTGTCTCAAAACTCTTCTCTCGAAAGGAAGGTTCGACTCTGTGAGTAGAAGGCACTCATCGCAAAGAAGTTTCTGAGAAGAGTTCAATCTAGTTTTCATCGTAATGTATGTTCCTTTCCACTAGATGCCGCAATCGCACCAAATATCCACTTGCAGTTTCCACAAGAAGAGTCATGCAGAACCGCTCTACGAAAAGGAATGTTCAACACTGTGAGTTCAATCCCCACGTGACAAAGAAGTTTCGGAGAATGCTTCCGTCTAGTTTGTATGTGAAGATATTTCCTTTTCCAACTCCAGCCTCAACGCGCTCCAAATATCCACTTGCGAATACTACCAAAACGGTGTTTCAAAACTGGTCTATCAAAACGAAGGTTCAACTCTGTGAGTTGAAAGCACTCACCACAAAGAAGTTTGTGAGAATGCTTCCATCTAGTTTTTATGCAATGTTATTTCCTTTTGCAGCGTAGGCCTCAAAGCGCTCCAATTATCCACTTGCAGACTCTACAAAAAGAGTGTTTCCAAACTGCTCTAGCCAAAAGAAGGCTGAACTCTGTGAGTTGAATGCACAAAGCACAGGGAACTTTCTGAGAATGCCTTTGTCTCGTTTCTACGTGAAGACATTTCCTTTTCCAGCATAGGCCTCAAAGCACTCCATACATCCACCTGAAGATTCTACTAAAAGAGTGTTTCCAAACTTCTCTATCAAAAGGAAGGTTCTACTCTGTGAGTTCAATGCACCCATGACCAAGACGTTTCTGAGCATGCTTCTGTCTAGTTTTTCTGTGAAGATATTTCCTTTTCCAGCCGAGGCCTCAAAGCGCTCCACATATCCACTTGCAGATTCTACCAAAAGAGTGTTTCAAAACTGCTCTTTCCAAAGGAAGCTTCAAGTCTGTGCGTTGAATGCCCTCATCGCAAAGAAGTTTCTGAGAAGGCTTCTGTCTAGTTTCTATGTGAAGATATTTCCTTTTCCAACATAGGCCTCAAAGCGCTCCAAATAAACACTTGCAGATTCTACAAAAGGAGTGTTTCAAAACTGTTCTCTCAAGAGGGACGTTCAAGTCTGTGAGTGGAACGCACTCATCACAAAGAAGTTTCTGAGAATCCATCTGTCTGGTTTCTATGTGATGATATTTCGTTTCCCAGCATTGGCCTCGAAGCGCTCCCAAGATCCTCATTCAGATGCCTCTAAAAGAGTGTTTCAAAACTTCTCTATCAAAAGGAAGGTTCAAGCCTGTGAGTTGAATGCACTCATCACACAGAAGTTTCTGAGAAGGCTTCTGTCTAGTTTCTATGTGAAGATATTTCCCTTTCCATCATAGGCCTCAAATCGCTCCAAATATCCACTTGCAGATGTTACAAAAAGGCTGTTTCCAAACGGCTCTATCAAAAGGCCGGTTCAACTCTGTGAGTTGAATGCACACATCACAAAGAAGTTTCTGAGAATGCTTCTGTCTAGTGTTTATGTGAAGATATTCCCTTTTCCAGCATAGGCCTCAAAGCCCTCCAAGTATCCACTTGCAGATTCTACACAAAGTGCGTTTCAGAACTGCTCTATCAAAAGGAAGGTTCAACCCTGTGAGTTGAATGCACACATCGCAAAGATGTTTCTGAGAATGCTTCTGTCTAGTTTTTAGGTGAAGATATTTCATTTCCCAGCAAAGGCCTCAAAACGCTCCAAATATCCACTTGCAGATTCTACAAAAGGAGTGTTTCAAAACTGCTCTTTCAAAAGGAAGGTTCAAGTCTGTGAGTTGAAGGCACTCATCACAAAGAAGTTTGTGAGAATGCTTCTGTCTACTTGGTATGTGAAGATATTTCCTCTTCCAGCACAGGCCTCCAAAAGCTCCAAACATCCCCTAGCAAATTCTGCAAAAAGAGTGTTTCAAAACTGCGCTCTCCAAAGGAAGAGTCCCCTCCGTGAGTTGAATGCATAAAGCACAGGGTAGTTTCTGAGAACGCTTCCGTCTAGTTTTTAAGGGAAGATATTTCCTTTTCCAGTGTTGGCCTCTCGGCACACCGAATATCCCCTTGAAGATTCTACTCAAAGAGAGTTTCAAAACTGCTATAGCAAAGGGGAGCTTCAACTCTGTGAGTTGAATGCGCAGGTCACAGAGAAGTTTCTGAGAATGCTTCTCTCTAGTTTTTATGTGAAGCTATTTCCTTTTCCAGCATAGGCCTCAAAGCGTTCCAAGTATCGACTTGCAGATTCTACAAAAAGAGGGTTTCAAAGCTGTTCTATCAAAAGGAAGGTTCAACTCTGTGAGTTGAATGCAGAAAGCACAGGGAAGTCTCTGAGAATGCTTCCGTCTAGGTTCTAAGTGAAGTTATTTCCTTTTCCAGGGTAGGACTCAAAGCACTCCAAATCTCCACTTGCAGATTCTACAAAAAGAGTGTTTCAAAACTGCTCTATCAAAAGGAAGGTTCAACTCGGTGAGTTGAATGCGCACATCGGAAAAGGTTCCTGAGAATGCTTCTGTCTAGTTTTCGTGTGAAGATATTTCCTTTTCCAGCATAGGCATCAAAGCGCCCTAGTGATCCCCTTGCAGATTCCACCAAAAGAGTGTCTCAAAACTCTTCTCTCGAAAGGAAGGTTCGACTCTGTGAGTAGAAGGCACTCATCGCAAAGAAGTTTCTGAGAAGAGTTCAATCTAGTTTTCATCGTAATGTATGTTCCTTTCCACTAGATGCCGCAATCGCACCAAATATCCACTTGCAGTTTCCACAAGAAGAGTCATGCAGAACCGCTCTACGAAAAGGAATGTTCAACACTGTGAGTTCAATCCCCACGTGACAAAGAAGTTTCGGAGAATGCTTCCGTCTAGTTTGTATGTGAAGATATTTCCTTTTCCAACTCCAGCCTCAACGCGCTCCAAATATCCACTTGCGAATACTACCAAAACGGTGTTTCAAAACTGGTCTATCAAAACGAAGGTTCAACTCTGTGAGTTGAAAGCACTCACCACAAAGAAGTTTGTGAGAATGCTTCCATCTAGTTTTTATGCAATGTTATTTCCTTTTGCAGCGTAGGCCTCAAAGCGCTCCAATTATCCACTTGCAGACTCTACAAAAAGAGTGTTTCCAAACTGCTCTAGCCAAAAGAAGGCTGAACTCTGTGAGTTGAATGCACAAAGCACAGGGAACTTTCTGAGAATGCCTTTGTCTCGTTTCTACGTGAAGACATTTCCTTTTCCAGCATAGGCCTCAAAGCACTCCATACATCCACCTGAAGATTCTACTAAAAGAGTGTTTCCAAACTTCTCTATCAAAAGGAAGGTTCTACTCTGTGAGTTCAATGCACCCATGACCAAGACGTTTCTGAGCATGCTTCTGTCTAGTTTTTCTGTGAAGATATTTCCTTTTCCAGCCGAGGCCTCAAAGCGCTCCACATATCCACTTGCAGATTCTACCAAAAGAGTGTTTCAAAACTGCTCTTTCCAAAGGAAGCTTCAAGTCTGTGCGTTGAATGCCCTCATCGCAAAGAAGTTTCTGAGAAGGCTTCTGTCTAGTTTCTATGTGAAGATATTTCCTTTTCCAACATAGGCCTCAAAGCGCTCCAAATAAACACTTGCAGATTCTACAAAAGGAGTGTTTCAAAACTGTTCTCTCAAGAGGGACGTTCAAGTCTGTGAGTGGAACGCACTCATCACAAAGAAGTTTCTGAGAATCCATCTGTCTGGTTTCTATGTGATGATATTTCGTTTCCCAGCATTGGCCTCGAAGCGCTCCCAAGATCCTCATTCAGATGCCTCTAAAAGAGTGTTTCAAAACTTCTCTATCAAAAGGAAGGTTCAAGCCTGTGAGTTGAATGCACTCATCACACAGAAGTTTCTGAGAAGGCTTCTGTCTAGTTTCTATGTGAAGATATTTCCCTTTCCATCATAGGCCTCAAATCGCTCCAAATATCCACTTGCAGATGTTACAAAAAGGCTGTTTCCAAACGGCTCTATCAAAAGGCCGGTTCAACTCTGTGAGTTGAATGCACACATCACAAAGAAGTTTCTGAGAATGCTTCTGTCTAGTGTTTATGTGAAGATATTCCCTTTTCCAGCATAGGCCTCAAAGCCCTCCAAGTATCCACTTGCAGATTCTACACAAAGTGCGTTTCAGAACTGCTCTATCAAAAGGAAGGTTCAACCCTGTGAGTTGAATGCACACATCGCAAAGATGTTTCTGAGAATGCTTCTGTCTAGTTTTTAGGTGAAGATATTTCATTTCCCAGCAAAGGCCTCAAAACGCTCCAAATATCCACTTGCAGATTCTACAAAAGGAGTGTTTCAAAACTGCTCTTTCAAAAGGAAGGTTCAAGTCTGTGAGTTGAAGGCACTCATCACAAAGAAGTTTGTGAGAATGCTTCTGTCTACTTGGTATGTGAAGATATTTCCTCTTCCAGCACAGGCCTCCAAAAGCTCCAAACATCCCCTAGCAAATTCTGCAAAAAGAGTGTTTCAAAACTGCGCTCTCCAAAGGAAGAGTCCCCTCCGTGAGTTGAATGCATAAAGCACAGGGTAGTTTCTGAGAACGCTTCCGTCTAGTTTTTAAGGGAAGATATTTCCTTTTCCAGTGTTGGCCTCTCGGCACACCGAATATCCCCTTGAAGATTCTACTCAAAGAGAGTTTCAAAACTGCTATAGCAAAGGGGAGCTTCAGCTCTGTGAGTTGAATGCGCAGGTCACAGAGAAGTTTCTGAGAATGCTTCTCTCTAGTTTTTATGTGAAGCTATTTCCTTTTCCAGCATAGGCCTCAAAGCGTTCCAAGTATCGACTTGCAGATTCTACAAAAAGAGGGTTTCAAAGCTGTTCTATCAAAAGGAAGGTTCAACTCTGTGAGTTGAATGCAGAAAGCACAGGGAAGTCTCTGAGAATGCTTCCGTCTAGGTTCTAAGTGAAGTTATTTCCTTTTCCAGGGTAGGACTCAAAGCACTCCAAATCTCCACTTGCAGATTCTACAAAAAGAGTGTTTCAAAACTGCTCTATCAAAAGGAAGGTTCAACTCGGTGAGTTGAATGCGCACATCGGAAAAGGTTCCTGAGAATGCTTCTGTCTGGTTTTCGTGTGAAGATATTTCCTTTTCCAGCATAGGCATCAAAGCGCCCTAGTGATCCCCTTGCAGATTCCACCAAAAGAGTGTCTCAAAACTCTTCTCTCGAAAGGAAGGTTCGACTCTGTGAGTAGAAGGCACTCATCGCAAAGAAGTTTCTGAGAAGAGTTCAATCTAGTTTTCATCGTAATGTATGTTCCTTTCCACTAGATGCCGCAATCGCACCAAATATCCACTTGCAGTTTCCACAAGAAGAGTCATGCAGAACCGCTCTACGAAAAGGAATGTTCAACACTGTGAGTTCAATCCCCACGTGACAAAGAAGTTTCGGAGAATGCTTCCGTCTAGTTTGTATGTGAAGATATTTCCTTTTCCAACTCCAGCCTCAACGCGCTCCAAATATCCACTTGCGAATACTACCAAAACGGTGTTTCAAAACTGGTCTATCAAAACGAAGGTTCAACTCTGTGAGTTGAAAGCACTCACCACAAAGAAGTTTGTGAGAATGCTTCCATCTAGTTTTTATGCAATGTTATTTCCTTTTGCAGCGTAGGCCTCAAAGCGCTCCAATTATCCACTTGCAGACTCTACAAAAAGAGTGTTTCCAAACTGCTCTAGCCAAAAGAAGGCTGAACTCTGTGAGTTGAATGCACAAAGCACAGGGAACTTTCTGAGAATGCCTTTGTCTCGTTTCTACGTGAAGACATTTCCTTTTCCAGCATAGGCCTCAAAGCACTCCATACATCCACCTGAAGATTCTACTAAAAGAGTGTTTCCAAACTTCTCTATCAAAAGGAAGGTTCTACTCTGTGAGTTCAATGCACCCATGACCAAGACGTTTCTGAGCATGCTTCTGTCTAGTTTTTCTGTGAAGATATTTCCTTTTCCAGCCGAGGCCTCAAAGCGCTCCACATATCCACTTGCAGATTCTACCAAAAGAGTGTTTCAAAACTGCTCTTTCCAAAGGAAGCTTCAAGTCTGTGCGTTGAATGCCCTCATCGCAAAGAAGTTTCTGAGAAGGCTTCTGTCTAGTTTCTATGTGAAGATATTTCCTTTTCCAACATAGGCCTCAAAGCGCTCCAAATAAACACTTGCAGATTCTACAAAAGGAGTGTTTCAAAACTGTTCTCTCAAGAGGGACGTTCAAGTCTGTGAGTGGAACGCACTCATCACAAAGAAGTTTCTGAGAATCCATCTGTCTGGTTTCTATGTGATGATATTTCGTTTCCCAGCATTGGCCTCGAAGCGCTCCCAAGATCCTCATTCAGATGCCTCTAAAAGAGTGTTTCAAAACTTCTCTATCAAAAGGAAGGTTCAAGCCTGTGAGTTGAATGCACTCATCACACAGAAGTTTCTGAGAAGGCTTCTGTCTAGTTTCTATGTGAAGATATTTCCCTTTCCATCATAGGCCTCAAATCGCTCCAAATATCCACTTGCAGATGTTACAAAAAGGCTGTTTCCAAACGGCTCTATCAAAAGGCCGGTTCAACTCTGTGAGTTGAATGCACACATCACAAAGAAGTTTCTGAGAATGCTTCTGTCTAGTGTTTATGTGAAGATATTCCCTTTTCCAGCATAGGCCTCAAAGCCCTCCAAGTATCCACTTGCAGATTCTACACAAAGTGCGTTTCAGAACTGCTCTATCAAAAGGAAGGTTCAACCCTGTGAGTTGAATGCACACATCGCAAAGATGTTTCTGAGAATGCTTCTGTCTAGTTTTTAGGTGAAGATATTTCATTTCCCAGCAAAGGCCTCAAAACGCTCCAAATATCCACTTGCAGATTCTACAAAAGGAGTGTTTCAAAACTGCTCTTTCAAAAGGAAGGTTCAAGTCTGTGAGTTGAAGGCACTCATCACAAAGAAGTTTGTGAGAATGCTTCTGTCTACTTGGTATGTGAAGATATTTCCTCTTCCAGCACAGGCCTCCAAAAGCTCCAAACATCCCCTAGCAAATTCTGCAAAAAGAGTGTTTCAAAACTGCGCTCTCCAAAGGAAGAGTCCCCTCCGTGAGTTGAATGCATAAAGCACAGGGTAGTTTCTGAGAACGCTTCCGTCTAGTTTTTAAGGGAAGATATTTCCTTTTCCAGTGTTGGCCTCTCGGCACACCGAATATCCCCTTGAAGATTCTACTCAAAGAGAGTTTCAAAACTGCTATAGCAAAGGGGAGCTTCAACTCTGTGAGTTGAATGCGCAGGTCACAGAGAAGTTTCTGAGAATGCTTCTCTCTAGTTTTTATGTGAAGCTATTTCCTTTTCCAGCATAGGCCTCAAAGCGTTCCAAGTATCGACTTGCAGATTCTACAAAAAGAGCGTTTCAAAGCTGTTCTATCAAAAGGAAGGTTCAACTCTGTGAGTTGAATGCAGAAAGCACAGGGAAGTCTCTGAGAATGCTTCCGTCTAGGTTCTAAGTGAAGTTATTTCCTTTTCCAGGGTAGGACTCAAAGCACTCCAAATCTCCACTTGCAGATTCTACAAAAAGAGTGTTTCAAAACTGCTCTATCAAAAGGAAGGTTCAACTCGGTGAGTTGAATGCGCACATCGGAAAAGGTTCCTGAGAATGCTTCTGTCTAGTTTTCGTGTGAAGATATTTCCTTTTCCAGCATAGGCATCAAAGCGCCCTAGTGATCCCCTTGCAGATTCCACCAAAAGAGTGTCTCAAAACTCTTCTCTCGAAAGGAAGGTTCGACTCTGTGAGTAGAAGGCACTCATCGCAAAGAAGTTTCTGAGAAGAGTTCAATCTAGTTTTCATCGTAATGTATGTTCCTTTCCACTAGATGCCGCAATCGCACCAAATATCCACTTGCAGTTTCCACAAGAAGAGTCATGCAGAACCGCTCTACGAAAAGGAATGTTCAACACTGTGAGTTCAATCCCCACGTGACAAAGAAGTTTCGGAGAATGCTTCCGTCTAGTTTGTATGTGAAGATATTTCCTTTTCCAACTCCAGCCTCAACGCGCTCCAAATATCCACTTGCGAATACTACCAAAACGGTGTTTCAAAACTGGTCTATCAAAACGAAGGTTCAACTCTGTGAGTTGAAAGCACTCACCACAAAGAAGTTTGTGAGAATGCTTCCATCTAGTTTTTATGCAATGTTATTTCCTTTTGCAGCGTAGGCCTCAAAGCGCTCCAATTATCCACTTGCAGACTCTACAAAAAGAGTGTTTCCAAACTGCTCTAGCCAAAAGAAGGCTGAACTCTGTGAGTTGAATGCACAAAGCACAGGGAACTTTCTGAGAATGCCTTTGTCTCGTTTCTACGTGAAGACATTTCCTTTTCCAGCATAGGCCTCAAAGCACTCCATACATCCACCTGAAGATTCTACTAAAAGAGTGTTTCCAAACTTCTCTATCAAAAGGAAGGTTCTACTCTGTGAGTTCAATGCACCCATGACCAAGACGTTTCTGAGCATGCTTCTGTCTAGTTTTTCTGTGAAGATATTTCCTTTTCCAGCCGAGGCCTCAAAGCGCTCCACATATCCACTTGCAGATTCTACCAAAAGAGTGTTTCAAAACTGCTCTTTCCAAAGGAAGCTTCAAGTCTGTGCGTTGAATGCCCTCATCGCAAAGAAGTTTCTGAGAAGGCTTCTGTCTAGTTTCTATGTGAAGATATTTCCTTTTCCAACATAGGCCTCAAAGCGCTCCAAATAAACACTTGCAGATTCTACAAAAGGAGTGTTTCAAAACTGTTCTCTCAAGAGGGACGTTCAAGTCTGTGAGTGGAACGCACTCATCACAAAGAAGTTTCTGAGAATCCATCTGTCTGGTTTCTATGTGATGATATTTCGTTTCCCAGCATTGGCCTCGAAGCGCTCCCAAGATCCTCATTCAGATGCCTCTAAAAGAGTGTTTCAAAACTTCTCTATCAAAAGGAAGGTTCAAGCCTGTGAGTTGAATGCACTCATCACACAGAAGTTTCTGAGAAGGCTTCTGTCTAGTTTCTATGTGAAGATATTTCCCTTTCCATCATAGGCCTCAAATCGCTCCAAATATCCACTTGCAGATGTTACAAAAAGGCTGTTTCCAAACGGCTCTATCAAAAGGCCGGTTCAACTCTGTGAGTTGAATGCACACATCACAAAGAAGTTTCTGAGAATGCTTCTGTCTAGTGTTTATGTGAAGATATTCCCTTTTCCAGCATAGGCCTCAAAGCCCTCCAAGTATCCACTTGCAGATTCTACACAAAGTGCGTTTCAGAACTGCTCTATCAAAAGGAAGGTTCAACCCTGTGAGTTGAATGCACACATCGCAAAGATGTTTCTGAGAATGCTTCTGTCTAGTTTTTAGGTGAAGATATTTCATTTCCCAGCAAAGGCCTCAAAACGCTCCAAATATCCACTTGCAGATTCTACAAAAGGAGTGTTTCAAAACTGCTCTTTCAAAAGGAAGGTTCAAGTCTGTGAGTTGAAGGCACTCATCACAAAGAAGTTTGTGAGAATGCTTCTGTCTACTTGGTATGTGAAGATATTTCCTCTTCCAGCACAGGCCTCCAAAAGCTCCAAACATCCCCTAGCAAATTCTGCAAAAAGAGTGTTTCAAAACTGCGCTCTCCAAAGGAAGAGTCCCCTCCGTGAGTTGAATGCATAAAGCACAGGGTAGTTTCTGAGAACGCTTCCGTCTAGTTTTTAAGGGAAGATATTTCCTTTTCCAGTGTTGGCCTCTCGGCACACCGAATATCCCCTTGAAGATTCTACTCAAAGAGAGTTTCAAAACTGCTATAGCAAAGGGGAGCTTCAGCTCTGTGAGTTGAATGCGCAGGTCACAGAGAAGTTTCTGAGAATGCTTCTCTCTAGTTTTTATGTGAAGCTATTTCCTTTTCCAGCATAGGCCTCAAAGCGTTCCAAGTATCGACTTGCAGATTCTACAAAAAGAGGGTTTCAAAGCTGTTCTATCAAAAGGAAGGTTCAACTCTGTGAGTTGAATGCAGAAAGCACAGGGAAGTCTCTGAGAATGCTTCCGTCTAGGTTCTAAGTGAAGTTATTTCCTTTTCCAGGGTAGGACTCAAAGCACTCCAAATCTCCACTTGCAGATTCTACAAAAAGAGTGTTTCAAAACTGCTCTATCAAAAGGAAGGTTCAACTCGGTGAGTTGAATGCGCACATCGGAAAAGGTTCCTGAGAATGCTTCTGTCTGGTTTTCGTGTGAAGATATTTCCTTTTCCAGCATAGGCATCAAAGCGCCCTAGTGATCCCCTTGCAGATTCCACCAAAAGAGTGTCTCAAAACTCTTCTCTCGAAAGGAAGGTTCGACTCTGTGAGTAGAAGGCACTCATCGCAAAGAAGTTTCTGAGAAGAGTTCAATCTAGTTTTCATCGTAATGTATGTTCCTTTCCACTAGATGCCGCAATCGCACCAAATATCCACTTGCAGTTTCCACAAGAAGAGTCATGCAGAACCGCTCTACGAAAAGGAATGTTCAACACTGTGAGTTCAATCCCCACGTGACAAAGAAGTTTCGGAGAATGCTTCCGTCTAGTTTGTATGTGAAGATATTTCCTTTTCCAACTCCAGCCTCAACGCGCTCCAAATATCCACTTGCGAATACTACCAAAACGGTGTTTCAAAACTGGTCTATCAAAACGAAGGTTCAACTCTGTGAGTTGAAAGCACTCACCACAAAGAAGTTTGTGAGAATGCTTCCATCTAGTTTTTATGCAATGTTATTTCCTTTTGCAGCGTAGGCCTCAAAGCGCTCCAATTATCCACTTGCAGACTCTACAAAAAGAGTGTTTCCAAACTGCTCTAGCCAAAAGAAGGCTGAACTCTGTGAGTTGAATGCACAAAGCACAGGGAACTTTCTGAGAATGCCTTTGTCTCGTTTCTACGTGAAGACATTTCCTTTTCCAGCATAGGCCTCAAAGCACTCCATACATCCACCTGAAGATTCTACTAAAAGAGTGTTTCCAAACTTCTCTATCAAAAGGAAGGTTCTACTCTGTGAGTTCAATGCACCCATGACCAAGACGTTTCTGAGCATGCTTCTGTCTAGTTTTTCTGTGAAGATATTTCCTTTTCCAGCCGAGGCCTCAAAGCGCTCCACATATCCACTTGCAGATTCTACCAAAAGAGTGTTTCAAAACTGCTCTTTCCAAAGGAAGCTTCAAGTCTGTGCGTTGAATGCCCTCATCGCAAAGAAGTTTCTGAGAAGGCTTCTGTCTAGTTTCTATGTGAAGATATTTCCTTTTCCAACATAGGCCTCAAAGCGCTCCAAATAAACACTTGCAGATTCTACAAAAGGAGTGTTTCAAAACTGTTCTCTCAAGAGGGACGTTCAAGTCTGTGAGTGGAACGCACTCATCACAAAGAAGTTTCTGAGAATCCATCTGTCTGGTTTCTATGTGATGATATTTCGTTTCCCAGCATTGGCCTCGAAGCGCTCCCAAGATCCTCATTCAGATGCCTCTAAAAGAGTGTTTCAAAACTTCTCTATCAAAAGGAAGGTTCAAGCCTGTGAGTTGAATGCACTCATCACACAGAAGTTTCTGAGAAGGCTTCTGTCTAGTTTCTATGTGAAGATATTTCCCTTTCCATCATAGGCCTCAAATCGCTCCAAATATCCACTTGCAGATGTTACAAAAAGGCTGTTTCCAAACGGCTCTATCAAAAGGCCGGTTCAACTCTGTGAGTTGAATGCACACATCACAAAGAAGTTTCTGAGAATGCTTCTGTCTAGTGTTTATGTGAAGATATTCCCTTTTCCAGCATAGGCCTCAAAGCCCTCCAAGTATCCACTTGCAGATTCTACACAAAGTGCGTTTCAGAACTGCTCTATCAAAAGGAAGGTTCAACCCTGTGAGTTGAATGCACACATCGCAAAGATGTTTCTGAGAATGCTTCTGTCTAGTTTTTAGGTGAAGATATTTCATTTCCCAGCAAAGGCCTCAAAACGCTCCAAATATCCACTTGCAGATTCTACAAAAGGAGTGTTTCAAAACTGCTCTTTCAAAAGGAAGGTTCAAGTCTGTGAGTTGAAGGCACTCATCACAAAGAAGTTTGTGAGAATGCTTCTGTCTACTTGGTATGTGAAGATATTTCCTCTTCCAGCACAGGCCTCCAAAAGCTCCAAACATCCCCTAGCAAATTCTGCAAAAAGAGTGTTTCAAAACTGCGCTCTCCAAAGGAAGAGTCCCCTCCGTGAGTTGAATGCATAAAGCACAGGGTAGTTTCTGAGAACGCTTCCGTCTAGTTTTTAAGGGAAGATATTTCCTTTTCCAGTGTTGGCCTCTCGGCACACCGAATATCCCCTTGAAGATTCTACTCAAAGAGAGTTTCAAAACTGCTATAGCAAAGGGGAGCTTCAACTCTGTGAGTTGAATGCGCAGGTCACAGAGAAGTTTCTGAGAATGCTTCTCTCTAGTTTTTATGTGAAGCTATTTCCTTTTCCAGCATAGGCCTCAAAGCGTTCCAAGTATCGACTTGCAGATTCTACAAAAAGAGGGTTTCAAAGCTGTTCTATCAAAAGGAAGGTTCAACTCTGTGAGTTGAATGCAGAAAGCACAGGGAAGTCTCTGAGAATGCTTCCGTCTAGGTTCTAAGTGAAGTTATTTCCTTTTCCAGGGTAGGACTCAAAGCACTCCAAATCTCCACTTGCAGATTCTACAAAAAGAGTGTTTCAAAACTGCTCTATCAAAAGGAAGGTTCAACTCGGTGAGTTGAATGCGCACATCGGAAAAGGTTCCTGAGAATGCTTCTGTCTAGTTTTCGTGTGAAGATATTTCCTTTTCCAGCATAGGCATCAAAGCGCCCTAGTGATCCCCTTGCAGATTCCACCAAAAGAGTGTCTCAAAACTCTTCTCTCGAAAGGAAGGTTCGACTCTGTGAGTAGAAGGCACTCATCGCAAAGAAGTTTCTGAGAAGAGTTCAATCTAGTTTTCATCGTAATGTATGTTCCTTTCCACTAGATGCCGCAATCGCACCAAATATCCACTTGCAGTTTCCACAAGAAGAGTCATGCAGAACCGCTCTACGAAAAGGAATGTTCAACACTGTGAGTTCAATCCCCACGTGACAAAGAAGTTTCGGAGAATGCTTCCGTCTAGTTTGTATGTGAAGATATTTCCTTTTCCAACTCCAGCCTCAACGCGCTCCAAATATCCACTTGCGAATACTACCAAAACGGTGTTTCAAAACTGGTCTATCAAAACGAAGGTTCAACTCTGTGAGTTGAAAGCACTCACCACAAAGAAGTTTGTGAGAATGCTTCCATCTAGTTTTTATGCAATGTTATTTCCTTTTGCAGCGTAGGCCTCAAAGCGCTCCAATTATCCACTTGCAGACTCTACAAAAAGAGTGTTTCCAAACTGCTCTAGCCAAAAGAAGGCTGAACTCTGTGAGTTGAATGCACAAAGCACAGGGAACTTTCTGAGAATGCCTTTGTCTCGTTTCTACGTGAAGACATTTCCTTTTCCAGCATAGGCCTCAAAGCACTCCATACATCCACCTGAAGATTCTACTAAAAGAGTGTTTCCAAACTTCTCTATCAAAAGGAAGGTTCTACTCTGTGAGTTCAATGCACCCATGACCAAGACGTTTCTGAGCATGCTTCTGTCTAGTTTTTCTGTGAAGATATTTCCTTTTCCAGCCGAGGCCTCAAAGCGCTCCACATATCCACTTGCAGATTCTACCAAAAGAGTGTTTCAAAACTGCTCTTTCCAAAGGAAGCTTCAAGTCTGTGCGTTGAATGCCCTCATCGCAAAGAAGTTTCTGAGAAGGCTTCTGTCTAGTTTCTATGTGAAGATATTTCCTTTTCCAACATAGGCCTCAAAGCGCTCCAAATAAACACTTGCAGATTCTACAAAAGGAGTGTTTCAAAACTGTTCTCTCAAGAGGGACGTTCAAGTCTGTGAGTGGAACGCACTCATCACAAAGAAGTTTCTGAGAATCCATCTGTCTGGTTTCTATGTGATGATATTTCGTTTCCCAGCATTGGCCTCGAAGCGCTCCCAAGATCCTCATTCAGATGCCTCTAAAAGAGTGTTTCAAAACTTCTCTATCAAAAGGAAGGTTCAAGCCTGTGAGTTGAATGCACTCATCACACAGAAGTTTCTGAGAAGGCTTCTGTCTAGTTTCTATGTGAAGATATTTCCCTTTCCATCATAGGCCTCAAATCGCTCCAAATATCCACTTGCAGATGTTACAAAAAGGCTGTTTCCAAACGGCTCTATCAAAAGGCCGGTTCAACTCTGTGAGTTGAATGCACACATCACAAAGAAGTTTCTGAGAATGCTTCTGTCTAGTGTTTATGTGAAGATATTCCCTTTTCCAGCATAGGCCTCAAAGCCCTCCAAGTATCCACTTGCAGATTCTACACAAAGTGCGTTTCAGAACTGCTCTATCAAAAGGAAGGTTCAACCCTGTGAGTTGAATGCACACATCGCAAAGATGTTTCTGAGAATGCTTCTGTCTAGTTTTTAGGTGAAGATATTTCATTTCCCAGCAAAGGCCTCAAAACGCTCCAAATATCCACTTGCAGATTCTACAAAAGGAGTGTTTCAAAACTGCTCTTTCAAAAGGAAGGTTCAAGTCTGTGAGTTGAAGGCACTCATCACAAAGAAGTTTGTGAGAATGCTTCTGTCTACTTGGTATGTGAAGATATTTCCTCTTCCAGCACAGGCCTCCAAAAGCTCCAAACATCCCCTAGCAAATTCTGCAAAAAGAGTGTTTCAAAACTGCGCTCTCCAAAGGAAGAGTCCCCTCCGTGAGTTGAATGCATAAAGCACAGGGTAGTTTCTGAGAACGCTTCCGTCTAGTTTTTAAGGGAAGATATTTCCTTTTCCAGTGTTGGCCTCTCGGCACACCGAATATCCCCTTGAAGATTCTACTCAAAGAGAGTTTCAAAACTGCTATAGCAAAGGGGAGCTTCAGCTCTGTGAGTTGAATGCGCAGGTCACAGAGAAGTTTCTGAGAATGCTTCTCTCTAGTTTTTATGTGAAGCTATTTCCTTTTCCAGCATAGGCCTCAAAGCGTTCCAAGTATCGACTTGCAGATTCTACAAAAAGAGGGTTTCAAAGCTGTTCTATCAAAAGGAAGGTTCAACTCTGTGAGTTGAATGCAGAAAGCACAGGGAAGTCTCTGAGAATGCTTCCGTCTAGGTTCTAAGTGAAGTTATTTCCTTTTCCAGGGTAGGACTCAAAGCACTCCAAATCTCCACTTGCAGATTCTACAAAAAGAGTGTTTCAAAACTGCTCTATCAAAAGGAAGGTTCAACTCGGTGAGTTGAATGCGCACATCGGAAAAGGTTCCTGAGAATGCTTCTGTCTGGTTTTCGTGTGAAGATATTTCCTTTTCCAGCATAGGCATCAAAGCGCCCTAGTGATCCCCTTGCAGATTCCACCAAAAGAGTGTCTCAAAACTCTTCTCTCGAAAGGAAGGTTCGACTCTGTGAGTAGAAGGCACTCATCGCAAAGAAGTTTCTGAGAAGAGTTCAATCTAGTTTTCATCGTAATGTATGTTCCTTTCCACTAGATGCCGCAATCGCACCAAATATCCACTTGCAGTTTCCACAAGAAGAGTCATGCAGAACCGCTCTACGAAAAGGAATGTTCAACACTGTGAGTTCAATCCCCACGTGACAAAGAAGTTTCGGAGAATGCTTCCGTCTAGTTTGTATGTGAAGATATTTCCTTTTCCAACTCCAGCCTCAACGCGCTCCAAATATCCACTTGCGAATACTACCAAAACGGTGTTTCAAAACTGGTCTATCAAAACGAAGGTTCAACTCTGTGAGTTGAAAGCACTCACCACAAAGAAGTTTGTGAGAATGCTTCCATCTAGTTTTTATGCAATGTTATTTCCTTTTGCAGCGTAGGCCTCAAAGCGCTCCAATTATCCACTTGCAGACTCTACAAAAAGAGTGTTTCCAAACTGCTCTAGCCAAAAGAAGGCTGAACTCTGTGAGTTGAATGCACAAAGCACAGGGAACTTTCTGAGAATGCCTTTGTCTCGTTTCTACGTGAAGACATTTCCTTTTCCAGCATAGGCCTCAAAGCACTCCATACATCCACCTGAAGATTCTACTAAAAGAGTGTTTCCAAACTTCTCTATCAAAAGGAAGGTTCTACTCTGTGAGTTCAATGCACCCATGACCAAGACGTTTCTGAGCATGCTTCTGTCTAGTTTTTCTGTGAAGATATTTCCTTTTCCAGCCGAGGCCTCAAAGCGCTCCACATATCCACTTGCAGATTCTACCAAAAGAGTGTTTCAAAACTGCTCTTTCCAAAGGAAGCTTCAAGTCTGTGCGTTGAATGCCCTCATCGCAAAGAAGTTTCTGAGAAGGCTTCTGTCTAGTTTCTATGTGAAGATATTTCCTTTTCCAACATAGGCCTCAAAGCGCTCCAAATAAACACTTGCAGATTCTACAAAAGGAGTGTTTCAAAACTGTTCTCTCAAGAGGGACGTTCAAGTCTGTGAGTGGAACGCACTCATCACAAAGAAGTTTCTGAGAATCCATCTGTCTGGTTTCTATGTGATGATATTTCGTTTCCCAGCATTGGCCTCGAAGCGCTCCCAAGATCCTCATTCAGATGCCTCTAAAAGAGTGTTTCAAAACTTCTCTATCAAAAGGAAGGTTCAAGCCTGTGAGTTGAATGCACTCATCACACAGAAGTTTCTGAGAAGGCTTCTGTCTAGTTTCTATGTGAAGATATTTCCCTTTCCATCATAGGCCTCAAATCGCTCCAAATATCCACTTGCAGATGTTACAAAAAGGCTGTTTCCAAACGGCTCTATCAAAAGGCCGGTTCAACTCTGTGAGTTGAATGCACACATCACAAAGAAGTTTCTGAGAATGCTTCTGTCTAGTGTTTATGTGAAGATATTCCCTTTTCCAGCATAGGCCTCAAAGCCCTCCAAGTATCCACTTGCAGATTCTACACAAAGTGCGTTTCAGAACTGCTCTATCAAAAGGAAGGTTCAACCCTGTGAGTTGAATGCACACATCGCAAAGATGTTTCTGAGAATGCTTCTGTCTAGTTTTTAGGTGAAGATATTTCATTTCCCAGCAAAGGCCTCAAAACGCTCCAAATATCCACTTGCAGATTCTACAAAAGGAGTGTTTCAAAACTGCTCTTTCAAAAGGAAGGTTCAAGTCTGTGAGTTGAAGGCACTCATCACAAAGAAGTTTGTGAGAATGCTTCTGTCTACTTGGTATGTGAAGATATTTCCTCTTCCAGCACAGGCCTCCAAAAGCTCCAAACATCCCCTAGCAAATTCTGCAAAAAGAGTGTTTCAAAACTGCGCTCTCCAAAGGAAGAGTCCCCTCCGTGAGTTGAATGCATAAAGCACAGGGTAGTTTCTGAGAACGCTTCCGTCTAGTTTTTAAGGGAAGATATTTCCTTTTCCAGTGTTGGCCTCTCGGCACACCGAATATCCCCTTGAAGATTCTACTCAAAGAGAGTTTCAAAACTGCTATAGCAAAGGGGAGCTTCAACTCTGTGAGTTGAATGCGCAGGTCACAGAGAAGTTTCTGAGAATGCTTCTCTCTAGTTTTTATGTGAAGCTATTTCCTTTTCCAGCATAGGCCTCAAAGCGTTCCAAGTATCGACTTGCAGATTCTACAAAAAGAGCGTTTCAAAGCTGTTCTATCAAAAGGAAGGTTCAACTCTGTGAGTTGAATGCAGAAAGCACAGGGAAGTCTCTGAGAATGCTTCCGTCTAGGTTCTAAGTGAAGTTATTTCCTTTTCCAGGGTAGGACTCAAAGCACTCCAAATCTCCACTTGCAGATTCTACAAAAAGAGTGTTTCAAAACTGCTCTATCAAAAGGAAGGTTCAACTCGGTGAGTTGAATGCGCACATCGGAAAAGGTTCCTGAGAATGCTTCTGTCTAGTTTTCGTGTGAAGATATTTCCTTTTCCAGCATAGGCATCAAAGCGCCCTAGTGATCCCCTTGCAGATTCCACCAAAAGAGTGTCTCAAAACTCTTCTCTCGAAAGGAAGGTTCGACTCTGTGAGTAGAAGGCACTCATCGCAAAGAAGTTTCTGAGAAGAGTTCAATCTAGTTTTCATCGTAATGTATGTTCCTTTCCACTAGATGCCGCAATCGCACCAAATATCCACTTGCAGTTTCCACAAGAAGAGTCATGCAGAACCGCTCTACGAAAAGGAATGTTCAACACTGTGAGTTCAATCCCCACGTGACAAAGAAGTTTCGGAGAATGCTTCCGTCTAGTTTGTATGTGAAGATATTTCCTTTTCCAACTCCAGCCTCAACGCGCTCCAAATATCCACTTGCGAATACTACCAAAACGGTGTTTCAAAACTGGTCTATCAAAACGAAGGTTCAACTCTGTGAGTTGAAAGCACTCACCACAAAGAAGTTTGTGAGAATGCTTCCATCTAGTTTTTATGCAATGTTATTTCCTTTTGCAGCGTAGGCCTCAAAGCGCTCCAATTATCCACTTGCAGACTCTACAAAAAGAGTGTTTCCAAACTGCTCTAGCCAAAAGAAGGCTGAACTCTGTGAGTTGAATGCACAAAGCACAGGGAACTTTCTGAGAATGCCTTTGTCTCGTTTCTACGTGAAGACATTTCCTTTTCCAGCATAGGCCTCAAAGCACTCCATACATCCACCTGAAGATTCTACTAAAAGAGTGTTTCCAAACTTCTCTATCAAAAGGAAGGTTCTACTCTGTGAGTTCAATGCACCCATGACCAAGACGTTTCTGAGCATGCTTCTGTCTAGTTTTTCTGTGAAGATATTTCCTTTTCCAGCCGAGGCCTCAAAGCGCTCCACATATCCACTTGCAGATTCTACCAAAAGAGTGTTTCAAAACTGCTCTTTCCAAAGGAAGCTTCAAGTCTGTGCGTTGAATGCCCTCATCGCAAAGAAGTTTCTGAGAAGGCTTCTGTCTAGTTTCTATGTGAAGATATTTCCTTTTCCAACATAGGCCTCAAAGCGCTCCAAATAAACACTTGCAGATTCTACAAAAGGAGTGTTTCAAAACTGTTCTCTCAAGAGGGACGTTCAAGTCTGTGAGTGGAACGCACTCATCACAAAGAAGTTTCTGAGAATCCATCTGTCTGGTTTCTATGTGATGATATTTCGTTTCCCAGCATTGGCCTCGAAGCGCTCCCAAGATCCTCATTCAGATGCCTCTAAAAGAGTGTTTCAAAACTTCTCTATCAAAAGGAAGGTTCAAGCCTGTGAGTTGAATGCACTCATCACACAGAAGTTTCTGAGAAGGCTTCTGTCTAGTTTCTATGTGAAGATATTTCCCTTTCCATCATAGGCCTCAAATCGCTCCAAATATCCACTTGCAGATGTTACAAAAAGGCTGTTTCCAAACGGCTCTATCAAAAGGCCGGTTCAACTCTGTGAGTTGAATGCACACATCACAAAGAAGTTTCTGAGAATGCTTCTGTCTAGTGTTTATGTGAAGATATTCCCTTTTCCAGCATAGGCCTCAAAGCCCTCCAAGTATCCACTTGCAGATTCTACACAAAGTGCGTTTCAGAACTGCTCTATCAAAAGGAAGGTTCAACCCTGTGAGTTGAATGCACACATCGCAAAGATGTTTCTGAGAATGCTTCTGTCTAGTTTTTAGGTGAAGATATTTCATTTCCCAGCAAAGGCCTCAAAACGCTCCAAATATCCACTTGCAGATTCTACAAAAGGAGTGTTTCAAAACTGCTCTTTCAAAAGGAAGGTTCAAGTCTGTGAGTTGAAGGCACTCATCACAAAGAAGTTTGTGAGAATGCTTCTGTCTACTTGGTATGTGAAGATATTTCCTCTTCCAGCACAGGCCTCCAAAAGCTCCAAACATCCCCTAGCAAATTCTGCAAAAAGAGTGTTTCAAAACTGCGCTCTCCAAAGGAAGAGTCCCCTCCGTGAGTTGAATGCATAAAGCACAGGGTAGTTTCTGAGAACGCTTCCGTCTAGTTTTTAAGGGAAGATATTTCCTTTTCCAGTGTTGGCCTCTCGGCACACCGAATATCCCCTTGAAGATTCTACTCAAAGAGAGTTTCAAAACTGCTATAGCAAAGGGGAGCTTCAGCTCTGTGAGTTGAATGCGCAGGTCACAGAGAAGTTTCTGAGAATGCTTCTCTCTAGTTTTTATGTGAAGCTATTTCCTTTTCCAGCATAGGCCTCAAAGCGTTCCAAGTATCGACTTGCAGATTCTACAAAAAGAGGGTTTCAAAGCTGTTCTATCAAAAGGAAGGTTCAACTCTGTGAGTTGAATGCAGAAAGCACAGGGAAGTCTCTGAGAATGCTTCCGTCTAGGTTCTAAGTGAAGTTATTTCCTTTTCCAGGGTAGGACTCAAAGCACTCCAAATCTCCACTTGCAGATTCTACAAAAAGAGTGTTTCAAAACTGCTCTATCAAAAGGAAGGTTCAACTCGGTGAGTTGAATGCGCACATCGGAAAAGGTTCCTGAGAATGCTTCTGTCTGGTTTTCGTGTGAAGATATTTCCTTTTCCAGCATAGGCATCAAAGCGCCCTAGTGATCCCCTTGCAGATTCCACCAAAAGAGTGTCTCAAAACTCTTCTCTCGAAAGGAAGGTTCGACTCTGTGAGTAGAAGGCACTCATCGCAAAGAAGTTTCTGAGAAGAGTTCAATCTAGTTTTCATCGTAATGTATGTTCCTTTCCACTAGATGCCGCAATCGCACCAAATATCCACTTGCAGTTTCCACAAGAAGAGTCATGCAGAACCGCTCTACGAAAAGGAATGTTCAACACTGTGAGTTCAATCCCCACGTGACAAAGAAGTTTCGGAGAATGCTTCCGTCTAGTTTGTATGTGAAGATATTTCCTTTTCCAACTCCAGCCTCAACGCGCTCCAAATATCCACTTGCGAATACTACCAAAACGGTGTTTCAAAACTGGTCTATCAAAACGAAGGTTCAACTCTGTGAGTTGAAAGCACTCACCACAAAGAAGTTTGTGAGAATGCTTCCATCTAGTTTTTATGCAATGTTATTTCCTTTTGCAGCGTAGGCCTCAAAGCGCTCCAATTATCCACTTGCAGACTCTACAAAAAGAGTGTTTCCAAACTGCTCTAGCCAAAAGAAGGCTGAACTCTGTGAGTTGAATGCACAAAGCACAGGGAACTTTCTGAGAATGCCTTTGTCTCGTTTCTACGTGAAGACATTTCCTTTTCCAGCATAGGCCTCAAAGCACTCCATACATCCACCTGAAGATTCTACTAAAAGAGTGTTTCCAAACTTCTCTATCAAAAGGAAGGTTCTACTCTGTGAGTTCAATGCACCCATGACCAAGACGTTTCTGAGCATGCTTCTGTCTAGTTTTTCTGTGAAGATATTTCCTTTTCCAGCCGAGGCCTCAAAGCGCTCCACATATCCACTTGCAGATTCTACCAAAAGAGTGTTTCAAAACTGCTCTTTCCAAAGGAAGCTTCAAGTCTGTGCGTTGAATGCCCTCATCGCAAAGAAGTTTCTGAGAAGGCTTCTGTCTAGTTTCTATGTGAAGATATTTCCTTTTCCAACATAGGCCTCAAAGCGCTCCAAATAAACACTTGCAGATTCTACAAAAGGAGTGTTTCAAAACTGTTCTCTCAAGAGGGACGTTCAAGTCTGTGAGTGGAACGCACTCATCACAAAGAAGTTTCTGAGAATCCATCTGTCTGGTTTCTATGTGATGATATTTCGTTTCCCAGCATTGGCCTCGAAGCGCTCCCAAGATCCTCATTCAGATGCCTCTAAAAGAGTGTTTCAAAACTTCTCTATCAAAAGGAAGGTTCAAGCCTGTGAGTTGAATGCACTCATCACACAGAAGTTTCTGAGAAGGCTTCTGTCTAGTTTCTATGTGAAGATATTTCCCTTTCCATCATAGGCCTCAAATCGCTCCAAATATCCACTTGCAGATGTTACAAAAAGGCTGTTTCCAAACGGCTCTATCAAAAGGCCGGTTCAACTCTGTGAGTTGAATGCACACATCACAAAGAAGTTTCTGAGAATGCTTCTGTCTAGTGTTTATGTGAAGATATTCCCTTTTCCAGCATAGGCCTCAAAGCCCTCCAAGTATCCACTTGCAGATTCTACACAAAGTGCGTTTCAGAACTGCTCTATCAAAAGGAAGGTTCAACCCTGTGAGTTGAATGCACACATCGCAAAGATGTTTCTGAGAATGCTTCTGTCTAGTTTTTAGGTGAAGATATTTCATTTCCCAGCAAAGGCCTCAAAACGCTCCAAATATCCACTTGCAGATTCTACAAAAGGAGTGTTTCAAAACTGCTCTTTCAAAAGGAAGGTTCAAGTCTGTGAGTTGAAGGCACTCATCACAAAGAAGTTTGTGAGAATGCTTCTGTCTACTTGGTATGTGAAGATATTTCCTCTTCCAGCACAGGCCTCCAAAAGCTCCAAACATCCCCTAGCAAATTCTGCAAAAAGAGTGTTTCAAAACTGCGCTCTCCAAAGGAAGAGTCCCCTCCGTGAGTTGAATGCATAAAGCACAGGGTAGTTTCTGAGAACGCTTCCGTCTAGTTTTTAAGGGAAGATATTTCCTTTTCCAGTGTTGGCCTCTCGGCACACCGAATATCCCCTTGAAGATTCTACTCAAAGAGAGTTTCAAAACTGCTATAGCAAAGGGGAGCTTCAGCTCTGTGAGTTGAATGCGCAGGTCACAGAGAAGTTTCTGAGAATGCTTCTCTCTAGTTTTTATGTGAAGCTATTTCCTTTTCCAGCATAGGCCTCAAAGCGTTCCAAGTATCGACTTGCAGATTCTACAAAAAGAGGGTTTCAAAGCTGTTCTATCAAAAGGAAGGTTCAACTCTGTGAGTTGAATGCAGAAAGCACAGGGAAGTCTCTGAGAATGCTTCCGTCTAGGTTCTAAGTGAAGTTATTTCCTTTTCCAGGGTAGGACTCAAAGCACTCCAAATCTCCACTTGCAGATTCTACAAAAAGAGTGTTTCAAAACTGCTCTATCAAAAGGAAGGTTCAACTCGGTGAGTTGAATGCGCACATCGGAAAAGGTTCCTGAGAATGCTTCTGTCTGGTTTTCGTGTGAAGATATTTCCTTTTCCAGCATAGGCATCAAAGCGCCCTAGTGATCCCCTTGCAGATTCCACCAAAAGAGTGTCTCAAAACTCTTCTCTCGAAAGGAAGGTTCGACTCTGTGAGTAGAAGGCACTCATCGCAAAGAAGTTTCTGAGAAGAGTTCAATCTAGTTTTCATCGTAATGTATGTTCCTTTCCACTAGATGCCGCAATCGCACCAAATATCCACTTGCAGTTTCCACAAGAAGAGTCATGCAGAACCGCTCTACGAAAAGGAATGTTCAACACTGTGAGTTCAATCCCCACGTGACAAAGAAGTTTCGGAGAATGCTTCCGTCTAGTTTGTATGTGAAGATATTTCCTTTTCCAACTCCAGCCTCAACGCGCTCCAAATATCCACTTGCGAATACTACCAAAACGGTGTTTCAAAACTGGTCTATCAAAACGAAGGTTCAACTCTGTGAGTTGAAAGCACTCACCACAAAGAAGTTTGTGAGAATGCTTCCATCTAGTTTTTATGCAATGTTATTTCCTTTTGCAGCGTAGGCCTCAAAGCGCTCCAATTATCCACTTGCAGACTCTACAAAAAGAGTGTTTCCAAACTGCTCTAGCCAAAAGAAGGCTGAACTCTGTGAGTTGAATGCACAAAGCACAGGGAACTTTCTGAGAATGCCTTTGTCTCGTTTCTACGTGAAGACATTTCCTTTTCCAGCATAGGCCTCAAAGCACTCCATACATCCACCTGAAGATTCTACTAAAAGAGTGTTTCCAAACTTCTCTATCAAAAGGAAGGTTCTACTCTGTGAGTTCAATGCACCCATGACCAAGACGTTTCTGAGCATGCTTCTGTCTAGTTTTTCTGTGAAGATATTTCCTTTTCCAGCCGAGGCCTCAAAGCGCTCCACATATCCACTTGCAGATTCTACCAAAAGAGTGTTTCAAAACTGCTCTTTCCAAAGGAAGCTTCAAGTCTGTGCGTTGAATGCCCTCATCGCAAAGAAGTTTCTGAGAAGGCTTCTGTCTAGTTTCTATGTGAAGATATTTCCTTTTCCAACATAGGCCTCAAAGCGCTCCAAATAAACACTTGCAGATTCTACAAAAGGAGTGTTTCAAAACTGTTCTCTCAAGAGGGACGTTCAAGTCTGTGAGTGGAACGCACTCATCACAAAGAAGTTTCTGAGAATCCATCTGTCTGGTTTCTATGTGATGATATTTCGTTTCCCAGCATTGGCCTCGAAGCGCTCCCAAGATCCTCATTCAGATGCCTCTAAAAGAGTGTTTCAAAACTTCTCTATCAAAAGGAAGGTTCAAGCCTGTGAGTTGAATGCACTCATCACACAGAAGTTTCTGAGAAGGCTTCTGTCTAGTTTCTATGTGAAGATATTTCCCTTTCCATCATAGGCCTCAAATCGCTCCAAATATCCACTTGCAGATGTTACAAAAAGGCTGTTTCCAAACGGCTCTATCAAAAGGCCGGTTCAACTCTGTGAGTTGAATGCACACATCACAAAGAAGTTTCTGAGAATGCTTCTGTCTAGTGTTTATGTGAAGATATTCCCTTTTCCAGCATAGGCCTCAAAGCCCTCCAAGTATCCACTTGCAGATTCTACACAAAGTGCGTTTCAGAACTGCTCTATCAAAAGGAAGGTTCAACCCTGTGAGTTGAATGCACACATCGCAAAGATGTTTCTGAGAATGCTTCTGTCTAGTTTTTAGGTGAAGATATTTCATTTCCCAGCAAAGGCCTCAAAACGCTCCAAATATCCACTTGCAGATTCTACAAAAGGAGTGTTTCAAAACTGCTCTTTCAAAAGGAAGGTTCAAGTCTGTGAGTTGAAGGCACTCATCACAAAGAAGTTTGTGAGAATGCTTCTGTCTACTTGGTATGTGAAGATATTTCCTCTTCCAGCACAGGCCTCCAAAAGCTCCAAACATCCCCTAGCAAATTCTGCAAAAAGAGTGTTTCAAAACTGCGCTCTCCAAAGGAAGAGTCCCCTCCGTGAGTTGAATGCATAAAGCACAGGGTAGTTTCTGAGAACGCTTCCGTCTAGTTTTTAAGGGAAGATATTTCCTTTTCCAGTGTTGGCCTCTCGGCACACCGAATATCCCCTTGAAGATTCTACTCAAAGAGAGTTTCAAAACTGCTATAGCAAAGGGGAGCTTCAGCTCTGTGAGTTGAATGCGCAGGTCACAGAGAAGTTTCTGAGAATGCTTCTCTCTAGTTTTTATGTGAAGCTATTTCCTTTTCCAGCATAGGCCTCAAAGCGTTCCAAGTATCGACTTGCAGATTCTACAAAAAGAGGGTTTCAAAGCTGTTCTATCAAAAGGAAGGTTCAACTCTGTGAGTTGAATGCAGAAAGCACAGGGAAGTCTCTGAGAATGCTTCCGTCTAGGTTCTAAGTGAAGTTATTTCCTTTTCCAGGGTAGGACTCAAAGCACTCCAAATCTCCACTTGCAGATTCTACAAAAAGAGTGTTTCAAAACTGCTCTATCAAAAGGAAGGTTCAACTCGGTGAGTTGAATGCGCACATCGGAAAAGGTTCCTGAGAATGCTTCTGTCTGGTTTTCGTGTGAAGATATTTCCTTTTCCAGCATAGGCATCAAAGCGCCCTAGTGATCCCCTTGCAGATTCCACCAAAAGAGTGTCTCAAAACTCTTCTCTCGAAAGGAAGGTTCGACTCTGTGAGTAGAAGGCACTCATCGCAAAGAAGTTTCTGAGAAGAGTTCAATCTAGTTTTCATCGTAATGTATGTTCCTTTCCACTAGATGCCGCAATCGCACCAAATATCCACTTGCAGTTTCCACAAGAAGAGTCATGCAGAACCGCTCTACGAAAAGGAATGTTCAACACTGTGAGTTCAATCCCCACGTGACAAAGAAGTTTCGGAGAATGCTTCCGTCTAGTTTGTATGTGAAGATATTTCCTTTTCCAACTCCAGCCTCAACGCGCTCCAAATATCCACTTGCGAATACTACCAAAACGGTGTTTCAAAACTGGTCTATCAAAACGAAGGTTCAACTCTGTGAGTTGAAAGCACTCACCACAAAGAAGTTTGTGAGAATGCTTCCATCTAGTTTTTATGCAATGTTATTTCCTTTTGCAGCGTAGGCCTCAAAGCGCTCCAATTATCCACTTGCAGACTCTACAAAAAGAGTGTTTCCAAACTGCTCTAGCCAAAAGAAGGCTGAACTCTGTGAGTTGAATGCACAAAGCACAGGGAACTTTCTGAGAATGCCTTTGTCTCGTTTCTACGTGAAGACATTTCCTTTTCCAGCATAGGCCTCAAAGCACTCCATACATCCACCTGAAGATTCTACTAAAAGAGTGTTTCCAAACTTCTCTATCAAAAGGAAGGTTCTACTCTGTGAGTTCAATGCACCCATGACCAAGACGTTTCTGAGCATGCTTCTGTCTAGTTTTTCTGTGAAGATATTTCCTTTTCCAGCCGAGGCCTCAAAGCGCTCCACATATCCACTTGCAGATTCTACCAAAAGAGTGTTTCAAAACTGCTCTTTCCAAAGGAAGCTTCAAGTCTGTGCGTTGAATGCCCTCATCGCAAAGAAGTTTCTGAGAAGGCTTCTGTCTAGTTTCTATGTGAAGATATTTCCTTTTCCAACATAGGCCTCAAAGCGCTCCAAATAAACACTTGCAGATTCTACAAAAGGAGTGTTTCAAAACTGTTCTCTCAAGAGGGACGTTCAAGTCTGTGAGTGGAACGCACTCATCACAAAGAAGTTTCTGAGAATCCATCTGTCTGGTTTCTATGTGATGATATTTCGTTTCCCAGCATTGGCCTCGAAGCGCTCCCAAGATCCTCATTCAGATGCCTCTAAAAGAGTGTTTCAAAACTTCTCTATCAAAAGGAAGGTTCAAGCCTGTGAGTTGAATGCACTCATCACACAGAAGTTTCTGAGAAGGCTTCTGTCTAGTTTCTATGTGAAGATATTTCCCTTTCCATCATAGGCCTCAAATCGCTCCAAATATCCACTTGCAGATGTTACAAAAAGGCTGTTTCCAAACGGCTCTATCAAAAGGCCGGTTCAACTCTGTGAGTTGAATGCACACATCACAAAGAAGTTTCTGAGAATGCTTCTGTCTAGTGTTTATGTGAAGATATTCCCTTTTCCAGCATAGGCCTCAAAGCCCTCCAAGTATCCACTTGCAGATTCTACACAAAGTGCGTTTCAGAACTGCTCTATCAAAAGGAAGGTTCAACCCTGTGAGTTGAATGCACACATCGCAAAGATGTTTCTGAGAATGCTTCTGTCTAGTTTTTAGGTGAAGATATTTCATTTCCCAGCAAAGGCCTCAAAACGCTCCAAATATCCACTTGCAGATTCTACAAAAGGAGTGTTTCAAAACTGCTCTTTCAAAAGGAAGGTTCAAGTCTGTGAGTTGAAGGCACTCATCACAAAGAAGTTTGTGAGAATGCTTCTGTCTACTTGGTATGTGAAGATATTTCCTCTTCCAGCACAGGCCTCCAAAAGCTCCAAACATCCCCTAGCAAATTCTGCAAAAAGAGTGTTTCAAAACTGCGCTCTCCAAAGGAAGAGTCCCCTCCGTGAGTTGAATGCATAAAGCACAGGGTAGTTTCTGAGAACGCTTCCGTCTAGTTTTTAAGGGAAGATATTTCCTTTTCCAGTGTTGGCCTCTCGGCACACCGAATATCCCCTTGAAGATTCTACTCAAAGAGAGTTTCAAAACTGCTATAGCAAAGGGGAGCTTCAACTCTGTGAGTTGAATGCGCAGGTCACAGAGAAGTTTCTGAGAATGCTTCTCTCTAGTTTTTATGTGAAGCTATTTCCTTTTCCAGCATAGGCCTCAAAGCGTTCCAAGTATCGACTTGCAGATTCTACAAAAAGAGCGTTTCAAAGCTGTTCTATCAAAAGGAAGGTTCAACTCTGTGAGTTGAATGCAGAAAGCACAGGGAAGTCTCTGAGAATGCTTCCGTCTAGGTTCTAAGTGAAGTTATTTCCTTTTCCAGGGTAGGACTCAAAGCACTCCAAATCTCCACTTGCAGATTCTACAAAAAGAGTGTTTCAAAACTGCTCTATCAAAAGGAAGGTTCAACTCGGTGAGTTGAATGCGCACATCGGAAAAGGTTCCTGAGAATGCTTCTGTCTAGTTTTCGTGTGAAGATATTTCCTTTTCCAGCATAGGCATCAAAGCGCCCTAGTGATCCCCTTGCAGATTCCACCAAAAGAGTGTCTCAAAACTCTTCTCTCGAAAGGAAGGTTCGACTCTGTGAGTAGAAGGCACTCATCGCAAAGAAGTTTCTGAGAAGAGTTCAATCTAGTTTTCATCGTAATGTATGTTCCTTTCCACTAGATGCCGCAATCGCACCAAATATCCACTTGCAGTTTCCACAAGAAGAGTCATGCAGAACCGCTCTACGAAAAGGAATGTTCAACACTGTGAGTTCAATCCCCACGTGACAAAGAAGTTTCGGAGAATGCTTCCGTCTAGTTTGTATGTGAAGATATTTCCTTTTCCAACTCCAGCCTCAACGCGCTCCAAATATCCACTTGCGAATACTACCAAAACGGTGTTTCAAAACTGGTCTATCAAAACGAAGGTTCAACTCTGTGAGTTGAAAGCACTCACCACAAAGAAGTTTGTGAGAATGCTTCCATCTAGTTTTTATGCAATGTTATTTCCTTTTGCAGCGTAGGCCTCAAAGCGCTCCAATTATCCACTTGCAGACTCTACAAAAAGAGTGTTTCCAAACTGCTCTAGCCAAAAGAAGGCTGAACTCTGTGAGTTGAATGCACAAAGCACAGGGAACTTTCTGAGAATGCCTTTGTCTCGTTTCTACGTGAAGACATTTCCTTTTCCAGCATAGGCCTCAAAGCACTCCATACATCCACCTGAAGATTCTACTAAAAGAGTGTTTCCAAACTTCTCTATCAAAAGGAAGGTTCTACTCTGTGAGTTCAATGCACCCATGACCAAGACGTTTCTGAGCATGCTTCTGTCTAGTTTTTCTGTGAAGATATTTCCTTTTCCAGCCGAGGCCTCAAAGCGCTCCACATATCCACTTGCAGATTCTACCAAAAGAGTGTTTCAAAACTGCTCTTTCCAAAGGAAGCTTCAAGTCTGTGCGTTGAATGCCCTCATCGCAAAGAAGTTTCTGAGAAGGCTTCTGTCTAGTTTCTATGTGAAGATATTTCCTTTTCCAACATAGGCCTCAAAGCGCTCCAAATAAACACTTGCAGATTCTACAAAAGGAGTGTTTCAAAACTGTTCTCTCAAGAGGGACGTTCAAGTCTGTGAGTGGAACGCACTCATCACAAAGAAGTTTCTGAGAATCCATCTGTCTGGTTTCTATGTGATGATATTTCGTTTCCCAGCATTGGCCTCGAAGCGCTCCCAAGATCCTCATTCAGATGCCTCTAAAAGAGTGTTTCAAAACTTCTCTATCAAAAGGAAGGTTCAAGCCTGTGAGTTGAATGCACTCATCACACAGAAGTTTCTGAGAAGGCTTCTGTCTAGTTTCTATGTGAAGATATTTCCCTTTCCATCATAGGCCTCAAATCGCTCCAAATATCCACTTGCAGATGTTACAAAAAGGCTGTTTCCAAACGGCTCTATCAAAAGGCCGGTTCAACTCTGTGAGTTGAATGCACACATCACAAAGAAGTTTCTGAGAATGCTTCTGTCTAGTGTTTATGTGAAGATATTCCCTTTTCCAGCATAGGCCTCAAAGCCCTCCAAGTATCCACTTGCAGATTCTACACAAAGTGCGTTTCAGAACTGCTCTATCAAAAGGAAGGTTCAACCCTGTGAGTTGAATGCACACATCGCAAAGATGTTTCTGAGAATGCTTCTGTCTAGTTTTTAGGTGAAGATATTTCATTTCCCAGCAAAGGCCTCAAAACGCTCCAAATATCCACTTGCAGATTCTACAAAAGGAGTGTTTCAAAACTGCTCTTTCAAAAGGAAGGTTCAAGTCTGTGAGTTGAAGGCACTCATCACAAAGAAGTTTGTGAGAATGCTTCTGTCTACTTGGTATGTGAAGATATTTCCTCTTCCAGCACAGGCCTCCAAAAGCTCCAAACATCCCCTAGCAAATTCTGCAAAAAGAGTGTTTCAAAACTGCGCTCTCCAAAGGAAGAGTCCCCTCCGTGAGTTGAATGCATAAAGCACAGGGTAGTTTCTGAGAACGCTTCCGTCTAGTTTTTAAGGGAAGATATTTCCTTTTCCAGTGTTGGCCTCTCGGCACACCGAATATCCCCTTGAAGATTCTACTCAAAGAGAGTTTCAAAACTGCTATAGCAAAGGGGAGCTTCAGCTCTGTGAGTTGAATGCGCAGGTCACAGAGAAGTTTCTGAGAATGCTTCTCTCTAGTTTTTATGTGAAGCTATTTCCTTTTCCAGCATAGGCCTCAAAGCGTTCCAAGTATCGACTTGCAGATTCTACAAAAAGAGGGTTTCAAAGCTGTTCTATCAAAAGGAAGGTTCAACTCTGTGAGTTGAATGCAGAAAGCACAGGGAAGTCTCTGAGAATGCTTCCGTCTAGGTTCTAAGTGAAGTTATTTCCTTTTCCAGGGTAGGACTCAAAGCACTCCAAATCTCCACTTGCAGATTCTACAAAAAGAGTGTTTCAAAACTGCTCTATCAAAAGGAAGGTTCAACTCGGTGAGTTGAATGCGCACATCGGAAAAGGTTCCTGAGAATGCTTCTGTCTGGTTTTCGTGTGAAGATATTTCCTTTTCCAGCATAGGCATCAAAGCGCCCTAGTGATCCCCTTGCAGATTCCACCAAAAGAGTGTCTCAAAACTCTTCTCTCGAAAGGAAGGTTCGACTCTGTGAGTAGAAGGCACTCATCGCAAAGAAGTTTCTGAGAAGAGTTCAATCTAGTTTTCATCGTAATGTATGTTCCTTTCCACTAGATGCCGCAATCGCACCAAATATCCACTTGCAGTTTCCACAAGAAGAGTCATGCAGAACCGCTCTACGAAAAGGAATGTTCAACACTGTGAGTTCAATCCCCACGTGACAAAGAAGTTTCGGAGAATGCTTCCGTCTAGTTTGTATGTGAAGATATTTCCTTTTCCAACTCCAGCCTCAACGCGCTCCAAATATCCACTTGCGAATACTACCAAAACGGTGTTTCAAAACTGGTCTATCAAAACGAAGGTTCAACTCTGTGAGTTGAAAGCACTCACCACAAAGAAGTTTGTGAGAATGCTTCCATCTAGTTTTTATGCAATGTTATTTCCTTTTGCAGCGTAGGCCTCAAAGCGCTCCAATTATCCACTTGCAGACTCTACAAAAAGAGTGTTTCCAAACTGCTCTAGCCAAAAGAAGGCTGAACTCTGTGAGTTGAATGCACAAAGCACAGGGAACTTTCTGAGAATGCCTTTGTCTCGTTTCTACGTGAAGACATTTCCTTTTCCAGCATAGGCCTCAAAGCACTCCATACATCCACCTGAAGATTCTACTAAAAGAGTGTTTCCAAACTTCTCTATCAAAAGGAAGGTTCTACTCTGTGAGTTCAATGCACCCATGACCAAGACGTTTCTGAGCATGCTTCTGTCTAGTTTTTCTGTGAAGATATTTCCTTTTCCAGCCGAGGCCTCAAAGCGCTCCACATATCCACTTGCAGATTCTACCAAAAGAGTGTTTCAAAACTGCTCTTTCCAAAGGAAGCTTCAAGTCTGTGCGTTGAATGCCCTCATCGCAAAGAAGTTTCTGAGAAGGCTTCTGTCTAGTTTCTATGTGAAGATATTTCCTTTTCCAACATAGGCCTCAAAGCGCTCCAAATAAACACTTGCAGATTCTACAAAAGGAGTGTTTCAAAACTGTTCTCTCAAGAGGGACGTTCAAGTCTGTGAGTGGAACGCACTCATCACAAAGAAGTTTCTGAGAATCCATCTGTCTGGTTTCTATGTGATGATATTTCGTTTCCCAGCATTGGCCTCGAAGCGCTCCCAAGATCCTCATTCAGATGCCTCTAAAAGAGTGTTTCAAAACTTCTCTATCAAAAGGAAGGTTCAAGCCTGTGAGTTGAATGCACTCATCACACAGAAGTTTCTGAGAAGGCTTCTGTCTAGTTTCTATGTGAAGATATTTCCCTTTCCATCATAGGCCTCAAATCGCTCCAAATATCCACTTGCAGATGTTACAAAAAGGCTGTTTCCAAACGGCTCTATCAAAAGGCCGGTTCAACTCTGTGAGTTGAATGCACACATCACAAAGAAGTTTCTGAGAATGCTTCTGTCTAGTGTTTATGTGAAGATATTCCCTTTTCCAGCATAGGCCTCAAAGCCCTCCAAGTATCCACTTGCAGATTCTACACAAAGTGCGTTTCAGAACTGCTCTATCAAAAGGAAGGTTCAACCCTGTGAGTTGAATGCACACATCGCAAAGATGTTTCTGAGAATGCTTCTGTCTAGTTTTTAGGTGAAGATATTTCATTTCCCAGCAAAGGCCTCAAAACGCTCCAAATATCCACTTGCAGATTCTACAAAAGGAGTGTTTCAAAACTGCTCTTTCAAAAGGAAGGTTCAAGTCTGTGAGTTGAAGGCACTCATCACAAAGAAGTTTGTGAGAATGCTTCTGTCTACTTGGTATGTGAAGATATTTCCTCTTCCAGCACAGGCCTCCAAAAGCTCCAAACATCCCCTAGCAAATTCTGCAAAAAGAGTGTTTCAAAACTGCGCTCTCCAAAGGAAGAGTCCCCTCCGTGAGTTGAATGCATAAAGCACAGGGTAGTTTCTGAGAACGCTTCCGTCTAGTTTTTAAGGGAAGATATTTCCTTTTCCAGTGTTGGCCTCTCGGCACACCGAATATCCCCTTGAAGATTCTACTCAAAGAGAGTTTCAAAACTGCTATAGCAAAGGGGAGCTTCAACTCTGTGAGTTGAATGCGCAGGTCACAGAGAAGTTTCTGAGAATGCTTCTCTCTAGTTTTTATGTGAAGCTATTTCCTTTTCCAGCATAGGCCTCAAAGCGTTCCAAGTATCGACTTGCAGATTCTACAAAAAGAGCGTTTCAAAGCTGTTCTATCAAAAGGAAGGTTCAACTCTGTGAGTTGAATGCAGAAAGCACAGGGAAGTCTCTGAGAATGCTTCCGTCTAGGTTCTAAGTGAAGTTATTTCCTTTTCCAGGGTAGGACTCAAAGCACTCCAAATCTCCACTTGCAGATTCTACAAAAAGAGTGTTTCAAAACTGCTCTATCAAAAGGAAGGTTCAACTCGGTGAGTTGAATGCGCACATCGGAAAAGGTTCCTGAGAATGCTTTTGTCTGGTTTTCGTGTGAAGATATTTCCTTTTCCAGCATAGGCATCAAAGCGCCCTAGTGATCCCCTTGCAGATTCCACCAAAAGAGTGTCTCAAAACTCTTCTCTCGAAAGGAAGGTTCGACTCTGTGAGTAGAAGGCACTCATCGCAAAGAAGTTTCTGAGAAGAGTTCAATCTAGTTTTCATCGTAATGTATGTTCCTTTCCACTAGATGCCGCAATCGCACCAAATATCCACTTGCAGTTTCCACAAGAAGAGTCATGCAGAACCGCTCTACGAAAAGGAATGTTCAACACTGTGAGTTCAATCCCCACGTGACAAAGAAGTTTCGGAGAATGCTTCCGTCTAGTTTGTATGTGAAGATATTTCCTTTTCCAACTCCAGCCTCAACGCGCTCCAAATATCCACTTGCGAATACTACCAAAACGGTGTTTCAAAACTGGTCTATCAAAACGAAGGTTCAACTCTGTGAGTTGAAAGCACTCACCACAAAGAAGTTTGTGAGAATGCTTCCATCTAGTTTTTATGCAATGTTATTTCCTTTTGCAGCGTAGGCCTCAAAGCGCTCCAATTATCCACTTGCAGACTCTACAAAAAGAGTGTTTCCAAACTGCTCTAGCCAAAAGAAGGCTGAACTCTGTGAGTTGAATGCACAAAGCACAGGGAACTTTCTGAGAATGCCTTTGTCTCGTTTCTACGTGAAGACATTTCCTTTTCCAGCATAGGCCTCAAAGCACTCCATACATCCACCTGAAGATTCTACTAAAAGAGTGTTTCCAAACTTCTCTATCAAAAGGAAGGTTCTACTCTGTGAGTTCAATGCACCCATGACCAAGACGTTTCTGAGCATGCTTCTGTCTAGTTTTTCTGTGAAGATATTTCCTTTTCCAGCCGAGGCCTCAAAGCGCTCCACATATCCACTTGCAGATTCTACCAAAAGAGTGTTTCAAAACTGCTCTTTCCAAAGGAAGCTTCAAGTCTGTGCGTTGAATGCCCTCATCGCAAAGAAGTTTCTGAGAAGGCTTCTGTCTAGTTTCTATGTGAAGATATTTCCTTTTCCAACATAGGCCTCAAAGCGCTCCAAATAAACACTTGCAGATTCTACAAAAGGAGTGTTTCAAAACTGTTCTCTCAAGAGGGACGTTCAAGTCTGTGAGTGGAACGCACTCATCACAAAGAAGTTTCTGAGAATCCATCTGTCTGGTTTCTATGTGATGATATTTCGTTTCCCAGCATTGGCCTCGAAGCGCTCCCAAGATCCTCATTCAGATGCCTCTAAAAGAGTGTTTCAAAACTTCTCTATCAAAAGGAAGGTTCAAGCCTGTGAGTTGAATGCACTCATCACACAGAAGTTTCTGAGAAGGCTTCTGTCTAGTTTCTATGTGAAGATATTTCCCTTTCCATCATAGGCCTCAAATCGCTCCAAATATCCACTTGCAGATGTTACAAAAAGGCTGTTTCCAAACGGCTCTATCAAAAGGCCGGTTCAACTCTGTGAGTTGAATGCACACATCACAAAGAAGTTTCTGAGAATGCTTCTGTCTAGTGTTTATGTGAAGATATTCCCTTTTCCAGCATAGGCCTCAAAGCCCTCCAAGTATCCACTTGCAGATTCTACACAAAGTGCGTTTCAGAACTGCTCTATCAAAAGGAAGGTTCAACCCTGTGAGTTGAATGCACACATCGCAAAGATGTTTCTGAGAATGCTTCTGTCTAGTTTTTAGGTGAAGATATTTCATTTCCCAGCAAAGGCCTCAAAACGCTCCAAATATCCACTTGCAGATTCTACAAAAGGAGTGTTTCAAAACTGCTCTTTCAAAAGGAAGGTTCAAGTCTGTGAGTTGAAGGCACTCATCACAAAGAAGTTTGTGAGAATGCTTCTGTCTACTTGGTATGTGAAGATATTTCCTCTTCCAGCACAGGCCTCCAAAAGCTCCAAACATCCCCTAGCAAATTCTGCAAAAAGAGTGTTTCAAAACTGCGCTCTCCAAAGGAAGAGTCCCCTCCGTGAGTTGAATGCATAAAGCACAGGGTAGTTTCTGAGAACGCTTCCGTCTAGTTTTTAAGGGAAGATATTTCCTTTTCCAGTGTTGGCCTCTCGGCACACCGAATATCCCCTTGAAGATTCTACTCAAAGAGAGTTTCAAAACTGCTATAGCAAAGGGGAGCTTCAGCTCTGTGAGTTGAATGCGCAGGTCACAGAGAAGTTTCTGAGAATGCTTCTCTCTAGTTTTTATGTGAAGCTATTTCCTTTTCCAGCATAGGCCTCAAAGCGTTCCAAGTATCGACTTGCAGATTCTACAAAAAGAGGGTTTCAAAGCTGTTCTATCAAAAGGAAGGTTCAACTCTGTGAGTTGAATGCAGAAAGCACAGGGAAGTCTCTGAGAATGCTTCCGTCTAGGTTCTAAGTGAAGTTATTTCCTTTTCCAGGGTAGGACTCAAAGCACTCCAAATCTCCACTTGCAGATTCTACAAAAAGAGTGTTTCAAAACTGCTCTATCAAAAGGAAGGTTCAACTCGGTGAGTTGAATGCGCACATCGGAAAAGGTTCCTGAGAATGCTTCTGTCTGGTTTTCGTGTGAAGATATTTCCTTTTCCAGCATAGGCATCAAAGCGCCCTAGTGATCCCCTTGCAGATTCCACCAAAAGAGTGTCTCAAAACTCTTCTCTCGAAAGGAAGGTTCGACTCTGTGAGTAGAAGGCACTCATCGCAAAGAAGTTTCTGAGAAGAGTTCAATCTAGTTTTCATCGTAATGTATGTTCCTTTCCACTAGATGCCGCAATCGCACCAAATATCCACTTGCAGTTTCCACAAGAAGAGTCATGCAGAACCGCTCTACGAAAAGGAATGTTCAACACTGTGAGTTCAATCCCCACGTGACAAAGAAGTTTCGGAGAATGCTTCCGTCTAGTTTGTATGTGAAGATATTTCCTTTTCCAACTCCAGCCTCAACGCGCTCCAAATATCCACTTGCGAATACTACCAAAACGGTGTTTCAAAACTGGTCTATCAAAACGAAGGTTCAACTCTGTGAGTTGAAAGCACTCACCACAAAGAAGTTTGTGAGAATGCTTCCATCTAGTTTTTATGCAATGTTATTTCCTTTTGCAGCGTAGGCCTCAAAGCGCTCCAATTATCCACTTGCAGACTCTACAAAAAGAGTGTTTCCAAACTGCTCTAGCCAAAAGAAGGCTGAACTCTGTGAGTTGAATGCACAAAGCACAGGGAACTTTCTGAGAATGCCTTTGTCTCGTTTCTACGTGAAGACATTTCCTTTTCCAGCATAGGCCTCAAAGCACTCCATACATCCACCTGAAGATTCTACTAAAAGAGTGTTTCCAAACTTCTCTATCAAAAGGAAGGTTCTACTCTGTGAGTTCAATGTACCCATGACCAAGACGTTTCTGAGCATGCTTCTGTCTAGTTTTTCTGTGAAGATATTTCCTTTTCCAGCCGAGGCCTCAAAGCGCTCCACATATCCACTTGCAGATTCTACCAAAAGAGTGTTTCAAAACTGCTCTTTCCAAAGGAAGCTTCAAGTCTGTGCGTTGAATGCCCTCATCGCAAAGAAGTTTCTGAGAAGGCTTCTGTCTAGTTTCTATGTGAAGATATTTCCTTTTCCAACATAGGCCTCAAAGCGCTCCAAATAAACACTTGCAGATTCTACAAAAGGAGTGTTTCAAAACTGTTCTCTCAAGAGGGACGTTCAAGTCTGTGAGTGGAACGCACTCATCACAAAGAAGTTTCTGAGAATCCATCTGTCTGGTTTCTATGTGATGATATTTCGTTTCCCAGCATTGGCCTCGAAGCGCTCCCAAGATCCTCATTCAGATGCCTCTAAAAGAGTGTTTCAAAACTTCTCTATCAAAAGGAAGGTTCAAGCCTGTGAGTTGAATGCACTCATCACACAGAAGTTTCTGAGAAGGCTTCTGTCTAGTTTCTATGTGAAGATATTTCCCTTTCCATCATAGGCCTCAAATCGCTCCAAATATCCACTTGCAGATGTTACAAAAAGGCTGTTTCCAAACGGCTCTATCAAAAGGCCGGTTCAACTCTGTGAGTTGAATGCACACATCACAAAGAAGTTTCTGAGAATGCTTCTGTCTAGTGTTTATGTGAAGATATTCCCTTTTCCAGCATAGGCCTCAAAGCCCTCCAAGTATCCACTTGCAGATTCTACACAAAGTGCGTTTCAGAACTGCTCTATCAAAAGGAAGGTTCAACCCTGTGAGTTGAATGCACACATCGCAAAGATGTTTCTGAGAATGCTTCTGTCTAGTTTTTAGGTGAAGATATTTCATTTCCCAGCAAAGGCCTCAAAACGCTCCAAATATCCACTTGCAGATTCTACAAAAGGAGTGTTTCAAAACTGCTCTTTCAAAAGGAAGGTTCAAGTCTGTGAGTTGAAGGCACTCATCACAAAGAAGTTTGTGAGAATGCTTCTGTCTACTTGGTATGTGAAGATATTTCCTCTTCCAGCACAGGCCTCCAAAAGCTCCAAACATCCCCTAGCAAATTCTGCAAAAAGAGTGTTTCAAAACTGCGCTCTCCAAAGGAAGAGTCCCCTCCGTGAGTTGAATGCATAAAGCACAGGGTAGTTTCTGAGAACGCTTCCGTCTAGTTTTTAAGGGAAGATATTTCCTTTTCCAGTGTTGGCCTCTCGGCACACCGAATATCCCCTTGAAGATTCTACTCAAAGAGAGTTTCAAAACTGCTATAGCAAAGGGGAGCTTCAACTCTGTGAGTTGAATGCGCAGGTCACAGAGAAGTTTCTGAGAATGCTTCTCTCTAGTTTTTATGTGAAGCTATTTCCTTTTCCAGCATAGGCCTCAAAGCGTTCCAAGTATCGACTTGCAGATTCTACAAAAAGAGCGTTTCAAAGCTGTTCTATCAAAAGGAAGGTTCAACTCTGTGAGTTGAATGCAGAAAGCACAGGGAAGTCTCTGAGAATGCTTCCGTCTAGGTTCTAAGTGAAGTTATTTCCTTTTCCAGGGTAGGACTCAAAGCACTCCAAATCTCCACTTGCAGATTCTACAAAAAGAGTGTTTCAAAACTGCTCTATCAAAAGGAAGGTTCAACTCGGTGAGTTGAATGCGCACATCGGAAAAGGTTCCTGAGAATGCTTCTGTCTGGTTTTCGTGTGAAGATATTTCCTTTTCCAGCATAGGCATCAAAGCGCCCTAGTGATCCCCTTGCAGATTCCACCAAAAGAGTGTCTCAAAACTCTTCTCTCGAAAGGAAGGTTCGACTCTGTGAGTAGAAGGCACTCATCGCAAAGAAGTTTCTGAGAAGAGTTCAATCTAGTTTTCATCGTAATGTATGTTCCTTTCCACTAGATGCCGCAATCGCACCAAATATCCACTTGCAGTTTCCACAAGAAGAGTCATGCAGAACCGCTCTACGAAAAGGAATGTTCAACACTGTGAGTTCAATCCCCACGTGACAAAGAAGTTTCGGAGAATGCTTCCGTCTAGTTTGTATGTGAAGATATTTCCTTTTCCAACTCCAGCCTCAACGCGCTCCAAATATCCACTTGCGAATACTACCAAAACGGTGTTTCAAAACTGGTCTATCAAAACGAAGGTTCAACTCTGTGAGTTGAAAGCACTCACCACAAAGAAGTTTGTGAGAATGCTTCCATCTAGTTTTTATGCAATGTTATTTCCTTTTGCAGCGTAGGCCTCAAAGCGCTCCAATTATCCACTTGCAGACTCTACAAAAAGAGTGTTTCCAAACTGCTCTAGCCAAAAGAAGGCTGAACTCTGTGAGTTGAATGCACAAAGCACAGGGAACTTTCTGAGAATGCCTTTGTCTCGTTTCTACGTGAAGACATTTCCTTTTCCAGCATAGGCCTCAAAGCACTCCATACATCCACCTGAAGATTCTACTAAAAGAGTGTTTCCAAACTTCTCTATCAAAAGGAAGGTTCTACTCTGTGAGTTCAATGCACCCATGACCAAGACGTTTCTGAGCATGCTTCTGTCTAGTTTTTCTGTGAAGATATTTCCTTTTCCAGCCGAGGCCTCAAAGCGCTCCACATATCCACTTGCAGATTCTACCAAAAGAGTGTTTCAAAACTGCTCTTTCCAAAGGAAGCTTCAAGTCTGTGCGTTGAATGCCCTCATCGCAAAGAAGTTTCTGAGAAGGCTTCTGTCTAGTTTCTATGTGAAGATATTTCCTTTTCCAACATAGGCCTCAAAGCGCTCCAAATAAACACTTGCAGATTCTACAAAAGGAGTGTTTCAAAACTGTTCTCTCAAGAGGGACGTTCAAGTCTGTGAGTGGAACGCACTCATCACAAAGAAGTTTCTGAGAATCCATCTGTCTGGTTTCTATGTGATGATATTTCGTTTCCCAGCATTGGCCTCGAAGCGCTCCCAAGATCCTCATTCAGATGCCTCTAAAAGAGTGTTTCAAAACTTCTCTATCAAAAGGAAGGTTCAAGCCTGTGAGTTGAATGCACTCATCACACAGAAGTTTCTGAGAAGGCTTCTGTCTAGTTTCTATGTGAAGATATTTCCCTTTCCATCATAGGCCTCAAATCGCTCCAAATATCCACTTGCAGATGTTACAAAAAGGCTGTTTCCAAACGGCTCTATCAAAAGGCCGGTTCAACTCTGTGAGTTGAATGCACACATCACAAAGAAGTTTCTGAGAATGCTTCTGTCTAGTGTTTATGTGAAGATATTCCCTTTTCCAGCATAGGCCTCAAAGCCCTCCAAGTATCCACTTGCAGATTCTACACAAAGTGCGTTTCAGAACTGCTCTATCAAAAGGAAGGTTCAACCCTGTGAGTTGAATGCACACATCGCAAAGATGTTTCTGAGAATGCTTCTGTCTAGTTTTTAGGTGAAGATATTTCATTTCCCAGCAAAGGCCTCAAAACGCTCCAAATATCCACTTGCAGATTCTACAAAAGGAGTGTTTCAAAACTGCTCTTTCAAAAGGAAGGTTCAAGTCTGTGAGTTGAAGGCACTCATCACAAAGAAGTTTGTGAGAATGCTTCTGTCTACTTGGTATGTGAAGATATTTCCTCTTCCAGCACAGGCCTCCAAAAGCTCCAAACATCCCCTAGCAAATTCTGCAAAAAGAGTGTTTCAAAACTGCGCTCTCCAAAGGAAGAGTCCCCTCCGTGAGTTGAATGCATAAAGCACAGGGTAGTTTCTGAGAACGCTTCCGTCTAGTTTTTAAGGGAAGATATTTCCTTTTCCAGTGTTGGCCTCTCGGCACACCGAATATCCCCTTGAAGATTCTACTCAAAGAGAGTTTCAAAACTGCTATAGCAAAGGGGAGCTTCAGCTCTGTGAGTTGAATGCGCAGGTCACAGAGAAGTTTCTGAGAATGCTTCTCTCTAGTTTTTATGTGAAGCTATTTCCTTTTCCAGCATAGGCCTCAAAGCGTTCCAAGTATCGACTTGCAGATTCTACAAAAAGAGGGTTTCAAAGCTGTTCTATCAAAAGGAAGGTTCAACTCTGTGAGTTGAATGCAGAAAGCACAGGGAAGTCTCGGAGAATGCTTCCGTCTAGGTTCTAAGTGAAGTTATTTCCTTTTCCAGGGTAGGACTCAAAGCACTCCAAATCTCCACTTGCAGATTCTACAAAAAGAGTGTTTCAAAACTGCTCTATCAAAAGGAAGGTTCAACTCGGTGAGTTGAATGCGCACATCGGAAAAGGTTCCTGAGAATGCTTCTGTCTGGTTTTCGTGTGAAGATATTTCCTTTTCCAGCATAGGCATCAAAGCGCCCTAGTGATCCCCTTGCAGATTCCACCAAAAGAGTGTCTCAAAACTCTTCTCTCGAAAGGAAGGTTCGACTCTGTGAGTAGAAGGCACTCATCGCAAAGAAGTTTCTGAGAAGAGTTCAATCTAGTTTTCATCGTAATGTATGTTCCTTTCCACTAGATGCCGCAATCGCACCAAATATCCACTTGCAGTTTCCACAAGAAGAGTCATGCAGAACCGCTCTACGAAAAGGAATGTTCAACACTGTGAGTTCAATCCCCACGTGACAAAGAAGTTTCGGAGAATGCTTCCGTCTAGTTTGTATGTGAAGATATTTCCTTTTCCAACTCCAGCCTCAACGCGCTCCAAATATCCACTTGCGAATACTACAAAAACGGTGTTTCAAAACTGGTCTATCAAAACGAAGGTTCAACTCTGTGAGTTGAAAGCACTCACCACAAAGAAGTTTGTGAGAATGCTTCCATCTAGTTTTTATGCAATGTTATTTCCTTTTGCAGCGTAGGCCTCAAAGCGCTCCAATTATCCACTTGCAGACTCTACAAAAAGAGTGTTTCCAAACTGCTCTAGCCAAAAGAAGGCTGAACTCTGTGAGTTGAATGCACAAAGCACAGGGAACTTTCTGAGAATGCCTTTGTCTCGTTTCTACGTGAAGACATTTCCTTTTCCAGCATAGGCCTCAAAGCACTCCATACATCCACCTGAAGATTCTACTAAAAGAGTGTTTCCAAACTTCTCTATCAAAAGGAAGGTTCTACTCTGTGAGTTCAATGCACCCATGACCAAGACGTTTCTGAGCATGCTTCTGTCTAGTTTTTCTGTGAAGATATTTCCTTTTCCAGCCGAGGCCTCAAAGCGCTCCACATATCCACTTGCAGATTCTACCAAAAGAGTGTTTCAAAACTGCTCTTTCCAAAGGAAGCTTCAAGTCTGTGCGTTGAATGCCCTCATCGCAAAGAAGTTTCTGAGAAGGCTTCTGTCTAGTTTCTATGTGAAGATATTTCCTTTTCCAACATAGGCCTCAAAGCGCTCCAAATAAACACTTGCAGATTCTACAAAAGGAGTGTTTCAAAACTGTTCTCTCAAGAGGGACGTTCAAGTCTGTGAGTGGAACGCACTCATCACAAAGAAGTTTCTGAGAATCCATCTGTCTGGTTTCTATGTGATGATATTTCGTTTCCCAGCATTGGCCTCGAAGCGCTCCCAAGATCCTCATTCAGATGCCTCTAAAAGAGTGTTTCAAAACTTCTCTATCAAAAGGAAGGTTCAAGCCTGTGAGTTGAATGCACTCATCACACAGAAGTTTCTGAGAAGGCTTCTGTCTAGTTTCTATGTGAAGATATTTCCCTTTCCATCATAGGCCTCAAATCGCTCCAAATATCCACTTGCAGATGTTACAAAAAGGCTGTTTCCAAACGGCTCTATCAAAAGGCCGGTTCAACTCTGTGAGTTGAATGCACACATCACAAAGAAGTTTCTGAGAATGCTTCTGTCTAGTGTTTATGTGAAGATATTCCCTTTTCCAGCATAGGCCTCAAAGCCCTCCAAGTATCCACTTGCAGATTCTACACAAAGTGCGTTTCAGAACTGCTCTATCAAAAGGAAGGTTCAACCCTGTGAGTTGAATGCACACATCGCAAAGATGTTTCTGAGAATGCTTCTGTCTAGTTTTTAGGTGAAGATATTTCATTTCCCAGCAAAGGCCTCAAAACGCTCCAAATATCCACTTGCAGATTCTACAAAAGGAGTGTTTCAAAACTGCTCTTTCAAAAGGAAGGTTCAAGTCTGTGAGTTGAAGGCACTCATCACAAAGAAGTTTGTGAGAATGCTTCTGTCTACTTGGTATGTGAAGATATTTCCTCTTCCAGCACAGGCCTCCAAAAGCTCCAAACATCCCCTAGCAAATTCTGCAAAAAGAGTGTTTCAAAACTGCGCTCTCCAAAGGAAGAGTCCCCTCCGTGAGTTGAATGCATAAAGCACAGGGTAGTTTCTGAGAACGCTTCCGTCTAGTTTTTAAGGGAAGATATTTCCTTTTCCAGTGTTGGCCTCTCGGCACACCGAATATCCCCTTGAAGATTCTACTCAAAGAGAGTTTCAAAACTGCTATAGCAAAGGGGAGCTTCAACTCTGTGAGTTGAATGCGCAGGTCACAGAGAAGTTTCTGAGAATGCTTCTCTCTAGTTTTTATGTGAAGCTATTTCCTTTTCCAGCATAGGCCTCAAAGCGTTCCAAGTATCGACTTGCAGATTCTACAAAAAGAGGGTTTCAAAGCTGTTCTATCAAAAGGAAGGTTCAACTCTGTGAGTTGAATGCAGAAAGCACAGGGAAGTCTCTGAGAATGCTTCCGTCTAGGTTCTAAGTGAAGTTATTTCCTTTTCCAGGGTAGGACTCAAAGCACTCCAAATCTCCACTTGCAGATTCTACAAAAAGAGTGTTTCAAAACTGCTCTATCAAAAGGAAGGTTCAACTCGGTGAGTTGAATGCGCACATCGGAAAAGGTTCCTGAGAATGCTTCTGTCTAGTTTTCGTGTGAAGATATTTCCTTTTCCAGCATAGGCATCAAAGCGCCCTAGTGATCCCCTTGCAGATTCCACCAAAAGAGTGTCTCAAAACTCTTCTCTCGAAAGGAAGGTTCGACTCTGTGAGTAGAAGGCACTCATCGCAAAGAAGTTTCTGAGAAGAGTTCAATCTAGTTTTCATCGTAATGTATGTTCCTTTCCACTAGATGCCGCAATCGCACCAAATATCCACTTGCAGTTTCCACAAGAAGAGTCATGCAGAACCGCTCTACGAAAAGGAATGTTCAACACTGTGAGTTCAATCCCCACGTGACAAAGAAGTTTCGGAGAATGCTTCCGTCTAGTTTGTATGTGAAGATATTTCCTTTTCCAACTCCAGCCTCAACGCGCTCCAAATATCCACTTGCGAATACTACCAAAACGGTGTTTCAAAACTGGTCTATCAAAACGAAGGTTCAACTCTGTGAGTTGAAAGCACTCACCACAAAGAAGTTTGTGAGAATGCTTCCATCTAGTTTTTATGCAATGTTATTTCCTTTTGCAGCGTAGGCCTCAAAGCGCTCCAATTATCCACTTGCAGACTCTACAAAAAGAGTGTTTCCAAACTGCTCTAGCCAAAAGAAGGCTGAACTCTGTGAGTTGAATGCACAAAGCACAGGGAACTTTCTGAGAATGCCTTTGTCTCGTTTCTACGTGAAGACATTTCCTTTTCCAGCATAGGCCTCAAAGCACTCCATACATCCACCTGAAGATTCTACTAAAAGAGTGTTTCCAAACTTCTCTATCAAAAGGAAGGTTCTACTCTGTGAGTTCAATGCACCCATGACCAAGACGTTTCTGAGCATGCTTCTGTCTAGTTTTTCTGTGAAGATATTTCCTTTTCCAGCCGAGGCCTCAAAGCGCTCCACATATCCACTTGCAGATTCTACCAAAAGAGTGTTTCAAAACTGCTCTTTCCAAAGGAAGCTTCAAGTCTGTGCGTTGAATGCCCTCATCGCAAAGAAGTTTCTGAGAAGGCTTCTGTCTAGTTTCTATGTGAAGATATTTCCTTTTCCAACATAGGCCTCAAAGCGCTCCAAATAAACACTTGCAGATTCTACAAAAGGAGTGTTTCAAAACTGTTCTCTCAAGAGGGACGTTCAAGTCTGTGAGTGGAACGCACTCATCACAAAGAAGTTTCTGAGAATCCATCTGTCTGGTTTCTATGTGATGATATTTCGTTTCCCAGCATTGGCCTCGAAGCGCTCCCAAGATCCTCATTCAGATGCCTCTAAAAGAGTGTTTCAAAACTTCTCTATCAAAAGGAAGGTTCAAGCCTGTGAGTTGAATGCACTCATCACACAGAAGTTTCTGAGAAGGCTTCTGTCTAGTTTCTATGTGAAGATATTTCCCTTTCCATCATAGGCCTCAAATCGCTCCAAATATCCACTTGCAGATGTTACAAAAAGGCTGTTTCCAAACGGCTCTATCAAAAGGCCGGTTCAACTCTGTGAGTTGAATGCACACATCACAAAGAAGTTTCTGAGAATGCTTCTGTCTAGTGTTTATGTGAAGATATTCCCTTTTCCAGCATAGGCCTCAAAGCCCTCCAAGTATCCACTTGCAGATTCTACACAAAGTGCGTTTCAGAACTGCTCTATCAAAAGGAAGGTTCAACCCTGTGAGTTGAATGCACACATCGCAAAGATGTTTCTGAGAATGCTTCTGTCTAGTTTTTAGGTGAAGATATTTCATTTCCCAGCAAAGGCCTCAAAACGCTCCAAATATCCACTTGCAGATTCTACAAAAGGAGTGTTTCAAAACTGCTCTTTCAAAAGGAAGGTTCAAGTCTGTGAGTTGAAGGCACTCATCACAAAGAAGTTTGTGAGAATGCTTCTGTCTACTTGGTATGTGAAGATATTTCCTCTTCCAGCACAGGCCTCCAAAAGCTCCAAACATCCCCTAGCAAATTCTGCAAAAAGAGTGTTTCAAAACTGCGCTCTCCAAAGGAAGAGTCCCCTCCGTGAGTTGAATGCATAAAGCACAGGGTAGTTTCTGAGAACGCTTCCGTCTAGTTTTTAAGGGAAGATATTTCCTTTTCCAGTGTTGGCCTCTCGGCACACCGAATATCCCCTTGAAGATTCTACTCAAAGAGAGTTTCAAAACTGCTATAGCAAAGGGGAGCTTCAACTCTGTGAGTTGAATGCGCAGGTCACAGAGAAGTTTCTGAGAATGCTTCTCTCTAGTTTTTATGTGAAGCTATTTCCTTTTCCAGCATAGGCCTCAAAGCGTTCCAAGTATCGACTTGCAGATTCTACAAAAAGAGGGTTTCAAAGCTGTTCTATCAAAAGGAAGGTTCAACTCTGTGAGTTGAATGCAGAAAGCACAGGGAAGTCTCTGAGAATGCTTCCGTCTAGGTTCTAAGTGAAGTTATTTCCTTTTCCAGGGTAGGACTCAAAGCACTCCAAATCTCCACTTGCAGATTCTACAAAAAGAGTGTTTCAAAACTGCTCTATCAAAAGGAAGGTTCAACTCGGTGAGTTGAATGCGCACATCGGAAAAGGTTCCTGAGAATGCTTCTGTCTAGTTTTCGTGTGAAGATATTTCCTTTTCCAGCATAGGCATCAAAGCGCCCTAGTGATCCCCTTGCAGATTCCACCAAAAGAGTGTCTCAAAACTCTTCTCTCGAAAGGAAGGTTCGACTCTGTGAGTAGAAGGCACTCATCGCAAAGAAGTTTCTGAGAAGAGTTCAATCTAGTTTTCATCGTAATGTATGTTCCTTTCCACTAGATGCCGCAATCGCACCAAATATCCACTTGCAGTTTCCACAAGAAGAGTCATGCAGAACCGCTCTACGAAAAGGAATGTTCAACACTGTGAGTTCAATCCCCACGTGACAAAGAAGTTTCGGAGAATGCTTCCGTCTAGTTTGTATGTGAAGATATTTCCTTTTCCAACTCCAGCCTCAACGCGCTCCAAATATCCACTTGCGAATACTACCAAAACGGTGTTTCAAAACTGGTCTATCAAAACGAAGGTTCAACTCTGTGAGTTGAAAGCACTCACCACAAAGAAGTTTGTGAGAATGCTTCCATCTAGTTTTTATGCAATGTTATTTCCTTTTGCAGCGTAGGCCTCAAAGCGCTCCAATTATCCACTTGCAGACTCTACAAAAAGAGTGTTTCCAAACTGCTCTAGCCAAAAGAAGGCTGAACTCTGTGAGTTGAATGCACAAAGCACAGGGAACTTTCTGAGAATGCCTTTGTCTCGTTTCTACGTGAAGACATTTCCTTTTCCAGCATAGGCCTCAAAGCACTCCATACATCCACCTGAAGATTCTACTAAAAGAGTGTTTCCAAACTTCTCTATCAAAAGGAAGGTTCTACTCTGTGAGTTCAATGCACCCATGACCAAGACGTTTCTGAGCATGCTTCTGTCTAGTTTTTCTGTGAAGATATTTCCTTTTCCAGCCGAGGCCTCAAAGCGCTCCACATATCCACTTGCAGATTCTACCAAAAGAGTGTTTCAAAACTGCTCTTTCCAAAGGAAGCTTCAAGTCTGTGCGTTGAATGCCCTCATCGCAAAGAAGTTTCTGAGAAGGCTTCTGTCTAGTTTCTATGTGAAGATATTTCCTTTTCCAACATAGGCCTCAAAGCGCTCCAAATAAACACTTGCAGATTCTACAAAAGGAGTGTTTCAAAACTGTTCTCTCAAGAGGGACGTTCAAGTCTGTGAGTGGAACGCACTCATCACAAAGAAGTTTCTGAGAATCCATCTGTCTGGTTTCTATGTGATGATATTTCGTTTCCCAGCATTGGCCTCGAAGCGCTCCCAAGATCCTCATTCAGATGCCTCTAAAAGAGTGTTTCAAAACTTCTCTATCAAAAGGAAGGTTCAAGCCTGTGAGTTGAATGCACTCATCACACAGAAGTTTCTGAGAAGGCTTCTGTCTAGTTTCTATGTGAAGATATTTCCCTTTCCATCATAGGCCTCAAATCGCTCCAAATATCCACTTGCAGATGTTACAAAAAGGCTGTTTCCAAACGGCTCTATCAAAAGGCCGGTTCAACTCTGTGAGTTGAATGCACACATCACAAAGAAGTTTCTGAGAATGCTTCTGTCTAGTGTTTATGTGAAGATATTCCCTTTTCCAGCATAGGCCTCAAAGCCCTCCAAGTATCCACTTGCAGATTCTACACAAAGTGCGTTTCAGAACTGCTCTATCAAAAGGAAGGTTCAACCCTGTGAGTTGAATGCACACATCGCAAAGATGTTTCTGAGAATGCTTCTGTCTAGTTTTTAGGTGAAGATATTTCATTTCCCAGCAAAGGCCTCAAAACGCTCCAAATATCCACTTGCAGATTCTACAAAAGGAGTGTTTCAAAACTGCTCTTTCAAAAGGAAGGTTCAAGTCTGTGAGTTGAAGGCACTCATCACAAAGAAGTTTGTGAGAATGCTTCTGTCTACTTGGTATGTGAAGATATTTCCTCTTCCAGCACAGGCCTCCAAAAGCTCCAAACATCCCCTAGCAAATTCTGCAAAAAGAGTGTTTCAAAACTGCGCTCTCCAAAGGAAGAGTCCCCTCCGTGAGTTGAATGCATAAAGCACAGGGTAGTTTCTGAGAACGCTTCCGTCTAGTTTTTAAGGGAAGATATTTCCTTTTCCAGTGTTGGCCTCTCGGCACACCGAATATCCCCTTGAAGATTCTACTCAAAGAGAGTTTCAAAACTGCTATAGCAAAGGGGAGCTTCAACTCTGTGAGTTGAATGCGCAGGTCACAGAGAAGTTTCTGAGAATGCTTCTCTCTAGTTTTTATGTGAAGCTATTTCCTTTTCCAGCATAGGCCTCAAAGCGTTCCAAGTATCGACTTGCAGATTCTACAAAAAGAGCGTTTCAAAGCTGTTCTATCAAAAGGAAGGTTCAACTCTGTGAGTTGAATGCAGAAAGCACAGGGAAGTCTCTGAGAATGCTTCCGTCTAGGTTCTAAGTGAAGTTATTTCCTTTTCCAGGGTAGGACTCAAAGGACTCCAAATCTCCACTTGCAGATTCTACAAAAAGAGTGTTTCAAAACTGCTCTATCAAAAGGAAGGTTCAACTCGGTGAGTTGAATGCGCACATCGGAAAAGGTTCCTGAGAATGCTTCTGTCTGGTTTTCGTGTGAAGATATTTCCTTTTCCAGCATAGGCATCAAAGCGCCCTAGTGATCCCCTTGCAGATTCCACCAAAAGAGTGTCTCAAAACTCTTCTCTCGAAAGGAAGGTTCGACTCTGTGAGTAGAAGGCACTCATCGCAAAGAAGTTTCTGAGAAGAGTTCAATCTAGTTTTCATCGTAATGTATGTTCCTTTCCACTAGATGCCGCAATCGCACCAAATATCCACTTGCAGTTTCCACAAGAAGAGTCATGCAGAACCGCTCTACGAAAAGGAATGTTCAACACTGTGAGTTCAATCCCCACGTGACAAAGAAGTTTCGGAGAATGCTTCCGTCTAGTTTGTATGTGAAGATATTTCCTTTTCCAACTCCAGCCTCAACGCGCTCCAAATATCCACTTGCGAATACTACCAAAACGGTGTTTCAAAACTGGTCTATCAAAACGAAGGTTCAACTCTGTGAGTTGAAAGCACTCACCACAAAGAAGTTTGTGAGAATGCTTCCATCTAGTTTTTATGCAATGTTATTTCCTTTTGCAGCGTAGGCCTCAAAGCGCTCCAATTATCCACTTGCAGACTCTACAAAAAGAGTGTTTCCAAACTGCTCTAGCCAAAAGAAGGCTGAACTCTGTGAGTTGAATGCACAAAGCACAGGGAACTTTCTGAGAATGCCTTTGTCTCGTTTCTACGTGAAGACATTTCCTTTTCCAGCATAGGCCTCAAAGCACTCCATACATCCACCTGAAGATTCTACTAAAAGAGTGTTTCCAAACTTCTCTATCAAAAGGAAGGTTCTACTCTGTGAGTTCAATGCACCCATGACCAAGACGTTTCTGAGCATGCTTCTGTCTAGTTTTTCTGTGAAGATATTTCCTTTTCCAGCCGAGGCCTCAAAGCGCTCCACATATCCACTTGCAGATTCTACCAAAAGAGTGTTTCAAAACTGCTCTTTCCAAAGGAAGCTTCAAGTCTGTGCGTTGAATGCCCTCATCGCAAAGAAGTTTCTGAGAATGCTTCTGTCTAGTTTCTATGTGAAGATATTTCCTTTTCCCACATAGGCCTCAAAGCGCTCCAAATAAACACTTGCAGATTCTACAAAAGGAGTGTTTCAAAACTGTTCTCTCAAGAGGGACGTTCAAGTCTGTGAGTGGAACGCACTCATCACAAAGAAGTTTCTGAGAATCCATCTGTCTGGTTTCTATGTGATGATATTTCGTTTCCCAGCATTGGCCTCGAAGCGCTCCCAAGATCCTCATTCAGATGCCTCTAAAAGAGTGTTTCAAAACTTCTCTATCAAAAGGAAGGTTCAAGCCTGTGAGTTGAATGCACTCATCACACAGAAGTTTCTGAGAAGGCTTCTGTCTAGTTTCTATGTGAAGATATTTCCCTTTCCATCATAGGCCTCAAATCGCTCCAAATATCCACTTGCAGATGTTACAAAAAGGCTGTTTCCAAACGGCTCTATCAAAAGGCCGGTTCAACTCTGTGAGTTGAATGCACACATCACAAAGAAGTTTCTGAGAATGCTTCTGTCTAGTGTTTATGTGAAGATATTCCCTTTTCCAGCATAGGCCTCAAAGCCCTCCAAGTATCCACTTGCAGATTCTACACAAAGTGCGTTTCAGAACTGCTCTATCAAAAGGAAGGTTCAACCCTGTGAGTTGAATGCACACATCGCAAAGATGTTTCTGAGAATGCTTCTGTCTAGTTTTTAGGTGAAGATATTTCATTTCCCAGCAAAGGCCTCAAAACGCTCCAAATATCCACTTGCAGATTCTACAAAAGGAGTGTTTCAAAACTGCTCTTTCAAAAGGAAGGTTCAAGTCTGTGAGTTGAAGGCACTCATCACAAAGAAGTTTGTGAGAATGCTTCTGTCTACTTGGTATGTGAAGATATTTCCTCTTCCAGCACAGGCCTCCAAAAGCTCCAAACATCCCCTAGCAAATTCTGCAAAAAGAGTGTTTCAAAACTGCGCTCTCCAAAGGAAGAGTCCCCTCCGTGAGTTGAATGCATAAAGCACAGGGTAGTTTCTGAGAACGCTTCCGTCTAGTTTTTAAGGGAAGATATTTCCTTTTCCAGTGTTGGCCTCTCGGCACACCGAATATCCCCTTGAAGATTCTACTCAAAGAGAGTTTCAAAACTGCTATAGCAAAGGGGAGCTTCAACTCTGTGAGTTGAATGCGCAGGTCACAGAGAAGTTTCTGAGAATGCTTCTCTCTAGTTTTTATGTGAAGCTATTTCCTTTTCCAGCATAGGCCTCAAAGCGTTCCAAGTATCGACTTGCAGATTCTACAAAAAGAGCGTTTCAAAGCTGTTCTATCAAAAGGAAGGTTCAACTCTGTGAGTTGAATGCAGAAAGCACAGGGAAGTCTCTGAGAATGCTTCCGTCTAGGTTCTAAGTGAAGTTATTTCCTTTTCCAGGGTAGGACTCAAAGCACTCCAAATCTCCACTTGCAGATTCTACAAAAAGAGTGTTTCAAAACTGCTCTATCAAAAGGAAGGTTCAACTCGGTGAGTTGAATGCGCACATCGGAAAAGGTTCCTGAGAATGCTTCTGTCTGGTTTTCGTGTGAAGATATTTCCTTTTCCAGCATAGGCATCAAAGCGCCCTAGTGATCCCCTTGCAGATTCCACCAAAAGAGTGTCTCAAAACTCTTCTCTCGAAAGGAAGGTTCGACTCTGTGAGTAGAAGGCACTCATCGCAAAGAAGTTTCTGAGAAGAGTTCAATCTAGTTTTCATCGTAATGTATGTTCCTTTCCACTAGATGCCGCAATCGCACCAAATATCCACTTGCAGTTTCCACAAGAAGAGTCATGCAGAACCGCTCTACGAAAAGGAATGTTCAACACTGTGAGTTCAATCCCCACGTGACAAAGAAGTTTCGGAGAATGCTTCCGTCTAGTTTGTATGTGAAGATATTTCCTTTTCCAACTCCAGCCTCAACGCGCTCCAAATATCCACTTGCGAATACTACCAAAACGGTGTTTCAAAACTGGTCTATCAAAACGAAGGTTCAACTCTGTGAGTTGAAAGCACTCACCACAAAGAAGTTTGTGAGAATGCTTCCATCTAGTTTTTATGCAATGTTATTTCCTTTTGCAGCGTAGGCCTCAAAGCGCTCCAGTTATCCACTTGCAGACTCTACAAAAAGAGTGTTTCCAAACTGCTCTAGCCAAAAGAAGGCTGAACTCTGTGAGTTGAATGCACAAAGCACAGGGAACTTTCTGAGAATGCCTTTGTCTCGTTTCTACGTGAAGACATTTCCTTTTCCAGCATAGGCGTCAAAGCACTCCATACATCCACCTGAAGATTCTACTAAAAGAGTGTTTCCAAACTTCTCTATCAAAAGGAAGGTTCTACCCTGTGAGTTCAATGCACACATGACCAAGACGTTTCTGAGCATGCTTCTGTCTAGTTTTTCTGTGAAGATATTTCCTTTTCCAGCCGAGTCCTCAAAGCGCTCCACATATCCACTTGCAGATTCTACAAAAAGTGTGTTTCAAAACTGCTCTCTCCAAAGGAAGCTTAAAGTCTGTGCGTTGAATGCCCTCATCGCAAAGAAGTTTCTGAGAATGCTTCTGTCTAGTTTGTATGTGAAGATATTTCCTTTTCCAACATAGGCCTCAAAGCGCTCCAAATAAACACTTGCAGATTCTACAAAAGGAGTGTTTCAAAACTGTTCTCTCAAGAGGGACGTTCAAGTCTGTGAGTGGAACGCACTCATCACAAAGAAGTTTCTGAGAATCCATCTGTCTGGTTTCTATGTGATGATATTTCGTTTCCCAGCATTGGCCTCGAAGCGCTCCCAAGATCCTCATTCAGATGCCTCTAAAAGAGTGTTTCAAAACTTCTCTATCAAAAGGAAGGTTCAAGCCTGTGAGTTGAATGCACTCATCACACAGAAGTTTCTGAGAAGGCTTCTGTCTAGTTTCTATGTGAAGATATTTCCCTTTCCATCATAGGCCTCAAATCGCTCCAAATATCCACTTGCAGATGTTACAAAAAGGCTGTTTCCAAACGGCTCTATCAAAAGGCCGGTTCAACTCTGTGAGTTGAATGCACACATCACAAAGAAGTTTCTGAGAATGCTTCTGTCTAGTGTTTATGTGAAGATATTCCCTTTTCCAGCATAGGCCTCAAAGCCCTCCAAGTATCCACTTGCAGATTCTACACAAAGTGCGTTTCAGAACTGCTCTATCAAAAGGAAGGTTCAACCCTGTGAGTTGAATGCACACATCGCAAAGATGTTTCTGAGAATGCTTCTGTCTAGTTTTTAGGTGAAGATATTTCATTTCCCAGCAAAGGCCTCAAAACGCTCCAAATATCCACTTGCAGATTCTACAAAAGGAGTGTTTCAAAACTGCTCTTTCAAAAGGAAGGTTCAAGTCTGTGAGTTGAAGGCACTCATCACAAAGAAGTTTGTGAGAATGCTTCTGTCTACTTGGTATGTGAAGATATTTCCTCTTCCAGCACAGGCCTCCAAAAGCTCCAAACATCCCCTAGCAAATTCTGCAAAAAGAGTGTTTCAAAACTGCGCTCTCCAAAGGAAGAGTCCCCTCCGTGAGTTGAATGCATAAAGCACAGGGTAGTTTCTGAGAACGCTTCCGTCTAGTTTTTAAGGGAAGATATTTCCTTTTCCAGTGTTGGCCTCTCGGCACACCGAATATCCCCTTGAAGATTCTACTCAAAGAGAGTTTCAAAACTGCTATAGCAAAGGGGAGCTTCAACTCTGTGAGTTGAATGCGCAGGTCACAGAGAAGTCTCTGAGAATGCTTCTCTCTAGTTTTTATGTGAAGCTATTTCCTTTTCCAGCATAGGCCTCAAAGCGTTCCAAGTATCGACTTGCAGATTCTACAAAAAGAGGGTTTCAAAGCTGTTCTATCAAAAGGAAGGTTCAACTCTGTGAGTTGAATGCAGAAAGCACAGGGAAGTCTCTGAGAATGCTTCCGTCTAGGTTCTAAGTGAAGTTATTTCCTTTTCCAGGGTAGGACTCAAAGCACTCCAAATCTCCACTTGCAGATTCTACAAAAAGAGTGTTTCAAAACTGCTCTCTCAAAAGGAAGGTTCAACTCGGTGAGTTGAATGCGCACATCGGAAAAGGTTCCTGAGAATGCTTCTGTCTAGTTTTCGTGTGAAGATATTTCCTTTTCCAGCATAGGCATCAAAGCGCCCTAGTGATCCCCTTGCAGATTCCACCAAAAGAGTGTCTCAAAACTCTTCTCTCGAAAGGAAGGTTCGACTCTGTGAGTAGAAGGCACTCATCGCAAAGAAGTTTCTGAGAAGAGTTCAATCTAGTTTTCATCGTAATGTATGTTCCTTTCCACTAGATGCCGCAATCGCACCAAATATCCACTTGCAGTTTCCACAAGAAGAGTCATGCAGAACCGCTCTACGAAAAGGAATGTTCAACACTGTGAGTTCAATCCCCACGTGACAAAGAAGTTTCGGAGAATGCTTCCGTCTAGTTTGTATGTGAAGATATTTCCTTTTCCAACTCCAGCCTCAACGCGCTCCAAATATCCACTTGCGAATACTACCAAAACGGTGTTTCAAAACTGGTCTATCAAAACGAAGGTTCAACTCTGTGAGTTGAAAGCACTCACCACAAAGAAGTTTGTGAGAATGCTTCCATCTAGTTTTTATGCAATGTTATTTCCTTTTGCAGCGTAGGCCTCAAAGCGCTCCAATTATCCACTTGCAGACTCTACAAAAAGAGTGTTTCCAAACTGCTCTAGCCAAAAGAAGGCTGAACTCTGTGAGTTGAATGCACAAAGCACAGGGAACTTTCTGAGAATGCCTTTGTCTCGTTTCTACGTGAAGACATTTCCTTTTCCAGCATAGGCCTCAAAGCACTCCATACATCCACCTGAAGATTCTACTAAAAGAGTGTTTCCAAACTTCTCTATCAAAAGGAAGGTTCTACTCTGTGAGTTCAATGCACCCATGACCAAGACGTTTCTGAGCATGCTTCTGTCTAGTTTTTCTGTGAAGATATTTCCTTTTCCAGCCGAGGCCTCAAAGCGCTCCACATATCCACTTGCAGATTCTACCAAAAGAGTGTTTCAAAACTGCTCTTTCCAAAGGAAGCTTCAAGTCTGTGCGTTGAATGCCCTCATCGCAAAGAAGTTTCTGAGAAGGCTTCTGTCTAGTTTCTATGTGAAGATATTTCCTTTTCCAACATAGGCCTCAAAGCGCTCCAAATAAACACTTGCAGATTCTACAAAAGGAGTGTTTCAAAACTGTTCTCTCAAGAGGGACGTTCAAGTCTGTGAGTGGAACGCACTCATCACAAAGAAGTTTCTGAGAATCCATCTGTCTGGTTTCTATGTGATGATATTTCGTTTCCCAGCATTGGCCTCGAAGCGCTCCCAAGATCCTCATTCAGATGCCTCTAAAAGAGTGTTTCAAAACTTCTCTATCAAAAGGAAGGTTCAAGCCTGTGAGTTGAATGCACTCATCACACAGAAGTTTCTGAGAAGGCTTCTGTCTAGTTTCTATGTGAAGATATTTCCCTTTCCATCATAGGCCTCAAATCGCTCCAAATATCCACTTGCAGATGTTACAAAAAGGCTGTTTCCAAACGGCTCTATCAAAAGGCCGGTTCAACTCTGTGAGTTGAATGCACACATCACAAAGAAGTTTCTGAGAATGCTTCTGTCTAGTGTTTATGTGAAGATATTCCCTTTTCCAGCATAGGCCTCAAAGCCCTCCAAGTATCCACTTGCAGATTCTACACAAAGTGCGTTTCAGAACTGCTCTATCAAAAGGAAGGTTCAACCCTGTGAGTTGAATGCACACATCGCAAAGATGTTTCTGAGAATGCTTCTGTCTAGTTTTTAGGTGAAGATATTTCATTTCCCAGCAAAGGCCTCAAAACGCTCCAAATATCCACTTGCAGATTCTACAAAAGGAGTGTTTCAAAACTGCTCTTTCAAAAGGAAGGTTCAAGTCTGTGAGTTGAAGGCACTCATCACAAAGAAGTTTGTGAGAATGCTTCTGTCTACTTGGTATGTGAAGATATTTCCTCTTCCAGCACAGGCCTCCAAAAGCTCCAAACATCCCCTAGCAAATTCTGCAAAAAGAGTGTTTCAAAACTGCGCTCTCCAAAGGAAGAGTCCCCTCCGTGAGTTGAATGCATAAAGCACAGGGTAGTTTCTGAGAACGCTTCCGTCTAGTTTTTAAGGGAAGATATTTCCTTTTCCAGTGTTGGCCTCTCGGCACACCGAATATCCCCTTGAAGATTCTACTCAAAGAGAGTTTCAAAACTGCTATAGCAAAGGGGAGCTTCAACTCTGTGAGTTGAATGCGCAGGTCACAGAGAAGTTTCTGAGAATGCTTCTCTCTAGTTTTTATGTGAAGCTATTTCCTTTTCCAGCATAGGCCTCAAAGCGTTCCAAGTATCGACTTGCAGATTCTACAAAAAGAGGGTTTCAAAGCTGTTCTATCAAAAGGAAGGTTCAACTCTGTGAGTTGAATGCAGAAAGCACAGGGAAGTCTCTGAGAATGCTTCCGTCTAGGTTCTAAGTGAAGTTATTTCCTTTTCCAGGGTAGGACTCAAAGCACTCCAAATCTCCACTTGCAGATTCTACAAAAAGAGTGTTTCAAAACTGCTCTATCAAAAGGAAGGTTCAACTCGGTGAGTTGAATGCGCACATCGGAAAAGGTTCCTGAGAATGCTTCTGTCTAGTTTTCGTGTGAAGATATTTCCTTTTCCAGCATAGGCATCAAAGCGCCCTAGTGATCCCCTTGCAGATTCCACCAAAAGAGTGTCTCAAAACTCTTCTCTCGAAAGGAAGGTTCGACTCTGTGAGTAGAAGGCACTCATCGCAAAGAAGTTTCTGAGAAGAGTTCAATCTAGTTTTCATCGTAATGTATGTTCCTTTCCACTAGATGCCGCAATCGCACCAAATATCCACTTGCAGTTTCCACAAGAAGAGTCATGCAGAACCGCTCTACGAAAAGGAATGTTCAACACTGTGAGTTCAATCCCCACGTGACAAAGAAGTTTCGGAGAATGCTTCCGTCTAGTTTGTATGTGAAGATATTTCCTTTTCCAACTCCAGCCTCAACGCGCTCCAAATATCCACTTGCGAATACTACCAAAACGGTGTTTCAAAACTGGTCTATCAAAACGAAGGTTCAACTCTGTGAGTTGAAAGCACTCACCACAAAGAAGTTTGTGAGAATGCTTCCATCTAGTTTTTATGCAATGTTATTTCCTTTTGCAGCGTAGGCCTCAAAGCGCTCCAATTATCCACTTGCAGACTCTACAAAAAGAGTGTTTCCAAACTGCTCTAGCCAAAAGAAGGCTGAACTCTGTGAGTTGAATGCACAAAGCACAGGGAACTTTCTGAGAATGCCTTTGTCTCGTTTCTACGTGAAGACATTTCCTTTTCCAGCATAGGCCTCAAAGCACTCCATACATCCACCTGAAGATTCTACTAAAAGAGTGTTTCCAAACTTCTCTATCAAAAGGAAGGTTCTACTCTGTGAGTTCAATGCACCCATGACCAAGACGTTTCTGAGCATGCTTCTGTCTAGTTTTTCTGTGAAGATATTTCCTTTTCCAGCCGAGGCCTCAAAGCGCTCCACATATCCACTTGCAGATTCTACCAAAAGAGTGTTTCAAAACTGCTCTTTCCAAAGGAAGCTTCAAGTCTGTGCGTTGAATGCCCTCATCGCAAAGAAGTTTCTGAGAAGGCTTCTGTCTAGTTTCTATGTGAAGATATTTCCTTTTCCAACATAGGCCTCAAAGCGCTCCAAATAAACACTTGCAGATTCTACAAAAGGAGTGTTTCAAAACTGTTCTCTCAAGAGGGACGTTCAAGTCTGTGAGTGGAACGCACTCATCACAAAGAAGTTTCTGAGAATCCATCTGTCTGGTTTCTATGTGATGATATTTCGTTTCCCAGCATTGGCCTCGAAGCGCTCCCAAGATCCTCATTCAGATGCCTCTAAAAGAGTGTTTCAAAACTTCTCTATCAAAAGGAAGGTTCAAGCCTGTGAGTTGAATGCACTCATCACACAGAAGTTTCTGAGAAGGCTTCTGTCTAGTTTCTATGTGAAGATATTTCCCTTTCCATCATAGGCCTCAAATCGCTCCAAATATCCACTTGCAGATGTTACAAAAAGGCTGTTTCCAAACGGCTCTATCAAAAGGCCGGTTCAACTCTGTGAGTTGAATGCACACATCACAAAGAAGTTTCTGAGAATGCTTCTGTCTAGTGTTTATGTGAAGATATTCCCTTTTCCAGCATAGGCCTCAAAGCCCTCCAAGTATCCACTTGCAGATTCTACACAAAGTGCGTTTCAGAACTGCTCTATCAAAAGGAAGGTTCAACCCTGTGAGTTGAATGCACACATCGCAAAGATGTTTCTGAGAATGCTTCTGTCTAGTTTTTAGGTGAAGATATTTCATTTCCCAGCAAAGGCCTCAAAACGCTCCAAATATCCACTTGCAGATTCTACAAAAGGAGTGTTTCAAAACTGCTCTTTCAAAAGGAAGGTTCAAGTCTGTGAGTTGAAGGCACTCATCACAAAGAAGTTTGTGAGAATGCTTCTGTCTACTTGGTATGTGAAGATATTTCCTCTTCCAGCACAGGCCTCCAAAAGCTCCAAACATCCCCTAGCAAATTCTGCAAAAAGAGTGTTTCAAAACTGCGCTCTCCAAAGGAAGAGTCCCCTCCGTGAGTTGAATGCATAAAGCACAGGGTAGTTTCTGAGAACGCTTCCGTCTAGTTTTTAAGGGAAGATATTTCCTTTTCCAGTGTTGGCCTCTCGGCACACCGAATATCCCCTTGAAGATTCTACTCAAAGAGAGTTTCAAAACTGCTATAGCAAAGGGGAGCTTCAACTCTGTGAGTTGAATGCGCAGGTCACAGAGAAGTTTCTGAGAATGCTTCTCTCTAGTTTTTATGTGAAGCTATTTCCTTTTCCAGCATAGGCCTCAAAGCGTTCCAAGTATCGACTTGCAGATTCTACAAAAAGAGCGTTTCAAAGCTGTTCTATCAAAAGGAAGGTTCAACTCTGTGAGTTGAATGCAGAAAGCACAGGGAAGTCTCTGAGAATGCTTCCGTCTAGGTTCTAAGTGAAGTTATTTCCTTTTCCAGGGTAGGACTCAAAGGACTCCAAATCTCCACTTGCAGATTCTACAAAAAGAGTGTTTCAAAACTGCTCTATCAAAAGGAAGGTTCAACTCGGTGAGTTGAATGCGCACATCGGAAAAGGTTCCTGAGAATGCTTCTGTCTGGTTTTCGTGTGAAGATATTTCCTTTTCCAGCATAGGCATCAAAGCGCCCTAGTGATCCCCTTGCAGATTCCACCAAAAGAGTGTCTCAAAACTCTTCTCTCGAAAGGAAGGTTCGACTCTGTGAGTAGAAGGCACTCATCGCAAAGAAGTTTCTGAAAAGAGTTCAATCTAGTTTTCATCGTAATGTATGTTCCTTTCCACTAGATGCCGCAATCGCACCAAATATCCACTTGCAGTTTCCACAAGAAGAGTCATGCAGAACCGCTCTACGAAAAGGAATGTTCAACACTGTGAGTTCAATCCCCACGTGACAAAGAAGTTTCGGAGAATGCTTCCGTCTAGTTTGTATGTGAAGATATTTCCTTTTCCAACTCCAGCCTCAACGCGCTCCAAATATCCACTTGCGAATACTACCAAAACGGTGTTTCAAAACTGGTCTATCAAAACGAAGGTTCAACTCTGTGAGTTGAAAGCACTCACCACAAAGAAGTTTGTGAGAATGCTTCCATCTAGTTTTTATGCAATGTTATTTCCTTTTGCAGCGTAGGCCTCAAAGCGCTCCAATTATCCACTTGCAGACTCTACAAAAAGAGTGTTTCCAAACTGCTCTAGCCAAAAGAAGGCTGAACTCTGTGAGTTGAATGCACAAAGCACAGGGAACTTTCTGAGAATGCCTTTGTCTCGTTTCTACGTGAAGACATTTCCTTTTCCAGCATAGGCCTCAAAGCACTCCATACATCCACCTGAAGATTCTACTAAAAGAGTGTTTCCAAACTTCTCTATCAAAAGGAAGGTTCTACTCTGTGAGTTCAATGCACCCATGACCAAGACGTTTCTGAGCATGCTTCTGTCTAGTTTTTCTGTGAAGATATTTCCTTTTCCAGCCGAGGCCTCAAAGCGCTCCACATATCCACTTGCAGATTCTACCAAAAGAGTGTTTCAAAACTGCTCTTTCCAAAGGAAGCTTCAAGTCTGTGCGTTGAATGCCCTCATCGCAAAGAAGTTTCTGAGAATGCTTCTGTCTAGTTTCTATGTGAAGATATTTCCTTTTCCCACATAGGCCTCAAAGCGCTCCAAATAAACACTTGCAGATTCTACAAAAGGAGTGTTTCAAAACTGTTCTCTCAAGAGGGACGTTCAAGTCTGTGAGTGGAACGCACTCATCACAAAGAAGTTTCTGAGAATCCATCTGTCTGGTTTCTATGTGATGATATTTCGTTTCCCAGCATTGGCCTCGAAGCGCTCCCAAGATCCTCATTCAGATGCCTCTAAAAGAGTGTTTCAAAACTTCTCTATCAAAAGGAAGGTTCAAGCCTGTGAGTTGAATGCACTCATCACACAGAAGTTTCTGAGAAGGCTTCTGTCTAGTTTCTATGTGAAGATATTTCCCTTTCCATCATAGGCCTCAAATCGCTCCAAATATCCACTTGCAGATGTTACAAAAAGGCTGTTTCCAAACGGCTCTATCAAAAGGCCGGTTCAACTCTGTGAGTTGAATGCACACATCACAAAGAAGTTTCTGAGAATGCTTCTGTCTAGTGTTTATGTGAAGATATTCCCTTTTCCAGCATAGGCCTCAAAGCCCTCCAAGTATCCACTTGCAGATTCTACACAAAGTGCGTTTCAGAACTGCTCTATCAAAAGGAAGGTTCAACCCTGTGAGTTGAATGCACACATCGCAAAGATGTTTCTGAGAATGCTTCTGTCTAGTTTTTAGGTGAAGATATTTCATTTCCCAGCAAAGGCCTCAAAACGCTCCAAATATCCACTTGCAGATTCTACAAAAGGAGTGTTTCAAAACTGCTCTTTCAAAAGGAAGGTTCAAGTCTGTGAGTTGAAGGCACTCATCACAAAGAAGTTTGTGAGAATGCTTCTGTCTACTTGGTATGTGAAGATATTTCCTCTTCCAGCACAGGCCTCCAAAAGCTCCAAACATCCCCTAGCAAATTCTGCAAAAAGAGTGTTTCAAAACTGCGCTCTCCAAAGGAAGAGTCCCCTCCGTGAGTTGAATGCATAAAGCACAGGGTAGTTTCTGAGAACGCTTCCGTCTAGTTTTTAAGGGAAGATATTTCCTTTTCCAGTGTTGGCCTCTCGGCACACCGAATATCCCCTTGAAGATTCTACTCAAAGAGAGTTTCAAAACTGCTATAGCAAAGGGGAGCTTCAACTCTGTGAGTTGAATGCGCAGGTCACAGAGAAGTTTCTGAGAATGCTTCTCTCTAGTTTTTATGTGAAGCTATTTCCTTTTCCAGCATAGGCCTCAAAGCGTTCCAAGTATCGACTTGCAGATTCTACAAAAAGAGCGTTTCAAAGCTGTTCTATCAAAAGGAAGGTTCAACTCTGTGAGTTGAATGCAGAAAGCACAGGGAAGTCTCTGAGAATGCTTCCGTCTAGGTTCTAAGTGAAGTTATTTCCTTTTCCAGGGTAGGACTCAAAGCACTCCAAATCTCCACTTGCAGATTCTACAAAAAGAGTGTTTCAAAACTGCTCTATCAAAAGGAAGGTTCAACTCGGTGAGTTGAATGCGCACATCGGAAAAGGTTCCTGAGAATGCTTCTGTCTGGTTTTCGTGTGAAGATATTTCCTTTTCCAGCATAGGCATCAAAGCGCCCTAGTGATCCCCTTGCAGATTCCACCAAAAGAGTGTCTCAAAACTCTTCTCTCGAAAGGAAGGTTCGACTCTGTGAGTAGAAGGCACTCATCGCAAAGAAGTTTCTGAGAAGAGTTCAATCTAGTTTTCATCGTAATGTATGTTCCTTTCCACTAGATGCCGCAATCGCACCAAATATCCACTTGCAGTTTCCACAAGAAGAGTCATGCAGAACCGCTCTACGAAAAGGAATGTTCAACACTGTGAGTTCAATCCCCACGTGACAAAGAAGTTTCGGAGAATGCTTCCGTCTAGTTTGTATGTGAAGATATTTCCTTTTCCAACTCCAGCCTCAACGCGCTCCAAATATCCACTTGCGAATACTACCAAAACGGTGTTTCAAAACTGGTCTATCAAAACGAAGGTTCAACTCTGTGAGTTGAAAGCACTCACCACAAAGAAGTTTGTGAGAATGCTTCCATCTAGTTTTTATGCAATGTTATTTCCTTTTGCAGCGTAGGCCTCAAAGCGCTCCAGTTATCCACTTGCAGACTCTACAAAAAGAGTGTTTCCAAACTGCTCTAGCCAAAAGAAGGCTGAACTCTGTGAGTTGAATGCACAAAGCACAGGGAACTTTCTGAGAATGCCTTTGTCTCGTTTCTACGTGAAGACATTTCCTTTTCCAGCATAGGCGTCAAAGCACTCCATACATCCACCTGAAGATTCTACTAAAAGAGTGTTTCCAAACTTCTCTATCAAAAGGAAGGTTCTACCCTGTGAGTTCAATGCACACATGACCAAGACGTTTCTGAGCATGCTTCTGTCTAGTTTTTCTGTGAAGATATTTCCTTTTCCAGCCGAGTCCTCAAAGCGCTCCACATATCCACTTGCAGATTCTACAAAAAGTGTGTTTCAAAACTGCTCTCTCCAAAGGAAGCTTAAAGTCTGTGCGTTGAATGCCCTCATCGCAAAGAAGTTTCTGAGAATGCTTCTGTCTAGTTTGTATGTGAAGATATTTCCTTTTCCAACATAGGCCTCAAAGCGCTCCAAATAAACACTTGCAGATTCTACAAAAGGAGTGTTTCAAAACTGTTCTCTCAAGAGGGACGTTCAAGTCTGTGAGTGGAACGCACTCATCACAAAGAAGTTTCTGAGAATCCATCTGTCTGGTTTCTATGTGATGATATTTCGTTTCCCAGCATTGGCCTCGAAGCGCTCCCAAGATCCTCATTCAGATGCCTCTAAAAGAGTGTTTCAAAACTTCTCTATCAAAAGGAAGGTTCAAGCCTGTGAGTTGAATGCACTCATCACACAGAAGTTTCTGAGAAGGCTTCTGTCTAGTTTCTATGTGAAGATATTTCCCTTTCCATCATAGGCCTCAAATCGCTCCAAATATCCACTTGCAGATGTTACAAAAAGGCTGTTTCCAAACGGCTCTATCAAAAGGCCGGTTCAACTCTGTGAGTTGAATGCACACATCACAAAGAAGTTTCTGAGAATGCTTCTGTCTAGTGTTTATGTGAAGATATTCCCTTTTCCAGCATAGGCCTCAAAGCCCTCCAAGTATCCACTTGCAGATTCTACACAAAGTGCGTTTCAGAACTGCTCTATCAAAAGGAAGGTTCAACCCTGTGAGTTGAATGCACACATCGCAAAGATGTTTCTGAGAATGCTTCTGTCTAGTTTTTAGGTGAAGATATTTCATTTCCCAGCAAAGGCCTCAAAACGCTCCAAATATCCACTTGCAGATTCTACAAAAGGAGTGTTTCAAAACTGCTCTTTCAAAAGGAAGGTTCAAGTCTGTGAGTTGAAGGCACTCATCACAAAGAAGTTTGTGAGAATGCTTCTGTCTACTTGGTATGTGAAGATATTTCCTCTTCCAGCACAGGCCTCCAAAAGCTCCAAACATCCCCTAGCAAATTCTGCAAAAAGAGTGTTTCAAAACTGCGCTCTCCAAAGGAAGAGTCCCCTCCGTGAGTTGAATGCATAAAGCACAGGGTAGTTTCTGAGAACGCTTCCGTCTAGTTTTTAAGGGAAGATATTTCCTTTTCCAGTGTTGGCCTCTCGGCACACCGAATATCCCCTTGAAGATTCTACTCAAAGAGAGTTTCAAAACTGCTATAGCAAAGGGGAGCTTCAACTCTGTGAGTTGAATGCGCAGGTCACAGAGAAGTCTCTGAGAATGCTTCTCTCTAGTTTTTATGTGAAGCTATTTCCTTTTCCAGCATAGGCCTCAAAGCGTTCCAAGTATCGACTTGCAGATTCTACAAAAAGAGGGTTTCAAAGCTGTTCTATCAAAAGGAAGGTTCAACTCTGTGAGTTGAATGCAGAAAGCACAGGGAAGTCTCTGAGAATGCTTCCGTCTAGGTTCTAAGTGAAGTTATTTCCTTTTCCAGGGTAGGACTCAAAGCACTCCAAATCTCCACTTGCAGATTCTACAAAAAGAGTGTTTCAAAACTGCTCTCTCAAAAGGAAGGTTCAACTCGGTGAGTTGAATGCGCACATCGGAAAAGGTTCCTGAGAATGCTTCTGTCTAGTTTTCGTGTGAAGATATTTCCTTTTCCAGCATAGGCATCAAAGCGCCCTAGTGATCCCCTTGCAGATTCCACCAAAAGAGTGTCTCAAAACTCTTCTCTCGAAAGGAAGTTTCGACTCTGTGAGTAGAAGGCACTCATCGCAAAGAAGTTTCTGAGAAGAGTTCAATCTAGTTTTCATCGTAATGTATGTTCCTTTCCACTAGATGCCGCAATCGCACCAAATATCCACTTGCAGTTTCCACAAGAAGAGTCATGCAGAACCGCTCTACGAAAAGGAATGTTCAACACTGTGAGTTCAATCCCCACGTGACAAAGAAGTTTCGGAGAATGCTTCCGTCTAGTTTGTATGTGAAGATATTTCCTTTTCCAACTCCAGCCTCAACGCGCTCCAAATATCCACTTGCGAATACTACCAAAACGGTGTTTCAAAACTGGTCTATCAAAACGAAGGTTCAACTCTGTGAGTTGAAAGCACTCACCACAAAGAAGTTTGTGAGAATGCTTCCATCTAGTTTTTATGCAATGTTATTTCCTTTTGCAGCGTAGGCCTCAAAGCGCTCCAATTATCCACTTGCAGACTCTACAAAAAGAGTGTTTCCAAACTGCTCTAGCCAAAAGAAGGCTGAACTCTGTGAGTTGAATGCACAAAGCACAGGGAACTTTCTGAGAATGCCTTTGTCTCGTTTCTACGTGAAGACATTTCCTTTTCCAGCATAGGCCTCAAAGCACTCCATACATCCACCTGAAGATTCTACTAAAAGAGTGTTTCCAAACTTCTCTATCAAAAGGAAGGTTCTACTCTGTGAGTTCAATGCACCCATGACCAAGACGTTTCTGAGCATGCTTCTGTCTAGTTTTTCTGTGAAGATATTTCCTTTTCCAGCCGAGGCCTCAAAGCGCTCCACATATCCACTTGCAGATTCTACCAAAAGAGTGTTTCAAAACTGCTCTTTCCAAAGGAAGCTTCAAGTCTGTGCGTTGAATGCCCTCATCGCAAAGAAGTTTCTGAGAAGGCTTCTGTCTAGTTTCTATGTGAAGATATTTCCTTTTCCAACATAGGCCTCAAAGCGCTCCAAATAAACACTTGCAGATTCTACAAAAGGAGTGTTTCAAAACTGTTCTCTCAAGAGGGACGTTCAAGTCTGTGAGTGGAACGCACTCATCACAAAGAAGTTTCTGAGAATCCATCTGTCTGGTTTCTATGTGATGATATTTCGTTTCCCAGCATTGGCCTCGAAGCGCTCCCAAGATCCTCATTCAGATGCCTCTAAAAGAGTGTTTCAAAACTTCTCTATCAAAAGGAAGGTTCAAGCCTGTGAGTTGAATGCACTCATCACACAGAAGTTTCTGAGAAGGCTTCTGTCTAGTTTCTATGTGAAGATATTTCCCTTTCCATCATAGGCCTCAAATCGCTCCAAATATCCACTTGCAGATGTTACAAAAAGGCTGTTTCCAAACGGCTCTATCAAAAGGCCGGTTCAACTCTGTGAGTTGAATGCACACATCACAAAGAAGTTTCTGAGAATGCTTCTGTCTAGTGTTTATGTGAAGATATTCCCTTTTCCAGCATAGGCCTCAAAGCCCTCCAAGTATCCACTTGCAGATTCTACACAAAGTGCGTTTCAGAACTGCTCTATCAAAAGGAAGGTTCAACCCTGTGAGTTGAATGCACACATCGCAAAGATGTTTCTGAGAATGCTTCTGTCTAGTTTTTAGGTGAAGATATTTCATTTCCCAGCAAAGGCCTCAAAACGCTCCAAATATCCACTTGCAGATTCTACAAAAGGAGTGTTTCAAAACTGCTCTTTCAAAAGGAAGGTTCAAGTCTGTGAGTTGAAGGCACTCATCACAAAGAAGTTTGTGAGAATGCTTCTGTCTACTTGGTATGTGAAGATATTTCCTCTTCCAGCACAGGCCTCCAAAAGCTCTAAACATCCCCTAGCAAATTCTGCAAAAAGAGTGTTTCAAAACTGCGCTCTCCAAAGGAAGAGTCCCCTCCGTGAGTTGAATGCATAAAGCACAGGGTAGTTTCTGAGAACGCTTCCGTCTAGTTTTTAAGGGAAGATATTTCCTTTTCCAGTGTTGGCCTCTCGGCACACCGAATATCCCCTTGAAGATTCTACTCAAAGAGAGTTTCAAAACTGCTATAGCAAAGGGGAGCTTCAACTCTGTGAGTTGAATGCGCAGGTCACAGAGAAGTCTCTGAGAATGCTTCTCTCTAGTTTTTATGTGAAGCTATTTCCTTTTCCAGCATAGGCCTCAAAGCGTTCCAAGTATCGACTTGCAGATTCTACAAAAAGAGGGTTTCAAAGCTGTTCTATCAAAAGGAAGGTTCAACTCTGTGAGTTGAATGCAGAAAGCACAGGGAAGTCTCTGAGAATGCTTCCGTCTAGGTTCTAAGTGAAGTTATTTCCTTTTCCAGGGTAGGACTCAAAGCACTCCAAATCTCCACTTGCAGATTCTACAAAAAGAGTGTTTCAAAACTGCTCTCTCAAAAGGAAGGTTCAACTCGGTGAGTTGAATGCGCACATCGGAAAAGGTTCCTGAGAATGCTTCTGTCTAGTTTTCGTGTGAAGATATTTCCTTTTCCAGCATAGGCATCAAAGCGCCCTAGTGATCCCCTTGCAGATTCCACCAAAAGAGTGTCTCAAAACTCTTCTCTCGAAAGGAAGTTTCGACTCTGTGAGTAGAAGGCACTCATCGCAAAGAAGTTTCTGAGAAGAGTTCAATCTAGTTTTCATCGTAATGTATGTTCCTTTCCACTAGATGCCGCAATCGCACCAAATATCCACTTGCAGTTTCCACAAGAAGAGTCATGCAGAACCGCTCTACGAAAAGGAATGTTCAACACTGTGAGTTCAATCCCCACGTGACAAAGAAGTTTCGGAGAATGCTTCCGTCTAGTTTGTATGTGAAGATATTTCCTTTTCCAACTCCAGCCTCAACGCGCTCCAAATATCCACTTGCGAATACTACCAAAACGGTGTTTCAAAACTGGTCTATCAAAACGAAGGTTCAACTCTGTGAGTTGAAAGCACTCACCACAAAGAAGTTTGTGAGAATGCTTCCATCTAGTTTTTATGCAATGTTATTTCCTTTTGCAGCGTAGGCCTCAAAGCGCTCCAATTATCCACTTGCAGACTCTACAAAAAGAGTGTTTCCAAACTGCTCTAGCCAAAAGAAGGCTGAACTCTGTGAGTTGAATGCACAAAGCACAGGGAACTTTCTGAGAATGCCTTTGTCTCGTTTCTACGTGAAGACATTTCCTTTTCCAGCATAGGCCTCAAAGCACTCCATACATCCACCTGAAGATTCTACTAAAAGAGTGTTTCCAAACTTCTCTATCAAAAGGAAGGTTCTACTCTGTGAGTTCAATGCACCCATGACCAAGACGTTTCTGAGCATGCTTCTGTCTAGTTTTTCTGTGAAGATATTTCCTTTTCCAGCCGAGGCCTCAAAGCGCTCCACATATCCACTTGCAGATTCTACCAAAAGAGTGTTTCAAAACTGCTCTTTCCAAAGGAAGCTTCAAGTCTGTGCGTTGAATGCCCTCATCGCAAAGAAGTTTCTGAGAAGGCTTCTGTCTAGTTTCTATGTGAAGATATTTCCTTTTCCAACATAGGCCTCAAAGCGCTCCAAATAAACACTTGCAGATTCTACAAAAGGAGTGTTTCAAAACTGTTCTCTCAAGAGGGACGTTCAAGTCTGTGAGTGGAACGCACTCATCACAAAGAAGTTTCTGAGAATCCATCTGTCTGGTTTCTATGTGATGATATTTCGTTTCCCAGCATTGGCCTCGAAGCGCTCCCAAGATCCTCATTCAGATGCCTCTAAAAGAGTGTTTCAAAACTTCTCTATCAAAAGGAAGGTTCAAGCCTGTGAGTTGAATGCACTCATCACACAGAAGTTTCTGAGAAGGCTTCTGTCTAGTTTCTATGTGAAGATATTTCCCTTTCCATCATAGGCCTCAAATCGCTCCAAATATCCACTTGCAGATGTTACAAAAAGGCTGTTTCCAAACGGCTCTATCAAAAGGCCGGTTCAACTCTGTGAGTTGAATGCACACATCACAAAGAAGTTTCTGAGAATGCTTCTGTCTAGTGTTTATGTGAAGATATTCCCTTTTCCAGCATAGGCCTCAAAGCCCTCCAAGTATCCACTTGCAGATTCTACACAAAGTGCGTTTCAGAACTGCTCTATCAAAAGGAAGGTTCAACCCTGTGAGTTGAATGCACACATCGCAAAGATGTTTCTGAGAATGCTTCTGTCTAGTTTTTAGGTGAAGATATTTCATTTCCCAGCAAAGGCCTCAAAACGCTCCAAATATCCACTTGCAGATTCTACAAAAGGAGTGTTTCAAAACTGCTCTTTCAAAAGGAAGGTTCAAGTCTGTGAGTTGAAGGCACTCATCACAAAGAAGTTTGTGAGAATGCTTCTGTCTACTTGGTATGTGAAGATATTTCCTCTTCCAGCACAGGCCTCCAAAAGCTCCAAACATCCCCTAGCAAATTCTGCAAAAAGAGTGTTTCAAAACTGCGCTCTCCAAAGGAAGAGTCCCCTCCGTGAGTTGAATGCATAAAGCACAGGGTAGTTTCTGAGAACGCTTCCGTCTAGTTTTTAAGGGAAGATATTTCCTTTTCCAGTGTTGGCCTCTCGGCACACCGAATATCCCCTTGAAGATTCTACTCAAAGAGAGTTTCAAAACTGCTATAGCAAAGGGGAGCTTCAACTCTGTGAGTTGAATGCGCAGGTCACAGAGAAGTTTCTGAGAATGCTTCTCTCTAGTTTTTATGTGAAGCTATTTCCTTTTCCAGCATAGGCCTCAAAGCGTTCCAAGTATCGACTTGCAGATTCTACAAAAAGAGCGTTTCAAAGCTGTTCTATCAAAAGGAAGGTTCAACTCTGTGAGTTGAATGCAGAAAGCACAGGGAAGTCTCTGAGAATGCTTCCGTCTAGGTTCTAAGTGAAGTTATTTCCTTTTCCAGGGTAGGACTCAAAGGACTCCAAATCTCCACTTGCAGATTCTACAAAAAGAGTGTTTCAAAACTGCTCTATCAAAAGGAAGGTTCAACTCGGTGAGTTGAATGCGCACATCGGAAAAGGTTCCTGAGAATGCTTCTGTCTGGTTTTCGTGTGAAGATATTTCCTTTTCCAGCATAGGCATCAAAGCGCCCTAGTGATCCCCTTGCAGATTCCACCAAAAGAGTGTCTCAAAACTCTTCTCTCGAAAGGAAGGTTCGACTCTGTGAGTAGAAGGCACTCATCGCAAAGAAGTTTCTGAGAAGAGTTCAATCTAGTTTTCATCGTAATGTATGTTCCTTTCCACTAGATGCCGCAATCGCACCAAATATCCACTTGCAGTTTCCACAAGAAGAGTCATGCAGAACCGCTCTACGAAAAGGAATGTTCAACACTGTGAGTTCAATCCCCACGTGACAAAGAAGTTTCGGAGAATGCTTCCGTCTAGTTTGTATGTGAAGATATTTCCTTTTCCAACTCCAGCCTCAACGCGCTCCAAATATCCACTTGCGAATACTACCAAAACGGTGTTTCAAAACTGGTCTATCAAAACGAAGGTTCAACTCTGTGAGTTGAAAGCACTCACCACAAAGAAGTTTGTGAGAATGCTTCCATCTAGTTTTTATGCAATGTTATTTCCTTTTGCAGCGTAGGCCTCAAAGCGCTCCAATTATCCACTTGCAGACTCTACAAAAAGAGTGTTTCCAAACTGCTCTAGCCAAAAGAAGGCTGAACTCTGTGAGTTGAATGCACAAAGCACAGGGAACTTTCTGAGAATGCCTTTGTCTCGTTTCTACGTGAAGACATTTCCTTTTCCAGCATAGGCCTCAAAGCACTCCATACATCCACCTGAAGATTCTACTAAAAGAGTGTTTCCAAACTTCTCTATCAAAAGGAAGGTTCTACTCTGTGAGTTCAATGCACCCATGACCAAGACGTTTCTGAGCATGCTTCTGTCTAGTTTTTCTGTGAAGATATTTCCTTTTCCAGCCGAGGCCTCAAAGCGCTCCACATATCCACTTGCAGATTCTACCAAAAGAGTGTTTCAAAACTGCTCTTTCCAAAGGAAGCTTCAAGTCTGTGCGTTGAATGCCCTCATCGCAAAGAAGTTTCTGAGAAGGCTTCTGTCTAGTTTCTATGTGAAGATATTTCCTTTTCCAACATAGGCCTCAAAGCGCTCCAAATAAACACTTGCAGATTCTACAAAAGGAGTGTTTCAAAACTGTTCTCTCAAGAGGGACGTTCAAGTCTGTGAGTGGAACGCACTCATCACAAAGAAGTTTCTGAGAATCCATCTGTCTGGTTTCTATGTGATGATATTTCGTTTCCCAGCATTGGCCTCGAAGCGCTCCCAAGATCCTCATTCAGATGCCTCTAAAAGAGTGTTTCAAAACTTCTCTATCAAAAGGAAGGTTCAAGCCTGTGAGTTGAATGCACTCATCACACAGAAGTTTCTGAGAAGGCTTCTGTCTAGTTTCTATGTGAAGATATTTCCCTTTCCATCATAGGCCTCAAATCGCTCCAAATATCCACTTGCAGATGTTACAAAAAGGCTGTTTCCAAACGGCTCTATCAAAAGGCCGGTTCAACTCTGTGAGTTGAATGCACACATCACAAAGAAGTTTCTGAGAATGCTTCTGTCTAGTGTTTATGTGAAGATATTCCCTTTTCCAGCATAGGCCTCAAAGCCCTCCAAGTATCCACTTGCAGATTCTACACAAAGTGCGTTTCAGAACTGCTCTATCAAAAGGAAGGTTCAACCCTGTGAGTTGAATGCACACATCGCAAAGATGTTTCTGAGAATGCTTCTGTCTAGTTTTTAGGTGAAGATATTTCATTTCCCAGCAAAGGCCTCAAAACGCTCCAAATATCCACTTGCAGATTCTACAAAAGGAGTGTTTCAAAACTGCTCTTTCAAAAGGAAGGTTCAAGTCTGTGAGTTGAAGGCACTCATCACAAAGAAGTTTGTGAGAATGCTTCTGTCTACTTGGTATGTGAAGATATTTCCTCTTCCAGCACAGGCCTCCAAAAGCTCCAAACATCCCCTAGCAAATTCTGCAAAAAGAGTGTTTCAAAACTGCGCTCTCCAAAGGAAGAGTCCCCTCCGTGAGTTGAATGCATAAAGCACAGGGTAGTTTCTGAGAACGCTTCCGTCTAGTTTTTAAGGGAAGATATTTCCTTTTCCAGTGTTGGCCTCTCGGCACACCGAATATCCCCTTGAAGATTCTACTCAAAGAGAGTTTCAAAACTGCTATAGCAAAGGGGAGCTTCAACTCTGTGAGTTGAATGCGCAGGTCACAGAGAAGTTTCTGAGAATGCTTCTCTCTAGTTTTTATGTGAAGCTATTTCCTTTTCCAGCATAGGCCTCAAAGCGTTCCAAGTATCGACTTGCAGATTCTACAAAAAGAGCGTTTCAAAGCTGTTCTATCAAAAGGAAGGTTCAACTCTGTGAGTTGAATGCAGAAAGCACAGGGAAGTCTCTGAGAATGCTTCCGTCTAGGTTCTAAGTGAAGTTATTTCCTTTTCCAGGGTAGGACTCAAAGGACTCCAAATCTCCACTTGCAGATTCTACAAAAAGAGTGTTTCAAAACTGCTCTATCAAAAGGAAGGTTCAACTCGGTGAGTTGAATGCGCACATCGGAAAAGGTTCCTGAGAATGCTTCTGTCTAGTTTTCGTGTGAAGATATTTCCTTTTCCAGCATAGGCATCAAAGCGCCCTAGTGATCCCCTTGCAGATTCCACCAAAAGAGTGTCTCAAAACTCTTCTCTCGAAAGGAAGTTTCGACTCTGTGAGTAGAAGGCACTCATCGCAAAGAAGTTTCTGAGAAGAGTTCAATCTAGTTTTCATCGTAATGTATGTTCCTTTCCACTAGATGCCGCAATCGCACCAAATATCCACTTGCAGTTTCCACAAGAAGAGTCATGCAGAACCGCTCTACGAAAAGGAATGTTCAACACTGTGAGTTCAATCCCCACGTGACAAAGAAGTTTCGGAGAATGCTTCCGTCTAGTTTGTATGTGAAGATATTTCCTTTTCCAACTCCAGCCTCAACGCGCTCCAAATATCCACTTGCGAATACTACCAAAACGGTGTTTCAAAACTGGTCTATCAAAACGAAGGTTCAACTCTGTGAGTTGAAAGCACTCACCACAAAGAAGTTTGTGAGAATGCTTCCATCTAGTTTTTATGCAATGTTATTTCCTTTTGCAGCGTAGGCCTCAAAGCGCTCCAATTATCCACTTGCAGACTCTACAAAAAGAGTGTTTCCAAACTGCTCTAGCCAAAAGAAGGCTGAACTCTGTGAGTTGAATGCACAAAGCACAGGGAACTTTCTGAGAATGCCTTTGTCTCGTTTCTACGTGAAGACATTTCCTTTTCCAGCATAGGCCTCAAAGCACTCCATACATCCACCTGAAGATTCTACTAAAAGAGTGTTTCCAAACTTCTCTATCAAAAGGAAGGTTCTACTCTGTGAGTTCAATGCACCCATGACCAAGACGTTTCTGAGCATGCTTCTGTCTAGTTTTTCTGTGAAGATATTTCCTTTTCCAGCCGAGGCCTCAAAGCGCTCCACATATCCACTTGCAGATTCTACCAAAAGAGTGTTTCAAAACTGCTCTTTCCAAAGGAAGCTTCAAGTCTGTGCGTTGAATGCCCTCATCGCAAAGAAGTTTCTGAGAAGGCTTCTGTCTAGTTTCTATGTGAAGATATTTCCTTTTCCAACATAGGCCTCAAAGCGCTCCAAATAAACACTTGCAGATTCTACAAAAGGAGTGTTTCAAAACTGTTCTCTCAAGAGGGACGTTCAAGTCTGTGAGTGGAACGCACTCATCACAAAGAAGTTTCTGAGAATCCATCTGTCTGGTTTCTATGTGATGATATTTCGTTTCCCAGCATTGGCCTCGAAGCGCTCCCAAGATCCTCATTCAGATGCCTCTAAAAGAGTGTTTCAAAACTTCTCTATCAAAAGGAAGGTTCAAGCCTGTGAGTTGAATGCACTCATCACACAGAAGTTTCTGAGAAGGCTTCTGTCTAGTTTCTATGTGAAGATATTTCCCTTTCCATCATAGGCCTCAAATCGCTCCAAATATCCACTTGCAGATGTTACAAAAAGGCTGTTTCCAAACGGCTCTATCAAAAGGCCGGTTCAACTCTGTGAGTTGAATGCACACATCACAAAGAAGTTTCTGAGAATGCTTCTGTCTAGTGTTTATGTGAAGATATTCCCTTTTCCAGCATAGGCCTCAAAGCCCTCCAAGTATCCACTTGCAGATTCTACACAAAGTGCGTTTCAGAACTGCTCTATCAAAAGGAAGGTTCAACCCTGTGAGTTGAATGCACACATCGCAAAGATGTTTCTGAGAATGCTTCTGTCTAGTTTTTAGGTGAAGATATTTCATTTCCCAGCAAAGGCCTCAAAACGCTCCAAATATCCACTTGCAGATTCTACAAAAGGAGTGTTTCAAAACTGCTCTTTCAAAAGGAAGGTTCAAGTCTGTGAGTTGAAGGCACTCATCACAAAGAAGTTTGTGAGAATGCTTCTGTCTACTTGGTATGTGAAGATATTTCCTCTTCCAGCACAGGCCTCCAAAAGCTCCAAACATCCCCTAGCAAATTCTGCAAAAAGAGTGTTTCAAAACTGCGCTCTCCAAAGGAAGAGTCCCCTCCGTGAGTTGAATGCATAAAGCACAGGGTAGTTTCTGAGAACGCTTCCGTCTAGTTTTTAAGGGAAGATATTTCCTTTTCCAGTGTTGGCCTCTCGGCACACCGAATATCCCCTTGAAGATTCTACTCAAAGAGAGTTTCAAAACTGCTATAGCAAAGGGGAGCTTCAACTCTGTGAGTTGAATGCGCAGGTCACAGAGAAGTTTCTGAGAATGCTTCTCTCTAGTTTTTATGTGAAGCTATTTCCTTTTCCAGCATAGGCCTCAAAGCGTTCCAAGTATCGACTTGCAGATTCTACAAAAAGAGCGTTTCAAAGCTGTTCTATCAAAAGGAAGGTTCAACTCTGTGAGTTGAATGCAGAAAGCACAGGGAAGTCTCTGAGAATGCTTCCGTCTAGGTTCTAAGTGAAGTTATTTCCTTTTCCAGGGTAGGACTCAAAGGACTCCAAATCTCCACTTGCAGATTCTACAAAAAGAGTGTTTCAAAACTGCTCTATCAAAAGGAAGGTTCAACTCGGTGAGTTGAATGCGCACATCGGAAAAGGTTCCTGAGAATGCTTCTGTCTGGTTTTCGTGTGAAGATATTTCCTTTTCCAGCATAGGCATCAAAGCGCCCTAGTGATCCCCTTGCAGATTCCACCAAAAGAGTGTCTCAAAACTCTTCTCTCGAAAGGAAGGTTCGACTCTGTGAGTAGAAGGCACTCATCGCAAAGAAGTTTCTGAGAAGAGTTCAATCTAGTTTTCATCGTAATGTATGTTCCTTTCCACTAGATGCCGCAATCGCACCAAATATCCACTTGCAGTTTCCACAAGAAGAGTCATGCAGAACCGCTCTACGAAAAGGAATGTTCAACACTGTGAGTTCAATCCCCACGTGACAAAGAAGTTTCGGAGAATGCTTCCGTCTAGTTTGTATGTGAAGATATTTCCTTTTCCAACTCCAGCCTCAACGCGCTCCAAATATCCACTTGCGAATACTACCAAAACGGTGTTTCAAAACTGGTCTATCAAAACGAAGGTTCAACTCTGTGAGTTGAAAGCACTCACCACAAAGAAGTTTGTGAGAATGCTTCCATCTAGTTTTTATGCAATGTTATTTCCTTTTGCAGCGTAGGCCTCAAAGCGCTCCAATTATCCACTTGCAGACTCTACAAAAAGAGTGTTTCCAAACTGCTCTAGCCAAAAGAAGGCTGAACTCTGTGAGTTGAATGCACAAAGCACAGGGAACTTTCTGAGAATGCCTTTGTCTCGTTTCTACGTGAAGACATTTCCTTTTCCAGCATAGGCCTCAAAGCACTCCATACATCCACCTGAAGATTCTACTAAAAGAGTGTTTCCAAACTTCTCTATCAAAAGGAAGGTTCTACTCTGTGAGTTCAATGCACCCATGACCAAGACGTTTCTGAGCATGCTTCTGTCTAGTTTTTCTGTGAAGATATTTCCTTTTCCAGCCGAGGCCTCAAAGCGCTCCACATATCCACTTGCAGATTCTACCAAAAGAGTGTTTCAAAACTGCTCTTTCCAAAGGAAGCTTCAAGTCTGTGCGTTGAATGCCCTCATCGCAAAGAAGTTTCTGAGAAGGCTTCTGTCTAGTTTCTATGTGAAGATATTTCCTTTTCCAACATAGGCCTCAAAGCGCTCCAAATAAACACTTGCAGATTCTACAAAAGGAGTGTTTCAAAACTGTTCTCTCAAGAGGGACGTTCAAGTCTGTGAGTGGAACGCACTCATCACAAAGAAGTTTCTGAGAATCCATCTGTCTGGTTTCTATGTGATGATATTTCGTTTCCCAGCATTGGCCTCGAAGCGCTCCCAAGATCCTCATTCAGATGCCTCTAAAAGAGTGTTTCAAAACTTCTCTATCAAAAGGAAGGTTCAAGCCTGTGAGTTGAATGCACTCATCACACAGAAGTTTCTGAGAAGGCTTCTGTCTAGTTTCTATGTGAAGATATTTCCCTTTCCATCATAGGCCTCAAATCGCTCCAAATATCCACTTGCAGATGTTACAAAAAGGCTGTTTCCAAACGGCTCTATCAAAAGGCCGGTTCAACTCTGTGAGTTGAATGCACACATCACAAAGAAGTTTCTGAGAATGCTTCTGTCTAGTGTTTATGTGAAGATATTCCCTTTTCCAGCATAGGCCTCAAAGCCCTCCAAGTATCCACTTGCAGATTCTACACAAAGTGCGTTTCAGAACTGCTCTATCAAAAGGAAGGTTCAACCCTGTGAGTTGAATGCACACATCGCAAAGATGTTTCTGAGAATGCTTCTGTCTAGTTTTTAGGTGAAGATATTTCATTTCCCAGCAAAGGCCTCAAAACGCTCCAAATATCCACTTGCAGATTCTACAAAAGGAGTGTTTCAAAACTGCTCTTTCAAAAGGAAGGTTCAAGTCTGTGAGTTGAAGGCACTCATCACAAAGAAGTTTGTGAGAATGCTTCTGTCTACTTGGTATGTGAAGATATTTCCTCTTCCAGCACAGGCCTCCAAAAGCTCCAAACATCCCCTAGCAAATTCTGCAAAAAGAGTGTTTCAAAACTGCGCTCTCCAAAGGAAGAGTCCCCTCCGTGAGTTGAATGCATAAAGCACAGGGTAGTTTCTGAGAACGCTTCCGTCTAGTTTTTAAGGGAAGATATTTCCTTTTCCAGTGTTGGCCTCTCGGCACACCGAATATCCCCTTGAAGATTCTACTCAAAGAGAGTTTCAAAACTGCTATAGCAAAGGGGAGCTTCAACTCTGTGAGTTGAATGCGCAGGTCACAGAGAAGTTTCTGAGAATGCTTCTCTCTAGTTTTTATGTGAAGCTATTTCCTTTTCCAGCATAGGCCTCAAAGCGTTCCAAGTATCGACTTGCAGATTCTACAAAAAGAGCGTTTCAAAGCTGTTCTATCAAAAGGAAGGTTCAACTCTGTGAGTTGAATGCAGAAAGCACAGGGAAGTCTCTGAGAATGCTTCCGTCTAGGTTCTAAGTGAAGTTATTTCCTTTTCCAGGGTAGGACTCAAAGGACTCCAAATCTCCACTTGCAGATTCTACAAAAAGAGTGTTTCAAAACTGCTCTATCAAAAGGAAGGTTCAACTCGGTGAGTTGAATGCGCACATCGGAAAAGGTTCCTGAGAATGCTTCTGTCTGGTTTTCGTGTGAAGATATTTCCTTTTCCAGCATAGGCATCAAAGCGCCCTAGTGATCCCCTTGCAGATTCCACCAAAAGAGTGTCTCAAAACTCTTCTCTCGAAAGGAAGGTTCGACTCTGTGAGTAGAAGGCACTCATCGCAAAGAAGTTTCTGAGAAGAGTTCAATCTAGTTTTCATCGTAATGTATGTTCCTTTCCACTAGATGCCGCAATCGCACCAAATATCCACTTGCAGTTTCCACAAGAAGAGTCATGCAGAACCGCTCTACGAAAAGGAATGTTCAACACTGTGAGTTCAATCCCCACGTGACAAAGAAGTTTCGGAGAATGCTTCCGTCTAGTTTGTATGTGAAGATATTTCCTTTTCCAACTCCAGCCTCAACGCGCTCCAAATATCCACTTGCGAATACTACCAAAACGGTGTTTCAAAACTGGTCTATCAAAACGAAGGTTCAACTCTGTGAGTTGAAAGCACTCACCACAAAGAAGTTTGTGAGAATGCTTCCATCTAGTTTTTATGCAATGTTATTTCCTTTTGCAGCGTAGGCCTCAAAGCGCTCCAATTATCCACTTGCAGACTCTACAAAAAGAGTGTTTCCAAACTGCTCTAGCCAAAAGAAGGCTGAACTCTGTGAGTTGAATGCACAAAGCACAGGGAACTTTCTGAGAATGCCTTTGTCTCGTTTCTACGTGAAGACATTTCCTTTTCCAGCATAGGCCTCAAAGCACTCCATACATCCACCTGAAGATTCTACTAAAAGAGTGTTTCCAAACTTCTCTATCAAAAGGAAGGTTCTACTCTGTGAGTTCAATGCACCCATGACCAAGACGTTTCTGAGCATGCTTCTGTCTAGTTTTTCTGTGAAGATATTTCCTTTTCCAGCCGAGGCCTCAAAGCGCTCCACATATCCACTTGCAGATTCTACCAAAAGAGTGTTTCAAAACTGCTCTTTCCAAAGGAAGCCTCAAGTCTGTGCGTTGAATGCCCTCATCGCAAAGAAGTTTCTGAGAAGGCTTCTGACTAGTTTCTATGTGAAGATATTTCCTTTTCCAACATAGGCCTCAAAGCGCTCCAAATAAACACTTGCAGATTCTACAAAAGGAGTGTTTCAAAACTGTTCTCTCAAGAGGGACGTTCAAGTCTGTGAGTGGAACGCACTCATCACAAAGAAGTTTCTGAGAATCCATCTGTCTGGTTTCTATGTGATGATATTTCGTTTCCCAGCATTGGCCTCGAAGCGCTCCCAAGATCCTCATTCAGATGCCTCTAAAAGAGTGTTTCAAAACTTCTCTATCAAAAGGAAGGTTCAAGCCTGTGAGTTGAATGCACTCATCACACAGAAGTTTCTGAGAAGGCTTCTGTCTAGTTTCTATGTGAACTATTTCCCTTTCCATCATAGGCCTCAAATCGCTCCAAATATCCACTTGCAGATGTTACAAAAAGGCTGTTTCCAAACGGCTCTATCAAAAGGCCGGTTCAACTCTGTGAGTTGAATGCACACATCACAAAGAAGTTTCTGAGAATGCTTCTGTCTAGTGTTTATGTGAAGATATTCCCTTTTCCAGCATAGGCCTCAAAGCCCTCCAAGTATCCACTTGCAGATTCTACACAAAGTGCGTTTCAGAACTGCTCTATCAAAAGGAAGGTTCAACCCTGTGAGTTGAATGCACACATCGCAAAGATGTTTCTGAGAATGCTTCTGTCTAGTTTTTAGGTGAAGATATTTCATTTCCCAGCAAAGGCCTCAAAACGCTCCAAATATCCACTTGCAGATTCTACAAAAGGAGTGTTTCAAAACTGCTCTTTCAAAAGGAAGGTTCAAGTCTGTGAGTTGAAGGCACTCATCACAAAGAAGTTTGTGAGAATGCTTCTGTCTACTTGGTATGTGAAGATATTTCCTCTTCCAGCACAGGCCTCCAAAAGCTCCAAACATCCCCTAGCAAATTCTGCAAAAAGAGTGTTTCAAAACTGCGCTCTCCAAAGGAAGAGTCCCCTCCGTGAGTTGAATGCATAAAGCACAGGGTAGTTTCTGAGAACGCTTCCGTCTAGTTTTTAAGGGAAGATATTTCCTTTTCCAGTGTTGGCCTCTCGGCACACCGAATATCCCCTTGAAGATTCTACTCAAAGAGAGTTTCAAAACTGCTATAGCAAAGGGGAGCTTCAACTCTGTGAGTTGAATGCGCAGGTCACAGAGAAGTTTCTGAGAATGCTTCTCTCTAGTTTTTATGTGAAGCTATTTCCTTTTCCAGCATAGGCCTCAAAGCGTTCCAAGTATCGACTTGCAGATTCTACAAAAAGAGCGTTTCAAAGCTGTTCTATCAAAAGGAAGGTTCAACTCTGTGAGTTGAATGCAGAAAGCACAGGGAAGTCTCTGAGAATGCTTCCGTCTAGGTTCTAAGTGAAGTTATTTCCTTTTCCAGGGTAGGACTCAAAGGACTCCAAATCTCCACTTGCAGATTCTACAAAAAGAGTGTTTCAAAACTGCTCTATCAAAAGGAAGGTTCAACTCGGTGAGTTGAATGCGCACATCGGAAAATGTTCCTGAGAATGCTTCTGTCTAGTTTTCGTGTGAAGATATTTCCTTTTCCAGCATAGGCATCAAAGCGCCCTAGTGATCCCCTTGCAGATTCCACCAAAAGAGTGTCTCAAAACTCTTCTCTCGAAAGGAAGGTTCGACTCTGTGAGTAGAAGGCACTCATCGCAAAGAAGTTTCTGAGAAGAGTTCAATCTAGTTTTCATCGTAATGTATGTTCCTTTCCACTAGATGCCGCAATCGCACCAAATATCCACTTGCAGTTTCCACAAGAAGAGTCATGCAGAACCGCTCTACGAAAAGGAATGTTCAACACTGTGAGTTCAATCCCCACGTGACAAAGAAGTTTCGGAGAATGCTTCCGTCTAGTTTGTATGTGAAGATATTTCCTTTTCCAACTCCAGCCTCAACGCGCTCCAAATATCCACTTGCGAATACTACCAAAACGGTGTTTCAAAACTGGTCTATCAAAACGAAGGTTCAACTCTGTGAGTTGAAAGCACTCACCACAAAGAAGTTTGTGAGAATGCTTCCATCTAGTTTTTATGCAATGTTATTTCCTTTTGCAGCGTAGGCCTCAAAGCGCTCCAATTATCCACTTGCAGACTCTACAAAAAGAGTGTTTCCAAACTGCTCTAGCCAAAAGAAGGCTGAACTCTGTGAGTTGAATGCACAAAGCACAGGGAACTTTCTGAGAATGCCTTTGTCTCGTTTCTACGTGAAGACATTTCCTTTTCCAGCATAGGCCTCAAAGCACTCCATACATCCACCTGAAGATTCTACTAAAAGAGTGTTTCCAAACTTCTCTATCAAAAGGAAGGTTCTACTCTGTGAGTTCAATGCACCCATGACCAAGACGTTTCTGAGCATGCTTCTGTCTAGTTTTTCTGTGAAGATATTTCCTTTTCCAGCCGAGGCCTCAAAGCGCTCCACATATCCACTTGCAGATTCTACCAAAAGAGTGTTTCAAAACTGCTCTTTCCAAAGGAAGCTTCAAGTCTGTGCGTTGAATGCCCTCATCGCAAAGAAGTTTCTGAGAAGGCTTCTGTCTAGTTTCTATGTGAAGATATTTCCTTTTCCAACATAGGCCTCAAAGCGCTCCAAATAAACACTTGCAGATTCTACAAAAGGAGTGTTTCAAAACTGTTCTCTCAAGAGGGACGTTCAAGTCTGTGAGTGGAACGCACTCATCACAAAGAAGTTTCTGAGAATCCATCTGTCTGGTTTCTATGTGATGATATTTCGTTTCCCAGCATTGGCCTCGAAGCGCTCCCAAGATCCTCATTCAGATGCCTCTAAAAGAGTGTTTCAAAACTTCTCTATCAAAAGGAAGGTTCAAGCCTGTGAGTTGAATGCACTCATCACACAGAAGTTTCTGAGAAGGCTTCTGTCTAGTTTCTATGTGAACTATTTCCCTTTCCATCATAGGCCTCAAATCGCTCCAAATATCCACTTGCAGATGTTACAAAAAGGCTGTTTCCAAACGGCTCTATCAAAAGGCCGGTTCAACTCTGTGAGTTGAATGCACACATCACAAAGAAGTTTCTGAGAATGCTTCTGTCTAGTGTTTATGTGAAGATATTCCCTTTTCCAGCATAGGCCTCAAAGCCCTCCAAGTATCCACTTGCAGATTCTACACAAAGTGCGTTTCAGAACTGCTCTATCAAAAGGAAGGTTCAACCCTGTGAGTTGAATGCACACATCGCAAAGATGTTTCTGAGAATGCTTCTGTCTAGTTTTTAGGTGAAGATATTTCATTTCCCAGCAAAGGCCTCAAAACGCTCCAAATATCCACTTGCAGATTCTACAAAAGGAGTGTTTCAAAACTGCTCTTTCAAAAGGAAGGTTCAAGTCTGTGAGTTGAAGGCACTCATCACAAAGAAGTTTGTGAGAATGCTTCTGTCTACTTGGTATGTGAAGATATTTCCTCTTCCAGCACAGGCCTCCAAAAGCTCCAAACATCCCCTAGCAAATTCTGCAAAAAGAGTGTTTCAAAACTGCGCTCTCCAAAGGAAGAGTCCCCTCCGTGAGTTGAATGCATAAAGCACAGGGTAGTTTCTGAGAACGCTTCCGTCTAGTTTTTAAGGGAAGATATTTCCTTTTCCAGTGTTGGCCTCTCGGCACACCGAATATCCCCTTGAAGATTCTACTCAAAGAGAGTTTCAAAACTGCTATAGCAAAGGGGAGCTTCAACTCTGTGAGTTGAATGCGCAGGTCACAGAGAAGTTTCTGAGAATGCTTCTCTCTAGTTTTTATGTGAAGCTATTTCCTTTTCCAGCATAGGCCTCAAAGCGTTCCAAGTATCGACTTGCAGATTCTACAAAAAGAGCGTTTCAAAGCTGTTCTATCAAAAGGAAGGTTCAACTCTGTGAGTTGAATGCAGAAAGCACAGGGAAGTCTCTGAGAATGCTTCCGTCTAGGTTCTAAGTGAAGTTATTTCCTTTTCCAGGGTAGGACTCAAAGGACTCCAAATCTCCACTTGCAGATTCTACAAAAAGAGTGTTTCAAAACTGCTCTATCAAAAGGAAGGTTCAACTCGGTGAGTTGAATGCGCACATCGGAAAAGGTTCCTGAGAATGCTTCTGTCTAGTTTTCGTGTGAAGATATTTCCTTTTCCAGCATAGGCATCAAAGCGCCCTAGTGATCCCCTTGCAGATTCCACCAAAAGAGTGTCTCAAAACTCTTCTCTCGAAAGGAAGGTTCGACTCTGTGAGTAGAAGGCACTCATCGCAAAGAAGTTTCTGAGAAGAGTTCAATCTAGTTTTCATCGTAATGTATGTTCCTTTCCACTAGATGCCGCAATCGCACCAAATATCCACTTGCAGTTTCCACAAGAAGAGTCATGCAGAACCGCTCTACGAAAAGGAATGTTCAACACTGTGAGTTCAATCCCCACGTGACAAAGAAGTTTCGGAGAATGCTTCCGTCTAGTTTGTATGTGAAGATATTTCCTTTTCCAACTCCAGCCTCAACGCGCTCCAAATATCCACTTGCGAATACTACCAAAACGGTGTTTCAAAACTGGTCTATCAAAACGAAGGTTCAACTCTGTGAGTTGAAAGCACTCACCACAAAGAAGTTTGTGAGAATGCTTCCATCTAGTTTTTATGCAATGTTATTTCCTTTTGCAGCGTAGGCCTCAAAGCGCTCCAATTATCCACTTGCAGACTCTACAAAAAGAGTGTTTCCAAACTGCTCTAGCCAAAAGAAGGCTGAACTCTGTGAGTTGAATGCACAAAGCACAGGGAACTTTCTGAGAATGCCTTTGTCTCGTTTCTACGTGAAGACATTTCCTTTTCCAGCATAGGCCTCAAAGCACTCCATACATCCACCTGAAGATTCTACTAAAAGAGTGTTTCCAAACTTCTCTATCAAAAGGAAGGTTCTACTCTGTGAGTTCAATGCACCCATGACCAAGACGTTTCTGAGCATGCTTCTGTCTAGTTTTTCTGTGAAGATATTTCCTTTTCCAGCCGAGGCCTCAAAGCGCTCCACATATCCACTTGCAGATTCTACCAAAAGAGTGTTTCAAAACTGCTCTTTCCAAAGGAAGCTTCAAGTCTGTGCGTTGAATGCCCTCATCGCAAAGAAGTTTCTGAGAAGGCTTCTGTCTAGTTTCTATGTGAAGATATTTCCTTTTCCAACATAGGCCTCAAAGCGCTCCAAATAAACACTTGCAGATTCTACAAAAGGAGTGTTTCAAAACTGTTCTCTCAAGAGGGACGTTCAAGTCTGTGAGTGGAACGCACTCATCACAAAGAAGTTTCTGAGAATCCATCTGTCTGGTTTCTATGTGATGATATTTCGTTTCCCAGCATTGGCCTCGAAGCGCTCCCAAGATCCTCATTCAGATGCCTCTAAAAGAGTGTTTCAAAACTTCTCTATCAAAAGGAAGGTTCAAGCCTGTGAGTTGAATGCACTCATCACACAGAAGTTTCTGAGAAGGCTTCTGTCTAGTTTCTATGTGAACTATTTCCCTTTCCATCATAGGCCTCAAATCGCTCCAAATATCCACTTGCAGATGTTACAAAAAGGCTGTTTCCAAACGGCTCTATCAAAAGGCCGGTTCAACTCTGTGAGTTGAATGCACACATCACAAAGAAGTTTCTGAGAATGCTTCTGTCTAGTGTTTATGTGAAGATATTCCCTTTTCCAGCATAGGCCTCAAAGCCCTCCAAGTATCCACTTGCAGATTCTACACAAAGTGCGTTTCAGAACTGCTCTATCAAAAGGAAGGTTCAACCCTGTGAGTTGAATGCACACATCGCAAAGATGTTTCTGAGAATGCTTCTGTCTAGTTTTTAGGTGAAGATATTTCATTTCCCAGCAAAGGCCTCAAAACGCTCCAAATATCCACTTGCAGATTCTACAAAAGGAGTGTTTCAAAACTGCTCTTTCAAAAGGAAGGTTCAAGTCTGTGAGTTGAAGGCACTCATCACAAAGAAGTTTGTGAGAATGCTTCTGTCTACTTGGTATGTGAAGATATTTCCTCTTCCAGCACAGGCCTCCAAAAGCTCCAAACATCCCCTAGCAAATTCTGCAAAAAGAGTGTTTCAAAACTGCGCTCTCCAAAGGAAGAGTCCCCTCCGTGAGTTGAATGCATAAAGCACAGGGTAGTTTCTGAGAACGCTTCCGTCTAGTTTTTAAGGGAAGATATTTCCTTTTCCAGTGTTGGCCTCTCGGCACACCGAATATCCCCTTGAAGATTCTACTCAAAGAGAGTTTCAAAACTGCTATAGCAAAGGGGAGCTTCAACTCTGTGAGTTGAATGCGCAGGTCACAGAGAAGTTTCTGAGAATGCTTCTCTCTAGTTTTTATGTGAAGCTATTTCCTTTTCCAGCATAGGCCTCAAAGCGTTCCAAGTATCGACTTGCAGATTCTACAAAAAGAGCGTTTCAAAGCTGTTCTATCAAAAGGAAGGTTCAACTCTGTGAGTTGAATGCAGAAAGCACAGGGAAGTCTCTGAGAATGCTTCCGTCTAGGTTCTAAGTGAAGTTATTTCCTTTTCCAGGGTAGGACTCAAAGCACTCCAAATCTCCACTTGCAGATTCTACAAAAAGAGTGTTTCAAAACTGCTCTATCAAAAGGAAGGTTCAACTCGGTGAGTTGAATGCGCACATCGGAAAAGGTTCCTGAGAATGCTTCTGTCTAGTTTTCGTGTGAAGATATTTCCTTTTCCAGCATAGGCATCAAAGCGCCCTAGTGATCCCCTTGCAGATTCCACCAAAAGAGTGTCTCAAAACTCTTCTCTCGAAAGGAAGGTTCGACTCTGTGAGTAGAAGGCACTCATCGCAAAGAAGTTTCTGAGAAGAGTTCAATCTAGTTTTCATCGTAATGTATGTTCCTTTCCACTAGATGCCGCAATCGCACCAAATATCCACTTGCAGTTTCCACAAGAAGAGTCATGCAGAACCGCTCTACGAAAAGGAATGTTCAACACTGTGAGTTCAATCCCCACGTGACAAAGAAGTTTCGGAGAATGCTTCCGTCTAGTTTGTATGTGAAGATATTTCCTTTTCCAACTCCAGCCTCAACGCGCTCCAAATATCCACTTGCGAATACTACCAAAACGGTGTTTCAAAACTGGTCTATCAAAACGAAGGTTCAACTCTGTGAGTTGAAAGCACTCACCACAAAGAAGTTTGTGAGAATGCTTCCATCTAGTTTTTATGCAATGTTATTTCCTTTTGCAGCGTAGGCCTCAAAGCGCTCCAATTATCCACTTGCAGACTCTACAAAAAGAGTGTTTCCAAACTGCTCTAGCAAAAAGAAGGCTGAACTCTGTGAGTTGAATGCACAAAGCACAGGGAACTTTCTGAGAATGCCTTTGTCTCGTTTCTACGTGAAGACATTTCCTTTTCCAGCATAGGCCTCAAAGCACTCCATACATCCACCTGAAGATTCTACTAAAAGAGTGTTTCCAAACTTCTCTATCAAAAGGAAGGTTCTACTCTGTGAGTTCAATGCACCCATGACCAAGACGTTTCTGAGCATGCTTCTGTCTAGTTTTTCTGTGAAGATATTTCCTTTTCCAGCCGAGGCCTCAAAGCGCTCCACATATCCACTTGCAGATTCTACCAAAAGAGTGTTTCAAAACTGCTCTTTCCAAAGGAAGCTTCAAGTCTGTGCGTTGAATGCCCTCATCGCAAAGAAGTTTCTGAGAAGGCTTCTGTCTAGTTTCTATGTGAAGATATTTCCTTTTCCAACATAGGCCTCAAAGCGCTCCAAATAAACACTTGCAGATTCTACAAAAGGAGTGTTTCAAAACTGTTCTCTCAAGAGGGACGTTCAAGTCTGTGAGTGGAACGCACTCATCACAAAGAAGTTTCTGAGAATCCATCTGTCTGGTTTCTATGTGATGATATTTCGTTTCCCAGCATTGGCCTCGAAGCGCTCCCAAGATCCTCATTCAGATGCCTCTAAAAGAGTGTTTCAAAACTTCTCTATCAAAAGGAAGGTTCAAGCCTGTGAGTTGAATGCACTCATCACACAGAAGTTTCTGAGAAGGCTTCTGTCTAGTTTCTATGTGAACTATTTCCCTTTCCATCATAGGCCTCAAATCGCTCCAAATATCCACTTGCAGATGTTACAAAAAGGCTGTTTCCAAACGGCTCTATCAAAAGGCCGGTTCAACTCTGTGAGTTGAATGCACACATCACAAAGAAGTTTCTGAGAATGCTTCTGTCTAGTGTTTATGTGAAGATATTCCCTTTTCCAGCATAGGCCTCAAAGCCCTCCAAGTATCCACTTGCAGATTCTACACAAAGTGCGTTTCAGAACTGCTCTATCAAAAGGAAGGTTCAACCCTGTGAGTTGAATGCACACATCGCAAAGATGTTTCTGAGAATGCTTCTGTCTAGTTTTTAGGTGAAGATATTTCATTTCCCAGCAAAGGCCTCAAAACGCTCCAAATATCCACTTGCAGATTCTACAAAAGGAGTGTTTCAAAACTGCTCTTTCAAAAGGAAGGTTCAAGTCTGTGAGTTGAAGGCACTCATCACAAAGAAGTTTGTGAGAATGCTTCTGTCTACTTGGTATGTGAAGATATTTCCTCTTCCAGCACAGGCCTCCAAAAGCTCCAAACATCCCCTAGCAAATTCTGCAAAAAGAGTGTTTCAAAACTGCGCTCTCCAAAGGAAGAGTCCCCTCCGTGAGTTGAATGCATAAAGCACAGGGTAGTTTCTGAGAACGCTTCCGTCTAGTTTTTAAGGGAAGATATTTCCTTTTCCAGTGTTGGCCTCTCGGCACACCGAATATCCCCTTGAAGATTCTACTCAAAGAGAGTTTCAAAACTGCTATAGCAAAGGGGAGCTTCAACTCTGTGAGTTGAATGCGCAGGTCACAGAGAAGTTTCTGAGAATGCTTCTCTCTAGTTTTTATGTGAAGCTATTTCCTTTTCCAGCATAGGCCTCAAAGCGTTCCAAGTATCGACTTGCAGATTCTACAAAAAGAGCGTTTCAAAGCTGTTCTATCAAAAGGAAGGTTCAACTCTGTGAGTTGAATGCAGAAAGCACAGGGAAGTCTCTGAGAATGCTTCCGTCTAGGTTCTAAGTGAAGTTATTTCCTTTTCCAGGGTAGGACTCAAAGCACTCCAAATCTCCACTTGCAGATTCTACAAAAAGAGTGTTTCAAAACTGCTCTATCAAAAGGAAGGTTCAACTCGGTGAGTTGAATGCGCACATCGGAAAAGGTTCCTGAGAATGCTTCTGTCTAGTTTTCGTGTGAAGATATTTCCTTTTCCAGCATAGGCATCAAAGCGCCCTAGTGATCCCCTTGCAGATTCCACCAAAAGAGTGTCTCAAAACTCTTCTCTCGAAAGGAAGGTTCGACTCTGTGAGTAGAAGGCACTCATCGCAAAGAAGTTTCTGAGAAGAGTTCAATCTAGTTTTCATCGTAATGTATGTTCCTTTCCACTAGATGCCGCAATCGCACCAAATATCCACTTGCAGTTTCCACAAGAAGAGTCATGCAGAACCGCTCTACGAAAAGGAATGTTCAACACTGTGAGTTCAATCCCCACGTGACAAAGAAGTTTCGGAGAATGCTTCCGTCTAGTTTGTATGTGAAGATATTTCCTTTTCCAACTCCAGCCTCAACGCGCTCCAAATATCCACTTGCGAATACTACCAAAACGGTGTTTCAAAACTGGTCTATCAAAACGAAGGTTCAACTCTGTGAGTTGAAAGCACTCACCACAAAGAAGTTTGTGAGAATGCTTCCATCTAGTTTTTATGCAATGTTATTTCCTTTTGCAGCGTAGGCCTCAAAGCGCTCCAATTATCCACTTGCAGACTCTACAAAAAGAGTGTTTCCAAACTGCTCTAGCCAAAAGAAGGCTGAACTCTGTGAGTTGAATGCACAAAGCACAGGGAACTTTCTGAGAATGCCTTTGTCTCGTTTCTACGTGAAGACATTTCCTTTTCCAGCATAGGCCTCAAAGCACTCCATACATCCACCTGAAGATTCTACTAAAAGAGTGTTTCCAAACTTCTCTATCAAAAGGAAGGTTCTACTCTGTGAGTTCAATGCACCCATGACCAAGACGTTTCTGAGCATGCTTCTGTCTAGTTTTTCTGTGAAGATATTTCCTTTTCCAGCCGAGGCCTCAAAGCGCTCCACATATCCACTTGCAGATTCTACCAAAAGAGTGTTTCAAAACTGCTCTTTCCAAAGGAAGCTTCAAGTCTGTGCGTTGAATGCCCTCATCGCAAAGAAGTTTCTGAGAAGGCTTCTGTCTAGTTTCTATGTGAAGATATTTCCTTTTCCCACATAGGCCTCAAAGCGCTCCAAATAAACACTTGCAGATTCTACAAAAGGAGTGTTTCAAAACTGTTCTCTCAAGAGGGACGTTCAAGTCTGTGAGTGGAACGCACTCATCACAAAGAAGTTTCTGAGAATCCATCTGTCTGGTTTCTATGTGATGATATTTCGTTTCCCAGCATTGGCCTCGAAGCGCTCCCAAGATCCTCATTCAGATGCCTCTAAAAGAGTGTTTCAAAACTTCTCTATCAAAAGGAAGGTTCAAGCCTGTGAGTTGAATGCACTCATCACACAGAAGTTTCTGAGAAGGCTTCTGTCTAGTTTCTATGTGAAGATATTTCCCTTTCCATCATAGGCCTCAAATCGCTCCAAATATCCACTTGCAGATGTTACAAAAAGGCTGTTTCCAAACGGCTCTATCAAAAGGCCGGTTCAACTCTGTGAGTTGAATGCACACATCACAAAGAAGTTTCTGAGAATGCTTCTGTCTAGTGTTTATGTGAAGATATTCCCTTTTCCAGCATAGGCCTCAAAGCCCTCCAAGTATCCACTTGCAGATTCTACACAAAGTGCGTTTCAGAACTGCTCTATCAAAAGGAAGGTTCAACCCTGTGAGTTGAATGCACACATCGCAAAGATGTTTCTGAGAATGCTTCTGTCTAGTTTTTAGGTGAAGATATTTCATTTCCCAGCAAAGGCCTCAAAACGCTCCAAATATCCACTTGCAGATTCTACAAAAGGAGTGTTTCAAAACTGCTCTTTCAAAAGGAAGGTTCAAGTCTGTGAGTTGAAGGCACTCATCACAAAGAAGTTTGTGAGAATGCTTCTGTCTACTTGGTATGTGAAGATATTTCCTCTTCCAGCACAGGCCTCCAAAAGCTCCAAACATCCCCTAGCAAATTCTGCAAAAAGAGTGTTTCAAAACTGCGCTCTCCAAAGGAAGAGTCCCCTCCGTGAGTTGAATGCATAAAGCACAGGGTAGTTTCTGAGAACGCTTCCGTCTAGTTTTTAAGGGAAGATATTTCCTTTTCCAGTGTTGGCCTCTCGGCACACCGAATATCCCCTTGAAGATTCTACTCAAAGAGAGTTTCAAAACTGCTATAGCAAAGGGGAGCTTCAACTCTGTGAGTTGAATGCGCAGGTCACAGAGAAGTTTCTGAGAATGCTTCTCTCTAGTTTTTATGTGAAGCTATTTCCTTTTCCAGCATAGGCCTCAAAGCGTTCCAAGTATCGACTTGCAGATTCTACAAAAAGAGCGTTTCAAAGCTGTTCTATCAAAAGGAAGGTTCAACTCTGTGAGTTGAATGCAGAAAGCACAGGGAAGTCTCTGAGAATGCTTCCGTCTAGGTTCTAAGTGAAGTTATTTCCTTTTCCAGGGTAGGACTCAAAGCACTCCAAATCTCCACTTGCAGATTCTACAAAAAGAGTGTTTCAAAACTGCTCTATCAAAAGGAAGGTTCAACTCGGTGAGTTGAATGCGCACATCGGAAAAGGTTCCTGAGAATGCTTCTGTCTAGTTTTCGTGTGAAGATATTTCCTTTTCCAGCATAGGCATCAAAGCGCCCTAGTGATCCCCTTGCAGATTCCACCAAAAGAGTGTCTCAAAACTCTTCTCTCGAAAGGAAGGTTCGACTCTGTGAGTAGAAGGCACTCATCGCAAAGAAGTTTCTGAGAAGAGTTCAATCTAGTTTTCATCGTAATGTATGTTCCTTTCCACTAGATGCCGCAATCGCACCAAATATCCACTTGCAGTTTCCACAAGAAGAGTCATGCAGAACCGCTCTACGAAAAGGAATGTTCAACACTGTGAGTTCAATCCCCACGTGACAAAGAAGTTTCGGAGAATGCTTCCGTCTAGTTTGTATGTGAAGATATTTCCTTTTCCAACTCCAGCCTCAACGCGCTCCAAATATCCACTTGCGAATACTACCAACACGGTGTTTCAAAACTGGTCTATCAAAACGAAGGTTCAACTCTGTGAGTTGAAAGCACTCACCACAAAGAAGTTTGTGAGAATGCTTCCATCTAGTTTTTATGCAATGTTATTTCCTTTTGCAGCGTAGGCCTCAAAGCGCTCCAATTATCCACTTGCAGACTCTACAAAAAGAGTGTTTCCAAACTGCTCTAGCCAAAAGAAGGCTGAACTCTGTGAGTTGAATGCACAAAGCACAGGGAACTTTCTGAGAATGCCTTTGTCTCGTTTCTACGTGAAGACATTTCCTTTTCCAGCATAGGCCTCAAAGCACTCCATACATCCACCTGAAGATTCTACTAAAAGAGTGTTTCCAAACTTCTCTATCAAAAGGAAGGTTCTACTCTGTGAGTTCAATGCACCCATGACCAAGACGTTTCTGAGCATGCTTCTGTCTAGTTTTTCTGTGAAGATATTTCCTTTTCCAGCCGAGGCCTCAAAGCGCTCCACATATCCACTTGCAGATTCTACCAAAAGAGTGTTTCAAAACTGCTCTTTCCAAAGGAAGCTTCAAGTCTGTGCGTTGAATGCCCTCATCGCAAAGAAGTTTCTGAGAAGGCTTCTGTCTAGTTTCTATGTGAAGATATTTCCTTTTCCCACATAGGCCTCAAAGCGCTCCAAATAAACACTTGCAGATTCTACAAAAGGAGTGTTTCAAAACTGTTCTCTCAAGAGGGACGTTCAAGTCTGTGAGTGGAACGCACTCATCACAAAGAAGTTTCTGAGAATCCATCTGTCTGGTTTCTATGTGATGATATTTCGTTTCCCAGCATTGGCCTCGAAGCGCTCCCAAGATCCTCATTCAGATGCCTCTAAAAGAGTGTTTCAAAACTTCTCTATCAAAAGGAAGGTTCAAGCCTGTGAGTTGAATGCACTCATCACACAGAAGTTTCTGAGAAGGCTTCTGTCTAGTTTCTATGTGAAGATATTTCCCTTTCCATCATAGGCCTCAAATCGCTCCAAATATCCACTTGCAGATGTTACAAAAAGGCTGTTTCCAAACGGCTCTATCAAAAGGCCGGTTCAACTCTGTGAGTTGAATGCACACATCACAAAGAAGTTTCTGAGAATGCTTCTGTCTAGTGTTTATGTGAAGATATTCCCTTTTCCAGCATAGGCCTCAAAGCCCTCCAAGTATCCACTTGCAGATTCTACACAAAGTGCGTTTCAGAACTGCTCTATCAAAAGGAAGGTTCAACCCTGTGAGTTGAATGCACACATCGCAAAGATGTTTCTGAGAATGCTTCTGTCTAGTTTTTAGGTGAAGATATTTCATTTCCCAGCAAAGGCCTCAAAACGCTCCAAATATCCACTTGCAGATTCTACAAAAGGAGTGTTTCAAAACTGCTCTTTCAAAAGGAAGGTTCAAGTCTGTGAGTTGAAGGCACTCATCACAAAGAAGTTTGTGAGAATGCTTCTGTCTACTTGGTATGTGAAGATATTTCCTCTTCCAGCACAGGCCTCCAAAAGCTCCAAACATCCCCTAGCAAATTCTGCAAAAAGAGTGTTTCAAAACTGCGCTCTCCAAAGGAAGAGTCCCCTCCGTGAGTTGAATGCATAAAGCACAGGGTAGTTTCTGAGAACGCTTCCGTCTAGTTTTTAAGGGAAGATATTTCCTTTTCCAGTGTTGGCCTCTCGGCACACCGAATATCCCCTTGAAGATTCTACTCAAAGAGAGTTTCAAAACTGCTATAGCAAAGGGGAGCTTCAACTCTGTGAGTTGAATGCGCAGGTCACAGAGAAGTTTCTGAGAATGCTTCTCTCTAGTTTTTATGTGAAGCTATTTCCTTTTCCAGCATAGGCCTCAAAGCGTTCCAAGTATCGACTTGCAGATTCTACAAAAAGAGCGTTTCAAAGCTGTTCTATCAAAAGGAAGGTTCAACTCTGTGAGTTGAATGCAGAAAGCACAGGGAAGTCTCTGAGAATGCTTCCGTCTAGGTTCTAAGTGAAGTTATTTCCTTTTCCAGGGTAGGACTCAAAGGACTCCAAATCTCCACTTGCAGATTCTACAAAAAGAGTGTTTCAAAACTGCTCTATCAAAAGGAAGGTTCAACTCGGTGAGTTGAATGCGCACATCGGAAAAGGTTCCTGAGAATGCTTCTGTCTAGTTTTCGTGTGAAGATATTTCCTTTTCCAGCATAGGCATCAAAGCGCCCTAGTGATCCCCTTGCAGATTCCACCAAAAGAGTGTCTCAAAACTCTTCTCTCGAAAGGAAGGTTCGACTCTGTGAGTAGAAGGCACTCATCGCAAAGAAGTTTCTGAGAAGAGTTCAATCTAGTTTTCATCGTAATGTATGTTCCTTTCCACTAGATGCCGCAATCGCACCAAATATCCACTTGCAGTTTCCACAAGAAGAGTCATGCAGAACCGCTCTACGAAAAGGAATGTTCAACACTGTGAGTTCAATCCCCACGTGACAAAGAAGTTTCGGAGAATGCTTCCGTCTAGTTTGTATGTGAAGATATTTCCTTTTCCAACTCCAGCCTCAACGCGCTCCAAATATCCACTTGCGAATACTACCAAAACGGTGTTTCAAAACTGGTCTATCAAAACGAAGGTTCAACTCTGTGAGTTGAAAGCACTCACCACAAAGAAGTTTGTGAGAATGCTTCCATCTAGTTTTTATGCAATGTTATTTCCTTTTGCAGCGTAGGCCTCAAAGCGCTCCAATTATCCACTTGCAGACTCTACAAAAAGAGTGTTTCCAAACTGCTCTAGCAAAAAGAAGGCTGAACTCTGTGAGTTGAATGCACAAAGCACAGGGAACTTTCTGAGAATGCCTTTGTCTCGTTTCTACGTGAAGACATTTCCTTTTCCAGCATAGGCCTCAAAGCACTCCATACATCCACCTGAAGATTCTACTAAAAGAGTGTTTCCAAACTTCTCTATCAAAAGGAAGGTTCTACTCTGTGAGTTCAATGCACCCATGACCAAGACGTTTCTGAGCATGCTTCTGTCTAGTTTTTCTGTGAAGATATTTCCTTTTCCAGCCGAGGCCTCAAAGCGCTCCACATATCCACTTGCAGATTCTACCAAAAGAGTGTTTCAAAACTGCTCTTTCCAAAGGAAGCTTCAAGTCTGTGCGTTGAATGCCCTCATCGCAAAGAAGTTTCTGAGAATGCTTCTGTCTAGTTTATATGTGAAGATATTTCCTTTTCCCACATAGGCCTCAAAGCGCTCCAAATAAACACTTGCAGATTCTACAAAAGGAGTGTTTCAAAACTGTTCTCTCAAGAGGGACGTTCAAGTCTGTGAGTGGAACGCACTCATCACAAAGAAGTTTCTGAGAATCCATCTGTCTGGTTTCTATGTGATGATATTTCGTTTCCCAGCATTGGCCTCGAAGCGCTCCCAAGATCCTCATTCAGATGCCTCTAAAAGAGTGTTTCAAAACTTCTCTATCAAAAGGAAGGTTCAAGCCTGTGAGTTGAATGCACTCATCACACAGAAGTTTCTGAGAAGGCTTCTGTCTAGTTTCTATGTGAAGATATTTCCCTTTCCATCATAGGCCTCAAATCGCTCCAAATATCCACTTGCAGATGTTACAAAAAGGCTGTTTCCAAACGGCTCTATCAAAAGGCCGGTTCAACTCTGTGAGTTGAATGCACACATCACAAAGAAGTTTCTGAGAATGCTTCTGTCTAGTGTTTATGTGAAGATATTCCCTTTTCCAGCATAGGCCTCAAAGCCCTCCAAGTATCCACTTGCAGATTCTACACAAAGTGCGTTTCAGAACTGCTCTATCAAAAGGAAGGTTCAACCCTGTGAGTTGAATGCACACATCGCAAAGATGTTTCTGAGAATGCTTCTGTCTAGTTTTTAGGTGAAGATATTTCATTTCCCAGCAAAGGCCTCAAAACGCTCCAAATATCCACTTGCAGATTCTACAAAAGGAGTGTTTCAAAACTGCTCTTTCAAAAGGAAGGTTCAAGTCTGTGAGTTGAAGGCACTCATCACAAAGAAGTTTGTGAGAATGCTTCTGTCTACTTGGTATGTGAAGATATTTCCTCTTCCAGCACAGGCCTCCAAAAGCTCCAAACATCCCCTAGCAAATTCTGCAAAAAGAGTGTTTCAAAACTGCGCTCTCCAAAGGAAGAGTCCCCTCCGTGAGTTGAATGCATAAAGCACAGGGTAGTTTCTGAGAACGCTTCCGTCTAGTTTTTAAGGGAAGATATTTCCTTTTCCAGTGTTGGCCTCTCGGCACACCGAATATCCCCTTGAAGATTCTACTCAAAGAGAGTTTCAAAACTGCTATAGCAAAGGGGAGCTTCAACTCTGTGAGTTGAATGCGCAGGTCACAGAGAAGTTTCTGAGAATGCTTCTCTCTAGTTTTTATGTGAAGCTATTTCCTTTTCCAGCATAGGCCTCAAAGCGTTCCAAGTATCGACTTGCAGATTCTACAAAAAGAGCGTTTCAAAGCTGTTCTATCAAAAGGAAGGTTCAACTCTGTGAGTTGAATGCAGAAAGCACAGGGAAGTCTCTGAGAATGCTTCCGTCTAGGTTCTAAGTGAAGTTATTTCCTTTTCCAGGGTAGGACTCAAAGCACTCCAAATCTCCACTTGCAGATTCTACAAAAAGAGTGTTTCAAAACTGCTCTATCAAAAGGAAGGTTCAACTCGGTGAGTTGAATGCGCACATCGGAAAAGGTTCCTGAGAATGCTTCTGTCTAGTTTTCGTGTGAAGATATTTCCTTTTCCAGCATAGGCATCAAAGCGCCCTAGTGATCCCCTTGCAGATTCCACCAAAAGAGTGTCTCAAAACTCTTCTCTCGAAAGGAAGGTTCGACTCTGTGAGTAGAAGGCACTCATCGCAAAGAAGTTTCTGAGAAGAGTTCAATCTAGTTTTCATCGTAATGTATGTTCCTTTCCACTAGATGCCGCAATCGCACCAAATATCCACTTGCAGTTTCCACAAGAAGAGTCATGCAGAACCGCTCTACGAAAAGGAATGTTCAACACTGTGAGTTCAATCCCCACGTGACAAAGAAGTTTCGGAGAATGCTTCCGTCTAGTTTGTATGTGAAGATATTTCCTTTTCCAACTCCAGCCTCAACGCGCTCCAAATATCCACTTGCGAATACTACCAAAACGGTGTTTCAAAACTGGTCTATCAAAACGAAGGTTCAACTCTGTGAGTTGAAAGCACTCACCACAAAGAAGTTTGTGAGAATGCTTCCATCTAGTTTTTATGCAATGTTATTTCCTTTTGCAGCGTAGGCCTCAAAGCGCTCCAATTATCCACTTGCAGACTCTACAAAAAGAGTGTTTCCAAACTGCTCTAGCCAAAAGAAGGCTGAACTCTGTGAGTTGAATGCACAAAGCACAGGGAACTTTCTGAGAATGCCTTTGTCTCGTTTCTACGTGAAGACATTTCCTTTTCCAGCATAGGCCTCAAAGCACTCCATACATCCACCTGAAGATTCTACTAAAAGAGTGTTTCCAAACTTCTCTATCAAAAGGAAGGTTCTACTCTGTGAGTTCAATGCACCCATGACCAAGACGTTTCTGAGCATGCTTCTGTCTAGTTTTTCTGTGAAGATATTTCCTTTTCCAGCAGAGGCCTCAAAGCGCTCCACATATCCACTTGCAGATTCTACCAAAAGAGTGTTTCAAAACTGCTCTTTCCAAAGGAAGCTTCAAGTCTGTGCGTTGAATGCCCTCATCGCAAAGAAGTTTCTGAGAAGGCTTCTGTCTAGTTTCTATGTGAAGATATTTCCTTTTCCAACATAGGCCTCAAAGCGCTCCAAATAAACACTTGCAGATTCTACAAAAGGAGTGTTTCAAAACTGTTCTCTCAAGAGGGACGTTCAAGTCTGTGAGTGGAACGCACTCATCACAAAGAAGTTTCTGAGAATCCATCTGTCTGGTTTCTATGTGATGATATTTCGTTTCCCAGCATTGGCCTCGAAGCGCTCCCAAGATCCTCATTCAGATGCCTCTAAAAGAGTGTTTCAAAACTTCTCTATCAAAAGGAAGGTTCAAGCCTGTGAGTTGAATGCACTCATCACACAGAAGTTTCTGAGAAGGCTTCTGTCTAGTTTCTATGTGAAGATATTTCCCTTTCCATCATAGGCCTCAAATCGCTCCAAATATCCACTTGCAGATGTTACAAAAAGGCTGTTTCCAAACGGCTCTATCAAAAGGCCGGTTCAACTCTGTGAGTTGAATGCACACATCACAAAGAAGTTTCTGAGAATGCTTCTGTCTAGTGTTTATGTGAAGATATTCCCTTTTCCAGCATAGGCCTCAAAGCCCTCCAAGTATCCACTTGCAGATTCTACACAAAGTGCGTTTCAGAACTGCTCTATCAAAAGGAAGGTTCAACCCTGTGAGTTGAATGCACACATCGCAAAGATGTTTCTGAGAATGCTTCTGTCTAGTTTTTAGGTGAAGATATTTCATTTCCCAGCAAAGGCCTCAAAACGCTCCAAATATCCACTTGCAGATTCTACAAAAGGAGTGTTTCAAAACTGCTCTTTCAAAAGGAAGGTTCAAGTCTGTGAGTTGAAGGCACTCATCACAAAGAAGTTTGTGAGAATGCTTCTGTCTACTTGGTATGTGAAGATATTTCCTCTTCCAGCACAGGCCTCCAAAAGCTCCAAACATCCCCTAGCAAATTCTGCAAAAAGAGTGTTTCAAAACTGCGCTCTCCAAAGGAAGAGTCCCCTCCGTGAGTTGAATGCATAAAGCACAGGGTAGTTTCTGAGAACGCTTCCGTCTAGTTTTTAAGGGAAGATATTTCCTTTTCCAGTGTTGGCCTCTCGGCACACCGAATATCCCCTTGAAGATTCTACTCAAAGAGAGTTTCAAAACTGCTATAGCAAAGGGGAGCTTCAACTCTGTGAGTTGAATGCGCAGGTCACAGAGAAGTTTCTGAGAATGCTTCTCTCTAGTTTTTATGTGAAGCTATTTCCTTTTCCAGCATAGGCCTCAAAGCGTTCCAAGTATCGACTTGCAGATTCTACAAAAAGAGGGTTTCAAAGCTGTTCTATCAAAAGGAAGGTTCAACTCTGTGAGTTGAATGCAGAAAGCACAGGGAAGTCTCTGAGAATGCTTCCGTCTAGGTTCTAAGTGAAGTTATTTCCTTTTCCAGGGTAGGACTCAAAGCACTCCAAATCTCCACTTGCAGATTCTACAAAAAGAGTGTTTCAAAACTGCTCTATCAAAAGGAAGGTTCAACTCGGTGAGTTGAATGCGCACATCGGAAAAGGTTCCTGAGAATGCTTCTGTCTAGTTTTCGTGTGAAGATATTTCCTTTTCCAGCATAGGCATCAAAGCGCCCTAGTGATCCCCTTGCAGATTCCACCAAAAGAGTGTCTCAAAACTCTTCTCTCGAAAGGAAGGTTCGACTCTGTGAGTAGAAGGCACTCATCGCAAAGAAGTTTCTGAGAAGAGTTCAATCTAGTTTTCATCGTAATGTATGTTCCTTTCCACTAGATGCCGCAATCGCACCAAATATCCACTTGCAGTTTCCACAAGAAGAGTCATGCAGAACCGCTCTACGAAAAGGAATGTTCAACACTGTGAGTTCAATCCCCACGTGACAAAGAAGTTTCGGAGAATGCTTCCGTCTAGTTTGTATGTGAAGATATTTCCTTTTCCAACTCCAGCCTCAACGCGCTCCAAATATCCACTTGCGAATACTACCAACACGGTGTTTCAAAACTGGTCTATCAAAACGAAGGTTCAACTCTGTGAGTTGAAAGCACTCACCACAAAGAAGTTTGTGAGAATGCTTCCATCTAGTTTTTATGCAATGTTATTTCCTTTTGCAGCGTAGGCCTCAAAGCGCTCCAATTATCCACTTGCAGACTCTACAAAAAGAGTGTTTCCAAACTGCTCTAGCCAAAAGAAGGCTGAACTCTGTGAGTTGAATGCACAAAGCACAGGGAACTTTCTGAGAATGCCTTTGTCTCGTTTCTACGTGAAGACATTTCCTTTTCCAGCATAGGCCTCAAAGCACTCCATACATCCACCTGAAGATTCTACTAAAAGAGTGTTTCCAAACTTCTCTATCAAAAGGAAGGTTCTACTCTGTGAGTTCAATGCACCCATGACCAAGACGTTTCTGAGCATGCTTCTGTCTAGTTTTTCTGTGAAGATATTTCCTTTTCCAGCAGAGGCCTCAAAGCGCTCCACATATCCACTTGCAGATTCTACCAAAAGAGTGTTTCAAAACTGCTCTTTCCAAAGGAAGCTTCAAGGCTGTGCGTTGAATGCCCTCATCGCAAAGAAGTTTCTGAGAAGGCTTCTGTCTAGTTTCTATGTGAAGATATTTCCTTTTCCAACATAGGCCTCAAAGCGCTCCAAATAAACACTTGCAGATTCTACAAAAGGAGTGTTTCAAAACTGTTCTCTCAAGAGGGACGTTCAAGTCTGTGAGTGGAACGCACTCATCACAAAGAAGTTTCTGAGAATCCATCTGTCTGGTTTCTATGTGATGATATTTCGTTTCCCAGCATTGGCCTCGAAGCGCTCCCAAGATCCTCATTCAGATGCCTCTAAAAGAGTGTTTCAAAACTTCTCTATCAAAAGGAAGGTTCAAGCCTGTGAGTTGAATGCACTCATCACACAGAAGTTTCTGAGAAGGCTTCTGTCTAGTTTCTATGTGAACTATTTCCCTTTCCATCATAGGCCTCAAATCGCTCCAAATATCCACTTGCAGATGTTACAAAAAGGCTGTTTCCAAACGGCTCTATCAAAAGGCCGGTTCAACTCTGTGAGTTGAATGCACACATCACAAAGAAGTTTCTGAGAATGCTTCTGTCTAGTGTTTATGTGAAGATATTCCCTTTTCCAGCATAGGCCTCAAAGCCCTCCAAGTATCCACTTGCAGATTCTACACAAAGTGCGTTTCAGAACTGCTCTATCAAAAGGAAGGTTCAACCCTGTGAGTTGAATGCACACATCGCAAAGATGTTTCTGAGAATGCTTCTGTCTAGTTTTTAGGTGAAGATATTTCATTTCCCAGCAAAGGCCTCAAAACGCTCCAAATATCCACTTGCAGATTCTACAAAAGGAGTGTTTCAAAACTGCTCTTTCAAAAGGAAGGTTCAAGTCTGTGAGTTGAAGGCACTCATCACAAAGAAGTTTGTGAGAATGCTTCTGTCTACTTGGTATGTGAAGATATTTCCTCTTCCAGCACAGGCCTCCAAAAGCTCCAAACATCCCCTAGCAAATTCTGCAAAAAGAGTGTTTCAAAACTGCGCTCTCCAAAGGAAGAGTCCCCTCCGTGAGTTGAATGCATAAAGCACAGGGTAGTTTCTGAGAACGCTTCCGTCTAGTTTTTAAGGGAAGATATTTCCTTTTCCAGTGTTGGCCTCTCGGCACACCGAATATCCCCTTGAAGATTCTACTCAAAGAGAGTTTCAAAACTGCTATAGCAAAGGGGAGCTTCAACTCTGTGAGTTGAATGCGCAGGTCACAGAGAAGTTTCTGAGAATGCTTCTCTCTAGTTTTTATGTGAAGCTATTTCCTTTTCCAGCATAGGCCTCAAAGCGTTCCAAGTATCGACTTGCAGATTCTACAAAAAGAGGGTTTCAAAGCTGTTCTATCAAAAGGAAGGTTCAACTCTGTGAGTTGAATGCAGAAAGCACAGGGAAGTCTCTGAGAATGCTTCCGTCTAGGTTCTAAGTGAAGTTATTTCCTTTTCCAGGGTAGGACTCAAAGCACTCCAAATCTCCACTTGCAGATTCTACAAAAAGAGTGTTTCAAAACTGCTCTATCAAAAGGAAGGTTCAACTCGGTGAGTTGAATGCGCACATCGGAAAAGGTTCCTGAGAATGCTTCTGTCTAGTTTTCGTGTGAAGATATTTCCTTTTCCAGCATAGGCATCAAAGCGCCCTAGTGATCCCCTTGCAGATTCCACCAAAAGAGTGTCTCAAAACTCTTCTCTCGAAAGGAAGGTTCGACTCTGTGAGTAGAAGGCACTCATCGCAAAGAAGTTTCTGAGAAGAGTTCAATCTAGTTTTCATCGTAATGTATGTTCCTTTCCACTAGATGCCGCAATCGCACCAAATATCCACTTGCAGTTTCCACAAGAAGAGTCATGCAGAACCGCTCTACGAAAAGGAATGTTCAACACTGTGAGTTCAATCCCCACGTGACAAAGAAGTTTCGGAGAATGCTTCCGTCTAGTTTGTATGTGAAGATATTTCCTTTTCCAACTCCAGCCTCAACGCGCTCCAAATATCCACTTGCGAATACTACCAACACGGTGTTTCAAAACTGGTCTATCAAAACGAAGGTTCAACTCTGTGAGTTGAAAGCACTCACCACAAAGAAGTTTGTGAGAATGCTTCCATCTAGTTTTTATGCAATGTTATTTCCTTTTGCAGCGTAGGCCTCAAAGCGCTCCAATTATCCACTTGCAGACTCTACAAAAAGAGTGTTTCCAAACTGCTCTAGCCAAAAGAAGGCTGAACTCTGTGAGTTGAATGCACAAAGCACAGGGAACTTTCTGAGAATGCCTTTGTCTCGTTTCTACGTGAAGACATTTCCTTTTCCAGCATAGGCCTCAAAGCACTCCATACATCCACCTGAAGATTCTACTAAAAGAGTGTTTCCAAACTTCTCTATCAAAAGGAAGGTTCTACTCTGTGAGTTCAATGCACCCATGACCAAGACGTTTCTGAGCATGCTTCTGTCTAGTTTTTCTGTGAAGATATTTCCTTTTCCAGCAGAGGCCTCAAAGCGCTCCACATATCCACTTGCAGATTCTACCAAAAGAGTGTTTCAAAACTGCTCTTTCCAAAGGAAGCTTCAAGTCTGTGCGTTGAATGCCCTCATCGCAAAGAAGTTTCTGAGAAGGCTTCTGTCTAGTTTCTATGTGAAGATATTTCCTTTTCCAACATAGGCCTCAAAGCGCTCCAAATAAACACTTGCAGATTCTACAAAAGGAGTGTTTCAAAACTGTTCTCTCAAGAGGGACGTTCAAGTCTGTGAGTGGAACGCACTCACCACAAAGAAGTTTCTGAGAATCCATCTGTCTGGTTTCTATGTGATGATATTTCGTTTCCCAGCATTGGCCTCGAAGCGCTCCCAAGATCCTCATTCAGATGCCTCTAAAAGAGTGTTTCAAAACTTCTCTATCAAAAGGAAGGTTCAAGCCTGTGAGTTGAATGCACTCATCACACAGAAGTTTCTGAGAAGGCTTCTGTCTAGTTTCTATGTGAAGATATTTCCCTTTCCATCATAGGCCTCAAATCGCTCCAAATATCCACTTGCAGATGTTACAAAAAGGCTGTTTCCAAACGGCTCTATCAAAAGGCCGGTTCAACTCTGTGAGTTGAATGCACACATCACAAAGAAGTTTCTGAGAATGCTTCTGTCTAGTGTTTATGTGAAGATATTCCCTTTTCCAGCATAGGCCTCAAAGCCCTCCAAGTATCCACTTGCAGATTCTACACAAAGTGCGTTTCAGAACTGCTCTATCAAAAGGAAGGTTCAACCCTGTGAGTTGAATGCACACATCGCAAAGATGTTTCTGAGAATGCTTCTGTCTAGTTTTTAGGTGAAGATATTTCATTTCCCAGCAAAGGCCTCAAAACGCTCCAAATATCCACTTGCAGATTCTACAAAAGGAGTGTTTCAAAACTGCTCTTTCAAAAGGAAGGTTCAAGTCTGTGAGTTGAAGGCACTCATCACAAAGAAGTTTGTGAGAATGCTTCTGTCTACTTGGTATGTGAAGATATTTCCTCTTCCAGCACAGGCCTCCAAAAGCTCCAAACATCCCCTAGCAAATTCTGCAAAAAGAGTGTTTCAAAACTGCGCTCTCCAAAGGAAGAGTCCCCTCCGTGAGTTGAATGCATAAAGCACAGGGTAGTTTCTGAGAACGCTTCCGTCTAGTTTTTAAGGGAAGATATTTCCTTTTCCAGTGTTGGCCTCTCGGCACACCGAATATCCCCTTGAAGATTCTACTCAAAGAGAGTTTCAAAACTGCTATAGCAAAGGGGAGCTTCAACTCTGTGAGTTGAATGCGCAGGTCACAGAGAAGTTTCTGAGAATGCTTCTCTCTAGTTTTTATGTGAAGCTATTTCCTTTTCCAGCATAGGCCTCAAAGCGTTCCAAGTATCGACTTGCAGATTCTACAAAAAGAGGGTTTCAAAGCTGTTCTATCAAAAGGAAGGTTCAACTCTGTGAGTTGAATGCAGAAAGCACAGGGAAGTCTCTGAGAATGCTTCCGTCTAGGTTCTAAGTGAAGTTATTTCCTTTTCCAGGGTAGGACTCAAAGCACTCCAAATCTCCACTTGCAGATTCTACAAAAAGAGTGTTTCAAAACTGCTCTATCAAAAGGAAGGTTCAACTCGGTGAGTTGAATGCGCACATCGGAAAAGGTTCCTGAGAATGCTTCTGTCTAGTTTTCGTGTGAAGATATTTCCTTTTCCAGCATAGGCATCAAAGCGCCCTAGTGATCCCCTTGCAGATTCCACCAAAAGAGTGTCTCAAAACTCTTCTCTCGAAAGGAAGGTTCGACTCTGTGAGTAGAAGGCACTCATCGCAAAGAAGTTTCTGAGAAGAGTTCAATCTAGTTTTCATCGTAATGTATGTTCCTTTCCACTAGATGCCGCAATCGCACCAAATATCCACTTGCAGTTTCCACAAGAAGAGTCATGCAGAACCGCTCTACGAAAAGGAATGTTCAACACTGTGAGTTCAATCCCCACGTGACAAAGAAGTTTCGGAGAATGCTTCCGTCTAGTTTGTATGTGAAGATATTTCCTTTTCCAACTCCAGCCTCAACGCGCTCCAAATATCCACTTGCGAATACTACCAACACGGTGTTTCAAAACTGGTCTATCAAAACGAAGGTTCAACTCTGTGAGTTGAAAGCACTCACCACAAAGAAGTTTGTGAGAATGCTTCCATCTAGTTTTTATGCAATGTTATTTCCTTTTGCAGCGTAGGCCTCAAAGCGCTCCAATTATCCACTTGCAGACTCTACAAAAAGAGTGTTTCCAAACTGCTCTAGCCAAAAGAAGGCTGAACTCTGTGAGTTGAATGCACAAAGCACAGGGAACTTTCTGAGAATGCCTTTGTCTCGTTTCTACGTGAAGACATTTCCTTTTCCAGCATAGGCCTCAAAGCACTCCATACATCCACCTGAAGATTCTACTAAAAGAGTGTTTCCAAACTTCTCTATCAAAAGGAAGGTTCTACTCTGTGAGTTCAATGCACCCATGACCAAGACGTTTCTGAGCATGCTTCTGTCTAGTTTTTCTGTGAAGATATTTCCTTTTCCAGCAGAGGCCTCAAAGCGCTCCACATATCCACTTGCAGATTCTACCAAAAGAGTGTTTCAAAACTGCTCTTTCCAAAGGAAGCTTCAAGTCTGTGCGTTGAATGCCCTCATCGCAAAGAAGTTTCTGAGAAGGCTTCTGTCTAGTTTCTATGTGAAGATATTTCCTTTTCCAACATAGGCCTCAAAGCGCTCCAAATAAACACTTGCAGATTCTACAAAAGGAGTGTTTCAAAACTGTTCTCTCAAGAGGGACGTTCAAGTCTGTGAGTGGAACGCACTCATCACAAAGAAGTTTCTGAGAATCCATCTGTCTGGTTTCTATGTGATGATATTTCGTTTCCCAGCATTGGCCTCGAAGCGCTCCCAAGATCCTCATTCAGATGCCTCTAAAAGAGTGTTTCAAAACTTCTCTATCAAAAGGAAGGTTCAAGCCTGTGAGTTGAATGCACTCATCACACAGAAGTTTCTGAGAAGGCTTCTGTCTAGTTTCTATGTGAAGATATTTCCCTTTCCATCATAGGCCTCAAATCGCTCCAAATATCCACTTGCAGATGTTACAAAAAGGCTGTTTCCAAACGGCTCTATCAAAAGGCCGGTTCAACTCTGTGAGTTGAATGCACACATCACAAAGAAGTTTCTGAGAATGCTTCTGTCTAGTGTTTATGTGAAGATATTCCCTTTTCCAGCATAGGCCTCAAAGCCCTCCAAGTATCCACTTGCAGATTCTACACAAAGTGCGTTTCAGAACTGCTCTATCAAAAGGAAGGTTCAACCCTGTGAGTTGAATGCACACATCGCAAAGATGTTTCTGAGAATGCTTCTGTCTAGTTTTTAGGTGAAGATATTTCATTTCCCAGCAAAGGCCTCAAAACGCTCCAAATATCCACTTGCAGATTCTACAAAAGGAGTGTTTCAAAACTGCTCTTTCAAAAGGAAGGTTCAAGTCTGTGAGTTGAAGGCACTCATCACAAAGAAGTTTGTGAGAATGCTTCTGTCTACTTGGTATGTGAAGATATTTCCTCTTCCAGCACAGGCCTCCAAAAGCTCCAAACATCCCCTAGCAAATTCTGCAAAAAGAGTGTTTCAAAACTGCGCTCTCCAAAGGAAGAGTCCCCTCCGTGAGTTGAATGCATAAAGCACAGGGTAGTTTCTGAGAACGCTTCCGTCTAGTTTTTAAGGGAAGATATTTCCTTTTCCAGTGTTGGCCTCTCGGCACACCGAATATCCCCTTGAAGATTCTACTCAAAGAGAGTTTCAAAACTGCTATAGCAAAGGGGAGCTTCAACTCTGTGAGTTGAATGCGCAGGTCACAGAGAAGTTTCTGAGAATGCTTCTCTCTAGTTTTTATGTGAAGCTATTTCCTTTTCCAGCATAGGCCTCAAAGCGTTCCAAGTATCGACTTGCAGATTCTACAAAAAGAGGGTTTCAAAGCTGTTCTATCAAAAGGAAGGTTCAACTCTGTGAGTTGAATGCAGAAAGCACAGGGAAGTCTCTGAGAATGCTTCCGTCTAGGTTCTAAGTGAAGTTATTTCCTTTTCCAGGGTAGGACTCAAAGCACTCCAAATCTCCACTTGCAGATTCTACAAAAAGAGTGTTTCAAAACTGCTCTATCAAAAGGAAGGTTCAACTCGGTGAGTTGAATGCGCACATCGGAAAAGGTTCCTGAGAATGCTTCTGTCTAGTTTTCGTGTGAAGATATTTCCTTTTCCAGCATAGGCATCAAAGCGCCCTAGTGATCCCCTTGCAGATTCCACCAAAAGAGTGTCTCAAAACTCTTCTCTCGAAAGGAAGGTTCGACTCTGTGAGTAGAAGGCACTCATCGCAAAGAAGTTTCTGAGAAGAGTTCAATCTAGTTTTCATCGTAATGTATGTTCCTTTCCACTAGATGCCGCAATCGCACCAAATATCCACTTGCAGTTTCCACAAGAAGAGTCATGCAGAACCGCTCTACGAAAAGGAATGTTCAACACTGTGAGTTCAATCCCCACGTGACAAAGAAGTTTCGGAGAATGCTTCCGTCTAGTTTGTATGTGAAGATATTTCCTTTTCCAACTCCAGCCTCAACGCGCTCCAAATATCCACTTGCGAATACTACCAACACGGTGTTTCAAAACTGGTCTATCAAAACGAAGGTTCAACTCTGTGAGTTGAAAGCACTCACCACAAAGAAGTTTGTGAGAATGCTTCCATCTAGTTTTTATGCAATGTTATTTCCTTTTGCAGCGTAGGCCTCAAAGCGCTCCAATTATCCACTTGCAGACTCTACAAAAAGAGTGTTTCCAAACTGCTCTAGCCAAAAGAAGGCTGAACTCTGTGAGTTGAATGCACAAAGCACAGGGAACTTTCTGAGAATGCCTTTGTCTCGTTTCTACGTGAAGACATTTCCTTTTCCAGCATAGGCCTCAAAGCACTCCATACATCCACCTGAAGATTCTACTAAAAGAGTGTTTCCAAACTTCTCTATCAAAAGGAAGGTTCTACTCTGTGAGTTCAATGCACCCATGACCAAGACGTTTCTGAGCATGCTTCTGTCTAGTTTTTCTGTGAAGATATTTCCTTTTCCAGCAGAGGCCTCAAAGCGCTCCACATATCCACTTGCAGATTCTACCAAAAGAGTGTTTCAAAACTGCTCTTTCCAAAGGAAGCTTCAAGTCTGTGCGTTGAATGCCCTCATCGCAAAGAAGTTTCTGAGAAGGCTTCTGTCTAGTTTCTATGTGAAGATATTTCCTTTTCCAACATAGGCCTCAAAGCGCTCCAAATAAACACTTGCAGATTCTACAAAAGGAGTGTTTCAAAACTGTTCTCTCAAGAGGGACGTTCAAGTCTGTGAGTGGAACGCACTCATCACAAAGAAGTTTCTGAGAATCCATCTGTCTGGTTTCTATGTGATGATATTTCGTTTCCCAGCATTGGCCTCGAAGCGCTCCCAAGATCCTCATTCAGATGCCTCTAAAAGAGTGTTTCAAAACTTCTCTATCAAAAGGAAGGTTCAAGCCTGTGAGTTGAATGCACTCATCACACAGAAGTTTCTGAGAAGGCTTCTGTCTAGTTTCTATGTGAAGATATTTCCCTTTCCATCATAGGCCTCAAATCGCTCCAAATATCCACTTGCAGATGTTACAAAAAGGCTGTTTCCAAACGGCTCTATCAAAAGGCCGGTTCAACTCTGTGAGTTGAATGCACACATCACAAAGAAGTTTCTGAGAATGCTTCTGTCTAGTGTTTATGTGAAGATATTCCCTTTTCCAGCATAGGCCTCAAAGCCCTCCAAGTATCCACTTGCAGATTCTACACAAAGTGCGTTTCAGAACTGCTCTATCAAAAGGAAGGTTCAACCCTGTGAGTTGAATGCACACATCGCAAAGATGTTTCTGAGAATGCTTCTGTCTAGTTTTTAGGTGAAGATATTTCATTTCCCAGCAAAGGCCTCAAAACGCTCCAAATATCCACTTGCAGATTCTACAAAAGGAGTGTTTCAAAACTGCTCTTTCAAAAGGAAGGTTCAAGTCTGTGAGTTGAAGGCACTCATCACAAAGAAGTTTGTGAGAATGCTTCTGTCTACTTGGTATGTGAAGATATTTCCTCTTCCAGCACAGGCCTCCAAAAGCTCCAAACATCCCCTAGCAAATTCTGCAAAAAGAGTGTTTCAAAACTGCGCTCTCCAAAGGAAGAGTCCCCTCCGTGAGTTGAATGCATAAAGCACAGGGTAGTTTCTGAGAACGCTTCCGTCTAGTTTTTAAGGGAAGATATTTCCTTTTCCAGTGTTGGCCTCTCGGCACACCGAATATCCCCTTGAAGATTCTACTCAAAGAGAGTTTCAAAACTGCTATAGCAAAGGGGAGCTTCAACTCTGTGAGTTGAATGCGCAGGTCACAGAGAAGTTTCTGAGAATGCTTCTCTCTAGTTTTTATGTGAAGCTATTTCCTTTTCCAGCATAGGCCTCAAAGCGTTCCAAGTATCGACTTGCAGATTCTACAAAAAGAGGGTTTCAAAGCTGTTCTATCAAAAGGAAGGTTCAACTCTGTGAGTTGAATGCAGAAAGCACAGGGAAGTCTCTGAGAATGCTTCCGTCTAGGTTCTAAGTGAAGTTATTTCCTTTTCCAGGGTAGGACTCAAAGCACTCCAAATCTCCACTTGCAGATTCTACAAAAAGAGTGTTTCAAAACTGCTCTATCAAAAGGAAGGTTCAACTCGGTGAGTTGAATGCGCACATCGGAAAAGGTTCCTGAGAATGCTTCTGTCTAGTTTTCGTGTGAAGATATTTCCTTTTCCAGCATAGGCATCAAAGCGCCCTAGTGATCCCCTTGCAGATTCCACCAAAAGAGTGTCTCAAAACTCTTCTCTCGAAAGGAAGGTTCGACTCTGTGAGTAGAAGGCACTCATCGCAAAGAAGTTTCTGAGAAGAGTTCAATCTAGTTTTCATCGTAATGTATGTTCCTTTCCACTAGATGCCGCAATCGCACCAAATATCCACTTGCAGTTTCCACAAGAAGAGTCATGCAGAACCGCTCTACGAAAAGGAATGTTCAACACTGTGAGTTCAATCCCCACGTGACAAAGAAGTTTCGGAGAATGCTTCCGTCTAGTTTGTATGTGAAGATATTTCCTTTTCCAACTCCAGCCTCAACGCGCTCCAAATATCCACTTGCGAATACTACCAACACGGTGTTTCAAAACTGGTCTATCAAAACGAAGGTTCAACTCTGTGAGTTGAAAGCACTCACCACAAAGAAGTTTGTGAGAATGCTTCCATCTAGTTTTTATGCAATGTTATTTCCTTTTGCAGCGTAGGCCTCAAAGCGCTCCAATTATCCACTTGCAGACTCTACAAAAAGAGTGTTTCCAAACTGCTCTAGCCAAAAGAAGGCTGAACTCTGTGAGTTGAATGCACAAAGCACAGGGAACTTTCTGAGAATGCCTTTGTCTCGTTTCTACGTGAAGACATTTCCTTTTCCAGCATAGGCCTCAAAGCACTCCATACATCCACCTGAAGATTCTACTAAAAGAGTGTTTAAAAACTTCTCTATCAAAAGGAAGGTTCTACTCTGTGAGTTCAATGCACCCATGACCAAGACGTTTCTGAGCATGCTTCTGTCTAGTTTTTCTGTGAAGATATTTCCTTTTCCAGCAGAGGCCTCAAAGCGCTCCACATATCCACTTGCAGATTCTGCAAAAAGAGTGTTTCAAAACTGCTCTTTCCAAAGGAAGCTTCAAGGCTGTGCGTTGAATGCCCTCATCGCAAAGAAGTTTCTGAGAAGGCTTCTGTCTAGTTTCTATGTGAAGATATTTCCTTTTCCAACATAGGCCTCAAAGCGCTCCAAATAAACACTTGCAGATTCTACAAAAGGAGTGTTTCAAAACTGTTCTCTCAAGAGGGACGTTCAAGTCTGTGAGTGGAACGCACTCATCACAAAGAAGTTTCTGAGAATCCATCTGTCTGGTTTCTATGTGATGATATTTCGTTTCCCAGCATTGGCCTCGAAGCGCTCCCAAGATCCTCATTCAGATGCCTCTAAAAGAGTGTTTCAAAACTTCTCTATCAAAAGGAAGGTTCAAGCCTGTGAGTTGAATGCACTCATCACACAGAAGTTTCTGAGAAGGCTTCTGTCTAGTTTCTATGTGAACTATTTCCCTTTCCATCATAGGCCTCAAATCGCTCCAAATATCCACTTGCAGATGTTACAAAAAGGCTGTTTCCAAACGGCTCTATCAAAAGGCCGGTTCAACTCTGTGAGTTGAATGCACACATCACAAAGAAGTTTCTGAGAATGCTTCTGTCTAGTGTTTATGTGAAGATATTCCCTTTTCCAGCATAGGCCTCAAAGCCCTCCAAGTATCCACTTGCAGATTCTACACAAAGTGCGTTTCAGAACTGCTCTATCAAAAGGAAGGTTCAACCCTGTGAGTTGAATGCACACATCGCAAAGATGTTTCTGAGAATGCTTCTGTCTAGTTTTTAGGTGAAGATATTTCATTTCCCAGCAAAGGCCTCAAAACGCTCCAAATATCCACTTGCAGATTCTACAAAAGGAGTGTTTCAAAACTGCTCTTTCAAAAGGAAGGTTCAAGTCTGTGAGTTGAAGGCACTCATCACAAAGAAGTTTGTGAGAATGCTTCTGTCTACTTGGTATGTGAAGATATTTCCTCTTCCAGCACAGGCCTCCAAAAGCTCCAAACATCCCCTAGCAAATTCTGCAAAAAGAGTGTTTCAAAACTGCGCTCTCCAAAGGAAGAGTCCCCTCCGTGAGTTGAATGCATAAAGCACAGGGTAGTTTCTGAGAACGCTTCCGTCTAGTTTTTAAGGGAAGATATTTCCTTTTCCAGTGTTGGCCTCTCGGCACACCGAATATCCCCTTGAAGATTCTACTCAAAGAGAGTTTCAAAACTGCTATAGCAAAGGGGAGCTTCAACTCTGTGAGTTGAATGCGCAGGTCACAGAGAAGTTTCTGAGAATGCTTCTCTCTAGTTTTTATGTGAAGCTATTTCCTTTTCCAGCATAGGCCTCAAAGCGTTCCAAGTATCGACTTGCAGATTCTACAAAAAGAGGGTTTCAAAGCTGTTCTATCAAAAGGAAGGTTCAACTCTGTGAGTTGAATGCAGAAAGCACAGGGAAGTCTCTGAGAATGCTTCCGTCTAGGTTCTAAGTGAAGTTATTTCCTTTTCCAGGGTAGGACTCAAAGCACTCCAAATCTCCACTTGCAGATTCTACAAAAAGAGTGTTTCAAAACTGCTCTATCAAAAGGAAGGTTCAACTCGGTGAGTTGAATGCGCACATCGGAAAAGGTTCCTGAGAATGCTTCTGTCTAGTTTTCGTGTGAAGATATTTCCTTTTCCAGCATAGGCATCAAAGCGCCCTAGTGATCCCCTTGCAGATTCCACCAAAAGAGTGTCTCAAAACTCTTCTCTCGAAAGGAAGGTTCGACTCTGTGAGTAGAAGGCACTCATCGCAAAGAAGTTTCTGAGAAGAGTTCAATCTAGTTTTCATCGTAATGTATGTTCCTTTCCACTAGATGCCGCAATCGCACCAAATATCCACTTGCAGTTTCCACAAGAAGAGTCATGCAGAACCGCTCTACGAAAAGGAATGTTCAACACTGTGAGTTCAATCCCCACGTGACAAAGAAGTTTCGGAGAATGCTTCCGTCTAGTTTGTATGTGAAGATATTTCCTTTTCCAACTCCAGCCTCAACGCGCTCCAAATATCCACTTGCGAATACTACCAAAACGGTGTTTCAAAACTGGTCTATCAAAACGAAGGTTCAACTCTGTGAGTTGAAAGCACTCACCACAAAGAAGTTTGTGAGAATGCTTCCATCTAGTTTTTATGCAATGTTATTTCCTTTTGCAGCGTAGGCCTCAAAGCGCTCCAATTATCCACTTGCAGACTCTACAAAAAGAGTGTTTCCAAACTGCTCTAGCCAAAAGAAGGCTGAACTCTGTGAGTTGAATGCACAAAGCACAGGGAACTTTCTGAGAATGCCTTTGTCTCGTTTCTACGTGAAGACATTTCCTTTTCCAGCATAGGCCTCAAAGCACTCCATACATCCACCTGAAGATTCTACTAAAAGAGTGTTTCCAAACTTCTCTATCAAAAGGAAGGTTCTACTCTGTGAGTTCAATGCACCCATGACCAAGACGTTTCTGAGCATGCTTCTGTCTAGTTTTTCTGTGAAGATATTTCCTTTTCCAGCAGAGGCCTCAAAGCGCTCCACATATCCACTTGCAGATTCTACCAAAAGAGTGTTTCAAAACTGCTCTTTCCAAAGGAAGCTTCAAGTCTGTGCGTTGAATGCCCTCATCGCAAAGAAGTTTCTGAGAAGGCTTCTGTCTAGTTTCTATGTGAAGATATTTCCTTTTCCAACATAGGCCTCAAAGCGCTCCAAATAAACACTTGCAGATTCTACAAAAGGAGTGTTTCAAAACTGTTCTCTCAAGAGGGACGTTCAAGTCTGTGAGTGGAACGCACTCATCACAAAGAAGTTTCTGAGAATCCATCTGTCTGGTTTCTATGTGATGATATTTCGTTTCCCAGCATTGGCCTCGAAGCGCTCCCAAGATCCTCATTCAGATGCCTCTAAAAGAGTGTTTCAAAACTTCTCTATCAAAAGGAAGGTTCAAGCCTGTGAGTTGAATGCACTCATCACACAGAAGTTTCTGAGAAGGCTTCTGTCTAGTTTCTATGTGAAGATATTTCCCTTTCCATCATAGGCCTCAAATCGCTCCAAATATCCACTTGCAGATGTTACAAAAAGGCTGTTTCCAAACGGCTCTATCAAAAGGCCGGTTCAACTCTGTGAGTTGAATGCACACATCACAAAGAAGTTTCTGAGAATGCTTCTGTCTAGTGTTTATGTGAAGATATTCCCTTTTCCAGCATAGGCCTCAAAGCCCTCCAAGTATCCACTTGCAGATTCTACACAAAGTGCGTTTCAGAACTGCTCTATCAAAAGGAAGGTTCAACCCTGTGAGTTGAATGCACACATCGCAAAGATGTTTCTGAGAATGCTTCTGTCTAGTTTTTAGGTGAAGATATTTCATTTCCCAGCAAAGGCCTCAAAACGCTCCAAATATCCACTTGCAGATTCTACAAAAGGAGTGTTTCAAAACTGCTCTTTCAAAAGGAAGGTTCAAGTCTGTGAGTTGAAGGCACTCATCACAAAGAAGTTTGTGAGAATGCTTCTGTCTACTTGGTATGTGAAGATATTTCCTCTTCCAGCACAGGCCTCCAAAAGCTCCAAACATCCCCTAGCAAATTCTGCAAAAAGAGTGTTTCAAAACTGCGCTCTCCAAAGGAAGAGTCCCCTCCGTGAGTTGAATGCATAAAGCACAGGGTAGTTTCTGAGAACGCTTCCGTCTAGTTTTTAAGGGAAGATATTTCCTTTTCCAGTGTTGGCCTCTCGGCACACCGAATATCCCCTTGAAGATTCTACTCAAAGAGAGTTTCAAAACTGCTATAGCAAAGGGGAGCTTCAACTCTGTGAGTTGAATGCGCAGGTCACAGAGAAGTTTCTGAGAATGCTTCTCTCTAGTTTTTATGTGAAGCTATTTCCTTTTCCAGCATAGGCCTCAAAGCGTTCCAAGTATCGACTTGCAGATTCTACAAAAAGAGGGTTTCAAAGCTGTTCTATCAAAAGGAAGGTTCAACTCTGTGAGTTGAATGCAGAAAGCACAGGGAAGTCTCTGAGAATGCTTCCGTCTAGGTTCTAAGTGAAGTTATTTCCTTTTCCAGGGTAGGACTCAAAGCACTCCAAATCTCCACTTGCAGATTCTACAAAAAGAGTGTTTCAAAACTGCTCTATCAAAAGGAAGGTTCAACTCGGTGAGTTGAATGCGCACATCGGAAAAGGTTCCTGAGAATGCTTCTGTCTAGTTTTCGTGTGAAGATATTTCCTTTTCCAGCATAGGCATCAAAGCGCCCTAGTGATCCCCTTGCAGATTCCACCAAAAGAGTGTCTCAAAACTCTTCTCTCGAAAGGAAGGTTCGACTCTGTGAGTAGAAGGCACTCATCGCAAAGAAGTTTCTGAGAAGAGTTCAATCTAGTTTTCATCGTAATGTATGTTCCTTTCCACTAGATGCCGCAATCGCACCAAATATCCACTTGCAGTTTCCACAAGAAGAGTCATGCAGAACCGCTCTACGAAAAGGAATGTTCAACACTGTGAGTTCAATCCCCACGTGACAAAGAAGTTTCGGAGAATGCTTCCGTCTAGTTTGTATGTGAAGATATTTCCTTTTCCAACTCCAGCCTCAACGCGCTCCAAATATCCACTTGCGAATACTACCAACACGGTGTTTCAAAACTGGTCTATCAAAACGAAGGTTCAACTCTGTGAGTTGAAAGCACTCACCACAAAGAAGTTTGTGAGAATGCTTCCATCTAGTTTTTATGCAATGTTATTTCCTTTTGCAGCGTAGGCCTCAAAGCGCTCCAATTATCCACTTGCAGACTCTACAAAAAGAGTGTTTCCAAACTGCTCTAGCCAAAAGAAGGCTGAACTCTGTGAGTTGAATGCACAAAGCACAGGGAACTTTCTGAGAATGCCTTTGTCTCGTTTCTACGTGAAGACATTTCCTTTTCCAGCATAGGCCTCAAAGCACTCCATACATCCACCTGAAGATTCTACTAAAAGAGTGTTTCCAAACTTCTCTATCAAAAGGAAGGTTCTACTCTGTGAGTTCAATGCACCCATGACCAAGACGTTTCTGAGCATGCTTCTGTCTAGTTTTTCTGTGAAGATATTTCCTTTTCCAGCAGAGGCCTCAAAGCGCTCCACATATCCACTTGCAGATTCTGCAAAAAGAGTGTTTCAAAACTGCTCTTTCCAAAGGAAGCTTCAAGGCTGTGCGTTGAATGCCCTCATCGCAAAGAAGTTTCTGAGAAGGCTTCTGTCTAGTTTCTATGTGAAGATATTTCCTTTTCCAACATAGGCCTCAAAGCGCTCCAAATAAACACTTGCAGATTCTACAAAAGGAGTGTTTCAAAACTGTTCTCTCAAGAGGGACGTTCAAGTCTGTGAGTGGAACGCACTCATCACAAAGAAGTTTCTGAGAATCCATCTGTCTGGTTTCTATGTGATGATATTTCGTTTCCCAGCATTGGCCTCGAAGCGCTCCCAAGATCCTCATTCAGATGCCTCTAAAAGAGTGTTTCAAAACTTCTCTATCAAAAGGAAGGTTCAAGCCTGTGAGTTGAATGCACTCATCACACAGAAGTTTCTGAGAAGGCTTCTGTCTAGTTTCTATGTGAACTATTTCCCTTTCCATCATAGGCCTCAAATCGCTCCAAATATCCACTTGCAGATGTTACAAAAAGGCTGTTTCCAAACGGCTCTATCAAAAGGCCGGTTCAACTCTGTGAGTTGAATGCACACATCACAAAGAAGTTTCTGAGAATGCTTCTGTCTAGTGTTTATGTGAAGATATTCCCTTTTCCAGCATAGGCCTCAAAGCCCTCCAAGTATCCACTTGCAGATTCTACACAAAGTGCGTTTCAGAACTGCTCTATCAAAAGGAAGGTTCAACCCTGTGAGTTGAATGCACACATCGCAAAGATGTTTCTGAGAATGCTTCTGTCTAGTTTTTAGGTGAAGATATTTCATTTCCCAGCAAAGGCCTCAAAACGCTCCAAATATCCACTTGCAGATTCTACAAAAGGAGTGTTTCAAAACTGCTCTTTCAAAAGGAAGGTTCAAGTCTGTGAGTTGAAGGCACTCATCACAAAGAAGTTTGTGAGGATGCTTCTGTCTACTTGGTATGTGAAGATATTTCCTCTTCCAGCACAGGCCTCCAAAAGCTCCAAACATCCCCTAGCAAATTCTGCAAAAAGAGTGTTTCAAAACTGCGCTCTCCAAAGGAAGAGTCCCCTCCGTGAGTTGAATGCATAAAGCACAGGGTAGTTTCTGAGAACGCTTCCGTCTAGTTTTTAAGGGAAGATATTTCCTTTTCCAGTGTTGGCCTCTCGGCACACCGAATATCCCCTTGAAGATTCTACTCAAAGAGAGTTTCAAAACTGCTATAGCAAAGGGGAGCTTCAACTCTGTGAGTTGAATGCGCAGGTCACAGAGAAGTTTCTGAGAATGCTTCTCTCTAGTTTTTATGTGAAGCTATTTCCTTTTCCAGCATAGGCCTCAAAGCGTTCCAAGTATCGACTTGCAGATTCTACAAAAAGAGGGTTTCAAAGCTGTTCTATCAAAAGGAAGGTTCAACTCTGTGAGTTGAATGCAGAAAGCACAGGGAAGTCTCTGAGAATGCTTCCGTCTAGGTTCTAAGTGAAGTTATTTCCTTTTCCAGGGTAGGACTCAAAGCACTCCAAATCTCCACTTGCAGATTCTACAAAAAGAGTGTTTCAAAACTGCTCTATCAAAAGGAAGGTTCAACTCGGTGAGTTGAATGCGCACATCGGAAAAGGTTCCTGAGAATGCTTCTGTCTAGTTTTCGTGTGAAGATATTTCCTTTTCCAGCATAGGCATCAAAGCGCCCTAGTGATCCCCTTGCAGATTCCACCAAAAGAGTGTCTCAAAACTCTTCTCTCGAAAGGAAGGTTCGACTCTGTGAGTAGAAGGCACTCATCGCAAAGAAGTTTCTGAGAAGAGTTCAATCTAGTTTTCATCGTAATGTATGTTCCTTTCCACTAGATGCCGCAATCGCACCAAATATCCACTTGCAGTTTCCACAAGAAGAGTCATGCAGAACCGCTCTACGAAAAGGAATGTTCAACACTGTGAGTTCAATCCCCACGTGACAAAGAAGTTTCGGAGAATGCTTCCGTCTAGTTTGTATGTGAAGATATTTCCTTTTCCAACTCCAGCCTCAACGCGCTCCAAATATCCACTTGCGAATACTACCAACACGGTGTTTCAAAACTGGTCTATCAAAACGAAGGTTCAACTCTGTGAGTTGAAAGCACTCACCACAAAGAAGTTTGTGAGAATGCTTCCATCTAGTTTTTATGCAATGTTATTTCCTTTTGCAGCGTAGGCCTCAAAGCGCTCCAATTATCCACTTGCAGACTCTACAAAAAGAGTGTTTCCAAACTGCTCTAGCCAAAAGAAGGCTGAACTCTGTGAGTTGAATGCACAAAGCACAGGGAACTTTCTGAGAATGCCTTTGTCTCGTTTCTACGTGAAGACATTTCCTTTTCCAGCATAGGCCTCAAAGCACTCCATACATCCACCTGAAGATTCTACTAAAAGAGTGTTTCCAAACTTCTCTATCAAAAGGAAGGTTCTACTCTGTGAGTTCAATGCACCCATGACCAAGACGTTTCTGAGCATGCTTCTGTCTAGTTTTTCTGTGAAGATATTTCCTTTTCCAGCCGAGGCCTCAAAGCGCTCCACATATCCACTTGCAGATTCTACCAAAAGAGTGTTTCAAAACTGCTCTTTCCAAAGGAAGCTTCAAGTCTGTGCGTTGAATGCCCTCATCGCAAAGAAGTTTCTGAGAAGGCTTCTGTCTAGTTTCTATGTGAAGATATTTCCTTTTCCAACATAGGCCTCAAAGCGCTCCAAATAAACACTTGCAGATTCTACAAAAGGAGTGTTTCAAAACTGTTCTCTCAAGAGGGACGTTCAAGTCTGTGAGTGGAACGCACTCATCACAAAGAAGTTTCTGAGAATCCATCTGTCTGGTTTCTATGTGATGATATTTCGTTTCCCAGCATTGGCCTCGAAGCGCTCCCAAGATCCTCATTCAGATGCCTCTAAAAGAGTGTTTCAAAACTTCTCTATCAAAAGGAAGGTTCAAGCCTGTGAGTTGAATGCACTCATCACACAGAAGTTTCTGAGAAGGCTTCTGTCTAGTTTCTATGTGAAGATATTTCCCTTTCCATCATAGGCCTCAAATCGCTCCAAATATCCACTTGCAGATGTTACAAAAAGGCTGTTTCCAAACGGCTCTATCAAAAGGCCGGTTCAACTCTGTGAGTTGAATGCACACATCACAAAGAAGTTTCTGAGAATGCTTCTGTCTAGTGTTTATGTGAAGATATTCCCTTTTCCAGCATAGGCCTCAAAGCCCTCCAAGTATCCACTTGCAGATTCTACACAAAGTGCGTTTCAGAACTGCTCTATCAAAAGGAAGGTTCAACCCTGTGAGTTGAATGCACACATCGCAAAGATGTTTCTGAGAATGCTTCTGTCTAGTTTTTAGGTGAAGATATTTCATTTCCCAGCAAAGGCCTCAAAACGCTCCAAATATCCACTTGCAGATTCTACAAAAGGAGTGTTTCAAAACTGCTCTTTCAAAAGGAAGGTTCAAGTCTGTGAGTTGAAGGCACTCATCACAAAGAAGTTTGTGAGAATGCTTCTGTCTACTTGGTATGTGAAGATATTTCCTCTTCCAGCACAGGCCTCCAAAAGCTCCAAACATCCCCTAGCAAATTCTGCAAAAAGAGTGTTTCAAAACTGCGCTCTCCAAAGGAAGAGTCCCCTCCGTGAGTTGAATGCATAAAGCACAGGGTAGTTTCTGAGAACGCTTCCGTCTAGTTTTTAAGGGAAGATATTTCCTTTTCCAGTGTTGGCCTCTCGGCACACCGAATATCCCCTTGAAGATTCTACTCAAAGAGAGTTTCAAAACTGCTATAGCAAAGGGGAGCTTCAACTCTGTGAGTTGAATGCGCAGGTCACAGAGAAGTTTCTGAGAATGCTTCTCTCTAGTTTTTATGTGAAGCTATTTCCTTTTCCAGCATAGGCCTCAAAGCGTTCCAAGTATCGACTTGCAGATTCTACAAAAAGAGGGTTTCAAAGCTGTTCTATCAAAAGGAAGGTTCAACTCTGTGAGTTGAATGCAGAAAGCACAGGGAAGTCTCTGAGAATGCTTCCGTCTAGGTTCTAAGTGAAGTTATTTCCTTTTCCAGGGTAGGACTCAAAGCACTCCAAATCTCCACTTGCAGATTCTACAAAAAGAGTGTTTCAAAACTGCTCTATCAAAAGGAAGGTTCAACTCGGTGAGTTGAATGCGCACATCGGAAAAGGTTCCTGAGAATGCTTCTGTCTAGTTTTCGTGTGAAGATATTTCCTTTTCCAGCATAGGCATCAAAGCGCCCTAGTGATCCCCTTGCAGATTCCACCAAAAGAGTGTCTCAAAACTCTTCTCTCGAAAGGAAGGTTCGACTCTGTGAGTAGAAGGCACTCATCGCAAAGAAGTTTCTGAGAAGAGTTCAATCTAGTTTTCATCGTAATGTATGTTCCTTTCCACTAGATGCCGCAATCGCACCAAATATCCACTTGCAGTTTCCACAAGAAGAGTCATGCAGAACCGCTCTACGAAAAGGAATGTTCAACACTGTGAGTTCAATCCCCACGTGACAAAGAAGTTTCGGAGAATGCTTCCGTCTAGTTTGTATGTGAAGATATTTCCTTTTCCAACTCCAGCCTCAACGCGCTCCAAATATCCACTTGCGAATACTACCAACACGGTGTTTCAAAACTGGTCTATCAAAACGAAGGTTCAACTCTGTGAGTTGAAAGCACTCACCACAAAGAAGTTTGTGAGAATGCTTCCATCTAGTTTTTATGCAATGTTATTTCCTTTTGCAGCGTAGGCCTCAAAGCGCTCCAATTATCCACTTGCAGACTCTACAAAAAGAGTGTTTCCAAACTGCTCTAGCCAAAAGAAGGCTGAACTCTGTGAGTTGAATGCACAAAGCACAGGGAACTTTCTGAGAATGCCTTTGTCTCGTTTCTACGTGAAGACATTTCCTTTTCCAGCATAGGCCTCAAAGCACTCCATACATCCACCTGAAGATTCTACTAAAAGAGTGTTTCCAAACTTCTCTATCAAAAGGAAGGTTCTACTCTGTGAGTTCAATGCACCCATGACCAAGACGTTTCTGAGCATGCTTCTGTCTAGTTTTTCTGTGAAGATATTTCCTTTTCCAGCCGAGGCCTCAAAGCGCTCCACATATCCACTTGCAGATTCTACCAAAAGAGTGTTTCAAAACTGCTCTTTCCAAAGGAAGCTTCAAGTCTGTGCGTTGAATGCCCTCATCGCAAAGAAGTTTCTGAGAAGGCTTCTGTCTAGTTTCTATGTGAAGATATTTCCTTTTCCAACATAGGCCTCAAAGCGCTCCAAATAAACACTTGCAGATTCTACAAAAGGAGTGTTTCAAAACTGTTCTCTCAAGAGGGACGTTCAAGTCTGTGAGTGGAACGCACTCATCACAAAGAAGTTTCTGAGAATCCATCTGTCTGGTTTCTATGTGATGATATTTCGTTTCCCAGCATTGGCCTCGAAGCGCTCCCAAGATCCTCATTCAGATGCCTCTAAAAGAGTGTTTCAAAACTTCTCTATCAAAAGGAAGGTTCAAGCCTGTGAGTTGAATGCACTCATCACACAGAAGTTTCTGAGAAGGCTTCTGTCTAGTTTCTATGTGAAGATATTTCCCTTTCCATCATAGGCCTCAAATCGCTCCAAATATCCACTTGCAGATGTTACAAAAAGGCTGTTTCCAAACGGCTCTATCAAAAGGCCGGTTCAACTCTGTGAGTTGAATGCACACATCACAAAGAAGTTTCTGAGAATGCTTCTGTCTAGTGTTTATGTGAAGATATTCCCTTTTCCAGCATAGGCCTCAAAGCCCTCCAAGTATCCACTTGCAGATTCTACACAAAGTGCGTTTCAGAACTGCTCTATCAAAAGGAAGGTTCAACCCTGTGAGTTGAATGCACACATCGCAAAGATGTTTCTGAGAATGCTTCTGTCTAGTTTTTAGGTGAAGATATTTCATTTCCCAGCAAAGGCCTCAAAACGCTCCAAATATCCACTTGCAGATTCTACAAAAGGAGTGTTTCAAAACTGCTCTTTCAAAAGGAAGGTTCAAGTCTGTGAGTTGAAGGCACTCATCACAAAGAAGTTTGTGAGAATGCTTCTGTCTACTTGGTATGTGAAGATATTTCCTCTTCCAGCACAGGCCTCCAAAAGCTCCAAACATCCCCTAGCAAATTCTGCAAAAAGAGTGTTTCAAAACTGCGCTCTCCAAAGGAAGAGTCCCCTCCGTGAGTTGAATGCATAAAGCACAGGGTAGTTTCTGAGAACGCTTCCGTCTAGTTTTTAAGGGAAGATATTTCCTTTTCCAGTGTTGGCCTCTCGGCACACCGAATATCCCCTTGAAGATTCTACTCAAAGAGAGTTTCAAAACTGCTATAGCAAAGGGGAGCTTCAACTCTGTGAGTTGAATGCGCAGGTCACAGAGAAGTTTCTGAGAATGCTTCTCTCTAGTTTTTATGTGAAGCTATTTCCTTTTCCAGCATAGGCCTCAAAGCGTTCCAAGTATCGACTTGCAGATTCTACAAAAAGAGGGTTTCAAAGCTGTTCTATCAAAAGGAAGGTTCAACTCTGTGAGTTGAATGCAGAAAGCACAGGGAAGTCTCTGAGAATGCTTCCGTCTAGGTTCTAAGTGAAGTTATTTCCTTTTCCAGGGTAGGACTCAAAGCACTCCAAATCTCCACTTGCAGATTCTACAAAAAGAGTGTTTCAAAACTGCTCTATCAAAAGGAAGGTTCAACTCGGTGAGTTGAATGCGCACATCGGAAAAGGTTCCTGAGAATGCTTCTGTCTAGTTTTCGTGTGAAGATATTTCCTTTTCCAGCATAGGCATCAAAGCGCCCTAGTGATCCCCTTGCAGATTCCACCAAAAGAGTGTCTCAAAACTCTTCTCTCGAAAGGAAGGTTCGACTCTGTGAGTAGAAGGCACTCATCGCAAAGAAGTTTCTGAGAAGAGTTCAATCTAGTTTTCATCGTAATGTATGTTCCTTTCCACTAGATGCCGCAATCGCACCAAATATCCACTTGCAGTTTCCACAAGAAGAGTCATGCAGAACCGCTCTACGAAAAGGAATGTTCAACACTGTGAGTTCAATCCCCACGTGACAAAGAAGTTTCGGAGAATGCTTCCGTCTAGTTTGTATGTGAAGATATTTCCTTTTCCAACTCCAGCCTCAACGCGCTCCAAATATCCACTTGCGAATACTACCAACACGGTGTTTCAAAACTGGTCTATCAAAACGAAGGTTCAACTCTGTGAGTTGAAAGCACTCACCACAAAGAAGTTTGTGAGAATGCTTCCATCTAGTTTTTATGCAATGTTATTTCCTTTTGCAGCGTAGGCCTCAAAGCGCTCCAATTATCCACTTGCAGACTCTACAAAAAGAGTGTTTCCAAACTGCTCTAGCCAAAAGAAGGCTGAACTCTGTGAGTTGAATGCACAAAGCACAGGGAACTTTCTGAGAATGCCTTTGTCTCGTTTCTACGTGAAGACATTTCCTTTTCCAGCATAGGCCTCAAAGCACTCCATACATCCACCTGAAGATTCTACTAAAAGAGTGTTTCCAAACTTCTCTATCAAAAGGAAGGTTCTACTCTGTGAGTTCAATGCACCCATGACCAAGACGTTTCTGAGCATGCTTCTGTCTAGTTTTTCTGTGAAGATATTTCCTTTTCCAGCCGAGGCCTCAAAGCGCTCCACATATCCACTTGCAGATTCTACCAAAAGAGTGTTTCAAAACTGCTCTTTCCAAAGGAAGCTTCAAGTCTGTGCGTTGAATGCCCTCATCGCAAAGAAGTTTCTGAGAAGGCTTCTGTCTAGTTTCTATGTGAAGATATTTCCTTTTCCAACATAGGCCTCAAAGCGCTCCAAATAAACACTTGCAGATTCTACAAAAGGAGTGTTTCAAAACTGTTCTCTCAAGAGGGACGTTCAAGTCTGTGAGTGGAACGCACTCATCACAAAGAAGTTTCTGAGAATCCATCTGTCTGGTTTCTATGTGATGATATTTCGTTTCCCAGCATTGGCCTCGAAGCGCTCCCAAGATCCTCATTCAGATGCCTCTAAAAGAGTGTTTCAAAACTTCTCTATCAAAAGGAAGGTTCAAGCCTGTGAGTTGAATGCACTCATCACACAGAAGTTTCTGAGAAGGCTTCTGTCTAGTTTCTATGTGAAGATATTTCCCTTTCCATCATAGGCCTCAAATCGCTCCAAATATCCACTTGCAGATGTTACAAAAAGGCTGTTTCCAAACGGCTCTATCAAAAGGCCGGTTCAACTCTGTGAGTTGAATGCACACATCACAAAGAAGTTTCTGAGAATGCTTCTGTCTAGTGTTTATGTGAAGATATTCCCTTTTCCAGCATAGGCCTCAAAGCCCTCCAAGTATCCACTTGCAGATTCTACACAAAGTGCGTTTCAGAACTGCTCTATCAAAAGGAAGGTTCAACCCTGTGAGTTGAATGCACACATCGCAAAGATGTTTCTGAGAATGCTTCTGTCTAGTTTTTAGGTGAAGATATTTCATTTCCCAGCAAAGGCCTCAAAACGCTCCAAATATCCACTTGCAGATTCTACAAAAGGAGTGTTTCAAAACTGCTCTTTCAAAAGGAAGGTTCAAGTCTGTGAGTTGAAGGCACTCATCACAAAGAAGTTTGTGAGAATGCTTCTGTCTACTTGGTATGTGAAGATATTTCCTCTTCCAGCACAGGCCTCCAAAAGCTCCAAACATCCCCTAGCAAATTCTGCAAAAAGAGTGTTTCAAAACTGCCCTCTCCAAAGGAAGAGTCCCCTCCGTGAGTTGAATGCATAAAGCACAGGGTAGTTTCTGAGAACGCTTCCGTCTAGTTTTTAAGGGAAGATATTTCCTTTTCCAGTGTTGGCCTCTCGCCACACCGAATATCCCCTTGAAGATTCTACTCAAAGAGAGTTTCAAAACTGCTATAGCAAAGGGGAGCTTCAACTCTGTGAGTTGAATGCGCAGGTCACAGAGAAGTTTCTGAGAATGCTTCTCTCTAGTTTTTATGTGAAGCTATTTCCTTTTCCAGCATAGGCCTCAAAGCGTTCCAAGTATCGACTTGCAGATTCTACAAAAAGAGGGTTTCAAAGCTGTTCTATCAAAAGGAAGGTTCAACTCTGTGAGTTGAATGCAGAAAGCACAGGGAAGTCTCTGAGAATGCTTCCGTCTAGGTTCTAAGTGAAGTTATTTCCTTTTCCAGGGTAGGACTCAAAGCACTCCAAATCTCCACTTGCAGATTCTACAAAAAGAGTGTTTCAAAACTGCTCTATCAAAAGGAAGGTTCAACTCGGTGAGTTGAATGCGCACATCGGAAAAGGTTCCTGAGAATGCTTCTGTCTAGTTTTCGTGTGAAGATATTTCCTTTTCCAGCATAGGCATCAAAGCGCCCTAGTGATCCCCTTGCAGATTCCACCAAAAGAGTGTCTCAAAACTCTTCTCTCGAAAGGAAGGTTCGACTCTGTGAGTAGAAGGCACTCATCGCAAAGAAGTTTCTGAGAAGAGTTCAATCTAGTTTTCATCGTAATGTATGTTCCTTTCCACTAGATGCCGCAATCGCACCAAATATCCACTTGCAGTTTCCACAAGAAGAGTCATGCAGAACCGCTCTACGAAAAGGAATGTTCAACACTGTGAGTTCAATCCCCACGTGACAAAGAAGTTTCGGAGAATGCTTCCGTCTAGTTTGTATGTGAAGATATTTCCTTTTCCAACTCCAGCCTCAACGCGCTCCAAATATCCACTTGCGAATACTACCAACACGGTGTTTCAAAACTGGTCTATCAAAACGAAGGTTCAACTCTGTGAGTTGAAAGCACTCACCACAAAGAAGTTTGTGAGAATGCTTCCATCTAGTTTTTATGCAATGTTATTTCCTTTTGCAGCGTAGGCCTCAAATCGCTCCAATTATCCACTTGCAGACTCTACAAAAAGAGTGTTTCCAAACTGCTCTAGCCAAAAGAAGGCTGAACTCTGTGAGTTGAATGCACAAAGCACAGGGAACTTTCTGAGAATGCCTTTGTCTCGTTTCTACGTGAAGACATTTCCTTTTCCAGCATAGGCCTCAAAGCACTCCATACATCCACCTGAAGATTCTACTAAAAGAGTGTTTCCAAACTTCTCTATCAAAAGGAAGGTTCTACTCTGTGAGTTCAATGCACCCATGACCAAGACGTTTCTGAGCATGCTTCTGTCTAGTTTTTCTGTGAAGATATTTCCTTTTCCAGCCGAGGCCTCAAAGCGCTCCACATATCCACTTGCAGATTCTACCAAAAGAGTGTTTCAAAACTGCTCTTTCCAAAGGAAGCTTCAAGGCTGTGCGTTGAATGCCCTCATCGCAAAGAAGTTTCTGAGAAGGCTTCTGTCTAGTTTCTATGTGAAGATATTTCCTTTTCCAACATAGGCCTCAAAGCGCTCCAAATAAACACTTGCAGATTCTACAAAAGGAGTGTTTCAAAACTGTTCTCTCAAGAGGGACGTTCAAGTCTGTGAGTGGAACGCACTCATCACAAAGAAGTTTCTGAGAATCCATCTGTCTGGTTTCTATGTGATGATATTTCGTTTCCCAGCATTGGCCTCGAAGCGCTCCCAAGATCCTCATTCAGATGCCTGTAAAAGAGTGTTTCAAAACTTCTCTATCAAAAGGAAGGTTCAAGCCTGTGAGTTGAATGCACTCATCACACAGAAGTTTCTGAGAAGGCTTCTGTCTAGTTTCTATGTGAAGATATTTCCCTTTCCATCATAGGCCTCAAATCGCTCCAAATATCCACTTGCAGATGTTACAAAAAGGCTGTTTCCAAACGGCTCTATCAAAAGGCCGGTTCAACTCTGTGAGTTGAATGCACACATCACAAAGAAGTTTCTGAGAATGCTTCTGTCTAGTGTTTATGTGAAGATATTCCCTTTTCCAGCATAGGCCTCAAAGCCCTCCAAGTATCCACTTGCAGATTCTACACAAAGTGCGTTTCAGAACTGCTCTATCAAAAGGAAGGTTCAACCCTGTGAGTTGAATGCACACATCGCAAAGATGTTTCTGAGAATGCTTCTGTCTAGTTTTTAGGTGAAGATATTTCATTTCCCAGCAAAGGCCTCAAAACGCTCCAAATATCCACTTGCAGATTCTACAAAAGGAGTGTTTCAAAACTGCTCTTTCAAAAGGAAGGTTCAAGTCTGTGAGTTGAAGGCACTCATCACAAAGAAGTTTGTGAGAATGCTTCTGTCTACTTGGTATGTGAAGATATTTCCTCTTCCAGCACAGGCCTCCAAAAGCTCCAAACATCCCCTAGCAAATTCTGCAAAAAGAGTGTTTCAAAACTGCCCTCTCCAAAGGAAGAGTCCCCTCCGTGAGTTGAATGCATAAAGCACAGGGTAGTTTCTGAGAACGCTTCCGTCTAGTTTTTAAGGGAAGATATTTCCTTTTCCAGTGTTGGCCTCTCGGCACACCGAATATCCCCTTGAAGATTCTACTCAAAGAGAGTTTCAAAACTGCTATAGCAAAGGGGAGCTTCAACTCTGTGAGTTGAATGCGCAGGTCACAGAGAAGTTTCTGAGAATGCTTCTCTCTAGTTTTTATGTGAAGCTATTTCCTTTTCCAGCATAGGCCTCAAAGCGTTCCAAGTATCGACTTGCAGATTCTACAAAAAGAGGGTTTCAAAGCTGTTCTATCAAAAGGAAGGTTCAACTCTGTGAGTTGAATGCAGAAAGCACAGGGAAGTCTCTGAGAATGCTTCCGTCTAGGTTCTAAGTGAAGTTATTTCCTTTTCCAGGGTAGGACTCAAAGCACTCCAAATCTCCACTTGCAGATTCTACAAAAAGAGTGTTTCAAAACTGCTCTATCAAAAGGAAGGTTCAACTCGGTGAGTTGAATGCGCACATCGGAAAAGGTTCCTGAGAATGCTTCTGTCTAGTTTTCGTGTGAAGATATTTCCTTTTCCAGCATAGGCATCAAAGCGCCCTAGTGATCCCCTTGCAGATTCCACCAAAAGAGTGTCTCAAAACTCTTCTCTCGAAAGGAAGGTTCGACTCTGTGAGTAGAAGGCACTCATCGCAAAGAAGTTTCTGAGAAGAGTTCAATCTAGTTTTCATCGTAATGTATGTTCCTTTCCACTAGATGCCGCAATCGCACCAAATATCCACTTGCAGTTTCCACAAGAAGAGTCATGCAGAACCGCTCTACGAAAAGGAATGTTCAACACTGTGAGTTCAATCCCCACGTGACAAAGAAGTTTCGGAGAATGCTTCCGTCTAGTTTGTATGTGAAGATATTTCCTTTTCCAACTCCAGCCTCAACGCGCTCCAAATATCCACTTGCGAATACTACCAAAACGGTGTTTCAAAACTGGTCTATCAAAACGAAGGTTCAACTCTGTGAGTTGAAAGCACTCACCACAAAGAAGTTTGTGAGAATGCTTCCATCTAGTTTTTATGCAATGTTATTTCCTTTTGCAGCGTAGGCCTCAAAGCGCTCCAATTATCCACTTGCAGACTCTACAAAAAGAGTGTTTCCAAACTGCTCTAGCAAAAAGAAGGCTGAACTCTGTGAGTTGAATGCACAAAGCACAGGGAACTTTCTGAGAATGCCTTTGTCTCGTTTCTACGTGAAGACATTTCCTTTTCCAGCATAGGCCTCAAAGCACTCCATACATCCACCTGAAGATTCTACTAAAAGAGTGTTTCCAAACTTCTCTATCAAAAGGAAGGTTCTACTCTGTGAGTTCAATGCACCCATGACCAAGACGTTTCTGAGCATGCTTCTGTCTAGTTTTTCTGTGAAGATATTTCCTTTTCCAGCCGAGGCCTCAAAGCGCTCCACATATCCACTTGCAGATTCTACCAAAAGAGTGTTTCAAAACTGCTCTTTCCAAAGGAAGCCTCAAGTCTGTGCGTTGAATGCCCTCATCGCAAAGAAGTTTCTGAGAAGGCTTCTGTCTAGTTTCTATGTGAAGATATTTCCTTTTCCAACATAGGCCTCAAAGCGCTCCAAATAAACACTTGCAGATTCTACAAAAGGAGTGTTTCAAAACTGTTCTCTCAAGAGGGACGTTCAAGTCTGTGAGTGGAACGCACTCATCACAAAGAAGTTTCTGAGAATCCATCTGTCTGGTTTCTATGTGATGATATTTCGTTTCCCAGCATTGGCCTCGAAGCGCTCCCAAGATCCTCATTCAGATGCCTCTAAAAGAGTGTTTCAAAACTTCTCTATCAAAAGGAAGGTTCAAGCCTGTGAGTTGAATGCACTCATCACACAGAAGTTTCTGAGAAGGCTTCTGTCTAGTTTCTATGTGAACTATTTCCCTTTCCATCATAGGCCTCAAATCGCTCCAAATATCCACTTGCAGATGTTACAAAAAGGCTGTTTCCAAACGGCTCTATCAAAAGGCCGGTTCAACTCTGTGAGTTGAATGCACACATCACAAAGAAGTTTCTGAGAATGCTTCTGTCTAGTGTTTATGTGAAGATATTCCCTTTTCCAGCATAGGCCTCAAAGCCCTCCAAGTATCCACTTGCAGATTCTACACAAAGTGCGTTTCAGAACTGCTCTATCAAAAGGAAGGTTCAACCCTGTGAGTTGAATGCACACATCGCAAAGATGTTTCTGAGAATGCTTCTGTCTAGTTTTTAGGTGAAGATATTTCATTTCCCAGCAAAGGCCTCAAAACGCTCCAAATATCCACTTGCAGATTCTACAAAAGGAGTGTTTCAAAACTGCTCTTTCAAAAGGAAGGTTCAAGTCTGTGAGTTGAAGGCACTCATCACAAAGAAGTTTGTGAGAATGCTTCTGTCTACTTGGTATGTGAAGATATTTCCTCTTCCAGCACAGGCCTCCAAAAGCTCCAAACATCCCCTAGCAAATTCTGCAAAAAGAGTGTTTCAAAACTGCGCTCTCCAAAGGAAGAGTCCCCTCCGTGAGTTGAATGCATAAAGCACAGGGTAGTTTCTGAGAACGCTTCCGTCTAGTTTTTAAGGGAAGATATTTCCTTTTCCAGTGTTGGCCTCTCGGCACACCGAATATCCCCTTGAAGATTCTACTCAAAGAGAGTTTCAAAACTGCTATAGCAAAGGGGAGCTTCAACTCTGTGAGTTGAATGCGCAGGTCACAGAGAAGTTTCTGAGAATGCTTCTCTCTAGTTTTTATGTGAAGCTATTTCCTTTTCCAGCATAGGCCTCAAAGCGTTCCAAGTATCGACTTGCAGATTCTACAAAAAGAGGGTTTCAAAGCTGTTCTATCAAAAGGAAGGTTCAACTCTGTGAGTTGAATGCAGAAAGCACAGGGAAGTCTCTGAGAATGCTTCCGTCTAGGTTCTAAGTGAAGTTATTTCCTTTTCCAGGGTAGGACTCAAAGCACTCCAAATCTCCACTTGCAGATTCTACAAAAAGAGTGTTTCAAAACTGCTCTATCAAAAGGAAGGTTCAACTCGGTGAGTTGAATGCGCACATCGGAAAAGGTTCCTGAGAATGCTTCTGTCTAGTTTTCGTGTGAAGATATTTCCTTTTCCAGCATAGGCATCAAAGCGCCCTAGTGATCCCCTTGCAGATTCCACCAAAAGAGTGTCTCAAAACTCTTCTCTCGAAAGGAAGGTTCGACTCTGTGAGTAGAAGGCACTCATCGCAAAGAAGTTTCTGAGAAGAGTTCAATCTAGTTTTCATCGTAATGTATGTTCCTTTCCACTAGATGCCGCAATCGCACCAAATATCCACTTGCAGTTTCCACAAGAAGAGTCATGCAGAACCGCTCTACGAAAAGGAATGTTCAACACTGTGAGTTCAATCCCCACGTGACAAAGAAGTTTCGGAGAATGCTTCCGTCTAGTTTGTATGTGAAGATATTTCCTTTTCCAACTCCAGCCTCAACGCGCTCCAAATATCCACTTGCGAATACTACCAAAACGGTGTTTCAAAACTGGTCTATCAAAACGAAGGTTCAACTCTGTGAGTTGAAAGCACTCACCACAAAGAAGTTTGTGAGAATGCTTCCATCTAGTTTTTATGCAATGTTATTTCCTTTTGCAGCGTAGGCCTCAAAGCGCTCCAATTATCCACTTGCAGACTCTACAAAAAGAGTGTTTCCAAACTGCTCTAGCAAAAAGAAGGCTGAACTCTGTGAGTTGAATGCACAAAGCACAGGGAACTTTCTGAGAATGCCTTTGTCTCGTTTCTACGTGAAGACATTTCCTTTTCCAGCATAGGCCTCAAAGCACTCCATACATCCACCTGAAGATTCTACTAAAAGAGTGTTTCCAAACTTCTCTATCAAAAGGAAGGTTCTACTCTGTGAGTTCAATGCACCCATGACCAAGACGTTTCTGAGCATGCTTCTGTCTAGTTTTTCTGTGAAGATATTTCCTTTTCCAGCCGAGGCCTCAAAGCGCTCCACATATCCACTTGCAGATTCTACCAAAAGAGTGTTTCAAAACTGCTCTTTCCAAAGGAAGCCTCAAGTCTGTGCGTTGAATGCCCTCATCGCAAAGAAGTTTCTGAGAAGGCTTCTGTCTAGTTTCTATGTGAAGATATTTCCTTTTCCAACATAGGCCTCAAAGCGCTCCAAATAAACACTTGCAGATTCTACAAAAGGAGTGTTTCAAAACTGTTCTCTCAAGAGGGACGTTCAAGTCTGTGAGTGGAACGCACTCATCACAAAGAAGTTTCTGAGAATCCATCTGTCTGGTTTCTATGTGATGATATTTCGTTTCCCAGCATTGGCCTCGAAGCGCTCCCAAGATCCTCATTCAGATGCCTCTAAAAGAGTGTTTCAAAACTTCTCTATCAAAAGGAAGGTTCAAGCCTGTGAGTTGAATGCACTCATCACACAGAAGTTTCTGAGAAGGCTTCTGTCTAGTTTCTATGTGAACTATTTCCCTTTCCATCATAGGCCTCAAATCGCTCCAAATATCCACTTGCAGATGTTACAAAAAGGCTGTTTCCAAACGGCTCTATCAAAAGGCCGGTTCAACTCTGTGAGTTGAATGCACACATCACAAAGAAGTTTCTGAGAATGCTTCTGTCTAGTGTTTATGTGAAGATATTCCCTTTTCCAGCATAGGCCTCAAAGCCCTCCAAGTATCCACTTGCAGATTCTACACAAAGTGCGTTTCAGAACTGCTCTATCAAAAGGAAGGTTCAACCCTGTGAGTTGAATGCACACATCGCAAAGATGTTTCTGAGAATGCTTCTGTCTAGTTTTTAGGTGAAGATATTTCATTTCCCAGCAAAGGCCTCAAAACGCTCCAAATATCCACTTGCAGATTCTACAAAAGGAGTGTTTCAAAACTGCTCTTTCAAAAGGAAGGTTCAAGTCTGTGAGTTGAAGGCACTCATCACAAAGAAGTTTGTGAGAATGCTTCTGTCTACTTGGTATGTGAAGATATTTCCTCTTCCAGCACAGGCCTCCAAAAGCTCCAAACATCCCCTAGCAAATTCTGCAAAAAGAGTGTTTCAAAACTGCGCTCTCCAAAGGAAGAGTCCCCTCCGTGAGTTGAATGCATAAAGCACAGGGTAGTTTCTGAGAACGCTTCCGTCTAGTTTTTAAGGGAAGATATTTCCTTTTCCAGTGTTGGCCTCTCGGCACACCGAATATCCCCTTGAAGATTCTACTCAAAGAGAGTTTCAAAACTGCTATAGCAAAGGGGAGCTTCAACTCTGTGAGTTGAATGCGCAGGTCACAGAGAAGTTTCTGAGAATGCTTCTCTCTAGTTTTTATGTGAAGCTATTTCCTTTTCCAGCATAGGCCTCAAAGCGTTCCAAGTATCGACTTGCAGATTCTACAAAAAGAGCGTTTCAAAGCTGTTCTATCAAAAGGAAGGTTCAACTCTGTGAGTTGAATGCAGAAAGCACAGGGAAGTCTCTGAGAATGCTTCCGTCTAGGTTCTAAGTGAAGTTATTTCCTTTTCCAGGGTAGGACTCAAAGCACTCCAAATCTCCACTTGCAGATTCTACAAAAAGAGTGTTTCAAAACTGCTCTATCAAAAGGAAGGTTCAACTCGGTGAGTTGAATGCGCACATCGGAAAAGGTTCCTGAGAATGCTTCTGTCTAGTTTTCGTGTGAAGATATTTCCTTTTCCAGCATAGGCATCAAAGCGCCCTAGTGATCCCCTTGCAGATTCCACCAAAAGAGTGTCTCAAAACTCTTCTCTCGAAAGGAAGGTTCGACTCTGTGAGTAGAAGGCACTCATCGCAAAGAAGTTTCTGAGAAGAGTTCAATCTAGTTTTCATCGTAATGTATGTTCCTTTCCACTAGATGCCGCAATCGCACCAAATATCCACTTGCAGTTTCCACAAGAAGAGTCATGCAGAACCGCTCTACGAAAAGGAATGTTCAACACTGTGAGTTCAATCCCCACGTGACAAAGAAGTTTCGGAGAATGCTTCCGTCTAGTTTGTATGTGAAGATATTTCCTTTTCCAACTCCAGCCTCAACGCGCTCCAAATATCCACTTGCGAATACTACCAACACGGTGTTTCAAAACTGGTCTATCAAAACGAAGGTTCAACTCTGTGAGTTGAAAGCACTCACCACAAAGAAGTTTGTGAGAATGCTTCCATCTAGTTTTTATGCAATGTTATTTCCTTTTGCAGCGTAGGCCTCAAAGCGCTCCAATTATCCACTTGCAGACTCTACAAAAAGAGTGTTTCCAAACTGCTCTAGCCAAAAGAAGGCTGAACTCTGTGAGTTGAATGCACAAAGCACAGGGAACTTTCTGAGAATGCCTTTGTCTCGTTTCTACGTGAAGACATTTCCTTTTCCAGCATAGGCCTCAAAGCACTCCATACATCCACCTGAAGATTCTACTAAAAGAGTGTTTCCAAACTTCTCTATCAAAAGGAAGGTTCTACTCTGTGAGTTCAATGCACCCATGACCAAGACGTTTCTGAGCATGCTTCTGTCTAGTTTTTCTGTGAAGATATTTCCTTTTCCAGCAGAGGCCTCAAAGCGCTCCACATATCCACTTGCAGATTCTACCAAAAGAGTGTTTCAAAACTGCTCTTTCCAAAGGAAGCTTCAAGGCTGTGCGTTGAATGCCCTCATCGCAAAGAAGTTTCTGAGAAGGCTTCTGTCTAGTTTCTATGTGAAGATATTTCCTTTTCCAACATAGGCCTCAAAGCGCTCCAAATAAACACTTGCAGATTCTACAAAAGGAGTGTTTCAAAACTGTTCTCTCAAGAGGGACGTTCAAGTCTGTGAGTGGAACGCACTCATCACAAAGAAGTTTCTGAGAATCCATCTGTCTGGTTTCTATGTGATGATATTTCGTTTCCCAGCATTGGCCTCGAAGCGCTCCCAAGATCCTCATTCAGATGCCTCTAAAAGAGTGTTTCAAAACTTCTCTATCAAAAGGAAGGTTCAAGCCTGTGAGTTGAATGCACTCATCACACAGAAGTTTCTGAGAAGGCTTCTGTCTAGTTTCTATGTGAACTATTTCCCTTTCCATCATAGGCCTCAAATCGCTCCAAATATCCACTTGCAGATGTTACAAAAAGGCTGTTTCCAAACGGCTCTATCAAAAGGCCGGTTCAACTCTGTGAGTTGAATGCACACATCACAAAGAAGTTTCTGAGAATGCTTCTGTCTAGTGTTTATGTGAAGATATTCCCTTTTCCAGCATAGGCCTCAAAGCCCTCCAAGTATCCACTTGCAGATTCTACACAAAGTGCGTTTCAGAACTGCTCTATCAAAAGGAAGGTTCAACCCTGTGAGTTGAATGCACACATCGCAAAGATGTTTCTGAGAATGCTTCTGTCTAGTTTTTAGGTGAAGATATTTCATTTCCCAGCAAAGGCCTCAAAACGCTCCAAATATCCACTTGCAGATTCTACAAAAGGAGTGTTTCAAAACTGCTCTTTCAAAAGGAAGGTTCAAGTCTGTGAGTTGAAGGCACTCATCACAAAGAAGTTTGTGAGAATGCTTCTGTCTACTTGGTATGTGAAGATATTTCCTCTTCCAGCACAGGCCTCCAAAAGCTCCAAACATCCCCTAGCAAATTCTGCAAAAAGAGTGTTTCAAAACTGCGCTCTCCAAAGGAAGAGTCCCCTCCGTGAGTTGAATGCATAAAGCACAGGGTAGTTTCTGAGAACGCTTCCGTCTAGTTTTTAAGGGAAGATATTTCCTTTTCCAGTGTTGGCCTCTCGGCACACCGAATATCCCCTTGAAGATTCTACTCAAAGAGAGTTTCAAAACTGCTATAGCAAAGGGGAGCTTCAACTCTGTGAGTTGAATGCGCAGGTCACAGAGAAGTTTCTGAGAATGCTTCTCTCTAGTTTTTATGTGAAGCTATTTCCTTTTCCAGCATAGGCCTCAAAGCGTTCCAAGTATCGACTTGCAGATTCTACAAAAAGAGGGTTTCAAAGCTGTTCTATCAAAAGGAAGGTTCAACTCTGTGAGTTGAATGCAGAAAGCACAGGGAAGTCTCTGAGAATGCTTCCGTCTAGGTTCTAAGTGAAGTTATTTCCTTTTCCAGGGTAGGACTCAAAGCACTCCAAATCTCCACTTGCAGATTCTACAAAAAGAGTGTTTCAAAACTGCTCTCTCAAAAGGAAGGTTCAACTCGGTGAGTTGAATGCGCACATCGGAAAAGGTTCCTGAGAATGCTTCTGTCTAGTTTTCGTGTGAAGATATTTCCTTTTCCAGCATAGGCATCAAAGCGCCCTAGTGATCCCCTTGCAGATTCCACCAAAAGAGTGTCTCAAAACTCTTCTCTCGAAAGGAAGGTTCGACTCTGTGAGTAGAAGGCACTCATCGCAAAGAAGTTTCTGAGAAGAGTTCAATCTAGTTTTCATCGTAATGTATGTTCCTTTCCACTAGATGCCGCAATCGCACCAAATATCCACTTGCAGTTTCCACAAGAAGAGTCATGCAGAACCGCTCTACGAAAAGGAATGTTCAACACTGTGAGTTCAATCCCCACGTGACAAAGAAGTTTCGGAGAATGCTTCCGTCTAGTTTGTATGTGAAGATATTTCCTTTTCCAACTCCAGCCTCAACGCGCTCCAAATATCCACTTGCGAATACTACCAACACGGTGTTTCAAAACTGGTCTATCAAAACGAAGGTTCAACTCTGTGAGTTGAAAGCACTCACCACAAAGAAGTTTGTGAGAATGCTTCCATCTAGTTTTTATGCAATGTTATTTCCTTTTGCAGCGTAGGCCTCAAAGCGCTCCAATTATCCACTTGCAGACTCTACAAAAAGAGTGTTTCCAAACTGCTCTAGCCAAAAGAAGGCTGAACTCTGTGAGTTGAATGCACAAAGCACAGGGAACTTTCTGAGAATGCCTTTGTCTCGTTTCTACGTGAAGACATTTCCTTTTCCAGCATAGGCCTCAAAGCACTCCATACATCCACCTGAAGATTCTACTAAAAGAGTGTTTCCAAACTTCTCTATCAAAAGGAAGGTTCTACTCTGTGAGTTCAATGCACCCATGACCAAGACGTTTCTGAGCATGCTTCTGTCTAGTTTTTCTGTGAAGATATTTCCTTTTCCAGCAGAGGCCTCAAAGCGCTCCACATATCCACTTGCAGATTCTACCAAAAGAGTGTTTCAAAACTGCTCTTTCCAAAGGAAGCTTCAAGGCTGTGCGTTGAATGCCCTCATCGCAAAGAAGTTTCTGAGAAGGCTTCTGTCTAGTTTCTATGTGAAGATATTTCCTTTTCCAACATAGGCCTCAAAGCGCTCCAAATAAACACTTGCAGATTCTACAAAAGGAGTGTTTCAAAACTGTTCTCTCAAGAGGGACGTTCAAGTCTGTGAGTGGAACGCACTCATCACAAAGAAGTTTCTGAGAATCCATCTGTCTGGTTTCTATGTGATGATATTTCGTTTCCCAGCATTGGCCTCGAAGCGCTCCCAAGATCCTCATTCAGATGCCTCTAAAAGAGTGTTTCAAAACTTCTCTATCAAAAGGAAGGTTCAAGCCTGTGAGTTGAATGCACTCATCACACAGAAGTTTCTGAGAAGGCTTCTGTCTAGTTTCTATGTGAACTATTTCCCTTTCCATCATAGGCCTCAAATCGCTCCAAATATCCACTTGCAGATGTTACAAAAAGGCTGTTTCCAAACGGCTCTATCAAAAGGCCGGTTCAACTCTGTGAGTTGAATGCACACATCACAAAGAAGTTTCTGAGAATGCTTCTGTCTAGTGTTTATGTGAAGATATTCCCTTTTCCAGCATAGGCCTCAAAGCCCTCCAAGTATCCACTTGCAGATTCTACACAAAGTGCGTTTCAGAACTGCTCTATCAAAAGGAAGGTTCAACCCTGTGAGTTGAATGCACACATCGCAAAGATGTTTCTGAGAATGCTTCTGTCTAGTTTTTAGGTGAAGATATTTCATTTCCCAGCAAAGGCCTCAAAACGCTCCAAATATCCACTTGCAGATTCTACAAAAGGAGTGTTTCAAAACTGCTCTTTCAAAAGGAAGGTTCAAGTCTGTGAGTTGAAGGCACTCATCACAAAGAAGTTTGTGAGAATGCTTCTGTCTACTTGGTATGTGAAGATATTTCCTCTTCCAGCACAGGCCTCCAAAAGCTCCAAACATCCCCTAGCAAATTCTGCAAAAAGAGTGTTTCAAAACTGCGCTCTCCAAAGGAAGAGTCCCCTCCGTGAGTTGAATGCATAAAGCACAGGGTAGTTTCTGAGAACGCTTCCGTCTAGTTTTTAAGGGAAGATATTTCCTTTTCCAGTGTTGGCCTCTCGGCACACCGAATATCCCCTTGAAGATTCTACTCAAAGAGAGTTTCAAAACTGCTATAGCAAAGGGGAGCTTCAACTCTGTGAGTTGAATGCGCAGGTCACAGAGAAGTTTCTGAGAATGCTTCTCTCTAGTTTTTATGTGAAGCTATTTCCTTTTCCAGCATAGGCCTCAAAGCGTTCCAAGTATCGACTTGCAGATTCTACAAAAAGAGGGTTTCAAAGCTGTTCTATCAAAAGGAAGGTTCAACTCTGTGAGTTGAATGCAGAAAGCACAGGGAAGTCTCTGAGAATGCTTCCGTCTAGGTTCTAAGTGAAGTTATTTCCTTTTCCAGGGTAGGACTCAAAGCACTCCAAATCTCCACTTGCAGATTCTACAAAAAGAGTGTTTCAAAACTGCTCTCTCAAAAGGAAGGTTCAACTCGGTGAGTTGAATGCGCACATCGGAAAAGGTTCCTGAGAATGCTTCTGTCTAGTTTTCGTGTGAAGATATTTCCTTTTCCAGCATAGGCATCAAAGCGCCCTAGTGATCCCCTTGCAGATTCCACCAAAAGAGTGTCTCAAAACTCTTCTCTCGAAAGGAAGGTTCGACTCTGTGAGTAGAAGGCACTCATCGCAAAGAAGTTTCTGAGAAGAGTTCAATCTAGTTTTCATCGTAATGTATGTTCCTTTCCACTAGATGCCGCAATCGCACCAAATATCCACTTGCAGTTTCCACAAGAAGAGTCATGCAGAACCGCTCTACGAAAAGGAATGTTCAACACTGTGAGTTCAATCCCCACGTGACAAAGAAGTTTCGGAGAATGCTTCCGTCTAGTTTGTATGTGAAGATATTTCCTTTTCCAACTCCAGCCTCAACGCGCTCCAAATATCCACTTGCGAATACTACCAAAACGGTGTTTCAAAACTGGTCTATCAAAACGAAGGTTCAACTCTGTGAGTTGAAAGCACTCACCACAAAGAAGTTTGTGAGAATGCTTCCATCTAGTTTTTATGCAATGTTATTTCCTTTTGCAGCGTAGGCCTCAAAGCGCTCCAATTATCCACTTGCAGACTCTACAAAAAGAGTGTTTCCAAACTGCTCTAGCAAAAAGAAGGCTGAACTCTGTGAGTTGAATGCACAAAGCACAGGGAACTTTCTGAGAATGCCTTTGTCTCGTTTCTACGTGAAGACATTTCCTTTTCCAGCATAGGCCTCAAAGCACTCCATACATCCACCTGAAGATTCTACTAAAAGAGTGTTTCCAAACTTCTCTATCAAAAGGAAGGTTCTACTCTGTGAGTTCAATGCACCCATGACCAAGACGTTTCTGAGCATGCTTCTGTCTAGTTTTTCTGTGAAGATATTTCCTTTTCCAGCCGAGGCCTCAAAGCGCTCCACATATCCACTTGCAGATTCTACCAAAAGAGTGTTTCAAAACTGCTCTTTCCAAAGGAAGCCTCAAGTCTGTGCGTTGAATGCCCTCATCGCAAAGAAGTTTCTGAGAAGGCTTCTGTCTAGTTTCTATGTGAAGATATTTCCTTTTCCAACATAGGCCTCAAAGCGCTCCAAATAAACACTTGCAGATTCTACAAAAGGAGTGTTTCAAAACTGTTCTCTCAAGAGGGACGTTCAAGTCTGTGAGTGGAACGCACTCATCACAAAGAAGTTTCTGAGAATCCATCTGTCTGGTTTCTATGTGATGATATTTCGTTTCCCAGCATTGGCCTCGAAGCGCTCCCAAGATCCTCATTCAGATGCCTCTAAAAGAGTGTTTCAAAACTTCTCTATCAAAAGGAAGGTTCAAGCCTGTGAGTTGAATGCACTCATCACACAGAAGTTTCTGAGAAGGCTTCTGTCTAGTTTCTATGTGAAGATATTTCCCTTTCCATCATAGGCCTCAAATCGCTCCAAATATCCACTTGCAGATGTTACAAAAAGGCTGTTTCCAAACGGCTCTATCAAAAGGCCGGTTCAACTCTGTGAGTTGAATGCACACATCACAAAGAAGTTTCTGAGAATGCTTCTGTCTAGTGTTTATGTGAAGATATTCCCTTTTCCAGCATAGGCCTCAAAGCCCTCCAAGTATCCACTTGCAGATTCTACACAAAGTGCGTTTCAGAACTGCTCTATCAAAAGGAAGGTTCAACCCTGTGAGTTGAATGCACACATCGCAAAGATGTTTCTGAGAATGCTTCTGTCTAGTTTTTAGGTGAAGATATTTCATTTCCCAGCAAAGGCCTCAAAACGCTCCAAATATCCACTTGCAGATTCTACAAAAGGAGTGTTTCAAAACTGCTCTTTCAAAAGGAAGGTTCAAGTCTGTGAGTTGAAGGCACTCATCACAAAGAAGTTTGTGAGAATGCTTCTGTCTACTTGGTATGTGAAGATATTTCCTCTTCCAGCACAGGCCTCCAAAAGCTCCAAACATCCCCTAGCAAATTCTGCAAAAAGAGTGTTTCAAAACTGCGCTCTCCAAAGGAAGAGTCCCCTCCGTGAGTTGAATGCATAAAGCACAGGGTAGTTTCTGAGAACGCTTCCGTCTAGTTTTTAAGGGAAGATATTTCCTTTTCCAGTGTTGGCCTCTCGGCACACCGAATATCCCCTTGAAGATTCTACTCAAAGAGAGTTTCAAAACTGCTATAGCAAAGGGGAGCTTCAACTCTGTGAGTTGAATGCGCAGGTCACAGAGAAGTTTCTGAGAATGCTTCTCTCTAGTTTTTATGTGAAGCTATTTCCTTTTCCAGCATAGGCCTCAAAGCGTTCCAAGTATCGACTTGCAGATTCTACAAAAAGAGCGTTTCAAAGCTGTTCTATCAAAAGGAAGGTTCAACTCTGTGAGTTGAATGCAGAAAGCACAGGGAAGTCTCTGAGAATGCTTCCGTCTAGGTTCTAAGTGAAGTTATTTCCTTTTCCAGGGTAGGACTCAAAGGACTCCAAATCTCCACTTGCAGATTCTACAAAAAGAGTGTTTCAAAACTGCTCTATCAAAAGGAAGGTTCAACTCGGTGAGTTGAATGCGCACATCGGAAAAGGTTCCTGAGAATGCTTCTGTCTAGTTTTCGTGTGAAGATATTTCCTTTTCCAGCATAGGCATCAAAGCGCCCTAGTGATCCCCTTGCAGATTCCACCAAAAGAGTGTCTCAAAACTCTTCTCTCGAAAGGAAGGTTCGACTCTGTGAGTAGAAGGCACTCATCGCAAAGAAGTTTCTGAGAAGAGTTCAATCTAGTTTTCATCGTAATGTATGTTCCTTTCCACTAGATGCCGCAATCGCACCAAATATCCACTTGCAGTTTCCACAAGAAGAGTCATGCAGAACCGCTCTACGAAAAGGAATGTTCAACACTGTGAGTTCAATCCCCACGTGACAAAGAAGTTTCGGAGAATGCTTCCGTCTAGTTTGTATGTGAAGATATTTCCTTTTCCAACTCCAGCCTCAACGCGCTCCAAATATCCACTTGCGAATACTACCAAAACGGTGTTTCAAAACTGGTCTATCAAAACGAAGGTTCAACTCTGTGAGTTGAAAGCACTCACCACAAAGAAGTTTGTGAGAATGCTTCCATCTAGTTTTTATGCAATGTTATTTCCTTTTGCAGCGTAGGCCTCAAAGCGCTCCAATTATCCACTTGCAGACTCTACAAAAAGAGTGTTTCCAAACTGCTCTAGCAAAAAGAAGGCTGAACTCTGTGAGTTGAATGCACAAAGCACAGGGAACTTTCTGAGAATGCCTTTGTCTCGTTTCTACGTGAAGACATTTCCTTTTCCAGCATAGGCCTCAAAGCACTCCATACATCCACCTGAAGATTCTACTAAAAGAGTGTTTCCAAACTTCTCTATCAAAAGGAAGGTTCTACTCTGTGAGTTCAATGCACCCATGACCAAGACGTTTCTGAGCATGCTTCTGTCTAGTTTTTCTGTGAAGATATTTCCTTTTCCAGCCGAGGCCTCAAAGCGCTCCACATATCCACTTGCAGATTCTACCAAAAGAGTGTTTCAAAACTGCTCTTTCCAAAGGAAGCCTCAAGTCTGTGCGTTGAATGCCCTCATCGCAAAGAAGTTTCTGAGAAGGCTTCTGTCTAGTTTCTATGTGAAGATATTTCCTTTTCCAACATAGGCCTCAAAGCGCTCCAAATAAACACTTGCAGATTCTACAAAAGGAGTGTTTCAAAACTGTTCTCTCAAGAGGGACGTTCAAGTCTGTGAGTGGAACGCACTCATCACAAAGAAGTTTCTGAGAATCCATCTGTCTGGTTTCTATGTGATGATATTTCGTTTCCCAGCATTGGCCTCGAAGCGCTCCCAAGATCCTCATTCAGATGCCTCTAAAAGAGTGTTTCAAAACTTCTCTATCAAAAGGAAGGTTCAAGCCTGTGAGTTGAATGCACTCATCACACAGAAGTTTCTGAGAAGGCTTCTGTCTAGTTTCTATGTGAACTATTTCCCTTTCCATCATAGGCCTCAAATCGCTCCAAATATCCACTTGCAGATGTTACAAAAAGGCTGTTTCCAAACGGCTCTATCAAAAGGCCGGTTCAACTCTGTGAGTTGAATGCACACATCACAAAGAAGTTTCTGAGAATGCTTCTGTCTAGTGTTTATGTGAAGATATTCCCTTTTCCAGCATAGGCCTCAAAGCCCTCCAAGTATCCACTTGCAGATTCTACACAAAGTGCGTTTCAGAACTGCTCTATCAAAAGGAAGGTTCAACCCTGTGAGTTGAATGCACACATCGCAAAGATGTTTCTGAGAATGCTTCTGTCCAGTTTTTAGGTGAAGATATTTCATTTCCCAGCAAAGGCCTCAAAACGCTCCAAATATCCACTTGCAGATTCTACAAAAGGAGTGTTTCAAAACTGCTCTTTCAAAAGGAAGGTTCAAGTCTGTGAGTTGAAGGCACTCATCACAAAGAAGTTTGTGAGAATGCTTCTGTCTACTTGGTATGTGAAGATATTTCCTCTTCCAGCACAGGCCTCCAAAAGCTCCAAACATCCCCTAGCAAATTCTGCAAAAAGAGTGTTTCAAAACTGCGCTCTCCAAAGGAAGAGTCCCCTCCGTGAGTTGAATGCATAAAGCACAGGGTAGTTTCTGAGAACGCTTCCGTCTAGTTTTTAAGGGAAGATATTTCCTTTTCCAGTGTTGGCCTCTCGGCACACCGAATATCCCCTTGAAGATTCTACTCAAAGAGAGCTTCAAAACTGCTATAGCAAAGGGGAGCTTCAACTCTGTGAGTTGAATGCGCAGGTCACAGAGAAGTTTCTGAGAATGCTTCTCTCTAGTTTTTATGTGAAGCTATTTCCTTTTCCAGCATAGGCCTCAAAGCGTTCCAAGTATCGACTTGCAGATTCTACAAAAAGAGCGTTTCAAAGCTGTTCTATCAAAAGGAAGGTTCAACTCTGTGAGTTGAATGCAGAAAGCACAGGGAAGTCTCTGAGAATGCTTCCGTCTAGGTTCTAAGTGAAGTTATTTCCTTTTCCAGGGTAGGACTCAAAGCACTCCAAATCTCCACTTGCAGATTCTACAAAAAGAGTGTTTCAAAACTGCTCTCTCAAAAGGAAGGTTCAACTCGGTGAGTTGAATGCGCACATCGGAAAAGGTTCCTGAGAATGCTTCTGTCTAGTTTTCGTGTGAAGATATTTCCTTTTCCAGCATAGGCATCAAAGCGCCCTAGTGATCCCCTTGCAGATTCCACCAAAAGAGTGTCTCAAAACTCTTCTCTCGAAAGGAAGGTTCGACTCTGTGAGTAGAAGGCACTCATCGCAAAGAAGTTTCTGAGAAGAGTTCAATCTAGTTTTCATCGTAATGTATGTTCCTTTCCACTAGATGCCGCAATCGCACCAAATATCCACTTGCAGTTTCCACAAGAAGAGTCATGCAGAACCGCTCTACGAAAAGGAATGTTCAACACTGTGAGTTCAATCCCCACGTGACAAAGAAGTTTCGGAGAATGCTTCCGTCTAGTTTGTATGTGAAGATATTTCCTTTTCCAACTCCAGCCTCAACGCGCTCCAAATATCCACTTGCGAATACTACCAACACGGTGTTTCAAAACTGGTCTATCAAAACGAAGGTTCAACTCTGTGAGTTGAAAGCACTCACCACAAAGAAGTTTGTGAGAATGCTTCCATCTAGTTTTTATGCAATGTTATTTCCTTTTGCAGCGTAGGCCTCAAAGCGCTCCAATTATCCACTTGCAGACTCTACAAAAAGAGTGTTTCCAAACTGCTCTAGCCAAAAGAAGGCTGAACTCTGTGAGTTGAATGCACAAAGCACAGGGAACTTTCTGAGAATGCCTTTGTCTCGTTTCTACGTGAAGACATTTCCTTTTCCAGCATAGGCCTCAAAGCACTCCATACATCCACCTGAAGATTCTACTAAAAGAGTGTTTCCAAACTTCTCTATCAAAAGGAAGGTTCTACTCTGTGAGTTCAATGCACCCATGACCAAGACGTTTCTGAGCATGCTTCTGTCTAGTTTTTCTGTGAAGATATTTCCTTTTCCAGCAGAGGCCTCAAAGCGCTCCACATATCCACTTGCAGATTCTACCAAAAGAGTGTTTCAAAACTGCTCTTTCCAAAGGAAGCCTCAAGGCTGTGCGTTGAATGCCCTCATCGCAAAGAAGTTTCTGAGAAGGCTTCTGTCTAGTTTCTATGTGAAGATATTTCCTTTTCCAACATAGGCCTCAAAGCGCTCCAAATAAACACTTGCAGATTCTACAAAAGGAGTGTTTCAAAACTGTTCTCTCAAGAGGGACGTTCAAGTCTGTGAGTGGAACGCACTCATCACAAAGAAGTTTCTGAGAATCCATCTGTCTGGTTTCTATGTGATGATATTTCGTTTCCCAGCATTGGCCTCGAAGCGCTCCCAAGATCCTCATTCAGATGCCTCTAAAAGAGTGTTTCAAAACTTCTCTATCAAAAGGAAGGTTCAAGCCTGTGAGTTGAATGCACTCATCACACAGAAGTTTCTGAGAAGGCTTCTGTCTAGTTTCTATGTGAACTATTTCCCTTTCCATCATAGGCCTCAAATCGCTCCAAATATCCACTTGCAGATGTTACAAAAAGGCTGTTTCCAAACGGCTCTATCAAAAGGCCGGTTCAACTCTGTGAGTTGAATGCACACATCACAAAGAAGTTTCTGAGAATGCTTCTGTCTAGTGTTTATGTGAAGATATTCCCTTTTCCAGCATAGGCCTCAAAGCCCTCCAAGTATCCACTTGCAGATTCTACACAAAGTGCGTTTCAGAACTGCTCTATCAAAAGGAAGGTTCAACCCTGTGAGTTGAATGCACACATCGCAAAGATGTTTCTGAGAATGCTTCTGTCCAGTTTTTAGGTGAAGATATTTCATTTCCCAGCAAAGGCCTCAAAACGCTCCAAATATCCACTTGCAGATTCTACAAAAGGAGTGTTTCAAAACTGCTCTTTCAAAAGGAAGGTTCAAGTCTGTGAGTTGAAGGCACTCATCACAAAGAAGTTTGTGAGAATGCTTCTGTCTACTTGGTATGTGAAGATATTTCCTCTTCCAGCACAGGCCTCCAAAAGCTCCAAACATCCCCTAGCAAATTCTGCAAAAAGAGTGTTTCAAAACTGCGCTCTCCAAAGGAAGAGTCCCCTCCGTGAGTTGAATGCATAAAGCACAGGGTAGTTTCTGAGAACGCTTCCGTCTAGTTTTTAAGGGAAGATATTTCCTTTTCCAGTGTTGGCCTCTCGGCACACCGAATATCCCCTTGAAGATTCTACTCAAAGAGAGTTTCAAAACTGCTATAGCAAAGGGGAGCTTCAACTCTGTGAGTTGAATGCGCAGGTCACAGAGAAGTTTCTGAGAATGCTTCTCTCTAGTTTTTATGTGAAGCTATTTCCTTTTCCAGCATAGGCCTCAAAGCGTTCCAAGTATCGACTTGCAGATTCTACAAAAAGAGGGTTTCAAAGCTGTTCTATCAAAAGGAAGGTTCAACTCTGTGAGTTGAATGCAGAAAGCACAGGGAAGTCTCTGAGAATGCTTCCGTCTAGGTTCTAAGTGAAGTTATTTCCTTTTCCAGGGTAGGACTCAAAGCACTCCAAATCTCCACTTGCAGATTCTACAAAAAGAGTGTTTCAAAACTGCTCTCTCAAAAGGAAGGTTCAACTCGGTGAGTTGAATGCGCACATCGGAAAAGGTTCCTGAGAATGCTTCTGTCTAGTTTTCGTGTGAAGATATTTCCTTTTCCAGCATAGGCATCAAAGCGCCCTAGTGATCCCCTTGCAGATTCCACCAAAAGAGTGTCTCAAAACTCTTCTCTCGAAAGGAAGGTTCGACTCTGTGAGTAGAAGGCACTCATCGCAAAGAAGTTTCTGAGAAGAGTTCAATCTAGTTTTCATCGTAATGTATGTTCCTTTCCACTAGATGCCGCAATCGCACCAAATATCCACTTGCAGTTTCCACAAGAAGAGTCATGCAGAACCGCTCTACGAAAAGGAATGTTCAACACTGTGAGTTCAATCCCCACGTGACAAAGAAGTTTCGGAGAATGCTTCCGTCTAGTTTGTATGTGAAGATATTTCCTTTTCCAACTCCAGCCTCAACGCGCTCCAAATATCCACTTGCGAATACTACCAACACGGTGTTTCAAAACTGGTCTATCAAAACGAAGGTTCAACTCTGTGAGTTGAAAGCACTCACCACAAAGAAGTTTGTGAGAATGCTTCCATCTAGTTTTTATGCAATGTTATTTCCTTTTGCAGCGTAGGCCTCAAAGCGCTCCAATTATCCACTTGCAGACTCTACAAAAAGAGTGTTTCCAAACTGCTCTAGCAAAAAGAAGGCTGAACTCTGTGAGTTGAATGCACAAAGCACAGGGAACTTTCTGAGAATGCCTTTGTCTCGTTTCTACGTGAAGACATTTCCTTTTCCAGCATAGGCCTCAAAGCACTCCATACATCCACCTGAAGATTCTACTAAAAGAGTGTTTCCAAACTTCTCTATCAAAAGGAAGGTTCTACTCTGTGAGTTCAATGCACCCATGACCAAGACGTTTCTGAGCATGCTTCTGTCTAGTTTTTCTGTGAAGATATTTCCTTTTCCAGCAGAGGCCTCAAAGCGCTCCACATATCCACTTGCAGATTCTACCAAAAGAGTGTTTCAAAACTGCTCTTTCCAAAGGAAGCTTCAAGGCTGTGCGTTGAATGCCCTCATCGCAAAGAAGTTTCTGAGAAGGCTTCTGTCTAGTTTCTATGTGAAGATATTTCCTTTTCCAACATAGGCCTCAAAGCGCTCCAAATAAACACTTGCAGATTCTACAAAAGGAGTGTTTCAAAACTGTTCTCTCAAGAGGGACGTTCAAGTCTGTGAGTGGAACGCACTCATCACAAAGAAGTTTCTGAGAATCCATCTGTCTGGTTTCTATGTGATGATATTTCGTTTCCCAGCATTGGCCTCGAAGCGCTCCCAAGATCCTCATTCAGATGCCTCTAAAAGAGTGTTTCAAAACTTCTCTATCAAAAGGAAGGTTCAAGCCTGTGAGTTGAATGCACTCATCACACAGAAGTTTCTGAGAAGGCTTCTGTCTAGTTTCTATGTGAACTATTTCCCTTTCCATCATAGGCCTCAAATCGCTCCAAATATCCACTTGCAGATGTTACAAAAAGGCTGTTTCCAAACGGCTCTATCAAAAGGCCGGTTCAACTCTGTGAGTTGAATGCACACATCACAAAGAAGTTTCTGAGAATGCTTCTGTCTAGTGTTTATGTGAAGATATTCCCTTTTCCAGCATAGGCCTCAAAGCCCTCCAAGTATCCACTTGCAGATTCTACACAAAGTGCGTTTCAGAACTGCTCTATCAAAAGGAAGGTTCAACCCTGTGAGTTGAATGCACACATCGCAAAGATGTTTCTGAGAATGCTTCTGTCTAGTTTTTAGGTGAAGATATTTCATTTCCCAGCAAAGGCCTCAAAACGCTCCAAATATCCACTTGCAGATTCTACAAAAGGAGTGTTTCAAAACTGCTCTTTCAAAAGGAAGGTTCAAGTCTGTGAGTTGAAGGCACTCATCACAAAGAAGTTTGTGAGAATGCTTCTGTCTACTTGGTATGTGAAGATATTTCCTCTTCCAGCACAGGCCTCCAAAAGCTCCAAACATCCCCTAGCAAATTCTGCAAAAAGAGTGTTTCAAAACTGCGCTCTCCAAAGGAAGAGTCCCCTCCGTGAGTTGAATGCATAAAGCACAGGGTAGTTTCTGAGAACGCTTCCGTCTAGTTTTTAAGGGAAGATATTTCCTTTTCCAGTGTTGGCCTCTCGGCACACCGAATATCCCCTTGAAGATTCTACTCAAAGAGAGTTTCAAAACTGCTATAGCAAAGGGGAGCTTCAACTCTGTGAGTTGAATGCGCAGGTCACAGAGAAGTTTCTGAGAATGCTTCTCTCTAGTTTTTATGTGAAGCTATTTCCTTTTCCAGCATAGGCCTCAAAGCGTTCCAAGTATCGACTTGCAGATTCTACAAAAAGAGGGTTTCAAAGCTGTTCTATCAAAAGGAAGGTTCAACTCTGTGAGTTGAATGCAGAAAGCACAGGGAAGTCTCTGAGAATGCTTCCGTCTAGGTTCTAAGTGAAGTTATTTCCTTTTCCAGGGTAGGACTCAAAGCACTCCAAATCTCCACTTGCAGATTCTACAAAAAGAGTGTTTCAAAACTGCTCTCTCAAAAGGAAGGTTCAACTCGGTGAGTTGAATGCGCACATCGGAAAAGGTTCCTGAGAATGCTTCTGTCTAGTTTTCGTGTGAAGATATTTCCTTTTCCAGCATAGGCATCAAAGCGCCCTAGTGATCCCCTTGCAGATTCCACCAAAAGAGTGTCTCAAAACTCTTCTCTCGAAAGGAAGGTTCGACTCTGTGAGTAGAAGGCACTCATCGCAAAGAAGTTTCTGAGAAGAGTTCAATCTAGTTTTCATCGTAATGTATGTTCCTTTCCACTAGATGCCGCAATCGCACCAAATATCCACTTGCAGTTTCCACAAGAAGAGTCATGCAGAACCGCTCTACGAAAAGGAATGTTCAACACTGTGAGTTCAATCCCCACGTGACAAAGAAGTTTCGGAGAATGCTTCCGTCTAGTTTGTATGTGAAGATATTTCCTTTTCCAACTCCAGCCTCAACGCGCTCCAAATATCCACTTGCGAATACTACCAACACGGTGTTTCAAAACTGGTCTATCAAAACGAAGGTTCAACTCTGTGAGTTGAAAGCACTCACCACAAAGAAGTTTGTGAGAATGCTTCCATCTAGTTTTTATGCAATGTTATTTCCTTTTGCAGCGTAGGCCTCAAAGCGCTCCAATTATCCACTTGCAGACTCTACAAAAAGAGTGTTTCCAAACTGCTCTAGCAAAAAGAAGGCTGAACTCTGTGAGTTGAATGCACAAAGCACAGGGAACTTTCTGAGAATGCCTTTGTCTCGTTTCTACGTGAAGACATTTCCTTTTCCAGCATAGGCCTCAAAGCACTCCATACATCCACCTGAAGATTCTACTAAAAGAGTGTTTCCAAACTTCTCTATCAAAAGGAAGGTTCTACTCTGTGAGTTCAATGCACCCATGACCAAGACGTTTCTGAGCATGCTTCTGTCTAGTTTTTCTGTGAAGATATTTCCTTTTCCAGCCGAGGCCTCAAAGCGCTCCACATATCCACTTGCAGATTCTACCAAAAGAGTGTTTCAAAACTGCTCTTTCCAAAGGAAGCCTCAAGTCTGTGCGTTGAATGCCCTCATCGCAAAGAAGTTTCTGAGAAGGCTTCTGTCTAGTTTCTATGTGAAGATATTTCCTTTTCCAACATAGGCCTCAAAGCGCTCCAAATAAACACTTGCAGATTCTACAAAAGGAGTGTTTCAAAACTGTTCTCTCAAGAGGGACGTTCAAGTCTGTGAGTGGAACGCACTCATCACAAAGAAGTTTCTGAGAATCCATCTGTCTGGTTTCTATGTGATGATATTTCGTTTCCCAGCATTGGCCTCGAAGCGCTCCCAAGATCCTCATTCAGATGCCTCTAAAAGAGTGTTTCAAAACTTCTCTATCAAAAGGAAGGTTCAAGCCTGTGAGTTGAATGCACTCATCACACAGAAGTTTCTGAGAAGGCTTCTGTCTAGTTTCTATGTGAACTATTTCCCTTTCCATCATAGGCCTCAAATCGCTCCAAATATCCACTTGCAGATGTTACAAAAAGGCTGTTTCCAAACGGCTCTATCAAAAGGCCGGTTCAACTCTGTGAGTTGAATGCACACATCACAAAGAAGTTTCTGAGAATGCTTCTGTCTAGTGTTTATGTGAAGATATTCCCTTTTCCAGCATAGGCCTCAAAGCCCTCCAAGTATCCACTTGCAGATTCTACACAAAGTGCGTTTCAGAACTGCTCTATCAAAAGGAAGGTTCAACCCTGTGAGTTGAATGCACACATCGCAAAGATGTTTCTGAGAATGCTTCTGTCCAGTTTTTAGGTGAAGATATTTCATTTCCCAGCAAAGGCCTCAAAACGCTCCAAATATCCACTTGCAGATTCTACAAAAGGAGTGTTTCAAAACTGCTCTTTCAAAAGGAAGGTTCAAGTCTGTGAGTTGAAGGCACTCATCACAAAGAAGTTTGTGAGAATGCTTCTGTCTACTTGGTATGTGAAGATATTTCCTCTTCCAGCACAGGCCTCCAAAAGCTCCAAACATCCCCTAGCAAATTCTGCAAAAAGAGTGTTTCAAAACTGCGCTCTCCAAAGGAAGAGTCCCCTCCGTGAGTTGAATGCATAAAGCACAGGGTAGTTTCTGAGAACGCTTCCGTCTAGTTTTTAAGGGAAGATATTTCCTTTTCCAGTGTTGGCCTCTCGGCACACCGAATATCCCCTTGAAGATTCTACTCAAAGAGAGTTTCAAAACTGCTATAGCAAAGGGGAGCTTCAACTCTGTGAGTTGAATGCGCAGGTCACAGAGAAGTTTCTGAGAATGCTTCTCTCTAGTTTTTATGTGAAGCTATTTCCTTTTCCAGCATAGGCCTCAAAGCGTTCCAAGTATCGACTTGCAGATTCTACAAAAAGAGCGTTTCAAAGCTGTTCTATCAAAAGGAAGGTTCAACTCTGTGAGTTGAATGCAGAAAGCACAGGGAAGTCTCTGAGAATGCTTCCGTCTAGGTTCTAAGTGAAGTTATTTCCTTTTCCAGGGTAGGACTCAAAGCACTCCAAATCTCCACTTGCAGATTCTACAAAAAGAGTGTTTCAAAACTGCTCTCTCAAAAGGAAGGTTCAACTCGGTGAGTTGAATGCGCACATCGGAAAAGGTTCCTGAGAATGCTTCTGTCTAGTTTTCGTGTGAAGATATTTCCTTTTCCAGCATAGGCATCAAAGCGCCCTAGTGATCCCCTTGCAGATTCCACCAAAAGAGTGTCTCAAAACTCTTCTCTCGAAAGGAAGTTTCGACTCTGTGAGTAGAAGGCACTCATCGCAAAGAAGTTTCTGAGAAGAGTTCAATCTAGTTTTCATCGTAATGTATGTTCCTTTCCACTAGATGCCGCAATCGCACCAAATATCCACTTGCAGTTTCCACAAGAAGAGTCATGCAGAACCGCTCTACGAAAAGGAATGTTCAACACTGTGAGTTCAATCCCCACGTGACAAAGAAGTTTCGGAGAATGCTTCCGTCTAGTTTGTATGTGAAGATATTTCCTTTTCCAACTCCAGCCTCAACGCGCTCCAAATATCCACTTGCGAATACTACCAAAACGGTGTTTCAAAACTGGTCTATCAAAACGAAGGTTCAACTCTGTGAGTTGAAAGCACTCACCACAAAGAAGTTTGTGAGAATGCTTCCATCTAGTTTTTATGCAATGTTATTTCCTTTTGCAGCGTAGGCCTCAAAGCGCTCCAATTATCCACTTGCAGACTCTACAAAAAGAGTGTTTCCAAACTGCTCTAGCAAAAAGAAGGCTGAACTCTGTGAGTTGAATGCACAAAGCACAGGGAACTTTCTGAGAATGCCTTTGTCTCGTTTCTACGTGAAGACATTTCCTTTTCCAGCATAGGCCTCAAAGCACTCCATACATCCACCTGAAGATTCTACTAAAAGAGTGTTTCCAAACTTCTCTATCAAAAGGAAGGTTCTACTCTGTGAGTTCAATGCACCCATGACCAAGACGTTTCTGAGCATGCTTCTGTCTAGTTTTTCTGTGAAGATATTTCCTTTTCCAGCCGAGGCCTCAAAGCGCTCCACATATCCACTTGCAGATTCTACCAAAAGAGTGTTTCAAAACTGCTCTTTCCAAAGGAAGCTTCAAGTCTGTGCGTTGAATGCCCTCATCGCAAAGAGGTTTCTGAGAAGGCTTCTGTCTAGTTTCTATGTGAAGATATTTCCTTTTCCAACATAGGCCTCAAAGCGCTCCAAATAAACACTTGCAGATTCTACAAAAGGAGTGTTTCAAAACTGTTCTCTCAAGAGGGACGTTCAAGTCTGTGAGTGGAACGCACTCATCACAAAGAAGTTTCTGAGAATCCATCTGTCTGGTTTCTATGTGATGATATTTCGTTTCCCAGCATTGGCCTCGAAGCGCTCCCAAGATCCTCATTCAGATGCCTCTAAAAGAGTGTTTCAAAACTTCTCTATCAAAAGGAAGGTTCAAGCCTGTGAGTTGAATGCACTCATCACACAGAAGTTTCTGAGAAGGCTTCTGTCTAGTTTCTATGTGAAGATATTTCCCTTTCCATCATAGGCCTCAAATCGCTCCAAATATCCACTTGCAGATGTTACAAAAAGGCTGTTTCCAAACGGCTCTATCAAAAGGCCGGTTCAACTCTGTGAGTTGAATGCACACATCACAAAGAAGTTTCTGAGAATGCTTCTGTCTAGTGTTTATGTGAAGATATTCCCTTTTCCAGCATAGGCCTCAAAGCCCTCCAAGTATCCACTTGCAGATTCTACACAAAGTGCGTTTCAGAACTGCTCTATCAAAAGGAAGGTTCAACCCTGTGAGTTGAATGCACACATCGCAAAGATGTTTCTGAGAATGCTTCTGTCTAGTTTTTAGGTGAAGATATTTCATTTCCCAGCAAAGGCCTCAAAACGCTCCAAATATCCACTTGCAGATTCTACAAAAGGAGTGTTTCAAAACTGCTCTTTCAAAAGAAAGGTTCAAGTCTGTGAGTTGAAGGCACTCATCACAAAGAAGTTTGTGAGAATGCTTCTGTCTACTTGGTATGTGAAGATATTTCCTCTTCCAGCACAGGCCTCCAAAAGCTCCAAACATCCCCTAGCAAATTCTGCAAAAAGAGTGTTTCAAAACTGCGCTCTCCAAAGGAAGAGTCCCCTCCGTGAGTTGAATGCATAAAGCACAGGGTAGTTTCTGAGAACGCTTCCGTCTAGTTTTTAAGGGAAGATATTTCCTTTTCCAGTGTTGGCCTCTCGGCACACCGAATATCCCCTTGAAGATTCTACTCAAAGAGAGTTTCAAAACTGCTATAGCAAAGGGGAGCTTCAACTCTGTGAGTTGAATGCGCAGGTCACAGAGAAGTTTCTGAGAATGCTTCTCTCTAGTTTTTATGTGAAGCTATTTCCTTTTCCAGCATAGGCCTCAAAGCGTTCCAAGTATCGACTTGCAGATTCTACAAAAAGAGCGTTTCAAAGCTGTTCTATCAAAAGGAAGGTTCAACTCTGTGAGTTGAATGCAGAAAGCACAGGGAAGTCTCTGAGAATGCTTCCGTCTAGGTTCTAAGTGAAGTTATTTCCTTTTCCAGGGTAGGACTCAAAGGACTCCAAATCTCCACTTGCAGATTCTACAAAAAGAGTGTTTCAAAACTGCTCTATCAAAAGGAAGGTTCAACTCGGTGAGTTGAATGCGCACATCGGAAAAGGTTCCTGAGAATGCTTCTGTCTAGTTTTCGTGTGAAGATATTTCCTTTTCCAGCATAGGCATCAAAGCGCCCTAGTGATCCCCTTGCAGATTCCACCAAAAGAGTGTCTCAAAACTCTTCTCTCGAAAGGAAGTTTCGACTCTGTGAGTAGAAGGCACTCATCGCAAAGAAGTTTCTGAGAAGAGTTCAATCTAGTTTTCATCGTAATGTATGTTCCTTTCCACTAGATGCCGCAATCGCACCAAATATCCACTTGCAGTTTCCACAAGAAGAGTCATGCAGAACCGCTCTACGAAAAGGAATGTTCAACACTGTGAGTTCAATCCCCACGTGACAAAGAAGTTTCGGAGAATGCTTCCGTCTAGTTTGTATGTGAAGATATTTCCTTTTCCAACTCCAGCCTCAACGCGCTCCAAATATCCACTTGCGAATACTACCAAAACGGTGTTTCAAAACTGGTCTATCAAAACGAAGGTTCAACTCTGTGAGTTGAAAGCACTCACCACAAAGAAGTTTGTGAGAATGCTTCCATCTAGTTTTTATGCAATGTTATTTCCTTTTGCAGCGTAGGCCTCAAAGCGCTCCAATTATCCACTTGCAGACTCTACAAAAAGAGTGTTTCCAAACTGCTCTAGCAAAAAGAAGGCTGAACTCTGTGAGTTGAATGCACAAAGCACAGGGAACTTTCTGAGAATGCCTTTGTCTCGTTTCTACGTGAAGACATTTCCTTTTCCAGCATAGGCCTCAAAGCACTCCATACATCCACCTGAAGATTCTACTAAAAGAGTGTTTCCAAACTTCTCTATCAAAAGGAAGGTTCTACTCTGTGAGTTCAATGCACCCATGACCAAGACGTTTCTGAGCATGCTTCTGTCTAGTTTTTCTGTGAAGATATTTCCTTTTCCAGCCGAGGCCTCAAAGCGCTCCACATATCCACTTGCAGATTCTACCAAAAGAGTGTTTCAAAACTGCTCTTTCCAAAGGAAGCTTCAAGTCTGTGCGTTGAATGCCCTCATCGCAAAGAAGTTTCTGAGAATGCTTCTGTCTAGTTTCTATGTGAAGATATTTCCTTTTCCAACATAGGCCTCAAAGCGCTCCAAATAAACACTTGCAGATTCTACAAAAGGAGTGTTTCAAAACTATTCTCTCAAGAGGGACGTTCAAGTCTGTGAGTGGAACGCACTCATCACAAAGAAGTTTCTGAGAATCCATCTGTCTGGTTTCTATGTGATGATATTTCGTTTCCCAGCATTGGCCTCGAAGCGCTCCCAAGATCCTCATTCAGATGCCTCTAAAAGAGTGTTTCAAAACTTCTCTATCAAAAGGAAGGTTCAAGCCTGTGAGTTGAATGCACTCATCACACAGAAGTTTCTGAGAAGGCTTCTGTCTAGTTTCTATGTGAACTATTTCCCTTTCCATCATAGGCCTCAAATCGCTCCAAATATCCACTTGCAGATGTTACAAAAAGGCTGTTTCCAAACGGCTCTATCAAAAGGCCGGTTCAACTCTGTGAGTTGAATGCACACATCACAAAGAAGTTTCTGAGAATGCTTCTGTCTAGTGTTTATGTGAAGATATTCCCTTTTCCAGCATAGGCCTCAAAGCCCTCCAAGTATCCACTTGCAGATTCTACACAAAGTGCGTTTCAGAACTGCTCTATCAAAAGGAAGGTTCAACCCTGTGAGTTGAATGCACACATCGCAAAGATGTTTCTGAGAATGCTTCTGTCTAGTTTTTAGGTGAAGATATTTCATTTCCCAGCAAAGGCCTCAAAACGCTCCAAATATCCACTTGCAGATTCTACAAAAGGAGTGTTTCAAAACTGCTCTTTCAAAAGGAAGGTTCAAGTCTGTGAGTTGAAGGCACTCATCACAAAGAAGTTTGTGAGAATGCTTCTGTCTACTTGGTATGTGAAGATATTTCCTCTTCCAGCACAGGCCTCCAAAAGCTCCAAACATCCCCTAGCAAATTCTGCAAAAAGAGTGTTTCAAAACTGCGCTCTCCAAAGGAAGAGTCCCCTCCGTGAGTTGAATGCATAAAGCACAGGGTAGTTTCTGAGAACGCTTCCGTCTAGTTTTTAAGGGAAGATATTTCCTTTTCCAGTGTTGGCCTCTCGGCACACCGAATATCCCCTTGAAGATTCTACTCAAAGAGAGTTTCAAAACTGCTATAGCAAAGGGGAGCTTCAACTCTGTGAGTTGAATGCGCAGGTCACAGAGAAGTTTCTGAGAATGCTTCTCTCTAGTTTTTATGTGAAGCTATTTCCTTTTCCAGCATAGGCCTCAAAGCGTTCCAAGTATCGACTTGCAGATTCTACAAAAAGAGCGTTTCAAAGCTGTTCTATCAAAAGGAAGGTTCAACTCTGTGAGTTGAATGCAGAAAGCACAGGGAAGTCTCTGAGAATGCTTCCGTCTAGGTTCTAAGTGAAGTTATTTCCTTTTCCAGGGTAGGACTCAAAGCACTCCAAATCTCCACTTGCAGATTCTACAAAAAGAGTGTTTCAAAACTGCTCTATCAAAAGGAAGGTTCAACTCGGTGAGTTGAATGCGCACATCGGAAAAGGTTCCTGAGAATGCTTCTGTCTAGTTTTCGTGTGAAGATATTTCCTTTTCCAGCATAGGCATCAAAGCGCCCTAGTGATCCCCTTGCAGATTCCACCAAAAGAGTGTCTCAAAACTCTTCTCTCGAAAGGAAGGTTCGACTCTGTGAGTAGAAGGCACTCATCGCAAAGAAGTTTCTGAGAAGAGTTCAATCTAGTTTTCATCGTAATGTATGTTCCTTTCCACTAGATGCCGCAATCGCACCAAATATCCACTTGCAGTTTCCACAAGAAGAGTCATGCAGAACCGCTCTACGAAAAGGAATGTTCAACACTGTGAGTTCAATCCCCACGTGACAAAGAAGTTTCGGAGAATGCTTCCGTCTAGTTTGTATGTGAAGATATTTCCTTTTCCAACTCCAGCCTCAACGCGCTCCAAATATCCACTTGCGAATACTACCAAAACGGTGTTTCAAAACTGGTCTATCAAAACGAAGGTTCAACTCTGTGAGTTGAAAGCACTCACCACAAAGAAGTTTGTGAGAATGCTTCCATCTAGTTTTTATGCAATGTTATTTCCTTTTGCAGCGTAGGCCTCAAAGCGCTCCAATTATCCACTTGCAGACTCTACAAAAAGAGTGTTTCCAAACTGCTCTAGCAAAAAGAAGGCTGAACTCTGTGAGTTGAATGCACAAAGCACAGGGAACTTTCTGAGAATGCCTTTGTCTCGTTTCTACGTGAAGACATTTCCTTTTCCAGCATAGGCCTCAAAGCACTCCATACATCCACCTGAAGATTCTACTAAAAGAGTGTTTCCAAACTTCTCTATCAAAAGGAAGGTTCTACTCTGTGAGTTCAATGCACCCATGACCAAGACGTTTCTGAGCATGCTTCTGTCTAGTTTTTCTGTGAAGATATTTCCTTTTCCAGCCGAGGCCTCAAAGCGCTCCACATATCCACTTGCAGATTCTACCAAAAGAGTGTTTCAAAACTGCTCTTTCCAAAGGAAGCTTCAAGGCTGTGCGTTGAATGCCCTCATCGCAAAGAAGTTTCTGAGAAGGCTTCTGTCTAGTTTCTATGTGAAGATATTTCCTTTTCCAACATAGGCCTCAAAGCGCTCCAAATAAACACTTGCAGATTCTACAAAAGGAGTGTTTCAAAACTGTTCTCTCAAGAGGGACGTTCAAGTCTGTGAGTGGAACGCACTCATCACAAAGAAGTTTCTGAGAATCCATCTGTCTGGTTTCTATGTGATGATATTTCGTTTCCCAGCATTGGCCTCGAAGCGCTCCCAAGATCCTCATTCAGATGCCTCTAAAAGAGTGTTTCAAAACTTCTCTATCAAAAGGAAGGTTCAAGCCTGTGAGTTGAATGCACTCATCACACAGAAGTTTCTGAGAAGGCTTCTGTCTAGTTTCTATGTGAACTATTTCCCTTTCCATCATAGGCCTCAAATCGCTCCAAATATCCACTTGCAGATGTTACAAAAAGGCTGTTTCCAAACGGCTCTATCAAAAGGCCGGTTCAACTCTGTGAGTTGAATGCACACATCACAAAGAAGTTTCTGAGAATGCTTCTGTCTAGTGTTTATGTGAAGATATTCCCTTTTCCAGCATAGGCCTCAAAGCCCTCCAAGTATCCACTTGCAGATTCTACACAAAGTGCGTTTCAGAACTGCTCTATCAAAAGGAAGGTTCAACCCTGTGAGTTGAATGCACACATCGCAAAGATGTTTCTGAGAATGCTTCTGTCTAGTTTTTAGGTGAAGATATTTCATTTCCCAGCAAAGGCCTCAAAACGCTCCAAATATCCACTTGCAGATTCTACAAAAGGAGTGTTTCAAAACTGCTCTTTCAAAAGGAAGGTTCAAGTCTGTGAGTTGAAGGCACTCATCACAAAGAAGTTTGTGAGAATGCTTCTGTCTACTTGGTATGTGAAGATATTTCCTCTTCCAGCACAGGCCTCCAAAAGCTCCAAACATCCCCTAGCAAATTCTGCAAAAAGAGTGTTTCAAAACTGCGCTCTCCAAAGGAAGAGTCCCCTCCGTGAGTTGAATGCATAAAGCACAGGGTAGTTTCTGAGAACGCTTCCGTCTAGTTTTTAAGGGAAGATATTTCCTTTTCCAGTGTTGGCCTCTCGGCACACCGAATATCCCCTTGAAGATTCTACTCAAAGAGAGTTTCAAAACTGCTATAGCAAAGGGGAGCTTCAACTCTGTGAGTTGAATGCGCAGGTCACAGAGAAGTTTCTGAGAATGCTTCTCTCTAGTTTTTATGTGAAGCTATTTCCTTTTCCAGCATAGGCCTCAAAGCGTTCCAAGTATCGACTTGCAGATTCTACAAAAAGAGCGTTTCAAAGCTGTTCTATCAAAAGGAAGGTTCAACTCTGTGAGTTGAATGCAGAAAGCACAGGGAAGTCTCTGAGAATGCTTCCGTCTAGGTTCTAAGTGAAGTTATTTCCTTTTCCAGGGTAGGACTCAAAGCACTCCAAATCTCCACTTGCAGATTCTACAAAAAGAGTGTTTCAAAACTGCTCTATCAAAAGGAAGGTTCAACTCGGTGAGTTGAATGCGCACATCGGAAAAGGTTCCTGAGAATGCTTCTGTCTAGTTTTCGTGTGAAGATATTTCCTTTTCCAGCATAGGCATCAAAGCGCCCTAGTGATCCCCTTGCAGATTCCACCAAAAGAGTGTCTCAAAACTCTTCTCTCGAAAGGAAGGTTCGACTCTGTGAGTAGAAGGCACTCATCGCAAAGAAGTTTCTGAGAAGAGTTCAATCTAGTTTTCATCGTAATGTATGTTCCTTTCCACTAGATGCCGCAATCGCACCAAATATCCACTTGCAGTTTCCACAAGAAGAGTCATGCAGAACCGCTCTACGAAAAGGAATGTTCAACACTGTGAGTTCAATCCCCACGTGACAAAGAAGTTTCGGAGAATGCTTCCGTCTAGTTTGTATGTGAAGATATTTCCTTTTCCAACTCCAGCCTCAACGCGCTCCAAATATCCACTTGCGAATACTACCAAAACGGTGTTTCAAAACTGGTCTATCAAAACGAAGGTTCAACTCTGTGAGTTGAAAGCACTCACCACAAAGAAGTTTGTGAGAATGCTTCCATCTAGTTTTTATGCAATGTTATTTCCTTTTGCAGCGTAGGCCTCAAAGCGCTCCAATTATCCACTTGCAGACTCTACAAAAAGAGTGTTTCCAAACTGCTCTAGCAAAAAGAAGGCTGAACTCTGTGAGTTGAATGCACAAAGCACAGGGAACTTTCTGAGAATGCCTTTGTCTCGTTTCTACGTGAAGACATTTCCTTTTCCAGCATAGGCCTCAAAGCACTCCATACATCCACCTGAAGATTCTACTAAAAGAGTGTTTCCAAACTTCTCTATCAAAAGGAAGGTTCTACTCTGTGAGTTCAATGCACCCATGACCAAGACGTTTCTGAGCATGCTTCTGTCTAGTTTTTCTGTGAAGATATTTCCTTTTCCAGCCGAGGCCTCAAAGCGCTCCACATATCCACTTGCAGATTCTACCAAAAGAGTGTTTCAAAACTGCTCTTTCCAAAGGAAGCTTCAAGGCTGTGCGTTGAATGCCCTCATCGCAAAGAAGTTTCTGAGAAGGCTTCTGTCTAGTTTCTATGTGAAGATATTTCCTTTTCCAACATAGGCCTCAAAGCGCTCCAAATAAACACTTGCAGATTCTACAAAAGGAGTGTTTCAAAACTGTTCTCTCAAGAGGGACGTTCAAGTCTGTGAGTGGAACGCACTCATCACAAAGAAGTTTCTGAGAATCCATCTGTCTGGTTTCTATGTGATGATATTTCGTTTCCCAGCATTGGCCTCGAAGCGCTCCCAAGATCCTCATTCAGATGCCTCTAAAAGAGTGTTTCAAAACTTCTCTATCAAAAGGAAGGTTCAAGCCTGTGAGTTGAATGCACTCATCACACAGAAGTTTCTGAGAAGGCTTCTGTCTAGTTTCTATGTGAACTATTTCCCTTTCCATCATAGGCCTCAAATCGCTCCAAATATCCACTTGCAGATGTTACAAAAAGGCTGTTTCCAAACGGCTCTATCAAAAGGCCGGTTCAACTCTGTGAGTTGAATGCACACATCACAAAGAAGTTTCTGAGAATGCTTCTGTCTAGTGTTTATGTGAAGATATTCCCTTTTCCAGCATAGGCCTCAAAGCCCTCCAAGTATCCACTTGCAGATTCTACACAAAGTGCGTTTCAGAACTGCTCTATCAAAAGGAAGGTTCAACCCTGTGAGTTGAATGCACACATCGCAAAGATGTTTCTGAGAATGCTTCTGTCTAGTTTTTAGGTGAAGATATTTCATTTCCCAGCAAAGGCCTCAAAACGCTCCAAATATCCACTTGCAGATTCTACAAAAGGAGTGTTTCAAAACTGCTCTTTCAAAAGGAAGGTTCAAGTCTGTGAGTTGAAGGCACTCATCACAAAGAAGTTTGTGAGAATGCTTCTGTCTACTTGGTATGTGAAGATATTTCCTCTTCCAGCACAGGCCTCCAAAAGCTCCAAACATCCCCTAGCAAATTCTGCAAAAAGAGTGTTTCAAAACTGCGCTCTCCAAAGGAAGAGTCCCCTCCGTGAGTTGAATGCATAAAGCACAGGGTAGTTTCTGAGAACGCTTCCGTCTAGTTTTTAAGGGAAGATATTTCCTTTTCCAGTGTTGGCCTCTCGGCACACCGAATATCCCCTTGAAGATTCTACTCAAAGAGAGTTTCAAAACTGCTATAGCAAAGGGGAGCTTCAACTCTGTGAGTTGAATGCGCAGGTCACAGAGAAGTTTCTGAGAATGCTTCTCTCTAGTTTTTATGTGAAGCTATTTCCTTTTCCAGCATAGGCCTCAAAGCGTTCCAAGTATCGACTTGCAGATTCTACAAAAAGAGGGTTTCAAAGCTGTTCTATCAAAAGGAAGGTTCAACTCTGTGAGTTGAATGCAGAAAGCACAGGGAAGTCTCTGAGAATGCTTCCGTCTAGGTTCTAAGTGAAGTTATTTCCTTTTCCAGGGTAGGACTCAAAGCACTCCAAATCTCCACTTGCAGATTCTACAAAAAGAGTGTTTCAAAACTGCTCTATCAAAAGGAAGGTTCAACTCGGTGAGTTGAATGCGCACATCGGAAAAGGTTCCTGAGAATGCTTCTGTCTAGTTTTCGTGTGAAGATATTTCCTTTTCCAGCATAGGCATCAAAGCGCCCTAGTGATCCCCTTGCAGATTCCACCAAAAGAGTGTCTCAAAACTCTTCTCTCGAAAGGAAGGTTCGACTCTGTGAGTAGAAGGCACTCATCGCAAAGAAGTTTCTGAGAAGAGTTCAATCTAGTTTTCATCGTAATGTATGTTCCTTTCCACTAGATGCCGCAATCGCACCAAATATCCACTTGCAGTTTCCACAAGAAGAGTCATGCAGAACCGCTCTACGAAAAGGAATGTTCAACACTGTGAGTTCAATCCCCACGTGACAAAGAAGTTTCGGAGAATGCTTCCGTCTAGTTTGTATGTGAAGATATTTCCTTTTCCAACTCCAGCCTCAACGCGCTCCAAATATCCACTTGCGAATACTACCAAAACGGTGTTTCAAAACTGGTCTATCAAAACGAAGGTTCAACTCTGTGAGTTGAAAGCACTCACCACAAAGAAGTTTGTGAGAATGCTTCCATCTAGTTTTTATGCAATGTTATTTCCTTTTGCAGCGTAGGCCTCAAAGCGCTCCAATTATCCACTTGCAGACTCTACAAAAAGAGTGTTTCCAAACTGCTCTAGCAAAAAGAAGGCTGAACTCTGTGAGTTGAATGCACAAAGCACAGGGAACTTTCTGAGAATGCCTTTGTCTCGTTTCTACGTGAAGACATTTCCTTTTCCAGCATAGGCCTCAAAGCACTCCATACATCCACCTGAAGATTCTACTAAAAGAGTGTTTCCAAACTTCTCTATCAAAAGGAAGGTTCTACTCTGTGAGTTCAATGCACCCATGACCAAGACGTTTCTGAGCATGCTTCTGTCTAGTTTTTCTGTGAAGATATTTCCTTTTCCAGCCGAGGCCTCAAAGCGCTCCACATATCCACTTGCAGATTCTACCAAAAGAGTGTTTCAAAACTGCTCTTTCCAAAGGAAGCTTCAAGTCTGTGCGTTGAATGCCCTCATCGCAAAGAAGTTTCTGAGAAGGCTTCTGTCTAGTTTCTATGTGAAGATATTTTCTTTTCCCACATAGGCCTCAAAGCGCTCCAAATAAACACTTGCAGATTCTACAAAAGGAGTGTTTCAAAACTGTTCTCTCAAGAGGGACGTTCAAGTCTGTGAGTGGAACGCACTCATCACAAAGAAGTTTCTGAGAATCCATCTGTCTGGTTTCTATGTGATGATATTTCGTTTCCCAGCATTGGCCTCGAAGCGCTCCCAAGATCCTCATTCAGATGCCTCTAAAAGAGTGTTTCAAAACTTCTCTATCAAAAGGAAGGTTCAAGCCTGTGAGTTGAATGCACTCATCACACAGAAGTTTCTGAGAAGGCTTCTGTCTAGTTTCTATGTGAAGATATTTCCCTTTCCATCATAGGCCTCAAATCGCTCCAAATATCCACTTGCAGATGTTACAAAAAGGCTGTTTCCAAACGGCTCTATCAAAAGGCCGGTTCAACTCTGTGAGTTGAATGCACACATCACAAAGAAGTTTCTGAGAATGCTTCTGTCTAGTGTTTATGTGAAGATATTCCCTTTTCCAGCATAGGCCTCAAAGCCCTCCAAGTATCCACTTGCAGATTCTACACAAAGTGCGTTTCAGAACTGCTCTATCAAAAGGAAGGTTCAACCCTGTGAGTTGAATGCACACATCGCAAAGATGTTTCTGAGAATGCTTCTGTCTAGTTTTTAGGTGAAGATATTTCATTTCCCAGCAAAGGCCTCAAAACGCTCCAAATATCCACTTGCAGATTCTACAAAAGGAGTGTTTCAAAACTGCTCTTTCAAAAGGAAGGTTCAAGTCTGTGAGTTGAAGGCACTCATCACAAAGAAGTTTGTGAGAATGCTTCTGTCTACTTGGTATGTGAAGATATTTCCTCTTCCAGCACAGGCCTCCAAAAGCTCCAAACATCCCCTAGCAAATTCTGCAAAAAGAGTGTTTCAAAACTGCGCTCTCCAAAGGAAGAGTCCCCTCCGTGAGTTGAATGCATAAAGCACAGGGTAGTTTCTGAGAACGCTTCCGTCTAGTTTTTAAGGGAAGATATTTCCTTTTCCAGTGTTGGCCTCTCGGCACACCGAATATCCCCTTGAAGATTCTACTCAAAGAGAGTTTCAAAACTGCTATAGCAAAGGGGAGCTTCAACTCTGTGAGTTGAATGCGCAGGTCACAGAGAAGTTTCTGAGAATGCTTCTCTCTAGTTTTTATGTGAAGCTATTTCCTTTTCCAGCATAGGCCTCAAAGCGTTCCAAGTATCGACTTGCAGATTCTACAAAAAGAGCGTTTCAAAGCTGTTCTATCAAAAGGAAGGTTCAACTCTGTGAGTTGAATGCAGAAAGCACAGGGAAGTCTCTGAGAATGCTTCCGTCTAGGTTCTAAGTGAAGTTATTTCCTTTTCCAGGGTAGGACTCAAAGGACTCCAAATCTCCACTTGCAGATTCTACAAAAAGAGTGTTTCAAAACTGCTCTATCAAAAGGAAGGTTCAACTCGGTGAGTTGAATGCGCACATCGGAAAAGGTTCCTGAGAATGCTTCTGTCTAGTTTTCGTGTGAAGATATTTCCTTTTCCAGCATAGGCATCAAAGCGCCCTAGTGATCCCCTTGCAGATTCCACCAAAAGAGTGTCTCAAAACTCTTCTCTCGAAAGGAAGGTTCGACTCTGTGAGTAGAAGGCACTCATCGCAAAGAAGTTTCTGAGAAGAGTTCAATCTAGTTTTCATCGTAATGTATGTTCCTTTCCACTAGATGCCGCAATCGCACCAAATATCCACTTGCAGTTTCCACAAGAAGAGTCATGCAGAACCGCTCTACGAAAAGGAATGTTCAACACTGTGAGTTCAATCCCCACGTGACAAAGAAGTTTCGGAGAATGCTTCCGTCTAGTTTGTATGTGAAGATATTTCCTTTTCCAACTCCAGCCTCAACGCGCTCCAAATATCCACTTGCGAATACTACCAAAACGGTGTTTCAAAACTGGTCTATCAAAACGAAGGTTCAACTCTGTGAGTTGAAAGCACTCACCACAAAGAAGTTTGTGAGAATGCTTCCATCTAGTTTTTATGCAATGTTATTTCCTTTTGCAGCGTAGGCCTCAAAGCGCTCCAATTATCCACTTGCAGACTCTACAAAAAGAGTGTTTCCAAACTGCTCTAGCAAAAAGAAGGCTGAACTCTGTGAGTTGAATGCACAAAGCACAGGGAACTTTCTGAGAATGCCTTTGTCTCGTTTCTACGTGAAGACATTTCCTTTTCCAGCATAGGCCTCAAAGCACTCCATACATCCACCTGAAGATTCTACTAAAAGAGTGTTTCCAAACTTCTCTATCAAAAGGAAGGTTCTACTCTGTGAGTTCAATGCACCCATGACCAAGACGTTTCTGAGCATGCTTCTGTCTAGTTTTTCTGTGAAGATATTTCCTTTTCCAGCCGAGGCCTCAAAGCGCTCCACATATCCACTTGCAGATTCTACCAAAAGAGTGTTTCAAAACTGCTCTTTCCAAAGGAAGCTTCAAGGCTGTGCGTTGAATGCCCTCATCGCAAAGAAGTTTCTGAGAAGGCTTCTGTCTAGTTTCTATGTGAAGATATTTCCTTTTCCAACATAGGCCTCAAAGCGCTCCAAATAAACACTTGCAGATTCTACAAAAGGAGTGTTTCAAAACTGTTCTCTCAAGAGGGACGTTCAAGTCTGTGAGTGGAACGCACTCATCACAAAGAAGTTTCTGAGAATCCATCTGTCTGGTTTCTATGTGATGATATTTCGTTTCCCAGCATTGGCCTCGAAGCGCTCCCAAGATCCTCATTCAGATGCCTCTAAAAGAGTGTTTCAAAACTTCTCTATCAAAAGGAAGGTTCAAGCCTGTGAGTTGAATGCACTCATCACACAGAAGTTTCTGAGAAGGCTTCTGTCTAGTTTCTATGTGAACTATTTCCCTTTCCATCATAGGCCTCAAATCGCTCCAAATATCCACTTGCAGATGTTACAAAAAGGCTGTTTCCAAACGGCTCTATCAAAAGGCCGGTTCAACTCTGTGAGTTGAATGCACACATCACAAAGAAGTTTCTGAGAATGCTTCTGTCTAGTGTTTATGTGAAGATATTCCCTTTTCCAGCATAGGCCTCAAAGCCCTCCAAGTATCCACTTGCAGATTCTACACAAAGTGCGTTTCAGAACTGCTCTATCAAAAGGAAGGTTCAACCCTGTGAGTTGAATGCACACATCGCAAAGATGTTTCTGAGAATGCTTCTGTCTAGTTTTTAGGTGAAGATATTTCATTTCCCAGCAAAGGCCTCAAAACGCTCCAAATATCCACTTGCAGATTCTACAAAAGGAGTGTTTCAAAACTGCTCTTTCAAAAGGAAGGTTCAAGTCTGTGAGTTGAAGGCACTCATCACAAAGAAGTTTGTGAGAATGCTTCTGTCTACTTGGTATGTGAAGATATTTCCTCTTCCAGCACAGGCCTCCAAAAGCTCCAAACATCCCCTAGCAAATTCTGCAAAAAGAGTGTTTCAAAACTGCGCTCTCCAAAGGAAGAGTCCCCTCCGTGAGTTGAATGCATAAAGCACAGGGTAGTTTCTGAGAACGCTTCCGTCTAGTTTTTAAGGGAAGATATTTCCTTTTCCAGTGTTGGCCTCTCGGCACACCGAATATCCCCTTGAAGATTCTACTCAAAGAGAGTTTCAAAACTGCTATAGCAAAGGGGAGCTTCAACTCTGTGAGTTGAATGCGCAGGTCACAGAGAAGTTTCTGAGAATGCTTCTCTCTAGTTTTTATGTGAAGCTATTTCCTTTTCCAGCATAGGCCTCAAAGCGTTCCAAGTATCGACTTGCAGATTCTACAAAAAGAGCGTTTCAAAGCTGTTCTATCAAAAGGAAGGTTCAACTCTGTGAGTTGAATGCAGAAAGCACAGGGAAGTCTCTGAGAATGCTTCCGTCTAGGTTCTAAGTGAAGTTATTTCCTTTTCCAGGGTAGGACTCAAAGCACTCCAAATCTCCACTTGCAGATTCTACAAAAAGAGTGTTTCAAAACTGCTCTATCAAAAGGAAGGTTCAACTCGGTGAGTTGAATGCGCACATCGGAAAAGGTTCCTGAGAATGCTTCTGTCTAGTTTTCGTGTGAAGATATTTCCTTTTCCAGCATAGGCATCAAAGCGCCCTAGTGATCCCCTTGCAGATTCCACCAAAAGAGTGTCTCAAAACTCTTCTCTCGAAAGGAAGGTTCGACTCTGTGAGTAGAAGGCACTCATCGCAAAGAAGTTTCTGAGAAGAGTTCAATCTAGTTTTCATCGTAATGTATGTTCCTTTCCACTAGATGCCGCAATCGCACCAAATATCCACTTGCAGTTTCCACAAGAAGAGTCATGCAGAACCGCTCTACGAAAAGGAATGTTCAACACTGTGAGTTCAATCCCCACGTGACAAAGAAGTTTCGGAGAATGCTTCCGTCTAGTTTGTATGTGAAGATATTTCCTTTTCCAACTCCAGCCTCAACGCGCTCCAAATATCCACTTGCGAATACTACCAAAACGGTGTTTCAAAACTGGTCTATCAAAACGAAGGTTCAACTCTGTGAGTTGAAAGCACTCACCACAAAGAAGTTTGTGAGAATGCTTCCATCTAGTTTTTATGCAATGTTATTTCCTTTTGCAGCGTAGGCCTCAAAGCGCTCCAATTATCCACTTGCAGACTCTACAAAAAGAGTGTTTCCAAACTGCTCTAGCAAAAAGAAGGCTGAACTCTGTGAGTTGAATGCACAAAGCACAGGGAACTTTCTGAGAATGCCTTTGTCTCGTTTCTACGTGAAGACATTTCCTTTTCCAGCATAGGCCTCAAAGCACTCCATACATCCACCTGAAGATTCTACTAAAAGAGTGTTTCCAAACTTCTCTATCAAAAGGAAGGTTCTACTCTGTGAGTTCAATGCACCCATGACCAAGACGTTTCTGAGCATGCTTCTGTCTAGTTTTTCTGTGAAGATATTTCCTTTTCCAGCCGAGGCCTCAAAGCGCTCCACATATCCACTTGCAGATTCTACCAAAAGAGTGTTTCAAAACTGCTCTTTCCAAAGGAAGCTTCAAGGCTGTGCGTTGAATGCCCTCATCGCAAAGAAGTTTCTGAGAAGGCTTCTGTCTAGTTTCTATGTGAAGATATTTCCTTTTCCAACATAGGCCTCAAAGCGCTCCAAATAAACACTTGCAGATTCTACAAAAGGAGTGTTTCAAAACTGTTCTCTCAAGAGGGACGTTCAAGTCTGTGAGTGGAACGCACTCATCACAAAGAAGTTTCTGAGAATCCATCTGTCTGGTTTCTATGTGATGATATTTCGTTTCCCAGCATTGGCCTCGAAGCGCTCCCAAGATCCTCATTCAGATGCCTCTAAAAGAGTGTTTCAAAACTTCTCTATCAAAAGGAAGGTTCAAGCCTGTGAGTTGAATGCACTCATCACACAGAAGTTTCTGAGAAGGCTTCTGTCTAGTTTCTATGTGAACTATTTCCCTTTCCATCATAGGCCTCAAATCGCTCCAAATATCCACTTGCAGATGTTACAAAAAGGCTGTTTCCAAACGGCTCTATCAAAAGGCCGGTTCAACTCTGTGAGTTGAATGCACACATCACAAAGAAGTTTCTGAGAATGCTTCTGTCTAGTGTTTATGTGAAGATATTCCCTTTTCCAGCATAGGCCTCAAAGCCCTCCAAGTATCCACTTGCAGATTCTACACAAAGTGCGTTTCAGAACTGCTCTATCAAAAGGAAGGTTCAACCCTGTGAGTTGAATGCACACATCGCAAAGATGTTTCTGAGAATGCTTCTGTCTAGTTTTTAGGTGAAGATATTTCATTTCCCAGCAAAGGCCTCAAAACGCTCCAAATATCCACTTGCAGATTCTACAAAAGGAGTGTTTCAAAACTGCTCTTTCAAAAGGAAGGTTCAAGTCTGTGAGTTGAAGGCACTCATCACAAAGAAGTTTGTGAGAATGCTTCTGTCTACTTGGTATGTGAAGATATTTCCTCTTCCAGCACAGGCCTCCAAAAGCTCCAAACATCCCCTAGCAAATTCTGCAAAAAGAGTGTTTCAAAACTGCGCTCTCCAAAGGAAGAGTCCCCTCCGTGAGTTGAATGCATAAAGCACAGGGTAGTTTCTGAGAACGCTTCCGTCTAGTTTTTAAGGGAAGATATTTCCTTTTCCAGTGTTGGCCTCTCGGCACACCGAATATCCCCTTGAAGATTCTACTCAAAGAGAGTTTCAAAACTGCTATAGCAAAGGGGAGCTTCAACTCTGTGAGTTGAATGCGCAGGTCACAGAGAAGTTTCTGAGAATGCTTCTCTCTAGTTTTTATGTGAAGCTATTTCCTTTTCCAGCATAGGCCTCAAAGCGTTCCAAGTATCGACTTGCAGATTCTACAAAAAGAGCGTTTCAAAGCTGTTCTATCAAAAGGAAGGTTCAACTCTGTGAGTTGAATGCAGAAAGCACAGGGAAGTCTCTGAGAATGCTTCCGTCTAGGTTCTAAGTGAAGTTATTTCCTTTTCCAGGGTAGGACTCAAAGCACTCCAAATCTCCACTTGCAGATTCTACAAAAAGAGTGTTTCAAAACTGCTCTATCAAAAGGAAGGTTCAACTCGGTGAGTTGAATGCGCACATCGGAAAAGGTTCCTGAGAATGCTTCTGTCTAGTTTTCGTGTGAAGATATTTCCTTTTCCAGCATAGGCATCAAAGCGCCCTAGTGATCCCCTTGCAGATTCCACCAAAAGAGTGTCTCAAAACTCTTCTCTCGAAAGGAAGGTTCGACTCTGTGAGTAGAAGGCACTCATCGCAAAGAAGTTTCTGAGAAGAGTTCAATCTAGTTTTCATCGTAATGTATGTTCCTTTCCACTAGATGCCGCAATCGCACCAAATATCCACTTGCAGTTTCCACAAGAAGAGTCATGCAGAACCGCTCTACGAAAAGGAATGTTCAACACTGTGAGTTCAATCCCCACGTGACAAAGAAGTTTCGGAGAATGCTTCCGTCTAGTTTGTATGTGAAGATATTTCCTTTTCCAACTCCAGCCTCAACGCGCTCCAAATATCCACTTGCGAATACTACCAAAACGGTGTTTCAAAACTGGTCTATCAAAACGAAGGTTCAACTCTGTGAGTTGAAAGCACTCACCACAAAGAAGTTTGTGAGAATGCTTCCATCTAGTTTTTATGCAATGTTATTTCCTTTTGCAGCGTAGGCCTCAAAGCGCTCCAATTATCCACTTGCAGACTCTACAAAAAGAGTGTTTCCAAACTGCTCTAGCAAAAAGAAGGCTGAACTCTGTGAGTTGAATGCACAAAGCACAGGGAACTTTCTGAGAATGCCTTTGTCTCGTTTCTACGTGAAGACATTTCCTTTTCCAGCATAGGCCTCAAAGCACTCCATACATCCACCTGAAGATTCTACTAAAAGAGTGTTTCCAAACTTCTCTATCAAAAGGAAGGTTCTACTCTGTGAGTTCAATGCACCCATGACCAAGACGTTTCTGAGCATGCTTCTGTCTAGTTTTTCTGTGAAGATATTTCCTTTTCCAGCCGAGGCCTCAAAGCGCTCCACATATCCACTTGCAGATTCTACCAAAAGAGTGTTTCAAAACTGCTCTTTCCAAAGGAAGCTTCAAGGCTGTGCGTTGAATGCCCTCATCGCAAAGAAGTTTCTGAGAAGGCTTCTGTCTAGTTTCTATGTGAAGATATTTCCTTTTCCCACATAGGCCTCAAAGCGCTCCAAATAAACACTTGCAGATTCTACAAAAGGAGTGTTTCAAAACTGTTCTCTCAAGAGGGACGTTCAAGTCTGTGAGTGGAACGCACTCATCACAAAGAAGTTTCTGAGAATCCATCTGTCTGGTTTCTATGTGATGATATTTCGTTTCCCAGCATTGGCCTCGAAGCGCTCCCAAGATCCTCATTCAGATGCCTCTAAAAGAGTGTTTCAAAACTTCTCTATCAAAAGGAAGGTTCAAGCCTGTGAGTTGAATGCACTCATCACACAGAAGTTTCTGAGAAGGCTTCTGTCTAGTTTCTATGTGAACTATTTCCCTTTCCATCATAGGCCTCAAATCGCTCCAAATATCCACTTGCAGATGTTACAAAAAGGCTGTTTCCAAACGGCTCTATCAAAAGGCCGGTTCAACTCTGTGAGTTGAATGCACACATCACAAAGAAGTTTCTGAGAATGCTTCTGTCTAGTGTTTATGTGAAGATATTCCCTTTTCCAGCATAGGCCTCAAAGCCCTCCAAGTATCCACTTGCAGATTCTACACAAAGTGCGTTTCAGAACTGCTCTATCAAAAGGAAGGTTCAACCCTGTGAGTTGAATGCACACATCGCAAAGATGTTTCTGAGAATGCTTCTGTCTAGTTTTTAGGTGAAGATATTTCATTTCCCAGCAAAGGCCTCAAAACGCTCCAAATATCCACTTGCAGATTCTACAAAAGGAGTGTTTCAAAACTGCTCTTTCAAAAGGAAGGTTCAAGTCTGTGAGTTGAAGGCACTCATCACAAAGAAGTTTGTGAGAATGCTTCTGTCTACTTGGTATGTGAAGATATTTCCTCTTCCAGCACAGGCCTCCAAAAGCTCCAAACATCCCCTAGCAAATTCTGCAAAAAGAGTGTTTCAAAACTGCGCTCTCCAAAGGAAGAGTCCCCTCCGTGAGTTGAATGCATAAAGCACAGGGTAGTTTCTGAGAACGCTTCCGTCTAGTTTTTAAGGGAAGATATTTCCTTTTCCAGTGTTGGCCTCTCGGCACACCGAATATCCCCTTGAAGATTCTACTCAAAGAGAGTTTCAAAACTGCTATAGCAAAGGGGAGCTTCAACTCTGTGAGTTGAATGCGCAGGTCACAGAGAAGTTTCTGAGAATGCTTCTCTCTAGTTTTTATGTGAAGCTATTTCCTTTTCCAGCATAGGCCTCAAAGCGTTCCAAGTATCGACTTGCAGATTCTACAAAAAGAGGGTTTCAAAGCTGTTCTATCAAAAGGAAGGTTCAACTCTGTGAGTTGAATGCAGAAAGCACAGGGAAGTCTCTGAGAATGCTTCCGTCTAGGTTCTAAGTGAAGTTATTTCCTTTTCCAGGGTAGGACTCAAAGCACTCCAAATCTCCACTTGCAGATTCTACAAAAAGAGTGTTTCAAAACTGCTCTATCAAAAGGAAGGTTCAACTCGGTGAGTTGAATGCGCACATCGGAAAAGGTTCCTGAGAATGCTTCTGTCTAGTTTTCGTGTGAAGATATTTCCTTTTCCAGCATAGGCATCAAAGCGCCCTAGTGATCCCCTTGCAGATTCCACCAAAAGAGTGTCTCAAAACTCTTCTCTCGAAAGGAAGGTTCGACTCTGTGAGTAGAAGGCACTCATCGCAAAGAAGTTTCTGAGAAGAGTTCAATCTAGTTTTCATCGTAATGTATGTTCCTTTCCACTAGATGCCGCAATCGCACCAAATATCCACTTGCAGTTTCCACAAGAAGAGTCATGCAGAACCGCTCTACGAAAAGGAATGTTCAACACTGTGAGTTCAATCCCCACGTGACAAAGAAGTTTCGGAGAATGCTTCCGTCTAGTTTGTATGTGAAGATATTTCCTTTTCCAACTCCAGCCTCAACGCGCTCCAAATATCCACTTGCGAATACTACCAAAACGGTGTTTCAAAACTGGTCTATCAAAACGAAGGTTCAACTCTGTGAGTTGAAAGCACTCACCACAAAGAAGTTTGTGAGAATGCTTCCATCTAGTTTTTATGCAATGTTATTTCCTTTTGCAGCGTAGGCCTCAAAGCGCTCCAATTATCCACTTGCAGACTCTACAAAAAGAGTGTTTCCAAACTGCTCTAGCAAAAAGAAGGCTGAACTCTGTGAGTTGAATGCACAAAGCACAGGGAACTTTCTGAGAATGCCTTTGTCTCGTTTCTACGTGAAGACATTTCCTTTTCCAGCATAGGCCTCAAAGCACTCCATACATCCACCTGAAGATTCTACTAAAAGAGTGTTTCCAAACTTCTCTATCAAAAGGAAGGTTCTACTCTGTGAGTTCAATGCACCCATGACCAAGACGTTTCTGAGCATGCTTCTGTCTAGTTTTTCTGTGAAGATATTTCCTTTTCCAGCCGAGGCCTCAAAGCGCTCCACATATCCACTTGCAGATTCTACCAAAAGAGTGTTTCAAAACTGCTCTTTCCAAAGGAAGCTTCAAGTCTGTGCGTTGAATGCCCTCATCGCAAAGAAGTTTCTGAGAAGGCTTCTGTCTAGTTTCTATGTGAAGATATTTTCTTTTCCCACATAGGCCTCAAAGCGCTCCAAATAAACACTTGCAGATTCTACAAAAGGAGTGTTTCAAAACTGTTCTCTCAAGAGGGACGTTCAAGTCTGTGAGTGGAACGCACTCATCACAAAGAAGTTTCTGAGAATCCATCTGTCTGGTTTCTATGTGATGATATTTCGTTTCCCAGCATTGGCCTCGAAGCGCTCCCAAGATCCTCATTCAGATGCCTCTAAAAGAGTGTTTCAAAACTTCTCTATCAAAAGGAAGGTTCAAGCCTGTGAGTTGAATGCACTCATCACACAGAAGTTTCTGAGAAGGCTTCTGTCTAGTTTCTATGTGAAGATATTTCCCTTTCCATCATAGGCCTCAAATCGCTCCAAATATCCACTTGCAGATGTTACAAAAAGGCTGTTTCCAAACGGCTCTATCAAAAGGCCGGTTCAACTCTGTGAGTTGAATGCACACATCACAAAGAAGTTTCTGAGAATGCTTCTGTCTAGTGTTTATGTGAAGATATTCCCTTTTCCAGCATAGGCCTCAAAGCCCTCCAAGTATCCACTTGCAGATTCTACACAAAGTGCGTTTCAGAACTGCTCTATCAAAAGGAAGGTTCAACCCTGTGAGTTGAATGCACACATCGCAAAGATGTTTCTGAGAATGCTTCTGTCTAGTTTTTAGGTGAAGATATTTCATTTCCCAGCAAAGGCCTCAAAACGCTCCAAATATCCACTTGCAGATTCTACAAAAGGAGTGTTTCAAAACTGCTCTTTCAAAAGGAAGGTTCAAGTCTGTGAGTTGAAGGCACTCATCACAAAGAAGTTTGTGAGAATGCTTCTGTCTACTTGGTATGTGAAGATATTTCCTCTTCCAGCACAGGCCTCCAAAAGCTCCAAACATCCCCTAGCAAATTCTGCAAAAAGAGTGTTTCAAAACTGCGCTCTCCAAAGGAAGAGTCCCCTCCGTGAGTTGAATGCATAAAGCACAGGGTAGTTTCTGAGAACGCTTCCGTCTAGTTTTTAAGGGAAGATATTTCCTTTTCCAGTGTTGGCCTCTCGGCACACCGAATATCCCCTTGAAGATTCTACTCAAAGAGAGTTTCAAAACTGCTATAGCAAAGGGGAGCTTCAACTCTGTGAGTTGAATGCGCAGGTCACAGAGAAGTTTCTGAGAATGCTTCTCTCTAGTTTTTATGTGAAGCTATTTCCTTTTCCAGCATAGGCCTCAAAGCGTTCCAAGTATCGACTTGCAGATTCTACAAAAAGAGCGTTTCAAAGCTGTTCTATCAAAAGGAAGGTTCAACTCTGTGAGTTGAATGCAGAAAGCACAGGGAAGTCTCTGAGAATGCTTCCGTCTAGGTTCTAAGTGAAGTTATTTCCTTTTCCAGGGTAGGACTCAAAGGACTCCAAATCTCCACTTGCAGATTCTACAAAAAGAGTGTTTCAAAACTGCTCTATCAAAAGGAAGGTTCAACTCGGTGAGTTGAATGCGCACATCGGAAAAGGTTCCTGAGAATGCTTCTGTCTAGTTTTCGTGTGAAGATATTTCCTTTTCCAGCATAGGCATCAAAGCGCCCTAGTGATCCCCTTGCAGATTCCACCAAAAGAGTGTCTCAAAACTCTTCTCTCGAAAGGAAGGTTCGACTCTGTGAGTAGAAGGCACTCATCGCAAAGAAGTTTCTGAGAAGAGTTCAATCTAGTTTTCATCGTAATGTATGTTCCTTTCCACTAGATGCCGCAATCGCACCAAATATCCACTTGCAGTTTCCACAAGAAGAGTCATGCAGAACCGCTCTACGAAAAGGAATGTTCAACACTGTGAGTTCAATCCCCACGTGACAAAGAAGTTTCGGAGAATGCTTCCGTCTAGTTTGTATGTGAAGATATTTCCTTTTCCAACTCCAGCCTCAACGCGCTCCAAATATCCACTTGCGAATACTACCAAAACGGTGTTTCAAAACTGGTCTATCAAAACGAAGGTTCAACTCTGTGAGTTGAAAGCACTCACCACAAAGAAGTTTGTGAGAATGCTTCCATCTAGTTTTTATGCAATGTTATTTCCTTTTGCAGCGTAGGCCTCAAAGCGCTCCAATTATCCACTTGCAGACTCTACAAAAAGAGTGTTTCCAAACTGCTCTAGCAAAAAGAAGGCTGAACTCTGTGAGTTGAATGCACAAAGCACAGGGAACTTTCTGAGAATGCCTTTGTCTCGTTTCTACGTGAAGACATTTCCTTTTCCAGCATAGGCCTCAAAGCACTCCATACATCCACCTGAAGATTCTACTAAAAGAGTGTTTCCAAACTTCTCTATCAAAAGGAAGGTTCTACTCTGTGAGTTCAATGCACCCATGACCAAGACGTTTCTGAGCATGCTTCTGTCTAGTTTTTCTGTGAAGATATTTCCTTTTCCAGCCGAGGCCTCAAAGCGCTCCACATATCCACTTGCAGATTCTACCAAAAGAGTGTTTCAAAACTGCTCTTTCCAAAGGAAGCCTCAAGTCTGTGCGTTGAATGCCCTCATCGCAAAGAAGTTTCTGAGAAGGCTTCTGTCTAGTTTCTATGTGAAGATATTTCCTTTTCCAACATAGGCCTCAAAGCGCTCCAAATAAACACTTGCAGATTCTACAAAAGGAGTGTTTCAAAACTGTTCTCTCAAGAGGGACGTTCAAGTCTGTGAGTGGAACGCACTCATCACAAAGAAGTTTCTGAGAATCCATCTGTCTGGTTTCTATGTGATGATATTTCGTTTCCCAGCATTGGCCTCGAAGCGCTCCCAAGATCCTCATTCAGATGCCTCTAAAAGAGTGTTTCAAAACTTCTCTATCAAAAGGAAGGTTCAAGCCTGTGAGTTGAATGCACTCATCACACAGAAGTTTCTGAGAAGGCTTCTGTCTAGTTTCTATGTGAACTATTTCCCTTTCCATCATAGGCCTCAAATCGCTCCAAATATCCACTTGCAGATGTTACAAAAAGGCTGTTTCCAAACGGCTCTATCAAAAGGCCGGTTCAACTCTGTGAGTTGAATGCACACATCACAAAGAAGTTTCTGAGAATGCTTCTGTCTAGTGTTTATGTGAAGATATTCCCTTTTCCAGCATAGGCCTCAAAGCCCTCCAAGTATCCACTTGCAGATTCTACACAAAGTGCGTTTCAGAACTGCTCTATCAAAAGGAAGGTTCAACCCTGTGAGTTGAATGCACACATCGCAAAGATGTTTCTGAGAATGCTTCTGTCCAGTTTTTAGGTGAAGATATTTCATTTCCCAGCAAAGGCCTCAAAACGCTCCAAATATCCACTTGCAGATTCTACAAAAGGAGTGTTTCAAAACTGCTCTTTCAAAAGGAAGGTTCAAGTCTGTGAGTTGAAGGCACTCATCACAAAGAAGTTTGTGAGAATGCTTCTGTCTACTTGGTATGTGAAGATATTTCCTCTTCCAGCACAGGCCTCCAAAAGCTCCAAACATCCCCTAGCAAATTCTGCAAAAAGAGTGTTTCAAAACTGCGCTCTCCAAAGGAAGAGTCCCCTCCGTGAGTTGAATGCATAAAGCACAGGGTAGTTTCTGAGAACGCTTCCGTCTAGTTTTTAAGGGAAGATATTTCCTTTTCCAGTGTTGGCCTCTCGGCACACCGAATATCCCCTTGAAGATTCTACTCAAAGAGAGTTTCAAAACTGCTATAGCAAAGGGGAGCTTCAACTCTGTGAGTTGAATGCGCAGGTCACAGAGAAGTTTCTGAGAATGCTTCTCTCTAGTTTTTATGTGAAGCTATTTCCTTTTCCAGCATAGGCCTCAAAGCGTTCCAAGTATCGACTTGCAGATTCTACAAAAAGAGCGTTTCAAAGCTGTTCTATCAAAAGGAAGGTTCAACTCTGTGAGTTGAATGCAGAAAGCACAGGGAAGTCTCTGAGAATGCTTCCGTCTAGGTTCTAAGTGAAGTTATTTCCTTTTCCAGGGTAGGACTCAAAGCACTCCAAATCTCCACTTGCAGATTCTACAAAAAGAGTGTTTCAAAACTGCTCTCTCAAAAGGAAGGTTCAACTCGGTGAGTTGAATGCGCACATCGGAAAAGGTTCCTGAGAATGCTTCTGTCTAGTTTTCGTGTGAAGATATTTCCTTTTCCAGCATAGGCATCAAAGCGCCCTAGTGATCCCCTTGCAGATTCCACCAAAAGAGTGTCTCAAAACTCTTCTCTCGAAAGGAAGTTTCGACTCTGTGAGTAGAAGGCACTCATCGCAAAGAAGTTTCTGAGAAGAGTTCAATCTAGTTTTCATCGTAATGTATGTTCCTTTCCACTAGATGCCGCAATCGCACCAAATATCCACTTGCAGTTTCCACAAGAAGAGTCATGCAGAACCGCTCTACGAAAAGGAATGTTCAACACTGTGAGTTCAATCCCCACGTGACAAAGAAGTTTCGGAGAATGCTTCCGTCTAGTTTGTATGTGAAGATATTTCCTTTTCCAACTCCAGCCTCAACGCGCTCCAAATATCCACTTGCGAATACTACCAAAACGGTGTTTCAAAACTGGTCTATCAAAACGAAGGTTCAACTCTGTGAGTTGAAAGCACTCACCACAAAGAAGTTTGTGAGAATGCTTCCATCTAGTTTTTATGCAATGTTATTTCCTTTTGCAGCGTAGGCCTCAAAGCGCTCCAATTATCCACTTGCAGACTCTACAAAAAGAGTGTTTCCAAACTGCTCTAGCAAAAAGAAGGCTGAACTCTGTGAGTTGAATGCACAAAGCACAGGGAACTTTCTGAGAATGCCTTTGTCTCGTTTCTACGTGAAGACATTTCCTTTTCCAGCATAGGCCTCAAAGCACTCCATACATCCACCTGAAGATTCTACTAAAAGAGTGTTTCCAAACTTCTCTATCAAAAGGAAGGTTCTACTCTGTGAGTTCAATGCACCCATGACCAAGACGTTTCTGAGCATGCTTCTGTCTAGTTTTTCTGTGAAGATATTTCCTTTTCCAGCCGAGGCCTCAAAGCGCTCCACATATCCACTTGCAGATTCTACCAAAAGAGTGTTTCAAAACTGCTCTTTCCAAAGGAAGCTTCAAGTCTGTGCGTTGAATGCCCTCATCGCAAAGAAGTTTCTGAGAATGCTTCTGTCTAGTTTCTATGTGAAGATATTTCCTTTTCCAACATAGGCCTCAAAGCGCTCCAAATAAACACTTGCAGATTCTACAAAAGGAGTGTTTCAAAACTATTCTCTCAAGAGGGACGTTCAAGTCTGTGAGTGGAACGCACTCATCACAAAGAAGTTTCTGAGAATCCATCTGTCTGGTTTCTATGTGATGATATTTCGTTTCCCAGCATTGGCCTCGAAGCGCTCCCAAGATCCTCATTCAGATGCCTCTAAAAGAGTGTTTCAAAACTTCTCTATCAAAAGGAAGGTTCAAGCCTGTGAGTTGAATGCACTCATCACACAGAAGTTTCTGAGAAGGCTTCTGTCTAGTTTCTATGTGAACTATTTCCCTTTCCATCATAGGCCTCAAATCGCTCCAAATATCCACTTGCAGATGTTACAAAAAGGCTGTTTCCAAACGGCTCTATCAAAAGGCCGGTTCAACTCTGTGAGTTGAATGCACACATCACAAAGAAGTTTCTGAGAATGCTTCTGTCTAGTGTTTATGTGAAGATATTCCCTTTTCCAGCATAGGCCTCAAAGCCCTCCAAGTATCCACTTGCAGATTCTACACAAAGTGCGTTTCAGAACTGCTCTATCAAAAGGAAGGTTCAACCCTGTGAGTTGAATGCACACATCGCAAAGATGTTTCTGAGAATGCTTCTGTCTAGTTTTTAGGTGAAGATATTTCATTTCCCAGCAAAGGCCTCAAAACGCTCCAAATATCCACTTGCAGATTCTACAAAAGGAGTGTTTCAAAACTGCTCTTTCAAAAGGAAGGTTCAAGTCTGTGAGTTGAAGGCACTCATCACAAAGAAGTTTGTGAGAATGCTTCTGTCTACTTGGTATGTGAAGATATTTCCTCTTCCAGCACAGGCCTCCAAAAGCTCCAAACATCCCCTAGCAAATTCTGCAAAAAGAGTGTTTCAAAACTGCGCTCTCCAAAGGAAGAGTCCCCTCCGTGAGTTGAATGCATAAAGCACAGGGTAGTTTCTGAGAACGCTTCCGTCTAGTTTTTAAGGGAAGATATTTCCTTTTCCAGTGTTGGCCTCTCGGCACACCGAATATCCCCTTGAAGATTCTACTCAAAGAGAGTTTCAAAACTGCTATAGCAAAGGGGAGCTTCAACTCTGTGAGTTGAATGCGCAGGTCACAGAGAAGTTTCTGAGAATGCTTCTCTCTAGTTTTTATGTGAAGCTATTTCCTTTTCCAGCATAGGCCTCAAAGCGTTCCAAGTATCGACTTGCAGATTCTACAAAAAGAGCGTTTCAAAGCTGTTCTATCAAAAGGAAGGTTTAACTCTGTGAGTTGAATGCAGAAAGCACAGGGAAGTCTCTGAGAATGCTTCCGTCTAGGTTCTAAGTGAAGTTATTTCCTTTTCCAGGGTAGGACTCAAAGGACTCCAAATCTCCACTTGCAGATTCTACAAAAAGAGTGTTTCAAAACTGCTCTATCAAAAGGAAGGTTCAACTCGGTGAGTTGAATGCGCACATCGGAAAAGGTTCCTGAGAATGCTTCTGTCTAGTTTTCGTGTGAAGATATTTCCTTTTCCAGCATAGGCATCAAAGCGCCCTAGTGATCCCCTTGCAGATTCCACCAAAAGAGTGTCTCAAAACTCTTCTCTCGAAAGGAAGGTTCGACTCTGTGAGTAGAAGGCACTCATCGCAAAGAAGTTTCTGAGAAGAGTTCAATCTAGTTTTCATCGTAATGTATGTTCCTTTCCACTAGATGCCGCAATCGCACCAAATATCCACTTGCAGTTTCCACAAGAAGAGTCATGCAGAACCGCTCTACGAAAAGGAATGTTCAACACTGTGAGTTCAATCCCCACGTGACAAAGAAGTTTCGGAGAATGCTTCCGTCTAGTTTGTATGTGAAGATATTTCCTTTTCCAACTCCAGCCTCAACGCGCTCCAAATATCCACTTGCGAATACTACCAAAACGGTGTTTCAAAACTGGTCTATCAAAACGAAGGTTCAACTCTGTGAGTTGAAAGCACTCACCACAAAGAAGTTTGTGAGAATGCTTCCATCTAGTTTTTATGCAATGTTATTTCCTTTTGCAGCGTAGGCCTCAAAGCGCTCCAATTATCCACTTGCAGACTCTACAAAAAGAGTGTTTCCAAACTGCTCTAGCAAAAAGAAGGCTGAACTCTGTGAGTTGAATGCACAAAGCACAGGGAACTTTCTGAGAATGCCTTTGTCTCGTTTCTACGTGAAGACATTTCCTTTTCCAGCATAGGCCTCAAAGCACTCCATACATCCACCTGAAGATTCTACTAAAAGAGTGTTTCCAAACTTCTCTATCAAAAGGAAGGTTCTACTCTGTGAGTTCAATGCACCCATGACCAAGACGTTTCTGAGCATGCTTCTGTCTAGTTTTTCTGTGAAGATATTTCCTTTTCCAGCCGAGGCCTCAAAGCGCTCCACATATCCACTTGCAGATTCTACCAAAAGAGTGTTTCAAAACTGCTCTTTCCAAAGGAAGCCTCAAGTCTGTGCGTTGAATGCCCTCATCGCAAAGAAGTTTCTGAGAAGGCTTCTGACTAGTTTCTATGTGAAGATATTTCCTTTTCCAACATAGGCCTCAAAGCGCTCCAAATAAACACTTGCAGATTCTACAAAAGGAGTGTTTCAAAACTGTTCTCTCAAGAGGGACGTTCAAGTCTGTGAGTGGAACGCACTCATCACAAAGAAGTTTCTGAGAATCCATCTGTCTGGTTTCTATGTGATGATATTTCGTTTCCCAGCATTGGCCTCGAAGCGCTCCCAAGATCCTCATTCAGATGCCTCTAAAAGAGTGTTTCAAAACTTCTCTATCAAAAGGAAGGTTCAAGCCTGTGAGTTGAATGCACTCATCACACAGAAGTTTCTGAGAAGGCTTCTGTCTAGTTTCTATGTGAAGATATTTCCCTTTCCATCATAGGCCTCAAATCGCTCCAAATATCCACTTGCAGATGTTACAAAAAGGCTGTTTCCAAACGGCTCTATCAAAAGGCCGGTTCAACTCTGTGAGTTGAATGCACACATCACAAAGAAGTTTCTGAGAATGCTTCTGTCTAGTGTTTATGTGAAGATATTCCCTTTTCCAGCATAGGCCTCAAAGCCCTCCAAGTATCCACTTGCAGATTCTACACAAAGTGCGTTTCAGAACTGCTCTATCAAAAGGAAGGTTCAACCCTGTGAGTTGAATGCACACATCGCAAAGATGTTTCTGAGAATGCTTCTGTCTAGTTTTTAGGTGAAGATATTTCATTTCCCAGCAAAGGCCTCAAAACGCTCCAAATATCCACTTGCAGATTCTACAAAAGGAGTGTTTCAAAACTGCTCTTTCAAAAGGAAGGTTCAAGTCTGTGAGTTGAAGGCACTCATCACAAAGAAGTTTGTGAGAATGCTTCTGTCTACTTGGTATGTGAAGATATTTCCTCTTCCAGCACAGGCCTCCAAAAGCTCCAAACATCCCCTAGCAAATTCTGCAAAAAGAGTGTTTCAAAACTGCGCTCTCCAAAGGAAGAGTCCCCTCCGTGAGTTGAATGCATAAAGCACAGGGTAGTTTCTGAGAACGCTTCCGTCTAGTTTTTAAGGGAAGATATTTCCTTTTCCAGTGTTGGCCTCTCGGCACACCGAATATCCCCTTGAAGATTCTACTCAAAGAGAGTTTCAAAACTGCTATAGCAAAGGGGAGCTTCAACTCTGTGAGTTGAATGCGCAGGTCACAGAGAAGTTTCTGAGAATGCTTCTCTCTAGTTTTTATGTGAAGCTATTTCCTTTTCCAGCATAGGCCTCAAAGCGTTCCAAGTATCGACTTGCAGATTCTACAAAAAGAGCGTTTCAAAGCTGTTCTATCAAAAGGAAGGTTTAACTCTGTGAGTTGAATGCAGAAAGCACAGGGAAGTCTCTGAGAATGCTTCCGTCTAGGTTCTAAGTGAAGTTATTTCCTTTTCCAGGGTAGGACTCAAAGGACTCCAAATCTCCACTTGCAGATTCTACAAAAAGAGTGTTTCAAAACTGCTCTATCAAAAGGAAGGTTCAACTCGGTGAGTTGAATGCGCACATCGGAAAAGGTTCCTGAGAATGCTTCTGTCTAGTTTTCGTGTGAAGATATTTCCTTTTCCAGCATAGGCATCAAAGCGCCCTAGTGATCCCCTTGCAGATTCCACCAAAAGAGTGTCTCAAAACTCTTCTCTCGAAAGGAAGGTTCGACTCTGTGAGTAGAAGGCACTCATCGCAAAGAAGTTTCTGAGAAGAGTTCAATCTAGTTTTCATCGTAATGTATGTTCCTTTCCACTAGATGCCGCAATCGCACCAAATATCCACTTGCAGTTTCCACAAGAAGAGTCATGCAGAACCGCTCTACGAAAAGGAATGTTCAACACTGTGAGTTCAATCCCCACGTGACAAAGAAGTTTCGGAGAATGCTTCCGTCTAGTTTGTATGTGAAGATATTTCCTTTTCCAACTCCAGCCTCAACGCGCTCCAAATATCCACTTGCGAATACTACCAAAACGGTGTTTCAAAACTGGTCTATCAAAACGAAGGTTCAACTCTGTGAGTTGAAAGCACTCACCACAAAGAAGTTTGTGAGAATGCTTCCATCTAGTTTTTATGCAATGTTATTTCCTTTTGCAGCGTAGGCCTCAAAGCGCTCCAATTATCCACTTGCAGACTCTACAAAAAGAGTGTTTCCAAACTGCTCTAGCAAAAAGAAGGCTGAACTCTGTGAGTTGAATGCACAAAGCACAGGGAACTTTCTGAGAATGCCTTTGTCTCGTTTCTACGTGAAGACATTTCCTTTTCCAGCATAGGCCTCAAAGCACTCCATACATCCACCTGAAGATTCTACTAAAAGAGTGTTTCCAAACTTCTCTATCAAAAGGAAGGTTCTACTCTGTGAGTTCAATGCACCCATGACCAAGACGTTTCTGAGCATGCTTCTGTCTAGTTTTTCTGTGAAGATATTTCCTTTTCCAGCCGAGGCCTCAAAGCGCTCCACATATCCACTTGCAGATTCTACCAAAAGAGTGTTTCAAAACTGCTCTTTCCAAAGGAAGCCTCAAGTCTGTGCGTTGAATGCCCTCATCGCAAAGAAGTTTCTGAGAAGGCTTCTGACTAGTTTCTATGTGAAGATATTTCCTTTTCCAACATAGGCCTCAAAGCGCTCCAAATAAACACTTGCAGATTCTACAAAAGGAGTGTTTCAAAACTGTTCTCTCAAGAGGGACGTTCAAGTCTGTGAGTGGAACGCACTCATCACAAAGAAGTTTCTGAGAATCCATCTGTCTGGTTTCTATGTGATGATATTTCGTTTCCCAGCATTGGCCTCGAAGCGCTCCCAAGATCCTCATTCAGATGCCTCTAAAAGAGTGTTTCAAAACTTCTCTATCAAAAGGAAGGTTCAAGCCTGTGAGTTGAATGCACTCATCACACAGAAGTTTCTGAGAAGGCTTCTGTCTAGTTTCTATGTGAACTATTTCCCTTTCCATCATAGGCCTCAAATCGCTCCAAATATCCACTTGCAGATGTTACAAAAAGGCTGTTTCCAAACGGCTCTATCAAAAGGCCGGTTCAACTCTGTGAGTTGAATGCACACATCACAAAGAAGTTTCTGAGAATGCTTCTGTCTAGTGTTTATGTGAAGATATTCCCTTTTCCAGCATAGGCCTCAAAGCCCTCCAAGTATCCACTTGCAGATTCTACACAAAGTGCGTTTCAGAACTGCTCTATCAAAAGGAAGGTTCAACCCTGTGAGTTGAATGCACACATCGCAAAGATGTTTCTGAGAATGCTTCTGTCCAGTTTTTAGGTGAAGATATTTCATTTCCCAGCAAAGGCCTCAAAACGCTCCAAATATCCACTTGCAGATTCTACAAAAGGAGTGTTTCAAAACTGCTCTTTCAAAAGGAAGGTTCAAGTCTGTGAGTTGAAGGCACTCATCACAAAGAAGTTTGTGAGAATGCTTCTGTCTACTTGGTATGTGAAGATATTTCCTCTTCCAGCACAGGCCTCCAAAAGCTCCAAACATCCCCTAGCAAATTCTGCAAAAAGAGTGTTTCAAAACTGCGCTCTCCAAAGGAAGAGTCCCCTCCGTGAGTTGAATGCATAAAGCACAGGGTAGTTTCTGAGAACGCTTCCGTCTAGTTTTTAAGGGAAGATATTTCCTTTTCCAGTGTTGGCCTCTCGGCACACCGAATATCCCCTTGAAGATTCTACTCAAAGAGAGTTTCAAAACTGCTATAGCAAAGGGGAGCTTCAACTCTGTGAGTTGAATGCGCAGGTCACAGAGAAGTTTCTGAGAATGCTTCTCTCTAGTTTTTATGTGAAGCTATTTCCTTTTCCAGCATAGGCCTCAAAGCGTTCCAAGTATCGACTTGCAGATTCTACAAAAAGAGGGTTTCAAAGCTGTTCTATCAAAAGGAAGGTTCAACTCTGTGAGTTGAATGCAGAAAGCACAGGGAAGTCTCTGAGAATGCTTCCGTCTAGGTTCTAAGTGAAGTTATTTCCTTTTCCAGGGTAGGACTCAAAGCACTCCAAATCTCCACTTGCAGATTCTACAAAAAGAGTGTTTCAAAACTGCTCTATCAAAAGGAAGGTTCAACTCGGTGAGTTGAATGCGCACATCGGAAAAGGTTCCTGAGAATGCTTCTGTCTAGTTTTCGTGTGAAGATATTTCCTTTTCCAGCATAGGCATCAAAGCGCCCTAGTGATCCCCTTGCAGATTCCACCAAAAGAGTGTCTCAAAACTCTTCTCTCGAAAGGAAGGTTCGACTCTGTGAGTAGAAGGCACTCATCGCAAAGAAGTTTCTGAGAAGAGTTCAATCTAGTTTTCATCGTAATGTATGTTCCTTTCCACTAGATGCCGCAATCGCACCAAATATCCACTTGCAGTTTCCACAAGAAGAGTCATGCAGAACCGCTCTACGAAAAGGAATGTTCAACACTGTGAGTTCAATCCCCACGTGACAAAGAAGTTTCGGAGAATGCTTCCGTCTAGTTTGTATGTGAAGATATTTCCTTTTCCAACTCCAGCCTCAACGCGCTCCAAATATCCACTTGCGAATACTACCAAAACGGTGTTTCAAAACTGGTCTATCAAAACGAAGATTCAACTCTGTGAGTTGAAAGCACTCACCACAAAGAAGTTTGTGAGAATGCTTCCATCTAGTTTTTATGCAATGTTATTTCCTTTTGCAGCGTAGGCCTCAAAGCGCTCCAATTATCCACTTGCAGACTCTACAAAAAGAGTGTTTCCAAACTGCTCTAGCAAAAAGAAGGCTGAACTCTGTGAGTTGAATGCACAAAGCACAGGGAACTTTCTGAGAATGCCTTTGTCTCGTTTCTACGTGAAGACATTTCCTTTTCCAGCATAGGCCTCAAAGCACTCCATACATCCACCTGAAGATTCTACTAAAAGAGTGTTTCCAAACTTCTCTATCAAAAGGAAGGTTCTACTCTGTGAGTTCAATGCACCCATGACCAAGACGTTTCTGAGCATGCTTCTGTCTAGTTTTTCTGTGAAGATATTTCCTTTTCCAGCCGAGGCCTCAAAGCGCTCCACATATCCACTTGCAGATTCTACCAAAAGAGTGTTTCAAAACTGCTCTTTCCAAAGGAAGCCTCAAGTCTGTGCGTTGAATGCCCTCATCGCAAAGAAGTTTCTGAGAAGGCTTCTGTCTAGTTTCTATGTGAAGATATTTCCTTTTCCAACATAGGCCTCAAAGCGCTCCAAATAAACACTTGCAGATTCTACAAAAGGAGTGTTTCAAAACTGTTCTCTCAAGAGGGACGTTCAAGTCTGTGAGTGGAACGCACTCATCACAAAGAAGTTTCTGAGAATCCATCTGTCTGGTTTCTATGTGATGATATTTCGTTTCCCAGCATTGGCCTCGAAGCGCTCCCAAGATCCTCATTCAGATGCCTCTAAAAGAGTGTTTCAAAACTTCTCTATCAAAAGGAAGGTTCAAGCCTGTGAGTTGAATGCACTCATCACACAGAAGTTTCTGAGAAGGCTTCTGTCTAGTTTCTATGTGAACTATTTCCCTTTCCATCATAGGCCTCAAATCGCTCCAAATATCCACTTGCAGATGTTACAAAAAGGCTGTTTCCAAACGGCTCTATCAAAAGGCCGGTTCAACTCTGTGAGTTGAATGCACACATCACAAAGAAGTTTCTGAGAATGCTTCTGTCTAGTGTTTATGTGAAGATATTCCCTTTTCCAGCATAGGCCTCAAAGCCCTCCAAGTATCCACTTGCAGATTCTACACAAAGTGCGTTTCAGAACTGCTCTATCAAAAGGAAGGTTCAACCCTGTGAGTTGAATGCACACATCGCAAAGATGTTTCTGAGAATGCTTCTGTCTAGTTTTTAGGTGAAGATATTTCATTTCCCAGCAAAGGCCTCAAAACGCTCCAAATATCCACTTGCAGATTCTACAAAAGGAGTGTTTCAAAACTGCTCTTTCAAAAGAAAGGTTCAAGTCTGTGAGTTGAAGGCACTCATCACAAAGAAGTTTGTGAGAATGCTTCTGTCTACTTGGTATGTGAAGATATTTCCTCTTCCAGCACAGGCCTCCAAAAGCTCCAAACATCCCCTAGCAAATTCTGCAAAAAGAGTGTTTCAAAACTGCGCTCTCCAAAGGAAGAGTCCCCTCCGTGAGTTGAATGCATAAAGCACAGGGTAGTTTCTGAGAACGCTTCCGTCTAGTTTTTAAGGGAAGATATTTCCTTTTCCAGTGTTGGCCTCTCGGCACACCGAATATCCCCTTGAAGATTCTACTCAAAGAGAGTTTCAAAACTGCTATAGCAAAGGGGAGCTTCAACTCTGTGAGTTGAATGCGCAGGTCACAGAGAAGTTTCTGAGAATGCTTCTCTCTAGTTTTTATGTGAAGCTATTTCCTTTTCCAGCATAGGCCTCAAAGCGTTCCAAGTATCGACTTGCAGATTCTACAAAAAGAGCGTTTCAAAGCTGTTCTATCAAAAGGAAGGTTCAACTCTGTGAGTTGAATGCAGAAAGCACAGGGAAGTCTCTGAGAATGCTTCCGTCTAGGTTCTAAGTGAAGTTATTTCCTTTTCCAGGGTAGGACTCAAAGGACTCCAAATCTCCACTTGCAGATTCTACAAAAAGAGTGTTTCAAAACTGCTCTATCAAAAGGAAGGTTCAACTCGGTGAGTTGAATGCGCACATCGGAAAAGGTTCCTGAGAATGCTTCTGTCTAGTTTTCGTGTGAAGATATTTCCTTTTCCAGCATAGGCATCAAAGCGCCCTAGTGATCCCCTTGCAGATTCCACCAAAAGAGTGTCTCAAAACTCTTCTCTCGAAAGGAAGGTTCGACTCTGTGAGTAGAAGGCACTCATCGCAAAGAAGTTTCTGAGAAGAGTTCAATCTAGTTTTCATCGTAATGTATGTTCCTTTCCACTAGATGCCGCAATCGCACCAAATATCCACTTGCAGTTTCCACAAGAAGAGTCATGCAGAACCGCTCTACGAAAAGGAATGTTCAACACTGTGAGTTCAATCCCCACGTGACAAAGAAGTTTCGGAGAATGCTTCCGTCTAGTTTGTATGTGAAGATATTTCCTTTTCCAACTCCAGCCTCAACGCGCTCCAAATATCCACTTGCGAATACTACCAAAACGGTGTTTCAAAACTGGTCTATCAAAACGAAGGTTCAACTCTGTGAGTTGAAAGCACTCACCACAAAGAAGTTTGTGAGAATGCTTCCATCTAGTTTTTATGCAATGTTATTTCCTTTTGCAGCGTAGGCCTCAAAGCGCTCCAATTATCCACTTGCAGACTCTACAAAAAGAGTGTTTCCAAACTGCTCTAGCAAAAAGAAGGCTGAACTCTGTGAGTTGAATGCACAAAGCACAGGGAACTTTCTGAGAATGCCTTTGTCTCGTTTCTACGTGAAGACATTTCCTTTTCCAGCATAGGCCTCAAAGCACTCCATACATCCACCTGAAGATTCTACTAAAAGAGTGTTTCCAAACTTCTCTATCAAAAGGAAGGTTCTACTCTGTGAGTTCAATGCACCCATGACCAAGACGTTTCTGAGCATGCTTCTGTCTAGTTTTTCTGTGAAGATATTTCCTTTTCCAGCCGAGGCCTCAAAGCGCTCCACATATCCACTTGCAGATTCTACCAAAAGAGTGTTTCAAAACTGCTCTTTCCAAAGGAAGCCTCAAGTCTGTGCGTTGAATGCCCTCATCGCAAAGAAGTTTCTGAGAAGGCTTCTGTCTAGTTTCTATGTGAAGATATTTCCTTTTCCAACATAGGCCTCAAAGCGCTCCAAATAAACACTTGCAGATTCTACAAAAGGAGTGTTTCAAAACTGTTCTCTCAAGAGGGACGTTCAAGTCTGTGAGTGGAACGCACTCATCACAAAGAAGTTTCTGAGAATCCATCTGTCTGGTTTCTATGTGATGATATTTCGTTTCCCAGCATTGGCCTCGAAGCGCTCCCAAGATCCTCATTCAGATGCCTCTAAAAGAGTGTTTCAAAACTTCTCTATCAAAAGGAAGGTTCAAGCCTGTGAGTTGAATGCACTCATCACACAGAAGTTTCTGAGAAGGCTTCTGTCTAGTTTCTATGTGAACTATTTCCCTTTCCATCATAGGCCTCAAATCGCTCCAAATATCCACTTGCAGATGTTACAAAAAGGCTGTTTCCAAACGGCTCTATCAAAAGGCCGGTTCAACTCTGTGAGTTGAATGCACACATCACAAAGAAGTTTCTGAGAATGCTTCTGTCTAGTGTTTATGTGAAGATATTCCCTTTTCCAGCATAGGCCTCAAAGCCCTCCAAGTATCCACTTGCAGATTCTACACAAAGTGCGTTTCAGAACTGCTCTATCAAAAGGAAGGTTCAACCCTGTGAGTTGAATGCACACATCGCAAAGATGTTTCTGAGAATGCTTCTGTCCAGTTTTTAGGTGAAGATATTTCATTTCCCAGCAAAGGCCTCAAAACGCTCCAAATATCCACTTGCAGATTCTACAAAAGGAGTGTTTCAAAACTGCTCTTTCAAAAGGAAGGTTCAAGTCTGTGAGTTGAAGGCACTCATCACAAAGAAGTTTGTGAGAATGCTTCTGTCTACTTGGTATGTGAAGATATTTCCTCTTCCAGCACAGGCCTCCAAAAGCTCCAAACATCCCCTAGCAAATTCTGCAAAAAGAGTGTTTCAAAACTGCGCTCTCCAAAGGAAGAGTCCCCTCCGTGAGTTGAATGCATAAAGCACAGGGTAGTTTCTGAGAACGCTTCCGTCTAGTTTTTAAGGGAAGATATTTCCTTTTCCAGTGTTGGCCTCTCGGCACACCGAATATCCCCTTGAAGATTCTACTCAAAGAGAGTTTCAAAACTGCTATAGCAAAGGGGAGCTTCAACTCTGTGAGTTGAATGCGCAGGTCACAGAGAAGTTTCTGAGAATGCTTCTCTCTAGTTTTTATGTGAAGCTATTTCCTTTTCCAGCATAGGCCTCAAAGCGTTCCAAGTATCGACTTGCAGATTCTACAAAAAGAGCGTTTCAAAGCTGTTCTATCAAAAGGAAGGTTCAACTCTGTGAGTTGAATGCAGAAAGCACAGGGAAGTCTCTGAGAATGCTTCCGTCTAGGTTCTAAGTGAAGTTATTTCCTTTTCCAGGGTAGGACTCAAAGCACTCCAAATCTCCACTTGCAGATTCTACAAAAAGAGTGTTTCAAAACTGCTCTCTCAAAAGGAAGGTTCAACTCGGTGAGTTGAATGCGCACATCGGAAAAGGTTCCTGAGAATGCTTCTGTCTAGTTTTCGTGTGAAGATATTTCCTTTTCCAGCATAGGCATCAAAGCGCCCTAGTGATCCCCTTGCAGATTCCACCAAAAGAGTGTCTCAAAACTCTTCTCTCGAAAGGAAGTTTCGACTCTGTGAGTAGAAGGCACTCATCGCAAAGAAGTTTCTGAGAAGAGTTCAATCTAGTTTTCATCGTAATGTATGTTCCTTTCCACTAGATGCCGCAATCGCACCAAATATCCACTTGCAGTTTCCACAAGAAGAGTCATGCAGAACCGCTCTACGAAAAGGAATGTTCAACACTGTGAGTTCAATCCCCACGTGACAAAGAAGTTTCGGAGAATGCTTCCGTCTAGTTTGTATGTGAAGATATTTCCTTTTCCAACTCCAGCCTCAACGCGCTCCAAATATCCACTTGCGAATACTACCAAAACGGTGTTTCAAAACTGGTCTATCAAAACGAAGGTTCAACTCTGTGAGTTGAAAGCACTCACCACAAAGAAGTTTGTGAGAATGCTTCCATCTAGTTTTTATGCAATGTTATTTCCTTTTGCAGCGTAGGCCTCAAAGCGCTCCAATTATCCACTTGCAGACTCTACAAAAAGAGTGTTTCCAAACTGCTCTAGCAAAAAGAAGGCTGAACTCTGTGAGTTGAATGCACAAAGCACAGGGAACTTTCTGAGAATGCCTTTGTCTCGTTTCTACGTGAAGACATTTCCTTTTCCAGCATAGGCCTCAAAGCACTCCATACATCCACCTGAAGATTCTACTAAAAGAGTGTTTCCAAACTTCTCTATCAAAAGGAAGGTTCTACTCTGTGAGTTCAATGCACCCATGACCAAGACGTTTCTGAGCATGCTTCTGTCTAGTTTTTCTGTGAAGATATTTCCTTTTCCAGCCGAGGCCTCAAAGCGCTCCACATATCCACTTGCAGATTCTACCAAAAGAGTGTTTCAAAACTGCTCTTTCCAAAGGAAGCCTCAAGTCTGTGCGTTGAATGCCCTCATCGCAAAGAAGTTTCTGAGAATGCTTCTGTCTAGTTTCTATGTGAAGATATTTCCTTTTCCAACATAGGCCTCAAAGCGCTCCAAATAAACACTTGCAGATTCTACAAAAGGAGTGTTTCAAAACTATTCTCTCAAGAGGGACGTTCAAGTCTGTGAGTGGAACGCACTCATCACAAAGAAGTTTCTGAGAATCCATCTGTCTGGTTTCTATGTGATGATATTTCGTTTCCCAGCATTGGCCTCGAAGCGCTCCCAAGATCCTCATTCAGATGCCTCTAAAAGAGTGTTTCAAAACTTCTCTATCAAAAGGAAGGTTCAAGCCTGTGAGTTGAATGCACTCATCACACAGAAGTTTCTGAGAAGGCTTCTGTCTAGTTTCTATGTGAACTATTTCCCTTTCCATCATAGGCCTCAAATCGCTCCAAATATCCACTTGCAGATGTTACAAAAAGGCTGTTTCCAAACGGCTCTATCAAAAGGCCGGTTCAACTCTGTGAGTTGAATGCACACATCACAAAGAAGTTTCTGAGAATGCTTCTGTCTAGTGTTTATGTGAAGATATTCCCTTTTCCAGCATAGGCCTCAAAGCCCTCCAAGTATCCACTTGCAGATTCTACACAAAGTGCGTTTCAGAACTGCTCTATCAAAAGGAAGGTTCAACCCTGTGAGTTGAATGCACACATCGCAAAGATGTTTCTGAGAATGCTTCTGTCTAGTTTTTAGGTGAAGATATTTCATTTCCCAGCAAAGGCCTCAAAACGCTCCAAATATCCACTTGCAGATTCTACAAAAGGAGTGTTTCAAAACTGCTCTTTCAAAAGGAAGGTTCAAGTCTGTGAGTTGAAGGCACTCATCACAAAGAAGTTTGTGAGAATGCTTCTGTCTACTTGGTATGTGAAGATATTTCCTCTTCCAGCACAGGCCTCCAAAAGCTCCAAACATCCCCTAGCAAATTCTGCAAAAAGAGTGTTTCAAAACTGCGCTCTCCAAAGGAAGAGTCCCCTCCGTGAGTTGAATGCATAAAGCACAGGGTAGTTTCTGAGAACGCTTCCGTCTAGTTTTTAAGGGAAGATATTTCCTTTTCCAGTGTTGGCCTCTCGGCACACGGAATATCCCCTTGAAGATTCTACTCAAAGAGAGTTTCAAAACTGCTATAGCAAAGGGGAGCTTCAACTCTGTGAGTTGAATGCGCAGGTCACAGAGAAGTTTCTGAGAATGCTTCTCTCTAGTTTTTATGTGAAGCTATTTCCTTTTCCAGCATAGGCCTCAAAGCGTTCCAAGTATCGACTTGCAGATTCTACAAAAAGAGCGTTTCAAAGCTGTTCTATCAAAAGGAAGGTTCAACTCTGTGAGTTGAATGCAGAAAGCACAGGGAAGTCTCTGAGAATGCTTCCGTCTAGGTTCTAAGTGAAGTTATTTCCTTTTCCAGGGTAGGACTCAAAGCACTCCAAATCTCCACTTGCAGATTCTACAAAAAGAGTGTTTCAAAACTGCTCTATCAAAAGGAAGGTTCAACTCGGTGAGTTGAATGCGCACATCGGAAAAGGTTCCTGAGAATGCTTCTGTCTAGTTTTCGTGTGAGGATATTTCCTTTTCCAGCATAGGCATCAAAGCGCCCTAGTGATCCCCTTGCAGATTCCACCAAAAGAGTGTCTCAAAACTCTTCTCTCGAAAGGAAGGTTCGACTCTGTGAGTAGAAGGCACTCATCGCAAAGAAGTTTCTGAGAAGAGTTCAATCTAGTTTTCATCGTAATGTATGTTCCTTTCCACTAGATGCCGCAATCGCACCAAATATCCACTTGCAGTTTCCACAAGAAGAGTCATGCAGAACCGCTCTACGAAAAGGAATGTTCAACACTGTGAGTTCAATCCCCACGTGACAAAGAAGTTTCGGAGAATGCTTCCGTCTAGTTTGTATGTGAAGATATTTCCTTTTCCAACTCCAGCCTCAACGCGCTCCAAATATCCACTTGCGAATACTACCAAAACGGTGTTTCAAAACTGGTCTATCAAAACGAAGGTTCAACTCTGTGAGTTGAAAGCACTCACCACAAAGAAGTTTGTGAGAATGCTTCCATCTAGTTTTTATGCAATGTTATTTCCTTTTGCAGCGTAGGCCTCAAAGCGCTCCAATTATCCACTTGCAGACTCTACAAAAAGAGTGTTTCCAAACTGCTCTAGCAAAAAGAAGGCTGAACTCTGTGAGTTGAATGCACAAAGCACAGGGAACTTTCTGAGAATGCCTTTGTCTCGTTTCTACGTGAAGACATTTCCTTTTCCAGCATAGGCCTCAAAGCACTCCATACATCCACCTGAAGATTCTACTAAAAGAGTGTTTCCAAACTTCTCTATCAAAAGGAAGGTTCTACTCTGTGAGTTCAATGCACCCATGACCAAGACGTTTCTGAGCATGCTTCTGTCTAGTTTTTCTGTGAAGATATTTCCTTTTCCAGCCGAGGCCTCAAAGCGCTCCACATATCCACTTGCAGATTCTACCAAAAGAGTGTTTCAAAACTGCTCTTTCCAAAGGAAGCCTCAAGTCTGTGCGTTGAATGCCCTCATCGCAAAGAAGTTTCTGAGAAGGCTTCTGTCTAGTTTCTATGTGAAGATATTTCCTTTTCCAACATAGGCCTCAAAGCGCTCCAAATAAACACTTGCAGATTCTACAAAAGGAGTGTTTCAAAACTGTTCTCTCAAGAGGGACGTTCAAGTCTGTGAGTGGAACGCACTCATCACAAAGAAGTTTCTGAGAATCCATCTGTCTGGTTTCTATGTGATGATATTTCGTTTCCCAGCATTGGCCTCGAAGCGCTCCCAAGATCCTCATTCAGATGCCTCTAAAAGAGTGTTTCAAAACTTCTCTATCAAAAGGAAGGTTCAAGCCTGTGAGTTGAATGCACTCATCACACAGAAGTTTCTGAGAAGGCTTCTGTCTAGTTTCTATGTGAAGATATTTCCCTTTCCATCATAGGCCTCAAATCGCTCCAAATATCCACTTGCAGATGTTACAAAAAGGCTGTTTCCAAACGGCTCTATCAAAAGGCCGGTTCAACTCTGTGAGTTGAATGCACACATCACAAAGAAGTTTCTGAGAATGCTTCTGTCTAGTGTTTATGTGAAGATATTCCCTTTTCCAGCATAGGCCTCAAAGCCCTCCAAGTATCCACTTGCAGATTCTACACAAAGTGCGTTTCAGAACTGCTCTATCAAAAGGAAGGTTCAACCCTGTGAGTTGAATGCACACATCGCAAAGATGTTTCTGAGAATGCTTCTGTCTAGTTTTTAGGTGAAGATATTTCATTTCCCAGCAAAGGCCTCAAAACGCTCCAAATATCCACTTGCAGATTCTACAAAAGGAGTGTTTCAAAACTGCTCTTTCAAAAGGAAGGTTCAAGTCTGTGAGTTGAAGGCACTCATCACAAAGAAGTTTGTGAGAATGCTTCTGTCTACTTGGTATGTGAAGATATTTCCTCTTCCAGCACAGGCCTCCAAAAGCTCCAAACATCCCCTAGCAAATTCTGCAAAAAGAGTGTTTCAAAACTGCGCTCTCCAAAGGAAGAGTCCCCTCCGTGAGTTGAATGCATAAAGCACAGGGTAGTTTCTGAGAACGCTTCCGTCTAGTTTTTAAGGGAAGATATTTCCTTTTCCAGTGTTGGCCTCTCGGCACACCGAATATCCCCTTGAAGATTCTACTCAAAGAGAGTTTCAAAACTGCTATAGCAAAGGGGAGCTTCAACTCTGTGAGTTGAATGCGCAGGTCACAGAGAAGTTTCTGAGAATGCTTCTCTCTAGTTTTTATGTGAAGCTATTTCCTTTTCCAGCATAGGCCTCAAAGCGTTCCAAGTATCGACTTGCAGATTCTACAAAAAGAGCGTTTCAAAGCTGTTCTATCAAAAGGAAGGTTTAACTCTGTGAGTTGAATGCAGAAAGCACAGGGAAGTCTCTGAGAATGCTTCCGTCTAGGTTCTAAGTGAAGTTATTTCCTTTTCCAGGGTAGGACTCAAAGGACTCCAAATCTCCACTTGCAGATTCTACAAAAAGAGTGTTTCAAAACTGCTCTATCAAAAGGAAGGTTCAACTCGGTGAGTTGAATGCGCACATCGGAAAAGGTTCCTGAGAATGCTTCTGTCTAGTTTTCGTGTGAAGATATTTCCTTTTCCAGCATAGGCATCAAAGCGCCCTAGTGATCCCCTTGCAGATTCCACCAAAAGAGTGTCTCAAAACTCTTCTCTCGAAAGGAAGGTTCGACTCTGTGAGTAGAAGGCACTCATCGCAAAGAAGTTTCTGAGAAGAGTTCAATCTAGTTTTCATCGTAATGTATGTTCCTTTCCACTAGATGCCGCAATCGCACCAAATATCCACTTGCAGTTTCCACAAGAAGAGTCATGCAGAACCGCTCTACGAAAAGGAATGTTCAACACTGTGAGTTCAATCCCCACGTGACAAAGAAGTTTCGGAGAATGCTTCCGTCTAGTTTGTATGTGAAGATATTTCCTTTTCCAACTCCAGCCTCAACGCGCTCCAAATATCCACTTGCGAATACTACCAAAACGGTGTTTGAAAACTGGTCTATCAAAACGAAGGTTCAACTCTGTGAGTTGAAAGCACTCACCACAAAGAAGTTTGTGAGAATGCTTCCATCTAGTTTTTATGCAATGTTATTTCCTTTTGCAGCGTAGGCCTCAAAGCGCTCCAATTATCCACTTGCAGACTCTACAAAAAGAGTGTTTCCAAACTGCTCTAGCAAAAAGAAGGCTGAACTCTGTGAGTTGAATGCACAAAGCACAGGGAACTTTCTGAGAATGCCTTTGTCTCGTTTCTACGTGAAGACATTTCCTTTTCCAGCATAGGCCTCAAAGCACTCCATACATCCACCTGAAGATTCTACTAAAAGAGTGTTTCCAAACTTCTCTATCAAAAGGAAGGTTCTACTCTGTGAGTTCAATGCACCCATGACCAAGACGTTTCTGAGCATGCTTCTGTCTAGTTTTTCTGTGAAGATATTTCCTTTTCCAGCCGAGGCCTCAAAGCGCTCCACATATCCACTTGCAGATTCCACCAAAAGAGTGTTTCAAAACTGCTCTTTCCAAAGGAAGCCTCAAGTCTGTGCGTTGAATGCCCTCATCGCAAAGAAGTTTCTGAGAAGGCTTCTGACTAGTTTCTATGTGAAGATATTTCCTTTTCCAACATAGGCCTCAAAGCGCTCCAAATAAACACTTGCAGATTCTACAAAAGGAGTGTTTCAAAACTGTTCTCTCAAGAGGGACGTTCAAGTCTGTGAGTGGAACGCACTCATCACAAAGAAGTTTCTGAGAATCCATCTGTCTGGTTTCTATGTGATGATATTTCGTTTCCCAGCATTGGCCTCGAAGCGCTCCCAAGATCCTCATTCAGATGCCTCTAAAAGAGTGTTTCAAAACTTCTCTATCAAAAGGAAGGTTCAAGCCTGTGAGTTGAATGCACTCATCACACAGAAGTTTCTGAGAAGGCTTCTGTCTAGTTTCTATGTGAACTATTTCCCTTTCCATCATAGGCCTCAAATCGCTCCAAATATCCACTTGCAGATGTTACAAAAAGGCTGTTTCCAAACGGCTCTATCAAAAGGCCGGTTCAACTCTGTGAGTTGAATGCACACATCACAAAGAAGTTTCTGAGAATGCTTCTGTCTAGTGTTTATGTGAAGATATTCCCTTTTCCAGCATAGGCCTCAAAGCCCTCCAAGTATCCACTTGCAGATTCTACACAAAGTGCGTTTCAGAACTGCTCTATCAAAAGGAAGGTTCAACCCTGTGAGTTGAATGCACACATCGCAAAGATGTTTCTGAGAATGCTTCTGTCCAGTTTTTAGGTGAAGATATTTCATTTCCCAGCAAAGGCCTCAAAACGCTCCAAATATCCACTTGCAGATTCTACAAAAGGAGTGTTTCAAAACTGCTCTTTCAAAAGGAAGGTTCAAGTCTGTGAGTTGAAGGCACTCATCACAAAGAAGTTTGTGAGAATGCTTCTGTCTACTTGGTATGTGAAGATATTTCCTCTTCCAGCACAGGCCTCCAAAAGCTCCAAACATCCCCTAGCAAATTCTGCAAAAAGAGTGTTTCAAAACTGCGCTCTCCAAAGGAAGAGTCCCCTCCGTGAGTTGAATGCATAAAGCACAGGGTAGTTTCTGAGAACGCTTCCGTCTAGTTTTTAAGGGAAGATATTTCCTTTTCCAGTGTTGGCCTCTCGGCACACCGAATATCCCCTTGAAGATTCTACTCAAAGAGAGTTTCAAAACTGCTATAGCAAAGGGGAGCTTCAACTCTGTGAGTTGAATGCGCAGGTCACAGAGAAGTTTCTGAGAATGCTTCTCTCTAGTTTTTATGTGAAGCTATTTCCTTTTCCAGCATAGGCCTCAAAGCGTTCCAAGTATCGACTTGCAGATTCTACAAAAAGAGGGTTTCAAAGCTGTTCTATCAAAAGGAAGGTTCAACTCTGTGAGTTGAATGCAGAAAGCACAGGGAAGTCTCTGAGAATGCTTCCGTCTAGGTTCTAAGTGAAGTTATTTCCTTTTCCAGGGTAGGACTCAAAGCACTCCAAATCTCCACTTGCAGATTCTACAAAAAGAGTGTTTCAAAACTGCTCTATCAAAAGGAAGGTTCAACTCGGTGAGTTGAATGCGCACATCGGAAAAGGTTCCTGAGAATGCTTCTGTCTAGTTTTCGTGTGAAGATATTTCCTTTTCCAGCATAGGCATCAAAGCGCCCTAGTGATCCCCTTGCAGATTCCACCAAAAGAGTGTCTCAAAACTCTTCTCTCGAAAGGAAGGTTCGACTCTGTGAGTAGAAGGCACTCATCGCAAAGAAGTTTCTGAGAAGAGTTCAATCTAGTTTTCATCGTAATGTATGTTCCTTTCCACTAGATGCCGCAATCGCACCAAATATCCACTTGCAGTTTCCACAAGAAGAGTCATGCAGAACCGCTCTACGAAAAGGAATGTTCAACACTGTGAGTTCAATCCCCACGTGACAAAGAAGTTTCGGAGAATGCTTCCGTCTAGTTTGTATGTGAAGATATTTCCTTTTCCAACTCCAGCCTCAACGCGCTCCAAATATCCACTTGCGAATACTACCAAAACGGTGTTTCAAAACTGGTCTATCAAAACGAAGATTCAACTCTGTGAGTTGAAAGCACTCACCACAAAGAAGTTTGTGAGAATGCTTCCATCTAGTTTTTATGCAATGTTATTTCCTTTTGCAGCGTAGGCCTCAAAGCGCTCCAATTATCCACTTGCAGACTCTACAAAAAGAGTGTTTCCAAACTGCTCTAGCAAAAAGAAGGCTGAACTCTGTGAGTTGAATGCACAAAGCACAGGGAACTTTCTGAGAATGCCTTTGTCTCGTTTCTACGTGAAGACATTTCCTTTTCCAGCATAGGCCTCAAAGCACTCCATACATCCACCTGAAGATTCTACTAAAAGAGTGTTTCCAAACTTCTCTATCAAAAGGAAGGTTCTACTCTGTGAGTTCAATGCACCCATGACCAAGACGTTTCTGAGCATGCTTCTGTCTAGTTTTTCTGTGAAGATATTTCCTTTTCCAGCCGAGGCCTCAAAGCGCTCCACATATCCACTTGCAGATTCTACCAAAAGAGTGTTTCAAAACTGCTCTTTCCAAAGGAAGCCTCAAGTCTGTGCGTTGAATGCCCTCATCGCAAAGAAGTTTCTGAGAAGGCTTCTGTCTAGTTTCTATGTGAAGATATTTCCTTTTCCAACATAGGCCTCAAAGCGCTCCAAATAAACACTTGCAGATTCTACAAAAGGAGTGTTTCAAAACTGTTCTCTCAAGAGGGACGTTCAAGTCTGTGAGTGGAACGCACTCATCACAAAGAAGTTTCTGAGAATCCATCTGTCTGGTTTCTATGTGATGATATTTCGTTTCCCAGCATTGGCCTCGAAGCGCTCCCAAGATCCTCATTCAGATGCCTCTAAAAGAGTGTTTCAAAACTTCTCTATCAAAAGGAAGGTTCAAGCCTGTGAGTTGAATGCACTCATCACACAGAAGTTTCTGAGAAGGCTTCTGTCTAGTTTCTATGTGAAGATATTTCCCTTTCCATCATAGGCCTCAAATCGCTCCAAATATCCACTTGCAGATGTTACAAAAAGGCTGTTTCCAAACGGCTCTATCAAAAGGCCGGTTCAACTCTGTGAGTTGAATGCACACATCACAAAGAAGTTTCTGAGAATGCTTCTGTCTAGTGTTTATGTGAAGATATTCCCTTTTCCAGCATAGGCCTCAAAGCCCTCCAAGTATCCACTTGCAGATTCTACACAAAGTGCGTTTCAGAACTGCTCTATCAAAAGGAAGGTTCAACCCTGTGAGTTGAATGCACACATCGCAAAGATGTTTCTGAGAATGCTTCTGTCCAGTTTTTAGGTGAAGATATTTCATTTCCCAGCAAAGGCCTCAAAACGCTCCAAATATCCACTTGCAGATTCTACAAAAGGAGTGTTTCAAAACTGCTCTTTCAAAAGGAAGGTTCAAGTCTGTGAGTTGAAGGCACTCATCACAAAGAAGTTTGTGAGAATGCTTCTGTCTACTTGGTATGTGAAGATATTTCCTCTTCCAGCACAGGCCTCCAAAAGCTCCAAACATCCCCTAGCAAATTCTGCAAAAAGAGTGTTTCAAAACTGCGCTCTCCAAAGGAAGAGTCCCCTCCGTGAGTTGAATGCATAAAGCACAGGGTAGTTTCTGAGAACGCTTCCGTCTAATTTTTAAGGGAAGATATTTCCTTTTCCAGTGTTGGCCTCTCGGCACACCGAATATCCCCTTGAAGATTCTACTCAAAGAGAGTTTCAAAACTGCTATAGCAAAGGGGAGCTTCAACTCTGTGAGTTGAATGCGCAGGTCACAGAGAAGTTTCTGAGAATGCTTCTCTCTAGTTTTTATGTGAAGCTATTTCCTTTTCCAGCATAGGCCTCAAAGCGTTCCAAGTATCGACTTGCAGATTCTACAAAAAGAGCGTTTCAAAGCTGTTCTATCAAAAGGAAGGTTCAACTCTGTGAGTTGAATGCAGAAAGCACAGGGAAGTCTCTGAGAATGCTTCCGTCTAGGTTCTAAGTGAAGTTATTTCCTTTTCCAGGGTAGGACTCAAAGCACTCCAAATCTCCACTTGCAGATTCTACAAAAAGAGTGTTTCAAAACTGCTCTATCAAAAGGAAGGTTCAACTCGGTGAGTTGAATGCGCACATCGGAAAAGGTTCCTGAGAATGCTTCTGTCTAGTTTTCGTGTGAAGATATTTCCTTTTCCAGCATAGGCATCAAAGCGCCCTAGTGATCCCCTTGCAGATTCCACCAAAAGAGTGTCTCAAAACTCTTCTCTCGAAAGGAAGGTTCGACTCTGTGAGTAGAAGGCACTCATCGCAAAGAAGTTTCTGAGAAGAGTTCAATCTAGTTTTCATCGTAATGTATGTTCCTTTCCACTAGATGCCGCAATCGCACCAAATATCCACTTGCAGTTTCCACAAGAAGAGTCATGCAGAACCGCTCTACGAAAAGGAATGTTCAACACTGTGAGTTCAATCCCCACGTGACAAAGAAGTTTCGGAGAATGCTTCCGTCTAGTTTGTATGTGAAGATATTTCCTTTTCCAACTCCAGCCTCAACGCGCTCCAAATATCCACTTGCGAATACTACCAAAACGGTGTTTCAAAACTGGTCTATCAAAACGAAGGTTCAACTCTGTGAGTTGAAAGCACTCACCACAAAGAAGTTTGTGAGAATGCTTCCATCTAGTTTTTATGCAATGTTATTTCCTTTTGCAGCGTAGGCCTCAAAGCGCTCCAATTATCCACTTGCAGACTCTACAAAAAGAGTGTTTCCAAACTGCTCTAGCCAAAAGAAGGCTGAACTCTGTGAGTTGAATGCACAAAGCACAGGGAACTTTCTGAGAATGCCTTTGTCTCGTTTCTACGTGAAGACATTTCCTTTTCCAGCATAGGCCTCAAAGCACTCCATACATCCACCTGAAGATTCTACTAAAAGAGTGTTTCCAAACTTCTCTATCAAAAGGAAGGTTCTACTCTGTGAGTTCAATGCACCCATGACCAAGACGTTTCTGAGCATGCTTCTGTCTAGTTTTTCTGTGAAGATATTTCCTTTTCCAGCCGAGGCCTCAAAGCGCTCCACATATCCACTTGCAGATTCTACCAAAAGAGTGTTTCAAAACTGCTCTTTCCAAAGGAAGCTTCAAGTCTGTGCGTTGAATGCCCTCATCGCAAAGAGGTTTCTGAGAAGGCTTCTGTCTAGTTTCTATGTGAAGATATTTCCTTTTCCAACATAGGCCTCAAAGCGCTCCAAATAAACACTTGCAGATTCTACAAAAGGAGTGTTTCAAAACTGTTCTCTCAAGAGGGACGTTCAAGTCTGTGAGTGGAACGCACTCATCACAAAGAAGTTTCTGAGAATCCATCTGTCTGGTTTCTATGTGATGATATTTCGTTTCCCAGCATTGGCCTCGAAGCGCTCCCAAGATCCTCATTCAGATGCCTCTAAAAGAGTGTTTCAAAACTTCTCTATCAAAAGGAAGGTTCAAGCCTGTGAGTTGAATGCACTCATCACACAGAAGTTTCTGAGAAGGCTTCTGTCTAGTTTCTATGTGAAGATATTTCCCTTTCCATCATAGGCCTCAAATCGCTCCAAATATCCACTTGCAGATGTTACAAAAAGGCTGTTTCCAAACGGCTCTATCAAAAGGCCGGTTCAACTCTGTGAGTTGAATGCACACATCACAAAGAAGTTTCTGAGAATGCTTCTGTCTAGTGTTTATGTGAAGATATTCCCTTTTCCAGCATAGGCCTCAAAGCCCTCCAAGTATCCACTTGCAGATTCTACACAAAGTGCGTTTCAGAACTGCTCTATCAAAAGGAAGGTTCAACCCTGTGAGTTGAATGCACACATCGCAAAGATGTTTCTGAGAATGCTTCTGTCTAGTTTTTAGGTGAAGATATTTCATTTCCCAGCAAAGGCCTCAAAACGCTCCAAATATCCACTTGCAGATTCTACAAAAGGAGTGTTTCAAAACTGCTCTTTCAAAAGAAAGGTTCAAGTCTGTGAGTTGAAGGCACTCATCACAAAGAAGTTTGTGAGAATGCTTCTGTCTACTTGGTATGTGAAGATATTTCCTCTTCCAGCACAGGCCTCCAAAAGCTCCAAACATCCCCTAGCAAATTCTGCAAAAAGAGTGTTTCAAAACTGCGCTCTCCAAAGGAAGAGTCCCCTCCGTGAGTTGAATGCATAAAGCACAGGGTAGTTTCTGAGAACGCTTCCGTCTAGTTTTTAAGGGAAGATATTTCCTTTTCCAGTGTTGGCCTCTCGGCACACCGAATATCCCCTTGAAGATTCTACTCAAAGAGAGTTTCAAAACTGCTATAGCAAAGGGGAGCTTCAACTCTGTGAGTTGAATGCGCAGGTCACAGAGAAGTTTCTGAGAATGCTTCTCTCTAGTTTTTATGTGAAGCTATTTCCTTTTCCAGCATAGGCCTCAAAGCGTTCCAAGTATCGACTTGCAGATTCTACAAAAAGAGCGTTTCAAAGCTGTTCTATCAAAAGGAAGGTTCAACTCTGTGAGTTGAATGCAGAAAGCACAGGGAAGTCTCTGAGAATGCTTCCGTCTAGGTTCTAAGTGAAGTTATTTCCTTTTCCAGGGTAGGACTCAAAGGACTCCAAATCTCCACTTGCAGATTCTACAAAAAGAGTGTTTCAAAACTGCTCTATCAAAAGGAAGGTTCAACTCGGTGAGTTGAATGCGCACATCGGAAAAGGTTCCTGAGAATGCTTCTGTCTAGTTTTCGTGTGAAGATATTTCCTTTTCCAGCATAGGCATCAAAGCGCCCTAGTGATCCCCTTGCAGATTCCACCAAAAGAGTGTCTCAAAACTCTTCTCTCGAAAGGAAGGTTCGACTCTGTGAGTAGAAGGCACTCATCGCAAAGAAGTTTCTGAGAAGAGTTCAATCTAGTTTTCATCGTAATGTATGTTCCTTTCCACTAGATGCCGCAATCGCACCAAATATCCACTTGCAGTTTCCACAAGAAGAGTCATGCAGAACCGCTCTACGAAAAGGAATGTTCAACACTGTGAGTTCAATCCCCACGTGACAAAGAAGTTTCGGAGAATGCTTCCGTCTAGTTTGTATGTGAAGATATTTCCTTTTCCAACTCCAGCCTCAACGCGCTCCAAATATCCACTTGCGAATACTACCAAAACGGTGTTTCAAAACTGGTCTATCAAAACGAAGGTTCAACTCTGTGAGTTGAAAGCACTCACCACAAAGAAGTTTGTGAGAATGCTTCCATCTAGTTTTTATGCAATGTTATTTCCTTTTGCAGCGTAGGCCTCAAAGCGCTCCAATTATCCACTTGCAGACTCTACAAAAAGAGTGTTTCCAAACTGCTCTAGCAAAAAGAAGGCTGAACTCTGTGAGTTGAATGCACAAAGCACAGGGAACTTTCTGAGAATGCCTTTGTCTCGTTTCTACGTGAAGACATTTCCTTTTCCAGCATAGGCCTCAAAGCACTCCATACATCCACCTGAAGATTCTACTAAAAGAGTGTTTCCAAACTTCTCTATCAAAAGGAAGGTTCTACTCTGTGAGTTCAATGCACCCATGACCAAGACGTTTCTGAGCATGCTTCTGTCTAGTTTTTCTGTGAAGATATTTCCTTTTCCAGCCGAGGCCTCAAAGCGCTCCACATATCCACTTGCAGATTCTACCAAAAGAGTGTTTCAAAACTGCTCTTTCCAAAGGAAGCCTCAAGTCTGTGCGTTGAATGCCCTCATCGCAAAGAAGTTTCTGAGAAGGCTTCTGACTAGTTTCTATGTGAAGATATTTCCTTTTCCAACATAGGCCTCAAAGCGCTCCAAATAAACACTTGCAGATTCTACAAAAGGAGTGTTTCAAAACTGTTCTCTCAAGAGGGACGTTCAAGTCTGTGAGTGGAACGCACTCATCACAAAGAAGTTTCTGAGAATCCATCTGTCTGGTTTCTATGTGATGATATTTCGTTTCCCAGCATTGGCCTCGAAGCGCTCCCAAGATCCTCATTCAGATGCCTCTAAAAGAGTGTTTCAAAACTTCTCTATCAAAAGGAAGGTTCAAGCCTGTGAGTTGAATGCACTCATCACACAGAAGTTTCTGAGAAGGCTTCTGTCTAGTTTCTATGTGAACTATTTCCCTTTCCATCATAGGCCTCAAATCGCTCCAAATATCCACTTGCAGATGTTACAAAAAGGCTGTTTCCAAACGGCTCTATCAAAAGGCCGGTTCAACTCTGTGAGTTGAATGCACACATCACAAAGAAGTTTCTGAGAATGCTTCTGTCTAGTGTTTATGTGAAGATATTCCCTTTTCCAGCATAGGCCTCAAAGCCCTCCAAGTATCCACTTGCAGATTCTACACAAAGTGCGTTTCAGAACTGCTCTATCAAAAGGAAGGTTCAACCCTGTGAGTTGAATGCACACATCGCAAAGATGTTTCTGAGAATGCTTCTGTCCAGTTTTTAGGTGAAGATATTTCATTTCCCAGCAAAGGCCTCAAAACGCTCCAAATATCCACTTGCAGATTCTACAAAAGGAGTGTTTCAAAACTGCTCTTTCAAAAGGAAGGTTCAAGTCTGTGAGTTGAAGGCACTCATCACAAAGAAGTTTGTGAGAATGCTTCTGTCTACTTGGTATGTGAAGATATTTCCTCTTCCAGCACAGGCCTCCAAAAGCTCCAAACATCCCCTAGCAAATTCTGCAAAAAGAGTGTTTCAAAACTGCGCTCTCCAAAGGAAGAGTCCCCTCCGTGAGTTGAATGCATAAAGCACAGGGTAGTTTCTGAGAACGCTTCCGTCTAGTTTTTAAGGGAAGATATTTCCTTTTCCAGTGTTGGCCTCTCGGCACACCGAATATCCCCTTGAAGATTCTACTCAAAGAGAGTTTCAAAACTGCTATAGCAAAGGGGAGCTTCAACTCTGTGAGTTGAATGCGCAGGTCACAGAGAAGTTTCTGAGAATGCTTCTCTCTAGTTTTTATGTGAAGCTATTTCCTTTTCCAGCATAGGCCTCAAAGCGTTCCAAGTATCGACTTGCAGATTCTACAAAAAGAGGGTTTCAAAGCTGTTCTATCAAAAGGAAGGTTCAACTCTGTGAGTTGAATGCAGAAAGCACAGGGAAGTCTCTGAGAATGCTTCCGTCTAGGTTCTAAGTGAAGTTATTTCCTTTTCCAGGGTAGGACTCAAAGCACTCCAAATCTCCACTTGCAGATTCTACAAAAAGAGTGTTTCAAAACTGCTCTCTCAAAAGGAAGGTTCAACTCGGTGAGTTGAATGCGCACATCGGAAAAGGTTCCTGAGAATGCTTCTGTCTAGTTTTCGTGTGAAGATATTTCCTTTTCCAGCATAGGCATCAAAGCGCCCTAGTGATCCCCTTGCAGATTCCACCAAAAGAGTGTCTCAAAACTCTTCTCTCGAAAGGAAGGTTCGACTCTGTGAGTAGAAGGCACTCATCGCAAAGAAGTTTCTGAGAAGAGTTCAATCTAGTTTTCATCGTAATGTATGTTCCTTTCCACTAGATGCCGCAATCGCACCAAATATCCACTTGCAGTTTCCACAAGAAGAGTCATGCAGAACCGCTCTACGAAAAGGAATGTTCAACACTGTGAGTTCAATCCCCACGTGACAAAGAAGTTTCGGAGAATGCTTCCGTCTAGTTTGTATGTGAAGATATTTCCTTTTCCAACTCCAGCCTCAACGCGCTCCAAATATCCACTTGCGAATACTACCAAAACGGTGTTTCAAAACTGGTCTATCAAAACGAAGGTTCAACTCTGTGAGTTGAAAGCACTCACCACAAAGAAGTTTGTGAGAATGCTTCCATCTAGTTTTTATGCAATGTTATTTCCTTTTGCAGCGTAGGCCTCAAAGCGCTCCAATTATCCACTTGCAGACTCTACAAAAAGAGTGTTTCCAAACTGCTCTAGCAAAAAGAAGGCTGAACTCTGTGAGTTGAATGCACAAAGCACAGGGAACTTTCTGAGAATGCCTTTGTCTCGTTTCTACGTGAAGACATTTCCTTTTCCAGCATAGGCCTCAAAGCACTCCATACATCCACCTGAAGATTCTACTAAAAGAGTGTTTCCAAACTTCTCTATCAAAAGGAAGGTTCTACTCTGTGAGTTCAATGCACCCATGACCAAGACGTTTCTGAGCATGCTTCTGTCTAGTTTTTCTGTGAAGATATTTCCTTTTCCAGCCGAGGCCTCAAAGCGCTCCACATATCCACTTGCAGATTCTACCAAAAGAGTGTTTCAAAACTGCTCTTTCCAAAGGAAGCCTCAAGTCTGTGCGTTGAATGCCCTCATCGCAAAGAAGTTTCTGAGAAGGCTTCTGTCTAGTTTCTATGTGAAGATATTTCCTTTTCCAACATAGGCCTCAAAGCGCTCCAAATAAACACTTGCAGATTCTACAAAAGGAGTGTTTCAAAACTGTTCTCTCAAGAGGGACGTTCAAGTCTGTGAGTGGAACGCACTCATCACAAAGAAGTTTCTGAGAATCCATCTGTCTGGTTTCTATGTGATGATATTTCGTTTCCCAGCATTGGCCTCGAAGCGCTCCCAAGATCCTCATTCAGATGCCTCTAAAAGAGTGTTTCAAAACTTCTCTATCAAAAGGAAGGTTCAAGCCTGTGAGTTGAATGCACTCATCACACAGAAGTTTCTGAGAAGGCTTCTGTCTAGTTTCTATGTGAAGATATTTCCCTTTCCATCATAGGCCTCAAATCGCTCCAAATATCCACTTGCAGATGTTACAAAAAGGCTGTTTCCAAACGGCTCTATCAAAAGGCCGGTTCAACTCTGTGAGTTGAATGCACACATCACAAAGAAGTTTCTGAGAATGCTTCTGTCTAGTGTTTATGTGAAGATATTCCCTTTTCCAGCATAGGCCTCAAAGCCCTCCAAGTATCCACTTGCAGATTCTACACAAAGTGCGTTTCAGAACTGCTCTATCAAAAGGAAGGTTCAACCCTGTGAGTTGAATGCACACATCGCAAAGATGTTTCTGAGAATGCTTCTGTCTAGTTTTTAGGTGAAGATATTTCATTTCCCAGCAAAGGCCTCAAAACGCTCCAAATATCCACTTGCAGATTCTACAAAAGGAGTGTTTCAAAACTGCTCTTTCAAAAGGAAGGTTCAAGTCTGTGAGTTGAAGGCACTCATCACAAAGAAGTTTGTGAGAATGCTTCTGTCTACTTGGTATGTGAAGATATTTCCTCTTCCAGCACAGGCCTCCAAAAGCTCCAAACATCCCCTAGCAAATTCTGCAAAAAGAGTGTTTCAAAACTGCGCTCTCCAAAGGAAGAGTCCCCTCCGTGAGTTGAATGCATAAAGCACAGGGTAGTTTCTGAGAACGCTTCCGTCTAGTTTTTAAGGGAAGATATTTCCTTTTCCAGTGTTGGCCTCTCGGCACACCGAATATCCCCTTGAAGATTCTACTCAAAGAGAGTTTCAAAACTGCTATAGCAAAGGGGAGCTTCAACTCTGTGAGTTGAATGCGCAGGTCACAGAGAAGTTTCTGAGAATGCTTCTCTCTAGTTTTTATGTGAAGCTATTTCCTTTTCCAGCATAGGCCTCAAAGCGTTCCAAGTATCGACTTGCAGATTCTACAAAAAGAGCGTTTCAAAGCTGTTCTATCAAAAGGAAGGTTCAACTCTGTGAGTTGAATGCAGAAAGCACAGGGAAGTCTCTGAGAATGCTTCCGTCTAGGTTCTAAGTGAAGTTATTTCCTTTTCCAGGGTAGGACTCAAAGCACTCCAAATCTCCACTTGCAGATTCTACAAAAAGAGTGTTTCAAAACTGCTCTATCAAAAGGAAGGTTCAACTCGGTGAGTTGAATGCGCACATCGGAAAAGGTTCCTGAGAATGCTTCTGTCTAGTTTTCGTGTGAAGATATTTCCTTTTCCAGCATAGGCATCAAAGCGCCCTAGTGATCCCCTTGCAGATTCCACCAAAAGAGTGTCTCAAAACTCTTCTCTCGAAAGGAAGGTTCGACTCTGTGAGTAGAAGGCACTCATCGCAAAGAAGTTTCTGAGAAGAGTTCAATCTAGTTTTCATCGTAATGTATGTTCCTTTCCACTAGATGCCGCAATCGCACCAAATATCCACTTGCAGTTTCCACAAGAAGAGTCATGCAGAACCGCTCTACGAAAAGGAATGTTCAACACTGTGAGTTCAATCCCCACGTGACAAAGAAGTTTCGGAGAATGCTTCCGTCTAGTTTGTATGTGAAGATATTTCCTTTTCCAACTCCAGCCTCAACGCGCTCCAAATATCCACTTGCGAATACTACCAAAACGGTGTTTCAAAACTGGTCTATCAAAACGAAGGTTCAACTCTGTGAGTTGAAAGCACTCACCACAAAGAAGTTTGTGAGAATGCTTCCATCTAGTTTTTATGCAATGTTATTTCCTTTTGCAGCGTAGGCCTCAAAGCGCTCCAATTATCCACTTGCAGACTCTACAAAAAGAGTGTTTCCAAACTGCTCTAGCAAAAAGAAGGCTGAACTCTGTGAGTTGAATGCACAAAGCACAGGGAACTTTCTGAGAATGCCTTTGTCTCGTTTCTACGTGAAGACATTTCCTTTTCCAGCATAGGCCTCAAAGCACTCCATACATCCACCTGAAGATTCTACTAAAAGAGTGTTTCCAAACTTCTCTATCAAAAGGAAGGTTCTATTCCGTGAGTTCAATGCACCCATGACCAAGACGTTTCTGAGCATGCTTCTGTCTAGTTTTTCTGTGAAGATATTTCCTTTTCCAGCCGAGGCCTCAAAGCGCTCCACATATCCACTTGCAGATTCTACCAAAAGAGTGTTTCAAAACTGCTCTTTCCAAAGGAAGCCTCAAGTCTGTGCGTTGAATGCCCTCATCGCAAAGAAGTTTCTGAGAAGGCTTCTGTCTAGTTTCTATGTGAAGATATTTCCTTTTCCAACATAGGCCTCAAAGCGCTCCAAATAAACACTTGCAGATTCTACAAAAGGAGTGTTTCAAAACTGTTCTCTCAAGAGGGACGTTCAAGTCTGTGAGTGGAACGCACTCATCACAAAGAAGTTTCTGAGAATCCATCTGTCTGGTTTCTATGTGATGATATTTCGTTTCCCAGCATTGGCCTCGAAGCGCTCCCAAGATCCTCATTCAGATGCCTCTAAAAGAGTGTTTCAAAACTTCTCTATCAAAAGGAAGGTTCAAGCCTGTGAGTTGAATGCACTCATCACACAGAAGTTTCTGAGAAGGCTTCTGTCTAGTTTCTATGTGAAGATATTTCCCTTTCCATCATAGGCCTCAAATCGCTCCAAATATCCACTTGCAGATGTTACAAAAAGGCTGTTTCCAAACGGCTCTATCAAAAGGCCGGTTCAACTCTGTGAGTTGAATGCACACATCACAAAGAAGTTTCTGAGAATGCTTCTGTCTAGTGTTTATGTGAAGATATTCCCTTTTCCAGCATAGGCCTCAAAGCCCTCCAAGTATCCACTTGCAGATTCTACACAAAGTGCGTTTCAGAACTGCTCTATCAAAAGGAAGGTTCAACCCTGTGAGTTGAATGCACACATCGCAAAGATGTTTCTGAGAATGCTTCTGTCTAGTTTTTAGGTGAAGATATTTCATTTCCCAGCAAAGGCCTCAAAACGCTCCAAATATCCACTTGCAGATTCTACAAAAGGAGTGTTTCAAAACTGCTCTTTCAAAAGGAAGGTTCAAGTCTGTGAGTTGAAGGCACTCATCACAAAGAAGTTTGTGAGAATGCTTCTGTCTACTTGGTATGTGAAGATATTTCCTCTTCCAGCACAGGCCTCCAAAAGCTCCAAACATCCCCTAGCAAATTCTGCAAAAAGAGTGTTTCAAAACTGCGCTCTCCAAAGGAAGAGTCCCCTCCGTGAGTTGAATGCATAAAGCACAGGGTAGTTTCTGAGAACGCTTCCGTCTAGTTTTTAAGGGAAGATATTTCCTTTTCCAGTGTTGGCCTCTCGGCACACCGAATATCCCCTTGAAGATTCTACTCAAAGAGAGTTTCAAAACTGCTATAGCAAAGGGGAGCTTCAACTCTGTGAGTTGAATGCGCAGGTCACAGAGAAGTTTCTGAGAATGCTTCTCTCTAGTTTTTATGTGAAGCTATTTCCTTTTCCAGCATAGGCCTCAAAGCGTTCCAAGTATCGACTTGCAGATTCTACAAAAAGAGCGTTTCAAAGCTGTTCTATCAAAAGGAAGGTTCAACTCTGTGAGTTGAATGCAGAAAGCACAGGGAAGTCTCTGAGAATGCTTCCGTCTAGGTTCTAAGTGAAGTTATTTCCTTTTCCAGGGTAGGACTCAAAGGACTCCAAATCTCCACTTGCAGATTCTACAAAAAGAGTGTTTCAAAACTGCTCTATCAAAAGGAAGGTTCAACTCGGTGAGTTGAATGCGCACATCGGAAAAGGTTCCTGAGAATGCTTCTGTCTAGTTTTCGTGTGAAGATATTTCCTTTTCCAGCATAGGCATCAAAGCGCCCTAGTGATCCCCTTGCAGATTCCACCAAAAGAGTGTCTCAAAACTCTTCTCTCGAAAGGAAGGTTCGACTCTGTGAGTAGAAGGCACTCATCGCAAAGAAGTTTCTGAGAAGAGTTCAATCTAGTTTTCATCGTAATGTATGTTCCTTTCCACTAGATGCCGCAATCGCACCAAATATCCACTTGCAGTTTCCACAAGAAGAGTCATGCAGAACCGCTCTACGAAAAGGAATGTTCAACACTGTGAGTTCAATCCCCACGTGACAAAGAAGTTTCGGAGAATGCTTCCGTCTAGTTTGTATGTGAAGATATTTCCTTTTCCAACTCCAGCCTCAACGCGCTCCAAATATCCACTTGCGAATACTACCAAAACGGTGTTTCAAAACTGGTCTATCAAAACGAAGGTTCAACTCTGTGAGTTGAAAGCACTCACCACAAAGAAGTTTGTGAGAATGCTTCCATCTAGTTTTTATGCAATGTTATTTCCTTTTGCAGCGTAGGCCTCAAAGCGCTCCAATTATCCACTTGCAGACTCTACAAAAAGAGTGTTTCCAAACTGCTCTAGCAAAAAGAAGGCTGAACTCTGTGAGTTGAATGCACAAAGCACAGGGAACTTTCTGAGAATGCCTTTGTCTCGTTTCTACGTGAAGACATTTCCTTTTCCAGCATAGGCCTCAAAGCACTCCATACATCCACCTGAAGATTCTACTAAAAGAGTGTTTCCAAACTTCTCTATCAAAAGGAAGGTTCTACTCTGTGAGTTCAATGCACCCATGACCAAGACGTTTCTGAGCATGCTTCTGTCTAGTTTTTCTGTGAAGATATTTCCTTTTCCAGCCGAGGCCTCAAAGCGCTCCACATATCCACTTGCAGATTCTACCAAAAGAGTGTTTCAAAACTGCTCTTTCCAAAGGAAGCCTCAAGTCTGTGCGTTGAATGCCCTCATCGCAAAGAAGTTTCTGAGAAGGCTTCTGTCTAGTTTCTATGTGAAGATATTTCCTTTTCCAACATAGGCCTCAAAGCGCTCCAAATAAACACTTGCAGATTCTACAAAAGGAGTGTTTCAAAACTGTTCTCTCAAGAGGGACGTTCAAGTCTGTGAGTGGAACGCACTCATCACAAAGAAGTTTCTGAGAATCCATCTGTCTGGTTTCTATGTGATGATATTTCGTTTCCCAGCATTGGCCTCGAAGCGCTCCCAAGATCCTCATTCAGATGCCTCTAAAAGAGTGTTTCAAAACTTCTCTATCAAAAGGAAGGTTCAAGCCTGTGAGTTGAATGCACTCATCACACAGAAGTTTCTGAGAAGGCTTCTGTCTAGTTTCTATGTGAAGATATTTCCCTTTCCATCATAGGCCTCAAATCGCTCCAAATATCCACTTGCAGATGTTACAAAAAGGCTGTTTCCAAACGGCTCTATCAAAAGGCCGGTTCAACTCTGTGAGTTGAATGCACACATCACAAAGAAGTTTCTGAGAATGCTTCTGTCTAGTGTTTATGTGAAGATATTCCCTTTTCCAGCATAGGCCTCAAAGCCCTCCAAGTATCCACTTGCAGATTCTACACAAAGTGCGTTTCAGAACTGCTCTATCAAAAGGAAGGTTCAACCCTGTGAGTTGAATGCACACATCGCAAAGATGTTTCTGAGAATGCTTCTGTCTAGTTTTTAGGTGAAGATATTTCATTTCCCAGCAAAGGCCTCAAAACGCTCCAAATATCCACTTGCAGATTCTACAAAAGGAGTGTTTCAAAACTGCTCTTTCAAAAGGAAGGTTCAAGTCTGTGAGTTGAAGGCACTCATCACAAAGAAGTTTGTGAGAATGCTTCTGTCTACTTGGTATGTGAAGATATTTCCTCTTCCAGCACAGGCCTCCAAAAGCTCCAAACATCCCCTAGCAAATTCTGCAAAAAGAGTGTTTCAAAACTGCGCTCTCCAAAGGAAGAGTCCCCTCCGTGAGTTGAATGCATAAAGCACAGGGTAGTTTCTGAGAACGCTTCCGTCTAGTTTTTAAGGGAAGATATTTCCTTTTCCAGTGTTGGCCTCTCGGCACACCGAATATCCCCTTGAAGATTCTACTCAAAGAGAGTTTCAAAACTGCTATAGCAAAGGGGAGCTTCAACTCTGTGAGTTGAATGCGCAGGTCACAGAGAAGTTTCTGAGAATGCTTCTCTCTAGTTTTTATGTGAAGCTATTTCCTTTTCCAGCATAGGCCTCAAAGCGTTCCAAGTATCGACTTGCAGATTCTACAAAAAGAGCGTTTCAAAGCTGTTCTATCAAAAGGAAGGTTCAACTCTGTGAGTTGAATGCAGAAAGCACAGGGAAGTCTCTGAGAATGCTTCCGTCTAGGTTCTAAGTGAAGTTATTTCCTTTTCCAGGGTAGGACTCAAAGGACTCCAAATCTCCACTTGCAGATTCTACAAAAAGAGTGTTTCAAAACTGCTCTATCAAAAGGAAGGTTCAACTCGGTGAGTTGAATGCGCACATCGGAAAAGGTTCCTGAGAATGCTTCTGTCTAGTTTTCGTGTGAAGATATTTCCTTTTCCAGCATAGGCATCAAAGCGCCCTAGTGATCCCCTTGCAGATTCCACCAAAAGAGTGTCTCAAAACTCTTCTCTCGAAAGGAAGGTTCGACTCTGTGAGTAGAAGGCACTCATCGCAAAGAAGTTTCTGAGAAGAGTTCAATCTAGTTTTCATCGTAATGTATGTTCCTTTCCACTAGATGCCGCAATCGCACCAAATATCCACTTGCAGTTTCCACAAGAAGAGTCATGCAGAACCGCTCTACGGAAAGGAATGTTCAACACTGTGAGTTCAATCCCCACGTGACAAAGAAGTTTCGGAGAATGCTTCCGTCTAGTTTGTATGTGAAGATATTTCCTTTTCCAACTCCAGCCTCAACGCGCTCCAAATATCCACTTGCGAATACTACCAAAACGGTGTTTCAAAACTGGTCTATCAAAACGAAGGTTCAACTCTGTGAGTTGAAAGCACTCACCACAAAGAAGTTTGTGAGAATGCTTCCATCTAGTTTTTATGCAATGTTATTTCCTTTTGCAGCGTAGGCCTCAAAGCGCTCCAATTATCCACTTGCAGACTCTACAAAAAGAGTGTTTCCAAACTGCTCTAGCAAAAAGAAGGCTGAACTCTGTGAGTTGAATGCACAAAGCACAGGGAACTTTCTGAGAATGCCTTTGTCTCGTTTCTACGTGAAGACATTTCCTTTTCCAGCATAGGCCTCAAAGCACTCCATACATCCACCTGAAGATTCTACTAAAAGAGTGTTTCCAAACTTCTCTATCAAAAGGAAGGTTCTACTCTGTGAGTTCAATGCACCCATGACCAAGACGTTTCTGAGCATGCTTCTGTCTAGTTTTTCTGTGAAGATATTTCCTTTTCCAGCCGAGGCCTCAAAGCGCTCCACATATCCACTTGCAGATTCTACCAAAAGAGTGTTTCAAAACTGCTCTTTCCAAAGGAAGCCTCAAGTCTGTGCGTTGAATGCCCTCATCGCAAAGAAGTTTCTGAGAAGGCTTCTGTCTAGTTTCTATGTGAAGATATTTCCTTTTCCAACATAGGCCTCAAAGCGCTCCAAATAAACACTTGCAGATTCTACAAAAGGAGTGTTTCAAAACTGTTCTCTCAAGAGGGACGTTCAAGTCTGTGAGTGGAACGCACTCATCACAAAGAAGTTTCTGAGAATCCATCTGTCTGGTTTCTATGTGATGATATTTCGTTTCCCAGCATTGGCCTCGAAGCGCTCCCAAGATCCTCATTCAGATGCCTCTAAAAGAGTGTTTCAAAACTTCTCTATCAAAAGGAAGGTTCAAGCCTGTGAGTTGAATGCACTCATCACACAGAAGTTTCTGAGAAGGCTTCTGTCTAGTTTCTATGTGAAGATATTTCCCTTTCCATCATAGGCCTCAAATCGCTCCAAATATCCACTTGCAGATGTTACAAAAAGGCTGTTTCCAAACGGCTCTATCAAAAGGCCGGTTCAACTCTGTGAGTTGAATGCACACATCACAAAGAAGTTTCTGAGAATGCTTCTGTCTAGTGTTTATGTGAAGATATTCCCTTTTCCAGCATAGGCCTCAAAGCCCTCCAAGTATCCACTTGCAGATTCTACACAAAGTGCGTTTCAGAACTGCTCTATCAAAAGGAAGGTTCAACCCTGTGAGTTGAATGCACACATCGCAAAGATGTTTCTGAGAATGCTTCTGTCTAGTTTTTAGGTGAAGATATTTCATTTCCCAGCAAAGGCCTCAAAACGCTCCAAATATCCACTTGCAGATTCTACAAAAGGAGTGTTTCAAAACTGCTCTTTCAAAAGGAAGGTTCAAGTCTGTGAGTTGAAGGCACTCATCACAAAGAAGTTTGTGAGAATGCTTCTGTCTACTTGGTATGTGAAGATATTTCCTCTTCCAGCACAGGCCTCCAAAAGCTCCAAACATCCCCTAGCAAATTCTGCAAAAAGAGTGTTTCAAAACTGCGCTCTCCAAAGGAAGAGTCCCCTCCGTGAGTTGAATGCATAAAGCACAGGGTAGTTTCTGAGAACGCTTCCGTCTAGTTTTTAAGGGAAGATATTTCCTTTTCCAGTGTTGGCCTCTCGGCACACCGAATATCCCCTTGAAGATTCTACTCAAAGAGAGTTTCAAAACTGCTATAGCAAAGGGGAGCTTCAACTCTGTGAGTTGAATGCGCAGGTCACAGAGAAGTTTCTGAGAATGCTTCTCTCTAGTTTTTATGTGAAGCTATTTCCTTTTCCAGCATAGGCCTCAAAGCGTTCCAAGTATCGACTTGCAGATTCTACAAAAAGAGCGTTTCAAAGCTGTTCTATCAAAAGGAAGGTTCAACTCTGTGAGTTGAATGCAGAAAGCACAGGGAAGTCTCTGAGAATGCTTCCGTCTAGGTTCTAAGTGAAGTTATTTCCTTTTCCAGGGTAGGACTCAAAGGACTCCAAATCTCCACTTGCAGATTCTACAAAAAGAGTGTTTCAAAACTGCTCTATCAAAAGGAAGGTTCAACTCGGTGAGTTGAATGCGCACATCGGAAAAGGTTCCTGAGAATGCTTCTGTCTAGTTTTCGTGTGAAGATATTTCCTTTTCCAGCATAGGCATCAAAGCGCCCTAGTGATCCCCTTGCAGATTCCACCAAAAGAGTGTCTCAAAACTCTTCTCTCGAAAGGAAGGTTCGACTCTGTGAGTAGAAGGCACTCATCGCAAAGAAGTTTCTGAGAAGAGTTCAATCTAGTTTTCATCGTAATGTATGTTCCTTTCCACTAGATGCCGCAATCGCACCAAATATCCACTTGCAGTTTCCACAAGAAGAGTCATGCAGAACCGCTCTACGAAAAGGAATGTTCAACACTGTGAGTTCAATCCCCACGTGACAAAGAAGTTTCGGAGAATGCTTCCGTCTAGTTTGTATGTGAAGATATTTCCTTTTCCAACTCCAGCCTCAACGCGCTCCAAATATCCACTTGCGAATACTACCAAAACGGTGTTTCAAAACTGGTCTATCAAAACGAAGGTTCAACTCTGTGAGTTGAAAGCACTCACCACAAAGAAGTTTGTGAGAATGCTTCCATCTAGTTTTTATGCAATGTTATTTCCTTTTGCAGCGTAGGCCTCAAAGCGCTCCAATTATCCACTTGCAGACTCTACAAAAAGAGTGTTTCCAAACTGCTCTAGCAAAAAGAAGGCTGAACTCTGTGAGTTGAATGCACAAAGCACAGGGAACTTTCTGAGAATGCCTTTGTCTCGTTTCTACGTGAAGACATTTCCTTTTCCAGCATAGGCCTCAAAGCACTCCATACATCCACCTGAAGATTCTACTAAAAGAGTGTTTCCAAACTTCTCTATCAAAAGGAAGGTTCTACTCTGTGAGTTCAATGCACCCATGACCAAGACGTTTCTGAGCATGCTTCTGTCTAGTTTTTCTGTGAAGATATTTCCTTTTCCAGCCGAGGCCTCAAAGCGCTCCACATATCCACTTGCAGATTCTACCAAAAGAGTGTTTCAAAACTGCTCTTTCCAAAGGAAGCCTCAAGTCTGTGCGTTGAATGCCCTCATCGCAAAGAAGTTTCTGAGAAGGCTTCTGTCTAGTTTCTATGTGAAGATATTTCCTTTTCCAACATAGGCCTCAAAGCGCTCCAAATAAACACTTGCAGATTCTACAAAAGGAGTGTTTCAAAACTGTTCTCTCAAGAGGGACGTTCAAGTCTGTGAGTGGAACGCACTCATCACAAAGAAGTTTCTGAGAATCCATCTGTCTGGTTTCTATGTGATGATATTTCGTTTCCCAGCATTGGCCTCGAAGCGCTCCCAAGATCCTCATTCAGATGCCTCTAAAAGAGTGTTTCAAAACTTCTCTATCAAAAGGAAGGTTCAAGCCTGTGAGTTGAATGCACTCATCACACAGAAGTTTCTGAGAAGGCTTCTGTCTAGTTTCTATGTGAAGATATTTCCCTTTCCATCATAGGCCTCAAATCGCTCCAAATATCCACTTGCAGATGTTACAAAAAGGCTGTTTCCAAACGGCTCTATCAAAAGGCCGGTTCAACTCTGTGAGTTGAATGCACACATCACAAAGAAGTTTCTGAGAATGCTTCTGTCTAGTGTTTATGTGAAGATATTCCCTTTTCCAGCATAGGCCTCAAAGCCCTCCAAGTATCCACTTGCAGATTCTACACAAAGTGCGTTTCAGAACTGCTCTATCAAAAGGAAGGTTCAACCCTGTGAGTTGAATGCACACATCGCAAAGATGTTTCTGAGAATGCTTCTGTCTAGTTTTTAGGTGAAGATATTTCATTTCCCAGCAAAGGCCTCAAAACGCTCCAAATATCCACTTGCAGATTCTACAAAAGGAGTGTTTCAAAACTGCTCTTTCAAAAGGAAGGTTCAAGTCTGTGAGTTGAAGGCACTCATCACAAAGAAGTTTGTGAGAATGCTTCTGTCTACTTGGTATGTGAAGATATTTCCTCTTCCAGCACAGGCCTCCAAAAGCTCCAAACATCCCCTAGCAAATTCTGCAAAAAGAGTGTTTCAAAACTGCGCTCTCCAAAGGAAGAGTCCCCTCCGTGAGTTGAATGCATAAAGCACAGGGTAGTTTCTGAGAACGCTTCCGTCTAGTTTTTAAGGGAAGATATTTCCTTTTCCAGTGTTGGCCTCTCGGCACACCGAATATCCCCTTGAAGATTCTACTCAAAGAGAGTTTCAAAACTGCTATAGCAAAGGGGAGCTTCAACTCTGTGAGTTGAATGCGCAGGTCACAGAGAAGTTTCTGAGAATGCTTCTCTCTAGTTTTTATGTGAAGCTATTTCCTTTTCCAGCATAGGCCTCAAAGCGTTCCAAGTATCGACTTGCAGATTCTACAAAAAGAGCGTTTCAAAGCTGTTCTATCAAAAGGAAGGTTCAACTCTGTGAGTTGAATGCAGAAAGCACAGGGAAGTCTCTGAGAATGCTTCCGTCTAGGTTCTAAGTGAAGTTATTTCCTTTTCCAGGGTAGGACTCAAAGGACTCCAAATCTCCACTTGCAGATTCTACAAAAAGAGTGTTTCAAAACTGCTCTATCAAAAGGAAGGTTCAACTCGGTGAGTTGAATGCGCACATCGGAAAAGGTTCCTGAGAATGCTTCTGTCTAGTTTTCGTGTGAAGATATTTCCTTTTCCAGCATAGGCATCAAAGCGCCCTAGTGATCCCCTTGCAGATTCCACCAAAAGAGTGTCTCAAAACTCTTCTCTCGAAAGGAAGGTTCGACTCTGTGAGTAGAAGGCACTCATCGCAAAGAAGTTTCTGAGAAGAGTTCAATCTAGTTTTCATCGTAATGTATGTTCCTTTCCACTAGATGCCGCAATCGCACCAAATATCCACTTGCAGTTTCCACAAGAAGAGTCATGCAGAACCGCTCTACGGAAAGGAATGTTCAACACTGTGAGTTCAATCCCCACGTGACAAAGAAGTTTCGGAGAATGCTTCCGTCTAGTTTGTATGTGAAGATATTTCCTTTTCCAACTCCAGCCTCAACGCGCTCCAAATATCCACTTGCGAATACTACCAAAACGGTGTTTCAAAACTGGTCTATCAAAACGAAGGTTCAACTCTGTGAGTTGAAAGCACTCACCACAAAGAAGTTTGTGAGAATGCTTCCATCTAGTTTTTATGCAATGTTATTTCCTTTTGCAGCGTAGGCCTCAAAGCGCTCCAATTATCCACTTGCAGACTCTACAAAAAGAGTGTTTCCAAACTGCTCTAGCAAAAAGAAGGCTGAACTCTGTGAGTTGAATGCACAAAGCACAGGGAACTTTCTGAGAATGCCTTTGTCTCGTTTCTACGTGAAGACATTTCCTTTTCCAGCATAGGCCTCAAAGCACTCCATACATCCACCTGAAGATTCTACTAAAAGAGTGTTTCCAAACTTCTCTATCAAAAGGAAGGTTCTACTCTGTGAGTTCAATGCACCCATGACCAAGACGTTTCTGAGCATGCTTCTGTCTAGTTTTTCTGTGAAGATATTTCCTTTTCCAGCCGAGGCCTCAAAGCGCTCCACATATCCACTTGCAGATTCTACCAAAAGAGTGTTTCAAAACTGCTCTTTCCAAAGGAAGCCTCAAGTCTGTGCGTTGAATGCCCTCATCGCAAAGAAGTTTCTGAGAAGGCTTCTGTCTAGTTTCTATGTGAAGATATTTCCTTTTCCAACATAGGCCTCAAAGCGCTCCAAATAAACACTTGCAGATTCTACAAAAGGAGTGTTTCAAAACTGTTCTCTCAAGAGGGACGTTCAAGTCTGTGAGTGGAACGCACTCATCACAAAGAAGTTTCTGAGAATCCATCTGTCTGGTTTCTATGTGATGATATTTCGTTTCCCAGCATTGGCCTCGAAGCGCTCCCAAGATCCTCATTCAGATGCCTCTAAAAGAGTGTTTCAAAACTTCTCTATCAAAAGGAAGGTTCAAGCCTGTGAGTTGAATGCACTCATCACACAGAAGTTTCTGAGAAGGCTTCTGTCTAGTTTCTATGTGAAGATATTTCCCTTTCCATCATAGGCCTCAAATCGCTCCAAATATCCACTTGCAGATGTTACAAAAAGGCTGTTTCCAAACGGCTCTATCAAAAGGCCGGTTCAACTCTGTGAGTTGAATGCACACATCACAAAGAAGTTTCTGAGAATGCTTCTGTCTAGTGTTTATGTGAAGATATTCCCTTTTCCAGCATAGGCCTCAAAGCCCTCCAAGTATCCACTTGCAGATTCTACACAAAGTGCGTTTCAGAACTGCTCTATCAAAAGGAAGGTTCAACCCTGTGAGTTGAATGCACACATCGCAAAGATGTTTCTGAGAATGCTTCTGTCTAGTTTTTAGGTGAAGATATTTCATTTCCCAGCAAAGGCCTCAAAACGCTCCAAATATCCACTTGCAGATTCTACAAAAGGAGTGTTTCAAAACTGCTCTTTCAAAAGGAAGGTTCAAGTCTGTGAGTTGAAGGCACTCATCACAAAGAAGTTTGTGAGAATGCTTCTGTCTACTTGGTATGTGAAGATATTTCCTCTTCCAGCACAGGCCTCCAAAAGCTCCAAACATCCCCTAGCAAATTCTGCAAAAAGAGTGTTTCAAAACTGCGCTCTCCAAAGGAAGAGTCCCCTCCGTGAGTTGAATGCATAAAGCACAGGGTAGTTTCTGAGAACGCTTCCGTCTAGTTTTTAAGGGAAGATATTTCCTTTTCCAGTGTTGGCCTCTCGGCACACCGAATATCCCCTTGAAGATTCTACTCAAAGAGAGTTTCAAAACTGCTATAGCAAAGGGGAGCTTCAACTCTGTGAGTTGAATGCGCAGGTCACAGAGAAGTTTCTGAGAATGCTTCTCTCTAGTTTTTATGTGAAGCTATTTCCTTTTCCAGCATAGGCCTCAAAGCGTTCCAAGTATCGACTTGCAGATTCTACAAAAAGAGCGTTTCAAAGCTGTTCTATCAAAAGGAAGGTTCAACTCTGTGAGTTGAATGCAGAAAGCACAGGGAAGTCTCTGAGAATGCTTCCGTCTAGGTTCTAAGTGAAGTTATTTCCTTTTCCAGGGTAGGACTCAAAGCACTCCAAATCTCCACTTGCAGATTCTACAAAAAGAGTGTTTCAAAACTGCTCTATCAAAAGGAAGGTTCAACTCGGTGAGTTGAATGCGCACATCGGAAAAGGTTCCTGAGAATGCTTCTGTCTAGTTTTCGTGTGAAGATATTTCCTTTTCCAGCATAGGCATCAAAGCGCCCTAGTGATCCCCTTGCAGATTCCACCAAAAGAGTGTCTCAAAACTCTTCTCTCGAAAGGAAGGTTCGACTCTGTGAGTAGAAGGCACTCATCGCAAAGAAGTTTCTGAGAAGAGTTCAATCTAGTTTTCATCGTAATGTATGTTCCTTTCCACTAGATGCCGCAATCGCACCAAATATCCACTTGCAGTTTCCACAAGAAGAGTCATGCAGAACCGCTCTACGAAAAGGAATGTTCAACACTGTGAGTTCAATCCCCACGTGACAAAGAAGTTTCGGAGAATGCTTCCGTCTAGTTTGTATGTGAAGATATTTCCTTTTCCAACTCCAGCCTCAACGCGCTCCAAATATCCACTTGCGAATACTACCAAAACGGTGTTTCAAAACTGGTCTATCAAAACGAAGGTTCAACTCTGTGAGTTGAAAGCACTCACCACAAAGAAGTTTGTGAGAATGCTTCCATCTAGTTTTTATGCAATGTTATTTCCTTTTGCAGCGTAGGCCTCAAAGCGCTCCAATTATCCACTTGCAGACTCTACAAAAAGAGTGTTTCCAAACTGCTCTAGCAAAAAGAAGGCTGAACTCTGTGAGTTGAATGCACAAAGCACAGGGAACTTTCTGAGAATGCCTTTGTCTCGTTTCTACGTGAAGACATTTCCTTTTCCAGCATAGGCCTCAAAGCACTCCATACATCCACCTGAAGATTCTACTAAAAGAGTGTTTCCAAACTTCTCTATCAAAAGGAAGGTTCTACTCTGTGAGTTCAATGCACCCATGACCAAGACGTTTCTGAGCATGCTTCTGTCTAGTTTTTCTGTGAAGATATTTCCTTTTCCAGCCGAGGCCTCAAAGCGCTCCACATATCCACTTGCAGATTCTACCAAAAGAGTGTTTCAAAACTGCTCTTTCCAAAGGAAGCTTCAAGTCTGTGCGTTGAATGCCCTCATCGCAAAGAGGTTTCTGAGAAGGCTTCTGTCTAGTTTCTATGTGAAGATATTTCCTTTTCCAACATAGGCCTCAAAGCGCTCCAAATAAACACTTGCAGATTCTACAAAAGGAGTGTTTCAAAACTGTTCTCTCAAGAGGGACGTTCAAGTCTGTGAGTGGAACGCACTCATCACAAAGAAGTTTCTGAGAATCCATCTGTCTGGTTTCTATGTGATGATATTTCGTTTCCCAGCATTGGCCTCGAAGCGCTCCCAAGATCCTCATTCAGATGCCTCTAAAAGAGTGTTTCAAAACTTCTCTATCAAAAGGAAGGTTCAAGCCTGTGAGTTGAATGCACTCATCACACAGAAGTTTCTGAGAAGGCTTCTGTCTAGTTTCTATGTGAACTATTTCCCTTTCCATCATAGGCCTCAAATCGCTCCAAATATCCACTTGCAGATGTTACAAAAAGGCTGTTTCCAAACGGCTCTATCAAAAGGCCGGTTCAACTCTGTGAGTTGAATGCACACATCACAAAGAAGTTTCTGAGAATGCTTCTGTCTAGTGTTTATGTGAAGATATTCCCTTTTCCAGCATAGGCCTCAAAGCCCTCCAAGTATCCACTTGCAGATTCTACACAAAGTGCGTTTCAGAACTGCTCTATCAAAAGGAAGGTTCAACCCTGTGAGTTGAATGCACACATCGCAAAGATGTTTCTGAGAATGCTTCTGTCTAGTTTTTAGGTGAAGATATTTCATTTCCCAGCAAAGGCCTCAAAACGCTCCAAATATCCACTTGCAGATTCTACAAAAGGAGTGTTTCAAAACTGCTCTTTCAAAAGGAAGGTTCAAGTCTGTGAGTTGAAGGCACTCATCACAAAGAAGTTTGTGAGAATGCTTCTGTCTACTTGGTATGTGAAGATATTTCCTCTTCCAGCACAGGCCTCCAAAAGCTCCAAACATCCCCTAGCAAATTCTGCAAAAAGAGTGTTTCAAAACTGCGCTCTCCAAAGGAAGAGTCCCCTCCGTGAGTTGAATGCATAAAGCACAGGGTAGTTTCTGAGAACGCTTCCGTCTAGTTTTTAAGGGAAGATATTTCCTTTTCCAGTGTTGGCCTCTCGGCACACCGAATATCCCCTTGAAGATTCTACTCAAAGAGAGTTTCAAAACTGCTATAGCAAAGGGGAGCTTCAACTCTGTGAGTTGAATGCGCAGGTCACAGAGAAGTTTCTGAGAATGCTTCTCTCTAGTTTTTATGTGAAGCTATTTCCTTTTCCAGCATAGGCCTCAAAGCGTTCCAAGTATCGACTTGCAGATTCTACAAAAAGAGCGTTTCAAAGCTGTTCTATCAAAAGGAAGGTTCAACTCTGTGAGTTGAATGCAGAAAGCACAGGGAAGTCTCTGAGAATGCTTCCGTCTAGGTTCTAAGTGAAGTTATTTCCTTTTCCAGGGTAGGACTCAAAGCACTCCAAATCTCCACTTGCAGATTCTACAAAAAGAGTGTTTCAAAACTGCTCTATCAAAAGGAAGGTTCAACTCGGTGAGTTGAATGCGCACATCGGAAAAGGTTCCTGAGAATGCTTCTGTCTAGTTTTCGTGTGAAGATATTTCCTTTTCCAGCATAGGCATCAAAGCGCCCTAGTGATCCCCTTGCAGATTCCACCAAAAGAGTGTCTCAAAACTCTTCTCTCGAAAGGAAGGTTCGACTCTGTGAGTAGAAGGCACTCATCGCAAAGAAGTTTCTGAGAAGAGTTCAATCTAGTTTTCATCGTAATGTATGTTCCTTTCCACTAGATGCCGCAATCGCACCAAATATCCACTTGCAGTTTCCACAAGAAGAGTCATGCAGAACCGCTCTACGAAAAGGAATGTTCAACACTGTGAGTTCAATCCCCACGTGACAAAGAAGTTTCGGAGAATGCTTCCGTCTAGTTTGTATGTGAAGATATTTCCTTTTCCAACTCCAGCCTCAACGCGCTCCAAATATCCACTTGCGAATACTACCAAAACGGTGTTTCAAAACTGGTCTATCAAAACGAAGGTTCAACTCTGTGAGTTGAAAGCACTCACCACAAAGAAGTTTGTGAGAATGCTTCCATCTAGTTTTTATGCAATGTTATTTCCTTTTGCAGCGTAGGCCTCAAAGCGCTCCAATTATCCACTTGCAGACTCTACAAAAAGAGTGTTTCCAAACTGCTCTAGCAAAAAGAAGGCTGAACTCTGTGAGTTGAATGCACAAAGCACAGGGAACTTTCTGAGAATGCCTTTGTCTCGTTTCTACGTGAAGACATTTCCTTTTCCAGCATAGGCCTCAAAGCACTCCATACATCCACCTGAAGATTCTACTAAAAGAGTGTTTCCAAACTTCTCTATCAAAAGGAAGGTTCTACTCTGTGAGTTCAATGCACCCATGACCAAGACGTTTCTGAGCATGCTTCTGTCTAGTTTTTCTGTGAAGATATTTCCTTTTCCAGCCGAGGCCTCAAAGCGCTCCACATATCCACTTGCAGATTCTACCAAAAGAGTGTTTCAAAACTGCTCTTTCCAAAGGAAGCTTCAAGTCTGTGCGTTGAATGCCCTCATCGCAAAGAGGTTTCTGAGAAGGCTTCTGTCTAGTTTCTATGTGAAGATATTTCCTTTTCCAACATAGGCCTCAAAGCGCTCCAAATAAACACTTGCAGATTCTACAAAAGGAGTGTTTCAAAACTGTTCTCTCAAGAGGGACGTTCAAGTCTGTGAGTGGAACGCACTCATCACAAAGAAGTTTCTGAGAATCCATCTGTCTGGTTTCTATGTGATGATATTTCGTTTCCCAGCATTGGCCTCGAAGCGCTCCCAAGATCCTCATTCAGATGCCTCTAAAAGAGTGTTTCAAAACTTCTCTATCAAAAGGAAGGTTCAAGCCTGTGAGTTGAATGCACTCATCACACAGAAGTTTCTGAGAAGGCTTCTGTCTAGTTTCTATGTGAACTATTTCCCTTTCCATCATAGGCCTCAAATCGCTCCAAATATCCACTTGCAGATGTTACAAAAAGGCTGTTTCCAAACGGCTCTATCAAAAGGCCGGTTCAACTCTGTGAGTTGAATGCACACATCACAAAGAAGTTTCTGAGAATGCTTCTGTCTAGTGTTTATGTGAAGATATTCCCTTTTCCAGCATAGGCCTCAAAGCCCTCCAAGTATCCACTTGCAGATTCTACACAAAGTGCGTTTCAGAACTGCTCTATCAAAAGGAAGGTTCAACCCTGTGAGTTGAATGCACACATCGCAAAGATGTTTCTGAGAATGCTTCTGTCCAGTTTTTAGGTGAAGATATTTCATTTCCCAGCAAAGGCCTCAAAACGCTCCAAATATCCACTTGCAGATTCTACAAAAGGAGTGTTTCAAAACTGCTCTTTCAAAAGGAAGGTTCAAGTCTGTGAGTTGAAGGCACTCATCACAAAGAAGTTTGTGAGAATGCTTCTGTCTACTTGGTATGTGAAGATATTTCCTCTTCCAGCACAGGCCTCCAAAAGCTCCAAACATCCCCTAGCAAATTCTGCAAAAAGAGTGTTTCAAAACTGCGCTCTCCAAAGGAAGAGTCCCCTCCGTGAGTTGAATGCATAAAGCACAGGGTAGTTTCTGAGAACGCTTCCGTCTAGTTTTTAAGGGAAGATATTTCCTTTTCCAGTGTTGGCCTCTCGGCACACCGAATATCCCCTTGAAGATTCTACTCAAAGAGAGTTTCAAAACTGCTATAGCAAAGGGGAGCTTCAACTCTGTGAGTTGAATGCGCAGGTCACAGAGAAGTTTCTGAGAATGCTTCTCTCTAGTTTTTATGTGAAGCTATTTCCTTTTCCAGCATAGGCCTCAAAGCGTTCCAAGTATCGACTTGCAGATTCTACAAAAAGAGCGTTTCAAAGCTGTTCTATCAAAAGGAAGGTTCAACTCTGTGAGTTGAATGCAGAAAGCACAGGGAAGTCTCTGAGAATGCTTCCGTCTAGGTTCTAAGTGAAGTTATTTCCTTTTCCAGGGTAGGACTCAAAGCACTCCAAATCTCCACTTGCAGATTCTACAAAAAGAGTGTTTCAAAACTGCTCTATCAAAAGGAAGGTTCAACTCGGTGAGTTGAATGCGCACATCGGAAAAGGTTCCTGAGAATGCTTCTGTCTAGTTTTCGTGTGAAGATATTTCCTTTTCCAGCATAGGCATCAAAGCGCCCTAGTGATCCCCTTGCAGATTCCACCAAAAGAGTGTCTCAAAACTCTTCTCTCGAAAGGAAGGTTCGACTCTGTGAGTAGAAGGCACTCATCGCAAAGAAGTTTCTGAGAAGAGTTCAATCTAGTTTTCATCGTAATGTATGTTCCTTTCCACTAGATGCCGCAATCGCACCAAATATCCACTTGCAGTTTCCACAAGAAGAGTCATGCAGAACCGCTCTACGAAAAGGAATGTTCAACACTGTGAGTTCAATCCCCACGTGACAAAGAAGTTTCGGAGAATGCTTCCGTCTAGTTTGTATGTGAAGATATTTCCTTTTCCAACTCCAGCCTCAACGCGCTCCAAATATCCACTTGCGAATACTACCAAAACGGTGTTTCAAAACTGGTCTATCAAAACGAAGGTTCAACTCTGTGAGTTGAAAGCACTCACCACAAAGAAGTTTGTGAGAATGCTTCCATCTAGTTTTTATGCAATGTTATTTCCTTTTGCAGCGTAGGCCTCAAAGCGCTCCAATTATCCACTTGCAGACTCTACAAAAAGAGTGTTTCCAAACTGCTCTAGCAAAAAGAAGGCTGAACTCTGTGAGTTGAATGCACAAAGCACAGGGAACTTTCTGAGAATGCCTTTGTCTCGTTTCTACGTGAAGACATTTCCTTTTCCAGCATAGGCCTCAAAGCACTCCATACATCCACCTGAAGATTCTACTAAAAGAGTGTTTCCAAACTTCTCTATCAAAAGGAAGGTTCTACTCTGTGAGTTCAATGCACCCATGACCAAGACGTTTCTGAGCATGCTTCTGTCTAGTTTTTCTGTGAAGATATTTCCTTTTCCAGCCGAGGCCTCAAAGCGCTCCACATATCCACTTGCAGATTCTACCAAAAGAGTGTTTCAAAACTGCTCTTTCCAAAGGAAGCTTCAAGTCTGTGCGTTGAATGCCCTCATCGCAAAGAGGTTTCTGAGAAGGCTTCTGTCTAGTTTCTATGTGAAGATATTTCCTTTTCCAACATAGGCCTCAAAGCGCTCCAAATAAACACTTGCAGATTCTACAAAAGGAGTGTTTCAAAACTGTTCTCTCAAGAGGGACGTTCAAGTCTGTGAGTGGAACGCACTCATCACAAAGAAGTTTCTGAGAATCCATCTGTCTGGTTTCTATGTGATGATATTTCGTTTCCCAGCATTGGCCTCGAAGCGCTCCCAAGATCCTCATTCAGATGCCTCTAAAAGAGTGTTTCAAAACTTCTCTATCAAAAGGAAGGTTCAAGCCTGTGAGTTGAATGCACTCATCACACAGAAGTTTCTGAGAAGGCTTCTGTCTAGTTTCTATGTGAACTATTTCCCTTTCCATCATAGGCCTCAAATCGCTCCAAATATCCACTTGCAGATGTTACAAAAAGGCTGTTTCCAAACGGCTCTATCAAAAGGCCGGTTCAACTCTGTGAGTTGAATGCACACATCACAAAGAAGTTTCTGAGAATGCTTCTGTCTAGTGTTTATGTGAAGATATTCCCTTTTCCAGCATAGGCCTCAAAGCCCTCCAAGTATCCACTTGCAGATTCTACACAAAGTGCGTTTCAGAACTGCTCTATCAAAAGGAAGGTTCAACCCTGTGAGTTGAATGCACACATCGCAAAGATGTTTCTGAGAATGCTTCTGTCCAGTTTTTAGGTGAAGATATTTCATTTCCCAGCAAAGGCCTCAAAACGCTCCAAATATCCACTTGCAGATTCTACAAAAGGAGTGTTTCAAAACTGCTCTTTCAAAAGGAAGGTTCAAGTCTGTGAGTTGAAGGCACTCATCACAAAGAAGTTTGTGAGAATGCTTCTGTCTACTTGGTATGTGAAGATATTTCCTCTTCCAGCACAGGCCTCCAAAAGCTCCAAACATCCCCTAGCAAATTCTGCAAAAAGAGTGTTTCAAAACTGCGCTCTCCAAAGGAAGAGTCCCCTCCGTGAGTTGAATGCATAAAGCACAGGGTAGTTTCTGAGAACGCTTCCGTCTAGTTTTTAAGGGAAGATATTTCCTTTTCCAGTGTTGGCCTCTCGGCACACCGAATATCCCCTTGAAGATTCTACTCAAAGAGAGTTTCAAAACTGCTATAGCAAAGGGGAGCTTCAACTCTGTGAGTTGAATGCGCAGGTCACAGAGAAGTTTCTGAGAATGCTTCTCTCTAGTTTTTATGTGAAGCTATTTCCTTTTCCAGCATAGGCCTCAAAGCGTTCCAAGTATCGACTTGCAGATTCTACAAAAAGAGCGTTTCAAAGCTGTTCTATCAAAAGGAAGGTTCAACTCTGTGAGTTGAATGCAGAAAGCACAGGGAAGTCTCTGAGAATGCTTCCGTCTAGGTTCTAAGTGAAGTTATTTCCTTTTCCAGGGTAGGACTCAAAGCACTCCAAATCTCCACTTGCAGATTCTACAAAAAGAGTGTTTCAAAACTGCTCTATCAAAAGGAAGGTTCAACTCGGTGAGTTGAATGCGCACATCGGAAAAGGTTCCTGAGAATGCTTCTGTCTAGTTTTCGTGTGAAGATATTTCCTTTTCCAACATAGGCATCAAAGCGCCCTAGTGATCCCCTTGCAGATTCCACCAAAAGAGTGTCTCAAAACTCTTCTCTCGAAAGGAAGGTTCGACTCTGTGAGTAGAAGGCACTCATCGCAAAGAAGTTTCTGAGAAGAGTTCAATCTAGTTTTCATCGTAATGTATGTTCCTTTCCACTAGATGCCGCAATCGCACCAAATATCCACTTGCAGTTTCCACAAGAAGAGTCATGCAGAACCGCTCTACGAAAAGGAATGTTCAACACTGTGAGTTCAATCCCCACGTGACAAAGAAGTTTCGGAGAATGCTTCCGTCTAGTTTGTATGTGAAGATATTTCCTTTTCCAACTCCAGCCTCAACGCGCTCCAAATATCCACTTGCGAATACTACCAAAACGGTGTTTCAAAACTGGTCTATCAAAACGAAGGTTCAACTCTGTGAGTTGAAAGCACTCACCACAAAGAAGTTTGTGAGAATGCTTCCATCTAGTTTTTATGCAATGTTATTTCCTTTTGCAGCGTAGGCCTCAAAGCGCTCCAATTATCCACTTGCAGACTCTACAAAAAGAGTGTTTCCAAACTGCTCTAGCAAAAAGAAGGCTGAACTCTGTGAGTTGAATGCACAAAGCACAGGGAACTTTCTGAGAATGCCTTTGTCTCGTTTCTACGTGAAGACATTTCCTTTTCCAGCATAGGCCTCAAAGCACTCCATACATCCACCTGAAGATTCTACTAAAAGAGTGTTTCCAAACTTCTCTATCAAAAGGAAGGTTCTACTCTGTGAGTTCAATGCACCCATGACCAAGACGTTTCTGAGCATGCTTCTGTCTAGTTTTTCTGTGAAGATATTTCCTTTTCCAGCCGAGGCCTCAAAGCGCTCCACATATCCACTTGCAGATTCTACCAAAAGAGTGTTTCAAAACTGCTCTTTCCAAAGGAAGCTTCAAGTCTGTGCGTTGAATGCCCTCATCGCAAAGAAGTTTCTGAGAAGGCTTCTGTCTAGTTTCTATGTGAAGATATTTCCTTTTCCAACATAGGCCTCAAAGCGCTCCAAATAAACACTTGCAGATTCTACAAAAGGAGTGTTTCAAAACTGTTCTCTCAAGAGGGACGTTCAAGTCTGTGAGTGGAACGCACTCATCACAAAGAAGTTTCTGAGAATCCATCTGTCTGGTTTCTATGTGATGATATTTCGTTTCCCAGCATTGGCCTCGAAGCGCTCCCAAGATCCTCATTCAGATGCCTCTAAAAGAGTGTTTCAAAACTTCTCTATCAAAAGGAAGGTTCAAGCCTGTGAGTTGAATGCACTCATCACACAGAAGTTTCTGAGAAGGCTTCTGTCTAGTTTCTATGTGAACTATTTCCCTTTCCATCATAGGCCTCAAATCGCTCCAAATATCCACTTGCAGATGTTACAAAAAGGCTGTTTCCAAACGGCTCTATCAAAAGGCCGGTTCAACTCTGTGAGTTGAATGCACACATCACAAAGAAGTTTCTGAGAATGCTTCTGTCTAGTGTTTATGTGAAGATATTCCCTTTTCCAGCATAGGCCTCAAAGCCCTCCAAGTATCCACTTGCAGATTCTACACAAAGTGCGTTTCAGAACTGCTCTATCAAAAGGAAGGTTCAACCCTGTGAGTTGAATGCACACATCGCAAAGATGTTTCTGAGAATGCTTCTGTCTAGTTTTTAGGTGAAGATATTTCATTTCCCAGCAAAGGCCTCAAAACGCTCCAAATATCCACTTGCAGATTCTACAAAAGGAGTGTTTCAAAACTGCTCTTTCAAAAGGAAGGTTCAAGTCTGTGAGTTGAAGGCACTCATCACAAAGAAGTTTGTGAGAATGCTTCTGTCTACTTGGTATGTGAAGATATTTCCTCTTCCAGCACAGGCCTCCAAAAGCTCCAAACATCCCCTAGCAAATTCTGCAAAAAGAGTGTTTCAAAACTGCGCTCTCCAAAGGAAGAGTCCCCTCCGTGAGTTGAATGCATAAAGCACAGGGTAGTTTCTGAGAACGCTTCCGTCTAGTTTTTAAGGGAAGATATTTCCTTTTCCAGTGTTGGCCTCTCGGCACACCGAATATCCCCTTGAAGATTCTACTCAAAGAGAGTTTCAAAACTGCTATAGCAAAGGGGAGCTTCAACTCTGTGAGTTGAATGCGCAGGTCACAGAGAAGTTTCTGAGAATGCTTCTCTCTAGTTTTTATGTGAAGCTATTTCCTTTTCCAGCATAGGCCTCAAAGCGTTCCAAGTATCGACTTGCAGATTCTACAAAAAGAGCGTTTCAAAGCTGTTCTATCAAAAGGAAGGTTCAACTCTGTGAGTTGAATGCAGAAAGCACAGGGAAGTCTCTGAGAATGCTTCCGTCTAGGTTCTAAGTGAAGTTATTTCCTTTTCCAGGGTAGGACTCAAAGGACTCCAAATCTCCACTTGCAGATTCTACAAAAAGAGTGTTTCAAAACTGCTCTATCAAAAGGAAGGTTCAACTCGGTGAGTTGAATGCGCACATCGGAAAAGGTTCCTGAGAATGCTTCTGTCTAGTTTTCGTGTGAAGATATTTCCTTTTCCAGCATAGGCATCAAAGCGCCCTAGTGATCCCCTTGCAGATTCCACCAAAAGAGTGTCTCAAAACTCTTCTCTCGAAAGGAAGGTTCGACTCTGTGAGTAGAAGGCACTCATCGCAAAGAAGTTTCTGAGAAGAGTTCAATCTAGTTTTCATCGTAATGTATGTTCCTTTCCACTAGATGCCGCAATCGCACCAAATATCCACTTGCAGTTTCCACAAGAAGAGTCATGCAGAACCGCTCTACGAAAAGGAATGTTCAACACTGTGAGTTCAATCCCCACGTGACAAAGAAGTTTCGGAGAATGCTTCCGTCTAGTTTGTATGTGAAGATATTTCCTTTTCCAACTCCAGCCTCAACGCGCTCCAAATATCCACTTGCGAATACTACCAAAACGGTGTTTCAAAACTGGTCTATCAAAACGAAGGTTCAACTCTGTGAGTTGAAAGCACTCACCACAAAGAAGTTTGTGAGAATGCTTCCATCTAGTTTTTATGCAATGTTATTTCCTTTTGCAGCGTAGGCCTCAAAGCGCTCCAATTATCCACTTGCAGACTCTACAAAAAGAGTGTTTCCAAACTGCTCTAGCAAAAAGAAGGCTGAACTCTGTGAGTTGAATGCACAAAGCACAGGGAACTTTCTGAGAATGCCTTTGTCTCGTTTCTACGTGAAGACATTTCCTTTTCCAGCATAGGCCTCAAAGCACTCCATACATCCACCTGAAGATTCTACTAAAAGAGTGTTTCCAAACTTCTCTATCAAAAGGAAGGTTCTACTCTGTGAGTTCAATGCACCCATGACCAAGACGTTTCTGAGCATGCTTCTGTCTAGTTTTTCTGTGAAGATATTTCCTTTTCCAGCCGAGGCCTCAAAGCGCTCCACATATCCACTTGCAGATTCTACCAAAAGAGTGTTTCAAAACTGCTCTTTCCAAAGGAAGCCTCAAGTCTGTGCGTTGAATGCCCTCATCGCAAAGAAGTTTCTGAGAAGGCTTCTGTCTAGTTTCTATGTGAAGATATTTCCTTTTCCAACATAGGCCTCAAAGCGCTCCAAATAAACACTTGCAGATTCTACAAAAGGAGTGTTTCAAAACTGTTCTCTCAAGAGGGACGTTCAAGTCTGTGAGTGGAACGCACTCATCACAAAGAAGTTTCTGAGAATCCATCTGTCTGGTTTCTATGTGATGATATTTCGTTTCCCAGCATTGGCCTCGAAGCGCTCCCAAGATCCTCATTCAGATGCCTCTAAAAGAGTGTTTCAAAACTTCTCTATCAAAAGGAAGGTTCAAGCCTGTGAGTTGAATGCACTCATCACACAGAAGTTTCTGAGAAGGCTTCTGTCTAGTTTCTATGTGAACTATTTCCCTTTCCATCATAGGCCTCAAATCGCTCCAAATATCCACTTGCAGATGTTACAAAAAGGCTGTTTCCAAACGGCTCTATCAAAAGGCCGGTTCAACTCTGTGAGTTGAATGCACACATCACAAAGAAGTTTCTGAGAATGCTTCTGTCTAGTGTTTATGTGAAGATATTCCCTTTTCCAGCATAGGCCTCAAAGCCCTCCAAGTATCCACTTGCAGATTCTACACAAAGTGCGTTTCAGAACTGCTCTATCAAAAGGAAGGTTCAACCCTGTGAGTTGAATGCACACATCGCAAAGATGTTTCTGAGAATGCTTCTGTCCAGTTTTTAGGTGAAGATATTTCATTTCCCAGCAAAGGCCTCAAAACGCTCCAAATATCCACTTGCAGATTCTACAAAAGGAGTGTTTCAAAACTGCTCTTTCAAAAGGAAGGTTCAAGTCTGTGAGTTGAAGGCACTCATCACAAAGAAGTTTGTGAGAATGCTTCTGTCTACTTGGTATGTGAAGATATTTCCTCTTCCAGCACAGGCCTCCAAAAGCTCCAAACATCCCCTAGCAAATTCTGCAAAAAGAGTGTTTCAAAACTGCGCTCTCCAAAGGAAGAGTCCCCTCCGTGAGTTGAATGCATAAAGCACAGGGTAGTTTCTGAGAACGCTTCCGTCTAGTTTTTAAGGGAAGATATTTCCTTTTCCAGTGTTGGCCTCTCGGCACACCGAATATCCCCTTGAAGATTCTACTCAAAGAGAGTTTCAAAACTGCTATAGCAAAGGGGAGCTTCAACTCTGTGAGTTGAATGCGCAGGTCACAGAGAAGTTTCTGAGAATGCTTCTCTCTAGTTTTTATGTGAAGCTATTTCCTTTTCCAGCATAGGCCTCAAAGCGTTCCAAGTATCGACTTGCAGATTCTACAAAAAGAGCGTTTCAAAGCTGTTCTATCAAAAGGAAGGTTCAACTCTGTGAGTTGAATGCGGAAAGCACAGGGAAGTCTCTGAGAATGCTTCCGTCTAGGTTCTAAGTGAAGTTATTTCCTTTTCCAGGGTAGGACTCAAAGCACTCCAAATCTCCACTTGCAGATTCTACAAAAAGAGTGTTTCAAAACTGCTCTATCAAAAGGAAGGTTCAACTCGGTGAGTTGAATGCGCACATCGGAAAAGGTTCCTGAGAATGCTTCTGTCTAGTTTTCGTGTGAAGATATTTCCTTTTCCAGCATAGGCATCAAAGCGCCCTAGTGATCCCCTTGCAGATTCCACCAAAAGAGTGTCTCAAAACTCTTCTCTCGAAAGGAAGGTTCGACTCTGTGAGTAGAAGGCACTCATCGCAAAGAAGTTTCTGAGAAGAGTTCAATCTAGTTTTCATCGTAATGTATGTTCCTTTCCACTAGATGCCGCAATCGCACCAAATATCCACTTGCAGTTTCCACAAGAAGAGTCATGCAGAACCGCTCTACGAAAAGGAATGTTCAACACTGTGAGTTCAATCCCCACGTGACAAAGAAGTTTCGGAGAATGCTTCCGTCTAGTTTGTATGTGAAGATATTTCCTTTTCCAACTCCAGCCTCAACGCGCTCCAAATATCCACTTGCGAATACTACCAAAACGGTGTTTCAAAACTGGTCTATCAAAACGAAGGTTCAACTCTGTGAGTTGAAAGCACTCACCACAAAGAAGTTTGTGAGAATGCTTCCATCTAGTTTTTATGCAATGTTATTTCCTTTTGCAGCGTAGGCCTCAAAGCGCTCCAATTATCCACTTGCAGACTCTACAAAAAGAGTGTTTCCAAACTGCTCTAGCAAAAAGAAGGCTGAACTCTGTGAGTTGAATGCACAAAGCACAGGGAACTTTCTGAGAATGCCTTTGTCTCGTTTCTACGTGAAGACATTTCCTTTTCCAGCATAGGCCTCAAAGCACTCCATACATCCACCTGAAGATTCTACTAAAAGAGTGTTTCCAAACTTCTCTATCAAAAGGAAGGTTCTACTCTGTGAGTTCAATGCACCCATGACCAAGACGTTTCTGAGCATGCTTCTGTCTAGTTTTTCTGTGAAGATATTTCCTTTTCCAGCCGAGGCCTCAAAGCGCTCCACATATCCACTTGCAGATTCTACCAAAAGAGTGTTTCAAAACTGCTCTTTCCAAAGGAAGCCTCAAGTCTGTGCGTTGAATGCCCTCATCGCAAAGAAGTTTCTGAGAAGGCTTCTGTCTAGTTTCTATGTGAAGATATTTCCTTTTCCAACATAGGCCTCAAAGCGCTCCAAATAAACACTTGCAGATTCTACAAAAGGAGTGTTTCAAAACTGTTCTCTCAAGAGGGACGTTCAAGTCTGTGAGTGGAACGCACTCATCACAAAGAAGTTTCTGAGAATCCATCTGTCTGGTTTCTATGTGATGATATTTCGTTTCCCAGCATTGGCCTCGAAGCGCTCCCAAGATCCTCATTCAGATGCCTCTAAAAGAGTGTTTCAAAACTTCTCTATCAAAAGGAAGGTTCAAGCCTGTGAGTTGAATGCACTCATCACACAGAAGTTTCTGAGAAGGCTTCTGTCTAGTTTCTATGTGAACTATTTCCCTTTCCATCATAGGCCTCAAATCGCTCCAAATATCCACTTGCAGATGTTACAAAAAGGCTGTTTCCAAACGGCTCTATCAAAAGGCCGGTTCAACTCTGTGAGTTGAATGCACACATCACAAAGAAGTTTCTGAGAATGCTTCTGTCTAGTGTTTATGTGAAGATATTCCCTTTTCCAGCATAGGCCTCAAAGCCCTCCAAGTATCCACTTGCAGATTCTACACAAAGTGCGTTTCAGAACTGCTCTATCAAAAGGAAGGTTCAACCCTGTGAGTTGAATGCACACATCGCAAAGATGTTTCTGAGAATGCTTCTGTCCAGTTTTTAGGTGAAGATATTTCATTTCCCAGCAAAGGCCTCAAAACGCTCCAAATATCCACTTGCAGATTCTACAAAAGGAGTGTTTCAAAACTGCTCTTTCAAAAGGAAGGTTCAAGTCTGTGAGTTGAAGGCACTCATCACAAAGAAGTTTGTGAGAATGCTTCTGTCTACTTGGTATGTGAAGATATTTCCTCTTCCAGCACAGGCCTCCAAAAGCTCCAAACATCCCCTAGCAAATTCTGCAAAAAGAGTGTTTCAAAACTGCGCTCTCCAAAGGAAGAGTCCCCTCCGTGAGTTGAATGCATAAAGCACAGGGTAGTTTCTGAGAACGCTTCCGTCTAGTTTTTAAGGGAAGATATTTCCTTTTCCAGTGTTGGCCTCTCGGCACACCGAATATCCCCTTGAAGATTCTACTCAAAGAGAGTTTCAAAACTGCTATAGCAAAGGGGAGCTTCAACTCTGTGAGTTGAATGCGCAGGTCACAGAGAAGTTTCTGAGAATGCTTCTCTCTAGTTTTTATGTGAAGCTATTTCCTTTTCCAGCATAGGCCTCAAAGCGTTCCAAGTATCGACTTGCAGATTCTACAAAAAGAGCGTTTCAAAGCTGTTCTATCAAAAGGAAGGTTCAACTCTGTGAGTTGAATGCAGAAAGCACAGGGAAGTCTCTGAGAATGCTTCCGTCTAGGTTCTAAGTGAAGTTATTTCCTTTTCCAGGGTAGGACTCAAAGCACTCCAAATCTCCACTTGCAGATTCTACAAAAAGAGTGTTTCAAAACTGCTCTATCAAAAGGAAGGTTCAACTCGGTGAGTTGAATGCGCACATCGGAAAAGGTTCCTGAGAATGCTTCTGTCTAGTTTTCGTGTGAAGATATTTCCTTTTCCAGCATAGGCATCAAAGCGCCCTAGTGATCCCCTTGCAGATTCCACCAAAAGAGTGTCTCAAAACTCTTCTCTCGAAAGGAAGGTTCGACTCTGTGAGTAGAAGGCACTCATCGCAAAGAAGTTTCTGAGAAGAGTTCAATCTAGTTTTCATCGTAATGTATGTTCCTTTCCACTAGATGCCGCAATCGCACCAAATATCCACTTGCAGTTTCCACAAGAAGAGTCATGCAGAACCGCTCTACGAAAAGGAATGTTCAACACTGTGAGTTCAATCCCCACGTGACAAAGAAGTTTCGGAGAATGCTTCCGTCTAGTTTGTATGTGAAGATATTTCCTTTTCCAACTCCAGCCTCAACGCGCTCCAAATATCCACTTGCGAATACTACCAAAACGGTGTTTCAAAACTGGTCTATCAAAACGAAGGTTCAACTCTGTGAGTTGAAAGCACTCACCACAAAGAAGTTTGTGAGAATGCTTCCATCTAGTTTTTATGCAATGTTATTTCCTTTTGCAGCGTAGGCCTCAAAGCGCTCCAATTATCCACTTGCAGACTCTACAAAAAGAGTGTTTCCAAACTGCTCTAGCAAAAAGAAGGCTGAACTCTGTGAGTTGAATGCACAAAGCACAGGGAACTTTCTGAGAATGCCTTTGTCTCGTTTCTACGTGAAGACATTTCCTTTTCCAGCATAGGCCTCAAAGCACTCCATACATCCACCTGAAGATTCTACTAAAAGAGTGTTTCCAAACTTCTCTATCAAAAGGAAGGTTCTACTCTGTGAGTTCAATGCACCCATGACCAAGACGTTTCTGAGCATGCTTCTGTCTAGTTTTTCTGTGAAGATATTTCCTTTTCCAGCCGAGGCCTCAAAGCGCTCCACATATCCACTTGCAGATTCTACCAAAAGAGTGTTTCAAAACTGCTCTTTCCAAAGGAAGCTTCAAGTCTGTGCGTTGAATGCCCTCATCGCAAAGAAGTTTCTGAGAAGGCTTCTGTCTAGTTTCTATGTGAAGATATTTCCTTTTCCAACATAGGCCTCAAAGCGCTCCAAATAAACACTTGCAGATTCTACAAAAGGAGTGTTTCAAAACTGTTCTCTCAAGAGGGACGTTCAAGTCTGTGAGTGGAACGCACTCATCACAAAGAAGTTTCTGAGAATCCATCTGTCTGGTTTCTATGTGATGATATTTCGTTTCCCAGCATTGGCCTCGAAGCGCTCCCAAGATCCTCATTCAGATGCCTCTAAAAGAGTGTTTCAAAACTTCTCTATCAAAAGGAAGGTTCAAGCCTGTGAGTTGAATGCACTCATCACACAGAAGTTTCTGAGAAGGCTTCTGTCTAGTTTCTATGTGAACTATTTCCCTTTCCATCATAGGCCTCAAATCGCTCCAAATATCCACTTGCAGATGTTACAAAAAGGCTGTTTCCAAACGGCTCTATCAAAAGGCCGGTTCAACTCTGTGAGTTGAATGCACACATCACAAAGAAGTTTCTGAGAATGCTTCTGTCTAGTGTTTATGTGAAGATATTCCCTTTTCCAGCATAGGCCTCAAAGCCCTCCAAGTATCCACTTGCAGATTCTACACAAAGTGCGTTTCAGAACTGCTCTATCAAAAGGAAGGTTCAACCCTGTGAGTTGAATGCACACATCGCAAAGATGTTTCTGAGAATGCTTCTGTCCAGTTTTTAGGTGAAGATATTTCATTTCCCAGCAAAGGCCTCAAAACGCTCCAAATATCCACTTGCAGATTCTACAAAAGGAGTGTTTCAAAACTGCTCTTTCAAAAGGAAGGTTCAAGTCTGTGAGTTGAAGGCACTCATCACAAAGAAGTTTGTGAGAATGCTTCTGTCTACTTGGTATGTGAAGATATTTCCTCTTCCAGCACAGGCCTCCAAAAGCTCCAAACATCCCCTAGCAAATTCTGCAAAAAGAGTGTTTCAAAACTGCGCTCTCCAAAGGAAGAGTCCCCTCCGTGAGTTGAATGCATAAAGCACAGGGTAGTTTCTGAGAACGCTTCCGTCTAGTTTTTAAGGGAAGATATTTCCTTTTCCAGTGTTGGCCTCTCGGCACACCGAATATCCCCTTGAAGATTCTACTCAAAGAGAGTTTCAAAACTGCTATAGCAAAGGGGAGCTTCAACTCTGTGAGTTGAATGCGCAGGTCACAGAGAAGTTTCTGAGAATGCTTCTCTCTAGTTTTTATGTGAAGCTATTTCCTTTTCCAGCATAGGCCTCAAAGCGTTCCAAGTATCGACTTGCAGATTCTACAAAAAGAGCGTTTCAAAGCTGTTCTATCAAAAGGAAGGTTCAACTCTGTGAGTTGAATGCGGAAAGCACAGGGAAGTCTCTGAGAATGCTTCCGTCTAGGTTCTAAGTGAAGTTATTTCCTTTTCCAGGGTAGGACTCAAAGCACTCCAAATCTCCACTTGCAGATTCTACAAAAAGAGTGTTTCAAAACTGCTCTATCAAAAGGAAGGTTCAACTCGGTGAGTTGAATGCGCACATCGGAAAAGGTTCCTGAGAATGCTTCTGTCTAGTTTTCGTGTGAAGATATTTCCTTTTCCAGCATAGGCATCAAAGCGCCCTAGTGATCCCCTTGCAGATTCCACCAAAAGAGTGTCTCAAAACTCTTCTCTCGAAAGGAAGGTTCGACTCTGTGAGTAGAAGGCACTCATCGCAAAGAAGTTTCTGAGAAGAGTTCAATCTAGTTTTCATCGTAATGTATGTTCCTTTCCACTAGATGCCGCAATCGCACCAAATATCCACTTGCAGTTTCCACAAGAAGAGTCATGCAGAACCGCTCTACGAAAAGGAATGTTCAACACTGTGAGTTCAATCCCCACGTGACAAAGAAGTTTCGGAGAATGCTTCCGTCTAGTTTGTATGTGAAGATATTTCCTTTTCCAACTCCAGCCTCAACGCGCTCCAAATATCCACTTGCGAATACTACCAAAACGGTGTTTCAAAACTGGTCTATCAAAACGAAGGTTCAACTCTGTGAGTTGAAAGCACTCACCACAAAGAAGTTTGTGAGAATGCTTCCATCTAGTTTTTATGCAATGTTATTTCCTTTTGCAGCGTAGGCCTCAAAGCGCTCCAATTATCCACTTGCAGACTCTACAAAAAGAGTGTTTCCAAACTGCTCTAGCAAAAAGAAGGCTGAACTCTGTGAGTTGAATGCACAAAGCACAGGGAACTTTCTGAGAATGCCTTTGTCTCGTTTCTACGTGAAGACATTTCCTTTTCCAGCATAGGCCTCAAAGCACTCCATACATCCACCTGAAGATTCTACTAAAAGAGTGTTTCCAAACTTCTCTATCAAAAGGAAGGTTCTACTCTGTGAGTTCAATGCACCCATGACCAAGACGTTTCTGAGCATGCTTCTGTCTAGTTTTTCTGTGAAGATATTTCCTTTTCCAGCCGAGGCCTCAAAGCGCTCCACATATCCACTTGCAGATTCTACCAAAAGAGTGTTTCAAAACTGCTCTTTCCAAAGGAAGCCTCAAGTCTGTGCGTTGAATGCCCTCATCGCAAAGAAGTTTCTGAGAAGGCTTCTGTCTAGTTTCTATGTGAAGATATTTCCTTTTCCAACATAGGCCTCAAAGCGCTCCAAATAAACACTTGCAGATTCTACAAAAGGAGTGTTTCAAAACTGTTCTCTCAAGAGGGACGTTCAAGTCTGTGAGTGGAACGCACTCATCACAAAGAAGTTTCTGAGAATCCATCTGTCTGGTTTCTATGTGATGATATTTCGTTTCCCAGCATTGGCCTCGAAGCGCTCCCAAGATCCTCATTCAGATGCCTCTAAAAGAGTGTTTCAAAACTTCTCTATCAAAAGGAAGGTTCAAGCCTGTGAGTTGAATGCACTCATCACACAGAAGTTTCTGAGAAGGCTTCTGTCTAGTTTCTATGTGAACTATTTCCCTTTCCATCATAGGCCTCAAATCGCTCCAAATATCCACTTGCAGATGTTACAAAAAGGCTGTTTCCAAACGGCTCTATCAAAAGGCCGGTTCAACTCTGTGAGTTGAATGCACACATCACAAAGAAGTTTCTGAGAATGCTTCTGTCTAGTGTTTATGTGAAGATATTCCCTTTTCCAGCATAGGCCTCAAAGCCCTCCAAGTATCCACTTGCAGATTCTACACAAAGTGCGTTTCAGAACTGCTCTATCAAAAGGAAGGTTCAACCCTGTGAGTTGAATGCACACATCGCAAAGATGTTTCTGAGAATGCTTCTGTCCAGTTTTTAGGTGAAGATATTTCATTTCCCAGCAAAGGCCTCAAAACGCTCCAAATATCCACTTGCAGATTCTACAAAAGGAGTGTTTCAAAACTGCTCTTTCAAAAGGAAGGTTCAAGTCTGTGAGTTGAAGGCACTCATCACAAAGAAGTTTGTGAGAATGCTTCTGTCTACTTGGTATGTGAAGATATTTCCTCTTCCAGCACAGGCCTCCAAAAGCTCCAAACATCCCCTAGCAAATTCTGCAAAAAGATTGTTTCAAAACTGCGCTCTCCAAAGGAAGAGTCCCCTCCGTGAGTTGAATGCATAAAGCACAGGGTAGTTTCTGAGAACGCTTCCGTCTAGTTTTTAAGGGAAGATATTTCCTTTTCCAGTGTTGGCCTCTCGGCACACCGAATATCCCCTTGAAGATTCTACTCAAAGAGAGTTTCAAAACTGCTATAGCAAAGGGGAGCTTCAACTCTGTGAGTTGAATGCGCAGGTCACAGAGAAGTTTCTGAGAATGCTTCTCTCTAGTTTTTATGTGAAGCTATTTCCTTTTCCAGCATAGGCCTCAAAGCGTTCCAAGTATCGACTTGCAGATTCTACAAAAAGAGCGTTTCAAAGCTGTTCTATCAAAAGGAAGGTTCAACTCTGTGAGTTGAATGCAGAAAGCACAGGGAAGTCTCTGAGAATGCTTCCGTCTAGGTTCTAAGTGAAGTTATTTCCTTTTCCAGGGTAGGACTCAAAGCACTCCAAATCTCCACTTGCAGATTCTACAAAAAGAGTGTTTCAAAACTGCTCTATCAAAAGGAAGGTTCAACTCGGTGAGTTGAATGCGCACATCGGAAAAGGTTCCTGAGAATGCTTCTGTCTAGTTTTCGTGTGAAGATATTTCCTTTTCCAGCATAGGCATCAAAGCGCCCTAGTGATCCCCTTGCAGATTCCACCAAAAGAGTGTCTCAAAACTCTTCTCTCGAAAGGAAGGTTCGACTCTGTGAGTAGAAGGCACTCATCGCAAAGAAGTTTCTGAGAAGAGTTCAATCTAGTTTTCATCGTAATGTATGTTCCTTTCCACTAGATGCCGCAATCGCACCAAATATCCACTTGCAGTTTCCACAAGAAGAGTCATGCAGAACCGCTCTACGAAAAGGAATGTTCAACACTGTGAGTTCAATCCCCACGTGACAAAGAAGTTTCGGAGAATGCTTCCGTCTAGTTTGTATGTGAAGATATTTCCTTTTCCAACTCCAGCCTCAACGCGCTCCAAATATCCACTTGCGAATACTACCAAAACGGTGTTTCAAAACTGGTCTATCAAAACGAAGGTTCAACTCTGTGAGTTGAAAGCACTCACCACAAAGAAGTTTGTGAGAATGCTTCCATCTAGTTTTTATGCAATGTTATTTCCTTTTGCAGCGTAGGCCTCAAAGCGCTCCAATTATCCACTTGCAGACTCTACAAAAAGAGTGTTTCCAAACTGCTCTAGCCAAAAGAAGGCTGAACTCTGTGAGTTGAATGCACAAAGCACAGGGAACTTTCTGAGAATGCCTTTGTCTCGTTTCTACGTGAAGACATTTCCTTTTCCAGCATAGGCCTCAAAGCACTCCATACATCCACCTGAAGATTCTACTAAAAGAGTGTTTCCAAACTTCTCTATCAAAAGGAAGGTTCTACTCTGTGAGTTCAATGCACCCATGACCAAGACGTTTCTGAGCATGCTTCTGTCTAGTTTTTCTGTGAAGATATTTCCTTTTCCAGCCGAGGCCTCAAAGCGCTCCACATATCCACTTGCAGATTCTACCAAAAGAGTGTTTCAAAACTGCTCTTTCCAAAGGAAGCTTCAAGTCTGTGCGTTGAATGCCCTCATCGCAAAGAAGTTTCTGAGAAGGCTTCTGTCTAGTTTCTATGTGAAGATATTTCCTTTTCCAACATAGGCCTCAAAGCGCTCCAAATAAACACTTGCAGATTCTACAAAAGGAGTGTTTCCAAACTGTTCTCTCAAGAGGGACGTTCAAGTCTGTGAGTGGAACGCACTCATCACAAAGAAGTTTCTGAGAATCCATCTGTCTGGTTTCTATGTGATGATATTTCGTTTCCCAGCATTGGCCTCGAAGCGCTCCCAAGATCCTCATTCAGATGCCTCTAAAAGAGTGTTTCAAAACTTCTCTATCAAAAGGAAGGTTCAAGCCTGTGAGTTGAATGCACTCATCACACAGAAGTTTCTGAGAAGGCTTCTGTCTAGTTTCTATGTGAAGATATTTCCCTTTCCATCATAGGCCTCAAATCGCTCCAAATATCCACTTGCAGATGTTACAAAAAGGCTGTTTCCAAACGGCTCTATCAAAAGGCCGGTTCAACTCTGTGAGTTGAATGCACACATCACAAAGAAGTTTCTGAGAATGCTTCTGTCTAGTGTTTATGTGAAGATATTCCCTTTTCCAGCATAGGCCTCAAAGCCCTCCAAGTATCCACTTGCAGATTCTACACAAAGTGCGTTTCAGAACTGCTCTATCAAAAGGAAGGTTCAACCCTGTGAGTTGAATGCACACATCGCAAAGATGTTTCTGAGAATGCTTCTGTCTAGTTTTTAGGTGAAGATATTTCATTTCCCAGCAAAGGCCTCAAAACGCTCCAAATATCCACTTGCAGATTCTACGAAAGGAGTGTTTCAAAACTGCTCTTTCAAAAGGAAGGTTCAAGTCTGTGAGTTGAAGGCACTCATCACAAAGAAGTTTGTGAGAATGCTTCTGTCTACTTGGTATGTGAAGATATTTCCTCTTCCAGCACAGGCCTCCAAAAGCTCCAAACATCCCCTAGCAAATTCTGCAAAAAGAGTGTTTCAAAACTGCGCTCTCCAAAGGAAGAGTCCCCTCCGTGAGTTGAATGCATAAAGCACAGGGTAGTTTCTGAGAACGCTTCCGTCTAGTTTTTAAGGGAAGATATTTCCTTTTCCAGTGTTGGCCTCTCGGCACACCGAATATCCCCTTGAAGATTCTACTCAAAGAGAGTTTCAAAACTGCTATAGCAAAGGGGAGCTTCAACTCTGTGAGTTGAATGCGCAGGTCACAGAGAAGTTTCTGAGAATGCTTCTCTCTAGTTTTTATGTGAAGCTATTTCCTTTTCCAGCATAGGCCTCAAAGCGTTCCAAGTATCGACTTGCAGATTCTACAAAAAGAGCGTTTCAAAGCTGTTCTATCAAAAGGAAGGTTCAACTCTGTGAGTTGAATGCGGAAAGCACAGGGAAGTCTCTGAGAATGCTTCCGTCTAGGTTCTAAGTGAAGTTATTTCCTTTTCCAGGGTAGGACTCAAAGCACTCCAAATCTCCACTTGCAGATTCTACAAAAAGAGTGTTTCAAAACTGCTCTATCAAAAGGAAGGTTCAACTCGGTGAGTTGAATGCGCACATCGGAAAAGGTTCCTGAGAATGCTTCTGTCTAGTTTTCGTGTGAAGATATTTCCTTTTCCAGCATAGGCATCAAAGCGCCCTAGTGATCCCCTTGCAGATTCCACAAAAAGAGTGTCTCAAAACTCTTCTCTCGAAAGGAAGGTTCGACTCTGTGAGTAGAAGGCACTCATCGCAAAGAAGTTTCTGAGAAGGGTTCAATCTAGTTTTCATCGTAATGTATGTTCCTTTCCACTAGATGCCGCAATCGCACCAAATATCCACTTGCAGTTTCCACAAGAAGAGTCATGCAGAACCGCTCTACGAAAAGGAATGTTCAACACTGTGAGTTCAATCCCCACGTGACAAAGAAGTTTCGGAGAATGCTTCCGTCTAGTTTGTATGTGAAGATATTTCCTTTTCCAACTCCAGCCTCAACGCGCTCCAAATATCCACTTGCGAATACTACCAAAACGGTGTTTGAAAACTGGTCTATCAAAACGAAGGTTCAACTCTGTGAGTTGAAAGCACTCACCACAAAGAAGTTTGTGAGAATGCTTCCATCTAGTTTTTATGCAATGTTATTTCCTTTTGCAGCGTAGGCCTCAAAGCGCTCCAATTATCCACTTGCAGACTCTACAAAAAGAGTGTTTCCAAACTGCTCTAGCAAAAAGAAGGCTGAACTCCGTGAGTTGAATGCACAAAGCACAGGGAACTTTCTGAGAATGCCTTTGTCTCGTTTCTACGTGAAGACATTTCCTTTTCCAGCATAGGCCTCAAAGCACTCCATACATCCACCTGAAGATTCTACTAAAAGAGTGTTTCCAAACTTCTCTATCAAAAGGAAGGTTCTACTCTGTGAGTTCAATGCACCCATGACCAAGACGTTTCTGAGCATGCTTCTGTCTAGTTTTTCTGTGAAGATATTTCCTTTTCCAGCCGAGGCCTCAAAGCGCTCCACATATCCACTTGCAGATTCTACCAAAAGAGTGTTTCAAAACTGCTCTTTCCAAAGGAAGCTTCAAGTCTGTGCGTTGAATGCCCTCATCGCAAAGAAGTTTCTGAGAATGCTTCTGTCTAGTTTATATGTGAAGATATTTCCTTTTCCCACATAGGCCTCAAAGCGCTCCAAATAAACACTTGCAGATTCTACAAAAGGAGTGTTTCAAAACTGTTCTCTCAGGAGGGACGTTCAAGTCTGTGAGTGGAACGCACTCATCACAAAGAAGTTTCTGAGAATCCATCTGTCTGGTTTCTATGTGATGATATTTCGTTTCCCAGCATTGGCCTCGAAGCGCTCCCAAGATCCTCATTCAGATGCCTCTAAAAGAGTGTTTCAAAACTTCTCTATCAAAAGGAAGGTTCAAGCCTGTGAGTTGAATGCACTCATCACGCAGAAGTTTCTGAGAAGGCTTCTGTCTAGTTTCTATGTGAAGATATTTCCCTTTCCATCATAGGCCTCAAATCGCTCCAAATATCCACTTGCAGATGTTACAAAAAGGCTGTTTCCAAACGGCTCTATCAAAAGGCCGGTTCAACTCTGTGAGTTGAATGCACACATCACAAAGAAGTTTCTGAGAATGCTTCTGTCTAGTGTTTATGTGAAGATATTCCCTTTTCCAGCATAGGCCTCAAAGCCCTCCAAGTACCCACTTGCAGATTCTACACAAAGTGCGTTTCAGAACTGCTCTATCGAAAGGAAGGTTCAACCCTGTGAGTTGAATGCACACATCGCAAAGATGTTTCTGAGAATGCTTCTGTCTAGTTTTTAGGTGAAGATATTTCATTTCCCAGCAAAGGCCTCAAAACGCTCCAAATATCCACTTGCAGATTCTACAAAAGGAGTGTTTCAAAACTGCTCTTTCAAAAGGAAGGTTCAAGTCTGTGAGTTGAAGGCACTCATCACAAAGAAGTTTGTGAGAATGCTTCTGTCTACTTGGTATGTGAAGATATTTCCTCTTCCAGCACAGGCCTCCAAAAGCTCCAAACATCCCCTAGCAAATTCTGCAAAAAGAGTGTTTCAAAACTGCGCTCTCCAAAGGAAGAGTCCCCTCCGTGAGTTGAATGCATAAAGCACAGGGTAGTTTCTGAGAACGCTTCCGTCTAGTTTTTAAGGGAAGATGTTTCCTTTTCCAGTGTTGGCCTCTCGGCACACCGAATATCCCCTTGAAGATTCTACTCAAAGAGAGTTTCAAAACTGCTATAGCAAAGGGGAGCTTCAACTCTGTGAGTTGAATGCGCAGGTCACAGAGAAGTTTCTGAGAATGCTTCTCTCTAGTTTTTATGTGAAGCTATTTCCTTTTCCAGCCTAGGCCTCAAAGCGTTCCAAGTATCGACTTGCAGATTCTACAAAAAGAGCGTTTCAAAGCTGTTCTATCAAAAGGAAGGTTCAACTCTGTGAGTTGAATGCAGAAAGCACAGGGAAGTCTCTGAGAATGCTTCCGTCTAGGTTCTAAGTGAAGTTATTTCCTTTTCCAGGGTAGGACTCAAAGCACTCCAAATCTCCACTTGCAGATTCTACAAAAAGAGTGTTTCAAAACTGCTCTATCAAAAGGAAGGTTCAACTCGGTGAGTTGAATGCGCACATCGGAAAAGGTTCCTGAGAATGCTTCTGTCTAGTCTTCGTGTGAAGATATTTCCTTTTCCAGCATAGGCATCAAAGCGCCCTAGTGATCCCCTTGCAGATTCCACAAAAAGAGTGTCTCAAAACTCTTCTCTCGAAAGGAAGGCTCGACTCTGTGAGTAGAAGGCACTCATCGCAAAGAAGTTTCTGAGAAGAGTTCAATCTAGTTTTCCTCGTAATGTATGTTCCTTTCCACTAGATGCCGCAATCGCACCAAATATCCACTTGCAGTTTCCACAAGAAGAGTCATGCAGAACCGCTCTACGAAAAGGAATGTTCAACACTGTGAGTTCAATCCCCACGTGACAAAGAAGTTTCGGAGAATGCTTCCGTCTAGTTTGTATGTGAAGATATTTCCTTTTCCAACTCCAGCCTCAACGCGCTCCAAATATCCACTTGCGAATACTACCAAAACGGTGTTTCAAAACTGGTCTATCAAAACGAAGGTTCAACTCTGTGAGTTGAAAGCACTCACCACAAAGAAGTTTGTGAGAATGCTTCCATCTAGTTTTTATGCAATGTTATTTCCTTTTGCAGCGTAGGCCTCAAAGCGCTCCAATTATCCACTTGCAGACTCTACAAAAAGAGTGTTTCCAAACTGCTCTAGCAAAAAGAAGGCTGAACTCTGTGAGTTGAATGCACAAAGCACAGGGAACTTTCTGAGAATGCCTTTGTCTCGTTTCTACGTGAAGACATTTCCTTTTCCAGCATAGGCCTCAAAGCACTCCATACATCCACCTGAAGATTCTACTAAAAGAGTGTTTCCAAACTTCTCTATCAAAAGGAAGGTTCTACTCTGTGAGTTCAATGCACACATGACCAAGACGTTTCTGAGCATGCTTCTGTCTAGTTTTTCTGTGAAGATATTTCCTTTTCCAGCCGAGGCCTCAAAGCGCTCCACATATCCACTTGCAGATTCTACCAAAAGAGTGTTTCAAAACTGCTCTTTCCAAAGGAAGCTTCAAGTCTGTGCGTTGAATGCCCTCATCGCAAAGAAGTTTCTGAGAATGCTTCTGTCTAGTTTATATGTGAAGATATTTCCTTTTCCCACATAGGCCTCAAAGCGCTCCAAATAAACACTTGCAGATTCTACAAAAGGAGTGTTTCAAAACTGTTCTCTCAGGAGGGACGTTCAAGTCTGTGAGTGGAACGCACTCATCACAAAGAAGTTTCTGAGAATCCATCTGTCTGGTTTCTATGTGATGATATTTCGTTTCCCAGCATTGGCCTCGAAGCGCTCCCAAGATCCTCATTCAGATGCCTCTAAAAGAGTGTTTCAAAACTTCTCTATCAAAAGGAAGGTTCAAGCCTGTGAGTTGAATGCACTCATCACACAGAAGTTTCTGAGAAGGCTTCTGTCTAGTTTCTATGTGAACTATTTCCCTTTCCATCATAGGCCTCAAATCGCTCCAAATATCCACTTGCAGATGTTACAAAAAGGCTGTTTCCAAACGGCTCTATCAAAAGGCCGGTTCAACTCTGTGAGTTGAATGCACACATCACAAAGAAGTTTCTGAGAATGCTTCTGTCTAGTGTTTATGTGAAGATATTCCCTTTTCCAGCATAGGCCTCAAAGCCCTCCAAGTATCCACTTGCAGATTCTACACAAAGTGCGTTTCAGAACTGCTCTATCAAAAGGAAGGTTCAACCCTGTGAGTTGAATGCACACATCGCAAAGATGTTTCTGAGAATGCTTCTGTCCAGTTTTTAGGTGAAGATATTTCATTTCCCAGCAAAGGCCTCAAAACGCTCCAAATATCCACTTGCAGATTCTACAAAAGGAGTGTTTCAAAACTGCTCTTTCAAAAGGAAGGTTCAAGTCTGTGAGTTGAAGGCACTCATCACAAAGAAGTTTGTGAGAATGCTTCTGTCTACTTGGTATGTGAAGATATTTCCTCTTCCAGCACAGGCCTCCAAAAGCTCCAAACATCCCCTAGCAAATTCTGCAAAAAGAGTGTTTCAAAACTGCGCTCTCCAAAGGAAGAGTCCCCTCCGTGAGTTGAATGCATAAAGCACAGGGTAGTTTCTGAGAACGCTTCCGTCTAGTTTTTAAGGGAAGATATTTCCTTTTCCAGTGTTGGCCTCTCGGCACACCGAATATCCCCTTGAAGATTCTACTCAAAGAGAGTTTCAAAACTGCTATAGCAAAGGGGAGCTTCAACTCTGTGAGTTGAATGCGCAGGTCACAGAGAAGTTTCTGAGAATGCTTCTCTCTAGTTTTTATGTGAAGCTATTTCCTTTTCCAGCATAGGCCTCAAAGCGTTCCAAGTATCGACTTGCAGATTCTACAAAAAGAGCGTTTCAAAGCTGTTCTATCAAAAGGAAGGTTCAACTCTGTGAGTTGAATGCAGAAAGCACAGGGAAGTCTCTGAGAATGCTTCCGTCTAGGTTCTAAGTGAAGTTATTTCCTTTTCCAGGGTAGGACTCAAAGCACTCCAAATCTCCACTTGCAGATTCTACAAAAAGAGTGTTTCAAAACTGCTCTATCAAAAGGAAGGTTCAACTCGGTGAGTTGAATGCGCACATCGGAAAAGGTTCCTGAGAATGCTTCTGTCTAGTTTTCGTGTGAAGATATTTCCTTTTCCAGCATAGGCATCAAAGCGCCCTAGTGATCCCCTTGCAGATTCCACCAAAAGAGTGTCTCAAAACTCTTCTCTCGAAAGGAAGGTTCGACTCTGTGAGTAGAAGGCACTCATCGCAAAGAAGTTTCTGAGAAGAGTTCAATCTAGTTTTCATCGTAATGTATGTTCCTTTCCACTAGATGCCGCAATCGCACCAAATATCCACTTGCAGTTTCCACAAGAAGAGTCATGCAGAACCGCTCTACGAAAAGGAATGTTCAACACTGTGAGTTCAATCCCCACGTGACAAAGAAGTTTCGGAGAATGCTTCCGTCTAGTTTGTATGTGAAGATATTTCCTTTTCCAACTCCAGCCTCAACGCGCTCCAAATATCCACTTGCGAATACTACCAAAACGGTGTTTCAAAACTGGTCTATCAAAACGAAGGTTCAACTCTGTGAGTTGAAAGCACTCACCACAAAGAAGTTTGTGAGAATGCTTCCATCTAGTTTTTATGCAATGTTATTTCCTTTTGCAGCGTAGGCCTCAAAGCGCTCCAATTATCCACTTGCAGACTCTACAAAAAGAGTGTTTCCAAACTGCTCTAGCCAAAAGAAGGCTGAACTCTGTGAGTTGAATGCACAAAGCACAGGGAACTTTCTGAGAATGCCTTTGTCTCGTTTCTACGTGAAGACATTTCCTTTTCCAGCATAGGCCTCAAAGCACTCCATACATCCACCTGAAGATTCTACTAAAAGAGTGTTTCCAAACTTCTCTATCAAAAGGAAGGTTCTACTCTGTGAGTTCAATGCACCCATGACCAAGACGTTTCTGAGCATGCTTCTGTCTAGTTTTTCTGTGAAGATATTTCCTTTTCCAGCCGAGGCCTCAAAGCGCTCCACATATCCACTTGCAGATTCTACCAAAAGAGTGTTTCAAAACTGCTCTTTCCAAAGGAAGCTTCAAGTCTGTGCGTTGAATGCCCTCATCGCAAAGAAGTTTCTGAGAAGGCTTCTGTCTAGTTTCTATGTGAAGATATTTCCTTTTCCAACATAGGCCTCAAAGCGCTCCAAATAAACACTTGCAGATTCTACAAAAGGAGTGTTTCCAAACTGTTCTCTCAAGAGGGACGTTCAAGTCTGTGAGTGGAACGCACTCATCACAAAGAAGTTTCTGAGAATCCATCTGTCTGGTTTCTATGTGATGATATTTCGTTTCCCAGCATTGGCCTCGAAGCGCTCCCAAGATCCTCATTCAGATGCCTCTAAAAGAGTGTTTCAAAACTTCTCTATCAAAAGGAAGGTTCAAGCCTGTGAGTTGAATGCACTCATCACACAGAAGTTTCTGAGAAGGCTTCTGTCTAGTTTCTATGTGAAGATATTTCCCTTTCCATCATAGGCCTCAAATCGCTCCAAATATCCACTTGCAGATGTTACAAAAAGGCTGTTTCCAAACGGCTCTATCAAAAGGCCGGTTCAACTCTGTGAGTTGAATGCACACATCACAAAGAAGTTTCTGAGAATGCTTCTGTCTAGTGTTTATGTGAAGATATTCCCTTTTCCAGCATAGGCCTCAAAGCCCTCCAAGTATCCACTTGCAGATTCTACACAAAGTGCGTTTCAGAACTGCTCTATCAAAAGGAAGGTTCAACCCTGTGAGTTGAATGCACACATCGCAAAGATGTTTCTGAGAATGCTTCTGTCTAGTTTTTAGGTGAAGATATTTCATTTCCCAGCAAAGGCCTCAAAACGCTCCAAATATCCACTTGCAGATTCTACGAAAGGAGTGTTTCAAAACTGCTCTTTCAAAAGGAAGGTTCAAGTCTGTGAGTTGAAGGCACTCATCACAAAGAAGTTTGTGAGAATGCTTCTGTCTACTTGGTATGTGAAGATATTTCCTCTTCCAGCACAGGCCTCCAAAAGCTCCAAACATCCCCTAGCAAATTCTGCAAAAAGAGTGTTTCAAAACTGCGCTCTCCAAAGGAAGAGTCCCCTCCGTGAGTTGAATGCATAAAGCACAGGGTAGTTTCTGAGAACGCTTCCGTCTAGTTTTTAAGGGAAGATATTTCCTTTTCCAGTGTTGGCCTCTCGGCACACCGAATATCCCCTTGAAGATTCTACTCAAAGAGAGTTTCAAAACTGCTATAGCAAAGGGGAGCTTCAACTCTGTGAGTTGAATGCGCAGGTCACAGAGAAGTTTCTGAGAATGCTTCTCTCTAGTTTTTATGTGAAGCTATTTCCTTTTCCAGCATAGGCCTCAAAGCGTTCCAAGTATCGACTTGCAGATTCTACAAAAAGAGCGTTTCAAAGCTGTTCTATCAAAAGGAAGGTTCAACTCTGTGAGTTGAATGCGGAAAGCACAGGGAAGTCTCTGAGAATGCTTCCGTCTAGGTTCTAAGTGAAGTTATTTCCTTTTCCAGGGTAGGACTCAAAGCACTCCAAATCTCCACTTGCAGATTCTACAAAAAGAGTGTTTCAAAACTGCTCTATCAAAAGGAAGGTTCAACTCGGTGAGTTGAATGCGCACATCGGAAAAGGTTCCTGAGAATGCTTCTGTCTAGTTTTCGTGTGAAGATATTTCCTTTTCCAGCATAGGCATCAAAGCGCCCTAGTGATCCCCTTGCAGATTCCACAAAAAGAGTGTCTCAAAACTCTTCTCTCGAAAGGAAGGTTCGACTCTGTGAGTAGAAGGCACTCATCGCAAAGAAGTTTCTGAGAAGGGTTCAATCTAGTTTTCATCGTAATGTATGTTCCTTTCCACTAGATGCCGCAATCGCACCAAATATCCACTTGCAGTTTCCACAAGAAGAGTCATGCAGAACCGCTCTACGAAAAGGAATGTTCAACACTGTGAGTTCAATCCCCACGTGACAAAGAAGTTTCGGAGAATGCTTCCGTCTAGTTTGTATGTGAAGATATTTCCTTTTCCAACTCCAGCCTCAACGCGCTCCAAATATCCACTTGCGAATACTACCAAAACGGTGTTTGAAAACTGGTCTATCAAAACGAAGGTTCAACTCTGTGAGTTGAAAGCACTCACCACAAAGAAGTTTGTGAGAATGCTTCCATCTAGTTTTTATGCAATGTTATTTCCTTTTGCAGCGTAGGCCTCAAAGCGCTCCAATTATCCACTTGCAGACTCTACAAAAAGAGTGTTTCCAAACTGCTCTAGCAAAAAGAAGGCTGAACTCCGTGAGTTGAATGCACAAAGCACAGGGAACTTTCTGAGAATGCCTTTGTCTCGTTTCTACGTGAAGACATTTCCTTTTCCAGCATAGGCCTCAAAGCACTCCATACATCCACCTGAAGATTCTACTAAAAGAGTGTTTCCAAACTTCTCTATCAAAAGGAAGGTTCTACTCTGTGAGTTCAATGCACCCATGACCAAGACGTTTCTGAGCATGCTTCTGTCTAGTTTTTCTGTGAAGATATTTCCTTTTCCAGCCGAGGCCTCAAAGCGCTCCACATATCCACTTGCAGATTCTACCAAAAGAGTGTTTCAAAACTGCTCTTTCCAAAGGAAGCTTCAAGTCTGTGCGTTGAATGCCCTCATCGCAAAGAAGTTTCTGAGAATGCTTCTGTCTAGTTTATATGTGAAGATATTTCCTTTTCCCACATAGGCCTCAAAGCGCTCCAAATAAACACTTGCAGATTCTACAAAAGGAGTGTTTCAAAACTGTTCTCTCAGGAGGGACGTTCAAGTCTGTGAGTGGAACGCACTCATCACAAAGAAGTTTCTGAGAATCCATCTGTCTGGTTTCTATGTGATGATATTTCGTTTCCCAGCATTGGCCTCGAAGCGCTCCCAAGATCCTCATTCAGATGCCTCTAAAAGAGTGTTTCAAAACTTCTCTATCAAAAGGAAGGTTCAAGCCTGTGAGTTGAATGCACTCATCACGCAGAAGTTTCTGAGAAGGCTTCTGTCTAGTTTCTATGTGAAGATATTTCCCTTTCCATCATAGGCCTCAAATCGCTCCAAATATCCACTTGCAGATGTTACAAAAAGGCTGTTTCCAAACGGCTCTATCAAAAGGCCGGTTCAACTCTGTGAGTTGAATGCACACATCACAAAGAAGTTTCTGAGAATGCTTCTGTCTAGTGTTTATGTGAAGATATTCCCTTTTCCAGCATAGGCCTCAAAGCCCTCCAAGTACCCACTTGCAGATTCTACACAAAGTGCGTTTCAGAACTGCTCTATCGAAAGGAAGGTTCAACCCTGTGAGTTGAATGCACACATCGCAAAGATGTTTCTGAGAATGCTTCTGTCTAGTTTTTAGGTGAAGATATTTCATTTCCCAGCAAAGGCCTCAAAACGCTCCAAATATCCACTTGCAGATTCTACAAAAGGAGTGTTTCAAAACTGCTCTTTCAAAAGGAAGGTTCAAGTCTGTGAGTTGAAGGCACTCATCACAAAGAAGTTTGTGAGAATGCTTCTGTCTACTTGGTATGTGAAGATATTTCCTCTTCCAGCACAGGCCTCCAAAAGCTCCAAACATCCCCTAGCAAATTCTGCAAAAAGAGTGTTTCAAAACTGCGCTCTCCAAAGGAAGAGTCCCCTCCGTGAGTTGAATGCATAAAGCACAGGGTAGTTTCTGAGAACGCTTCCGTCTAGTTTTTAAGGGAAGATGTTTCCTTTTCCAGTGTTGGCCTCTCGGCACACCGAATATCCCCTTGAAGATTCTACTCAAAGAGAGTTTCAAAACTGCTATAGCAAAGGGGAGCTTCAACTCTGTGAGTTGAATGCGCAGGTCACAGAGAAGTTTCTGAGAATGCTTCTCTCTAGTTTTTATGTGAAGCTATTTCCTTTTCCAGCCTAGGCCTCAAAGCGTTCCAAGTATCGACTTGCAGATTCTACAAAAAGAGCGTTTCAAAGCTGTTCTATCAAAAGGAAGGTTCAACTCTGTGAGTTGAATGCAGAAAGCACAGGGAAGTCTCTGAGAATGCTTCCGTCTAGGTTCTAAGTGAAGTTATTTCCTTTTCCAGGGTAGGACTCAAAGCACTCCAAATCTCCACTTGCAGATTCTACAAAAAGAGTGTTTCAAAACTGCTCTATCAAAAGGAAGGTTCAACTCGGTGAGTTGAATGCGCACATCGGAAAAGGTTCCTGAGAATGCTTCTGTCTAGTCTTCGTGTGAAGATATTTCCTTTTCCAGCATAGGCATCAAAGCGCCCTAGTGATCCCCTTGCAGATTCCACAAAAAGAGTGTCTCAAAACTCTTCTCTCGAAAGGAAGGCTCGACTCTGTGAGTAGAAGGCACTCATCGCAAAGAAGTTTCTGAGAAGGGTTCAATCTAGTTTTCATCGTAATGTATGTTCCTTTCCACTAGATGCCGCAATCGCACCAAATATCCACTTGCAGTTTCCACAAGAAGAGTCATGCAGAACCGCTCTACGAAAAGGAATGTTCAACACTGTGAGTTCAATCCCCACGTGACAAAGAAGTTTCGGAGAATGCTTCCGTCTAGTTTGTATGTGAAGATATTTCCTTTTCCAACTCCAGCCTCAACGCGCTCCAAATATCCACTTGCGAATACTACCAAAACGGTGTTTGAAAACTGGTCTATCAAAACGAAGGTTCAACTCTGTGAGTTGAAAGCACTCACCACAAAGAAGTTTGTGAGAATGCTTCCATCTAGTTTTTATGCAATGTTATTTCCTTTTGCAGCGTAGGCCTCAAAGCGCTCCAATTATCCACTTGCAGACTCTACAAAAAGAGTGTTTCCAAACTGCTCTAGCAAAAAGAAGGCTGAACTCCGTGAGTTGAATGCACAAAGCACAGGGAACTTTCTGAGAATGCCTTTGTCTCGTTTCTACGTGAAGACATTTCCTTTTCCAGCATAGGCCTCAAAGCACTCCATACATCCACCTGAAGATTCTACTAAAAGAGTGTTTCCAAACTTCTCTATCAAAAGGAAGGTTCTACTCTGTGAGTTCAATGCACCCATGACCAAGACGTTTCTGAGCATGCTTCTGTCTAGTTTTTCTGTGAAGATATTTCCTTTTCCAGCCGAGGCCTCAAAGCGCTCCACATATCCACTTGCAGATTCTACCAAAAGAGTGTTTCAAAACTGCTCTTTCCAAAGGAAGCTTCAAGTCTGTGCGTTGAATGCCCTCATCGCAAAGAAGTTTCTGAGAATGCTTCTGTCTAGTTTATATGTGAAGATATTTCCTTTTCCCACATAGGCCTCAAAGCGCTCCAAATAAACACTTGCAGATTCTACAAAAGGAGTGTTTCAAAACTGTTCTCTCAGGAGGGACGTTCAAGTCTGTGAGTGGAACGCACTCATCACAAAGAAGTTTCTGAGAATCCATCTGTCTGGTTTCTATGTGATGATATTTCGTTTCCCAGCATTGGCCTCGAAGCGCTCCCAAGATCCTCATTCAGATGCCTCTAAAAGAGTGTTTCAAAACTTCTCTATCAAAAGGAAGGTTCAAGCCTGTGAGTTGAATGCACTCATCACGCAGAAGTTTCTGAGAAGGCTTCTGTCTAGTTTCTATGTGAAGATATTTCCCTTTCCATCATAGGCCTCAAATCGCTCCAAATATCCACTTGCAGATGTTACAAAAAGGCTGTTTCCAAACGGCTCTATCAAAAGGCCGGTTCAACTCTGTGAGTTGAATGCACACATCACAAAGAAGTTTCTGAGAATGCTTCTGTCTAGTGTTTATGTGAAGATATTCCCTTTTCCAGCATAGGCCTCAAAGCCCTCCAAGTACCCACTTGCAGATTCTACACAAAGTGCGTTTCAGAACTGCTCTATCGAAAGGAAGGTTCAACCCTGTGAGTTGAATGCACACATCGCAAAGATGTTTCTGAGAATGCTTCTGTCTAGTTTTTAGGTGAAGATATTTCATTTCCCAGCAAAGGCCTCAAAACGCTCCAAATATCCACTTGCAGATTCTACAAAAGGAGTGTTTCAAAACTGCTCTTTCAAAAGGAAGGTTCAAGTCTGTGAGTTGAAGGCACTCATCACAAAGAAGTTTGTGAGAATGCTTCTGTCTACTTGGTATGTGAAGATATTTCCTCTTCCAGCACAGGCCTCCAAAAGCTCCAAACATCCCCTAGCAAATTCTGCAAAAAGAGTGTTTCAAAACTGCGCTCTCCAAAGGAAGAGTCCCCTCCGTGAGTTGAATGCATAAAGCACAGGGTAGTTTCTGAGAACGCTTCCGTCTAGTTTTTAAGGGAAGATGTTTCCTTTTCCAGTGTTGGCCTCTCGGCACACCGAATATCCCCTTGAAGATTCTACTCAAAGAGAGTTTCAAAACTGCTATAGCAAAGGGGAGCTTCAACTCTGTGAGTTGAATGCGCAGGTCACAGAGAAGTTTCTGAGAATGCTTCTCTCTAGTTTTTATGTGAAGCTATTTCCTTTTCCAGCCTAGGCCTCAAAGCGTTCCAAGTATCGACTTGCAGATTCTACAAAAAGAGCGTTTCAAAGCTGTTCTATCAAAAGGAAGGTTCAACTCTGTGAGTTGAATGCAGAAAGCACAGGGAAGTCTCTGAGAATGCTTCCGTCTAGGTTCTAAGTGAAGTTATTTCCTTTTCCAGGGTAGGACTCAAAGCACTCCAAATCTCCACTTGCAGATTCTACAAAAAGAGTGTTTCAAAACTGCTCTATCAAAAGGAAGGTTCAACTCGGTGAGTTGAATGCGCACATCGGAAAAGGTTCCTGAGAATGCTTCTGTCTAGTCTTCGTGTGAAGATATTTCCTTTTCCAGCATAGGCATCAAAGCGCCCTAGTGATCCCCTTGCAGATTCCACAAAAAGAGTGTCTCAAAACTCTTCTCTCGAAAGGAAGGCTCGACTCTGTGAGTAGAAGGCACTCATCGCAAAGAAGTTTCTGAGAAGAGTTCAATCTAGTTTTCCTCGTAATGTATGTTCCTTTCCACTAGATGCCGCAATCGCACCAAATATCCACTTGCAGTTTCCACAAGAAGAGTCATGCAGAACCGCTCTACGAAAAGGAATGTTCAACACTGTGAGTTCAATCCCCACGTGACAAAGAAGTTTCGGAGAATGCTTCCGTCTAGTTTGTATGTGAAGATATTTCCTTTTCCAACTCCAGCCTCAACGCGCTCCAAATATCCACTTGCGAATACTACCAAAACGGTGTTTCAAAACTGGTCTATCAAAACGAAGGTTCAACTCTGTGAGTTGAAAGCACTCACCACAAAGAAGTTTGTGAGAATGCTTCCATCTAGTTTTTATGCAATGTTATTTCCTTTTGCAGCGTAGGCCTCAAAGCGCTCCAATTATCCACTTGCAGACTCTACAAAAAGAGTGTTTCCAAACTGCTCTAGCAAAAAGAAGGCTGAACTCTGTGAGTTGAATGCACAAAGCACAGGGAACTTTCTGAGAATGCCTTTGTCTCGTTTCTACGTGAAGACATTTCCTTTTCCAGCATAGGCCTCAAAGCACTCCATACATCCACCTGAAGATTCTACTAAAAGAGTGTTTCCAAACTTCTCTATCAAAAGGAAGGTTCTACTCTGTGAGTTCAATGCACACATGACCAAGACGTTTCTGAGCATGCTTCTGTCTAGTTTTTCTGTGAAGATATTTCCTTTTCCAGCCGAGGCCTCAAAGCGCTCCACATATCCACTTGCAGATTCTACCAAAAGAGTGTTTCAAAACTGCTCTTTCCAAAGGAAGCTTCAAGTCTGTGCGTTGAATGCCCTCATCGCAAAGAAGTTTCTGAGAATGCTTCTGTCTAGTTTATATGTGAAGATATTTCCTTTTCCCACATAGGCCTCAAAGCGCTCCAAATAAACACTTGCAGATTCTACAAAAGGAGTGTTTCAAAACTGTTCTCTCAGGAGGGACGTTCAAGTCTGTGAGTGGAACGCACTCATCACAAAGAAGTTTCTGAGAATCCATCTGTCTGGTTTCTATGTGATGATATTTCGTTTCCCAGCATTGGCCTCGAAGCGCTCCCAAGATCCTCATTCAGATGCCTCTAAAAGAGTGTTTCAAAACTTCTCTATCAAAAGGAAGGTTCAAGCCTGTGAGTTGAATGCACTCATCACACAGAAGTTTCTGAGAAGGCTTCTGTCTAGTTTCTATGTGAACTATTTCCCTTTCCATCATAGGCCTCAAATCGCTCCAAATATCCACTTGCAGATGTTACAAAAAGGCTGTTTCCAAACGGCTCTATCAAAAGGCCGGTTCAACTCTGTGAGTTGAATGCACACATCACAAAGAAGTTTCTGAGAATGCTTCTGTCTAGTGTTTATGTGAAGATATTCCCTTTTCCAGCATAGGCCTCAAAGCCCTCCAAGTATCCACTTGCAGATTCTACACAAAGTGCGTTTCAGAACTGCTCTATCAAAAGGAAGGTTCAACCCTGTGAGTTGAATGCACACATCGCAAAGATGTTTCTGAGAATGCTTCTGTCCAGTTTTTAGGTGAAGATATTTCATTTCCCAGCAAAGGCCTCAAAACGCTCCAAATATCCACTTGCAGATTCTACAAAAGGAGTGTTTCAAAACTGCTCTTTCAAAAGGAAGGTTCAAGTCTGTGAGTTGAAGGCACTCATCACAAAGAAGTTTGTGAGAATGCTTCTGTCTACTTGGTATGTGAAGATATTTCCTCTTCCAGCACAGGCCTCCAAAAGCTCCAAACATCCCCTAGCAAATTCTGCAAAAAGAGTGTTTCAAAACTGCGCTCTCCAAAGGAAGAGTCCCCTCCGTGAGTTGAATGCATAAAGCACAGGGTAGTTTCTGAGAACGCTTCCGTCTAGTTTTTAAGGGAAGATATTTCCTTTTCCAGTGTTGGCCTCTCGGCACACCGAATATCCCCTTGAAGATTCTACTCAAAGAGAGTTTCAAAACTGCTATAGCAAAGGGGAGCTTCAACTCTGTGAGTTGAATGCGCAGGTCACAGAGAAGTTTCTGAGAATGCTTCTCTCTAGTTTTTATGTGAAGCTATTTCCTTTTCCAGCATAGGCCTCAAAGCGTTCCAAGTATCGACTTGCAGATTCTACAAAAAGAGCGTTTCAAAGCTGTTCTATCAAAAGGAAGGTTCAACTCTGTGAGTTGAATGCAGAAAGCACAGGGAAGTCTCTGAGAATGCTTCCGTCTAGGTTCTAAGTGAAGTTATTTCCTTTTCCAGGGTAGGACTCAAAGCACTCCAAATCTCCACTTGCAGATTCTACAAAAAGAGTGTTTCAAAACTGCTCTATCAAAAGGAAGGTTCAACTCGGTGAGTTGAATGCGCACATCGGAAAAGGTTCCTGAGAATGCTTCTGTCTAGTTTTCGTGTGAAGATATTTCCTTTTCCAGCATAGGCATCAAAGCGCCCTAGTGATCCCCTTGCAGATTCCACCAAAAGAGTGTCTCAAAACTCTTCTCTCGAAAGGAAGGTTCGACTCTGTGAGTAGAAGGCACTCATCGCAAAGAAGTTTCTGAGAAGAGTTCAATCTAGTTTTCATCGTAATGTATGTTCCTTTCCACTAGATGCCGCAATCGCACCAAATATCCACTTGCAGTTTCCACAAGAAGAGTCATGCAGAACCGCTCTACGAAAAGGAATGTTCAACACTGTGAGTTCAATCCCCACGTGACAAAGAAGTTTCGGAGAATGCTTCCGTCTAGTTTGTATGTGAAGATATTTCCTTTTCCAACTCCAGCCTCAACGCGCTCCAAATATCCACTTGCGAATACTACCAAAACGGTGTTTCAAAACTGGTCTATCAAAACGAAGGTTCAACTCTGTGAGTTGAAAGCACTCACCACAAAGAAGTTTGTGAGAATGCTTCCATCTAGTTTTTATGCAATGTTATTTCCTTTTGCAGCGTAGGCCTCAAAGCGCTCCAATTATCCACTTGCAGACTCTACAAAAAGAGTGTTTCCAAACTGCTCTAGCCAAAAGAAGGCTGAACTCTGTGAGTTGAATGCACAAAGCACAGGGAACTTTCTGAGAATGCCTTTGTCTCGTTTCTACGTGAAGACATTTCCTTTTCCAGCATAGGCCTCAAAGCACTCCATACATCCACCTGAAGATTCTACTAAAAGAGTGTTTCCAAACTTCTCTATCAAAAGGAAGGTTCTACTCTGTGAGTTCAATGCACCCATGACCAAGACGTTTCTGAGCATGCTTCTGTCTAGTTTTTCTGTGAAGATATTTCCTTTTCCAGCCGAGGCCTCAAAGCGCTCCACATATCCACTTGCAGATTCTACCAAAAGAGTGTTTCAAAACTGCTCTTTCCAAAGGAAGCTTCAAGTCTGTGCGTTGAATGCCCTCATCGCAAAGAAGTTTCTGAGAAGGCTTCTGTCTAGTTTCTATGTGAAGATATTTCCTTTTCCAACATAGGCCTCAAAGCGCTCCAAATAAACACTTGCAGATTCTACAAAAGGAGTGTTTCCAAACTGTTCTCTCAAGAGGGACGTTCAAGTCTGTGAGTGGAACGCACTCATCACAAAGAAGTTTCTGAGAATCCATCTGTCTGGTTTCTATGTGATGATATTTCGTTTCCCAGCATTGGCCTCGAAGCGCTCCCAAGATCCTCATTCAGATGCCTCTAAAAGAGTGTTTCAAAACTTCTCTATCAAAAGGAAGGTTCAAGCCTGTGAGTTGAATGCACTCATCACACAGAAGTTTCTGAGAAGGCTTCTGTCTAGTTTCTATGTGAAGATATTTCCCTTTCCATCATAGGCCTCAAATCGCTCCAAATATCCACTTGCAGATGTTACAAAAAGGCTGTTTCCAAACGGCTCTATCAAAAGGCCGGTTCAACTCTGTGAGTTGAATGCACACATCACAAAGAAGTTTCTGAGAATGCTTCTGTCTAGTGTTTATGTGAAGATATTCCCTTTTCCAGCATAGGCCTCAAAGCCCTCCAAGTATCCACTTGCAGATTCTACACAAAGTGCGTTTCAGAACTGCTCTATCAAAAGGAAGGTTCAACCCTGTGAGTTGAATGCACACATCGCAAAGATGTTTCTGAGAATGCTTCTGTCTAGTTTTTAGGTGAAGATATTTCATTTCCCAGCAAAGGCCTCAAAACGCTCCAAATATCCACTTGCAGATTCTACGAAAGGAGTGTTTCAAAACTGCTCTTTCAAAAGGAAGGTTCAAGTCTGTGAGTTGAAGGCACTCATCACAAAGAAGTTTGTGAGAATGCTTCTGTCTACTTGGTATGTGAAGATATTTCCTCTTCCAGCACAGGCCTCCAAAAGCTCCAAACATCCCCTAGCAAATTCTGCAAAAAGAGTGTTTCAAAACTGCGCTCTCCAAAGGAAGAGTCCCCTCCGTGAGTTGAATGCATAAAGCACAGGGTAGTTTCTGAGAACGCTTCCGTCTAGTTTTTAAGGGAAGATATTTCCTTTTCCAGTGTTGGCCTCTCGGCACACCGAATATCCCCTTGAAGATTCTACTCAAAGAGAGTTTCAAAACTGCTATAGCAAAGGGGAGCTTCAACTCTGTGAGTTGAATGCGCAGGTCACAGAGAAGTTTCTGAGAATGCTTCTCTCTAGTTTTTATGTGAAGCTATTTCCTTTTCCAGCATAGGCCTCAAAGCGTTCCAAGTATCGACTTGCAGATTCTACAAAAAGAGCGTTTCAAAGCTGTTCTATCAAAAGGAAGGTTCAACTCTGTGAGTTGAATGCGGAAAGCACAGGGAAGTCTCTGAGAATGCTTCCGTCTAGGTTCTAAGTGAAGTTATTTCCTTTTCCAGGGTAGGACTCAAAGCACTCCAAATCTCCACTTGCAGATTCTACAAAAAGAGTGTTTCAAAACTGCTCTATCAAAAGGAAGGTTCAACTCGGTGAGTTGAATGCGCACATCGGAAAAGGTTCCTGAGAATGCTTCTGTCTAGTTTTCGTGTGAAGATATTTCCTTTTCCAGCATAGGCATCAAAGCGCCCTAGTGATCCCCTTGCAGATTCCACAAAAAGAGTGTCTCAAAACTCTTCTCTCGAAAGGAAGGTTCGACTCTGTGAGTAGAAGGCACTCATCGCAAAGAAGTTTCTGAGAAGGGTTCAATCTAGTTTTCATCGTAATGTATGTTCCTTTCCACTAGATGCCGCAATCGCACCAAATATCCACTTGCAGTTTCCACAAGAAGAGTCATGCAGAACCGCTCTACGAAAAGGAATGTTCAACACTGTGAGTTCAATCCCCACGTGACAAAGAAGTTTCGGAGAATGCTTCCGTCTAGTTTGTATGTGAAGATATTTCCTTTTCCAACTCCAGCCTCAACGCGCTCCAAATATCCACTTGCGAATACTACCAAAACGGTGTTTGAAAACTGGTCTATCAAAACGAAGGTTCAACTCTGTGAGTTGAAAGCACTCACCACAAAGAAGTTTGTGAGAATGCTTCCATCTAGTTTTTATGCAATGTTATTTCCTTTTGCAGCGTAGGCCTCAAAGCGCTCCAATTATCCACTTGCAGACTCTACAAAAAGAGTGTTTCCAAACTGCTCTAGCAAAAAGAAGGCTGAACTCCGTGAGTTGAATGCACAAAGCACAGGGAACTTTCTGAGAATGCCTTTGTCTCGTTTCTACGTGAAGACATTTCCTTTTCCAGCATAGGCCTCAAAGCACTCCATACATCCACCTGAAGATTCTACTAAAAGAGTGTTTCCAAACTTCTCTATCAAAAGGAAGGTTCTACTCTGTGAGTTCAATGCACCCATGACCAAGACGTTTCTGAGCATGCTTCTGTCTAGTTTTTCTGTGAAGATATTTCCTTTTCCAGCCGAGGCCTCAAAGCGCTCCACATATCCACTTGCAGATTCTACCAAAAGAGTGTTTCAAAACTGCTCTTTCCAAAGGAAGCTTCAAGTCTGTGCGTTGAATGCCCTCATCGCAAAGAAGTTTCTGAGAATGCTTCTGTCTAGTTTATATGTGAAGATATTTCCTTTTCCCACATAGGCCTCAAAGCGCTCCAAATAAACACTTGCAGATTCTACAAAAGGAGTGTTTCAAAACTGTTCTCTCAGGAGGGACGTTCAAGTCTGTGAGTGGAACGCACTCATCACAAAGAAGTTTCTGAGAATCCATCTGTCTGGTTTCTATGTGATGATATTTCGTTTCCCAGCATTGGCCTCGAAGCGCTCCCAAGATCCTCATTCAGATGCCTCTAAAAGAGTGTTTCAAAACTTCTCTATCAAAAGGAAGGTTCAAGCCTGTGAGTTGAATGCACTCATCACGCAGAAGTTTCTGAGAAGGCTTCTGTCTAGTTTCTATGTGAAGATATTTCCCTTTCCATCATAGGCCTCAAATCGCTCCAAATATCCACTTGCAGATGTTACAAAAAGGCTGTTTCCAAACGGCTCTATCAAAAGGCCGGTTCAACTCTGTGAGTTGAATGCACACATCACAAAGAAGTTTCTGAGAATGCTTCTGTCTAGTGTTTATGTGAAGATATTCCCTTTTCCAGCATAGGCCTCAAAGCCCTCCAAGTACCCACTTGCAGATTCTACACAAAGTGCGTTTCAGAACTGCTCTATCGAAAGGAAGGTTCAACCCTGTGAGTTGAATGCACACATCGCAAAGATGTTTCTGAGAATGCTTCTGTCTAGTTTTTAGGTGAAGATATTTCATTTCCCAGCAAAGGCCTCAAAACGCTCCAAATATCCACTTGCAGATTCTACAAAAGGAGTGTTTCAAAACTGCTCTTTCAAAAGGAAGGTTCAAGTCTGTGAGTTGAAGGCACTCATCACAAAGAAGTTTGTGAGAATGCTTCTGTCTACTTGGTATGTGAAGATATTTCCTCTTCCAGCACAGGCCTCCAAAAGCTCCAAACATCCCCTAGCAAATTCTGCAAAAAGAGTGTTTCAAAACTGCGCTCTCCAAAGGAAGAGTCCCCTCCGTGAGTTGAATGCATAAAGCACAGGGTAGTTTCTGAGAACGCTTCCGTCTAGTTTTTAAGGGAAGATGTTTCCTTTTCCAGTGTTGGCCTCTCGGCACACCGAATATCCCCTTGAAGATTCTACTCAAAGAGAGTTTCAAAACTGCTATAGCAAAGGGGAGCTTCAACTCTGTGAGTTGAATGCGCAGGTCACAGAGAAGTTTCTGAGAATGCTTCTCTCTAGTTTTTATGTGAAGCTATTTCCTTTTCCAGCCTAGGCCTCAAAGCGTTCCAAGTATCGACTTGCAGATTCTACAAAAAGAGCGTTTCAAAGCTGTTCTATCAAAAGGAAGGTTCAACTCTGTGAGTTGAATGCAGAAAGCACAGGGAAGTCTCTGAGAATGCTTCCGTCTAGGTTCTAAGTGAAGTTATTTCCTTTTCCAGGGTAGGACTCAAAGCACTCCAAATCTCCACTTGCAGATTCTACAAAAAGAGTGTTTCAAAACTGCTCTATCAAAAGGAAGGTTCAACTCGGTGAGTTGAATGCGCACATCGGAAAAGGTTCCTGAGAATGCTTCTGTCTAGTCTTCGTGTGAAGATATTTCCTTTTCCAGCATAGGCATCAAAGCGCCCTAGTGATCCCCTTGCAGATTCCACAAAAAGAGTGTCTCAAAACTCTTCTCTCGAAAGGAAGGCTCGACTCTGTGAGTAGAAGGCACTCATCGCAAAGAAGTTTCTGAGAAGAGTTCAATCTAGTTTTCCTCGTAATGTATGTTCCTTTCCACTAGATGCCGCAATCGCACCAAATATCCACTTGCAGTTTCCACAAGAAGAGTCATGCAGAACCGCTCTACGAAAAGGAATGTTCAACACTGTGAGTTCAATCCCCACGTGACAAAGAAGTTTCGGAGAATGCTTCCGTCTAGTTTGTATGTGAAGATATTTCCTTTTCCAACTCCAGCCTCAACGCGCTCCAAATATCCACTTGCGAATACTACCAAAACGGTGTTTCAAAACTGGTCTATCAAAACGAAGGTTCAACTCTGTGAGTTGAAAGCACTCACCACAAAGAAGTTTGTGAGAATGCTTCCATCTAGTTTTTATGCAATGTTATTTCCTTTTGCAGCGTAGGCCTCAAAGCGCTCCAATTATCCACTTGCAGACTCTACAAAAAGAGTGTTTCCAAACTGCTCTAGCAAAAAGAAGGCTGAACTCTGTGAGTTGAATGCACAAAGCACAGGGAACTTTCTGAGAATGCCTTTGTCTCGTTTCTACGTGAAGACATTTCCTTTTCCAGCATAGGCCTCAAAGCACTCCATACATCCACCTGAAGATTCTACTAAAAGAGTGTTTCCAAACTTCTCTATCAAAAGGAAGGTTCTACTCTGTGAGTTCAATGCACACATGACCAAGACGTTTCTGAGCATGCTTCTGTCTAGTTTTTCTGTGAAGATATTTCCTTTTCCAGCCGAGGCCTCAAAGCGCTCCACATATCCACTTGCAGATTCTACCAAAAGAGTGTTTCAAAACTGCTCTTTCCAAAGGAAGCTTCAAGTCTGTGCGTTGAATGCCCTCATCGCAAAGAAGTTTCTGAGAATGCTTCTGTCTAGTTTATATGTGAAGATATTTCCTTTTCCCACATAGGCCTCAAAGCGCTCCAAATAAACACTTGCAGATTCTGCAAAAGGAGTGTTTCAAAACTGTTCTCTCAGGAGGGACGTTCAAGTCTGTGAGTGGAACGCACTCATCACAAAGAAGTTTCTGAGAATCCATCTGTCTGGTTTCTATGTGATGATATTTCGTTTCCCAGCATTGGCCTCGAAGCGCTCCCAAGATCCTCATTCAGATGCCTCTAAAAGAGTGTTTCAAAACTTCTCTATCAAAAGGAAGGTTCAAGCCTGTGAGTTGAATGCACTCATCACGCAGAAGTTTCTGAGAAGGCTTCTGTCTAGTTTCTATGTGAAGATATTTCCCTTTCCATCATAGGCCTCAAATCGCTCCAAATATCCACTTGCAGATGTTACAAAAAGGCTGTTTCCAAACGGCTCTATCAAAAGGCCGGTTCAACTCTGTGAGTTGAATGCACACATCACAAAGAAGTTTCTGAGAATGCTTCTGTCTAGTGTTTATGTGAAGATATTCCCTTTTCCAGCATAGGCCTCAAAGCCCTCCAAGTACCCACTTGCAGATTCTACACAAAGTGCGTTTCAGAACTGCTCTATCGAAAGGAAGGTTCAACCCTGTGAGTTGAATGCACACATCGCAAAGATGTTTCTGAGAATGCTTCTGTCTTGTTTTTAGGTGAAGATATTTCATTTCCCAGCAAAGGCCTCAAAACGCTCCAAATATCCACTTGCAGATTCTACAAAAGGAGTGTTTCAAAACTGCTCTTTCAAAAGGAAGGTTCAAGTCTGTGAGTTGAAGGCACTCATCACAAAGAAGTTTGTGAGAATGCTTCTGTCTACTTGGTATGTGAAGATATTTCCTCTTCCAGCACAGGCCTCCAAAAGCTCCAAACATCCCCTAGCAAATTCTGCAAAAAGAGTGTTTCAAAACTGCGCTCTCCAAAGGAAGAGTCCCCTCCGTGAGTTGAATGCATAAAGCACAGGGTAGTTTCTGAGAACGCTTCCGTCTAGTTTTTAAGGGAAGATGTTTCCTTTTCCAGTGTTGGCCTCTCGGCACACCGAATATCCCCTTGAAGATTCTACTCAAAGAGAGTTTCAAAACTGCTATAGCAAAGGGGAGCTTCAACTCTGTGAGTTGAATGCGCAGGTCACAGAGAAGTTTCTGAGAATGCTTCTCTCTAGTTTTTATGTGAAGCTATTTCCTTTTCCAGCCTAGGCCTCAAAGCGTTCCAAGTATCGACTTGCAGATTCTACAAAAAGAGCGTTTCAAAGCTGTTCTATCAAAAGGAAGGTTCAACTCTGTGAGTTGAATGCAGAAAGCACAGGGAAGTCTCTGAGAATGCTTCCGTCTAGGTTCTAAGTGAAGTTATTTCCTTTTCCAGGGTAGGACTCAAAGCACTCCAAATCTCCACTTGCAGATTCTACAAAAAGAGTGTTTCAAAACTGCTCTCTCAAAAGGAAGGTTCAACTCGGTGAGTTGAATGCGCACATCGGAAAAGGTTCCTGAGAATGCTTCTGTCTAGTTTTCGTGTGAAGATATTTCCTTTTCCAGCATAGGCATCAAAGCGCCCTAGTGATCCCCTTGCAGATTCCACCAAAAGAGTGTCTCAAAACTCTTCTCTCGAAAGGAAGTTTCGACTCTGTGAGTAGAAGGCACTCATCGCAAAGAAGTTTCTGAGAAGAGTTCAATCTAGTTTTCATCGTAATGTATGTTCCTTTCCACTAGATGCCGCAATCGCACCAAATATCCACTTGCAGTTTCCACAAGAAGAGTCATGCAGAACCGCTCTACGAAAAGGAATGTTCAACACTGTGAGTTCAATCCCCACGTGACAAAGAAGTTTCGGAGAATGCTTCCGTCTAGTTTGTATGTGAAGATATTTCCTTTTCCAACTCCAGCCTCAACGCGCTCCAAATATCCACTTGCGAATACTACCAAAACGGTGTTTCAAAACTGGTCTATCAAAACGAAGGTTCAACTCTGTGAGTTGAAAGCACTCACCACAAAGAAGTTTGTGAGAATGCTTCCATCTAGTTTTTATGCAATGTTATTTCCTTTTGCAGCGTAGGCCTCAAAGCGCTCCAATTATCCACTTGCAGACTCTACAAAAAGAGTGTTTCCAAACTGCTCTAGCAAAAAGAAGGCTGAACTCCGTGAGTTGAATGCACAAAGCACAGGGAACTTTCTGAGAATGCCTTTGTCTCGTTTCTACGTGAAGACATTTCCTTTTCCAGCATAGGCCTCAAAGCACTCCATACATCCACCTGAAGATTCTACTAAAAGAGTGTTTCCAAACTTCTCTATCAAAAGGAAGGTTCTACTCTGTGAGTTCAATGCACCCATGACCAAGACGTTTCTGAGCATGCTTCTGTCTAGTTTTTCTGTGAAGATATTTCCTTTTCCAGCCGAGGCCTCAAAGCGCTCCACATATCCACTTGCAGATTCTACCAAAAGAGTGTTTCAAAACTGCTCTTTCCAAAGGAAGCTTCAAGTCTGTGCGTTGAATGCCCTCATCGCAAAGAAGTTTCTGAGAAGGCTTCTGTCTAGTTTCTATGTGAAGATATTTCCTTTTCCAACATAGGCCTCAAAGCGCTCCAAATAAACACTTGCAGATTCTACAAAAGGAGTGTTTCCAAACTGTTCTCTCAAGAGGGACGTTCAAGTCTGTGAGTGGAACGCACTCATCACAAAGAAGTTTCTGAGAATCCATCTGTCTGGTTTCTATGTGATGATATTTCGTTTCCCAGCATTGGCCTCGAAGCGCTCCCAAGATCCTCATTCAGATGCCTCTAAAAGAGTGTTTCAAAACTTCTCTATCAAAAGGAAGGTTCAAGCCTGTGAGTTGAATGCACTCATCACACAGAAGTTTCTGAGAAGGCTTCTGTCTAGTTTCTATGTGAAGATATTTCCCTTTCCATCATAGGCCTCAAATCGCTCCAAATATCCACTTGCAGATGTTACAAAAAGGCTGTTTCCAAACGGCTCTATCAAAAGGCCGGTTCAACTCTGTGAGTTGAATGCACACATCACAAAGAAGTTTCTGAGAATGCTTCTGTCTAGTGTTTATGTGAAGATATTCCCTTTTCCAGCATAGGCCTCAAAGCCCTCCAAGTATCCACTTGCAGATTCTACACAAAGTGCGTTTCAGAACTGCTCTATCAAAAGGAAGGTTCAACCCTGTGAGTTGAATGCACACATCGCAAAGATGTTTCTGAGAATGCTTCTGTCTAGTTTTTAGGTGAAGATATTTCATTTCCCAGCAAAGGCCTCAAAACGCTCCAAATATCCACTTGCAGATTCTACGAAAGGAGTGTTTCAAAACTGCTCTTTCAAAAGGAAGGTTCAAGTCTGTGAGTTGAAGGCACTCATCACAAAGAAGTTTGTGAGAATGCTTCTGTCTACTTGGTATGTGAAGATATTTCCTCTTCCAGCACAGGCCTCCAAAAGCTCCAAACATCCCCTAGCAAATTCTGCAAAAAGAGTGTTTCAAAACTGCGCTCTCCAAAGGAAGAGTCCCCTCCGTGAGTTGAATGCATAAAGCACAGGGTAGTTTCTGAGAACGCTTCCGTCTAGTTTTTAAGGGAAGATATTTCCTTTTCCAGTGTTGGCCTCTCGGCACACCGAATATCCCCTTGAAGATTCTACTCAAAGAGAGTTTCAAAACTGCTATAGCAAAGGGGAGCTTCAACTCTGTGAGTTGAATGCGCAGGTCACAGAGAAGTTTCTGAGAATGCTTCTCTCTAGTTTTTATGTGAAGCTATTTCCTTTTCCAGCATAGGCCTCAAAGCGTTCCAAGTATCGACTTGCAGATTCTACAAAAAGAGCGTTTCAAAGCTGTTCTATCAAAAGGAAGGTTCAACTCTGTGAGTTGAATGCGGAAAGCACAGGGAAGTCTCTGAGAATGCTTCCGTCTAGGTTCTAAGTGAAGTTATTTCCTTTTCCAGGGTAGGACTCAAAGCACTCCAAATCTCCACTTGCAGATTCTACAAAAAGAGTGTTTCAAAACTGCTCTATCAAAAGGAAGGTTCAACTCGGTGAGTTGAATGCGCACATCGGAAAAGGTTCCTGAGAATGCTTCTGTCTAGTTTTCGTGTGAAGATATTTCCTTTTCCAGCATAGGCATCAAAGCGCCCTAGTGATCCCCTTGCAGATTCCACAAAAAGAGTGTCTCAAAACTCTTCTCTCGAAAGGAAGGTTCGACTCTGTGAGTAGAAGGCACTCATCGCAAAGAAGTTTCTGAGAAGGGTTCAATCTAGTTTTCATCGTAATGTATGTTCCTTTCCACTAGATGCCGCAATCGCACCAAATATCCACTTGCAGTTTCCACAAGAAGAGTCATGCAGAACCGCTCTACGAAAAGGAATGTTCAACACTGTGAGTTCAATCCCCACGTGACAAAGAAGTTTCGGAGAATGCTTCCGTCTAGTTTGTATGTGAAGATATTTCCTTTTCCAACTCCAGCCTCAACGCGCTCCAAATATCCACTTGCGAATACTACCAAAACGGTGTTTGAAAACTGGTCTATCAAAACGAAGGTTCAACTCTGTGAGTTGAAAGCACTCACCACAAAGAAGTTTGTGAGAATGCTTCCATCTAGTTTTTATGCAATGTTATTTCCTTTTGCAGCGTAGGCCTCAAAGCGCTCCAATTATCCACTTGCAGACTCTACAAAAAGAGTGTTTCCAAACTGCTCTAGCAAAAAGAAGGCTGAACTCCGTGAGTTGAATGCACAAAGCACAGGGAACTTTCTGAGAATGCCTTTGTCTCGTTTCTACGTGAAGACATTTCCTTTTCCAGCATAGGCCTCAAAGCACTCCATACATCCACCTGAAGATTCTACTAAAAGAGTGTTTCCAAACTTCTCTATCAAAAGGAAGGTTCTACTCTGTGAGTTCAATGCACCCATGACCAAGACGTTTCTGAGCATGCTTCTGTCTAGTTTTTCTGTGAAGATATTTCCTTTTCCAGCCGAGGCCTCAAAGCGCTCCACATATCCACTTGCAGATTCTACCAAAAGAGTGTTTCAAAACTGCTCTTTCCAAAGGAAGCTTCAAGTCTGTGCGTTGAATGCCCTCATCGCAAAGAAGTTTCTGAGAATGCTTCTGTCTAGTTTATATGTGAAGATATTTCCTTTTCCCACATAGGCCTCAAAGCGCTCCAAATAAACACTTGCAGATTCTACAAAAGGAGTGTTTCAAAACTGTTCTCTCAGGAGGGACGTTCAAGTCTGTGAGTGGAACGCACTCATCACAAAGAAGTTTCTGAGAATCCATCTGTCTGGTTTCTATGTGATGATATTTCGTTTCCCAGCATTGGCCTCGAAGCGCTCCCAAGATCCTCATTCAGATGCCTCTAAAAGAGTGTTTCAAAACTTCTCTATCAAAAGGAAGGTTCAAGCCTGTGAGTTGAATGCACTCATCACGCAGAAGTTTCTGAGAAGGCTTCTGTCTAGTTTCTATGTGAAGATATTTCCCTTTCCATCATAGGCCTCAAATCGCTCCAAATATCCACTTGCAGATGTTACAAAAAGGCTGTTTCCAAACGGCTCTATCAAAAGGCCGGTTCAACTCTGTGAGTTGAATGCACACATCACAAAGAAGTTTCTGAGAATGCTTCTGTCTAGTGTTTATGTGAAGATATTCCCTTTTCCAGCATAGGCCTCAAAGCCCTCCAAGTACCCACTTGCAGATTCTACACAAAGTGCGTTTCAGAACTGCTCTATCGAAAGGAAGGTTCAACCCTGTGAGTTGAATGCACACATCGCAAAGATGTTTCTGAGAATGCTTCTGTCTAGTTTTTAGGTGAAGATATTTCATTTCCCAGCAAAGGCCTCAAAACGCTCCAAATATCCACTTGCAGATTCTACAAAAGGAGTGTTTCAAAACTGCTCTTTCAAAAGGAAGGTTCAAGTCTGTGAGTTGAAGGCACTCATCACAAAGAAGTTTGTGAGAATGCTTCTGTCTACTTGGTATGTGAAGATATTTCCTCTTCCAGCACAGGCCTCCAAAAGCTCCAAACATCCCCTAGCAAATTCTGCAAAAAGAGTGTTTCAAAACTGCGCTCTCCAAAGGAAGAGTCCCCTCCGTGAGTTGAATGCATAAAGCACAGGGTAGTTTCTGAGAACGCTTCCGTCTAGTTTTTAAGGGAAGATGTTTCCTTTTCCAGTGTTGGCCTCTCGGCACACCGAATATCCCCTTGAAGATTCTACTCAAAGAGAGTTTCAAAACTGCTATAGCAAAGGGGAGCTTCAACTCTGTGAGTTGAATGCGCAGGTCACAGAGAAGTTTCTGAGAATGCTTCTCTCTAGTTTTTATGTGAAGCTATTTCCTTTTCCAGCCTAGGCCTCAAAGCGTTCCAAGTATCGACTTGCAGATTCTACAAAAAGAGCGTTTCAAAGCTGTTCTATCAAAAGGAAGGTTCAACTCTGTGAGTTGAATGCAGAAAGCACAGGGAAGTCTCTGAGAATGCTTCCGTCTAGGTTCTAAGTGAAGTTATTTCCTTTTCCAGGGTAGGACTCAAAGCACTCCAAATCTCCACTTGCAGATTCTACAAAAAGAGTGTTTCAAAACTGCTCTATCAAAAGGAAGGTTCAACTCGGTGAGTTGAATGCGCACATCGGAAAAGGTTCCTGAGAATGCTTCTGTCTAGTCTTCGTGTGAAGATATTTCCTTTTCCAGCATAGGCATCAAAGCGCCCTAGTGATCCCCTTGCAGATTCCACAAAAAGAGTGTCTCAAAACTCTTCTCTCGAAAGGAAGGCTCGACTCTGTGAGTAGAAGGCACTCATCGCAAAGAAGTTTCTGAGAAGAGTTCAATCTAGTTTTCCTCGTAATGTATGTTCCTTTCCACTAGATGCCGCAATCGCACCAAATATCCACTTGCAGTTTCCACAAGAAGAGTCATGCAGAACCGCTCTACGAAAAGGAATGTTCAACACTGTGAGTTCAATCCCCACGTGACAAAGAAGTTTCGGAGAATGCTTCCGTCTAGTTTGTATGTGAAGATATTTCCTTTTCCAACTCCAGCCTCAACGCGCTCCAAATATCCACTTGCGAATACTACCAAAACGGTGTTTCAAAACTGGTCTATCAAAACGAAGGTTCAACTCTGTGAGTTGAAAGCACTCACCACAAAGAAGTTTGTGAGAATGCTTCCATCTAGTTTTTATGCAATGTTATTTCCTTTTGCAGCGTAGGCCTCAAAGCGCTCCAATTATCCACTTGCAGACTCTACAAAAAGAGTGTTTCCAAACTGCTCTAGCAAAAAGAAGGCTGAACTCTGTGAGTTGAATGCACAAAGCACAGGGAACTTTCTGAGAATGCCTTTGTCTCGTTTCTACGTGAAGACATTTCCTTTTCCAGCATAGGCCTCAAAGCACTCCATACATCCACCTGAAGATTCTACTAAAAGAGTGTTTCCAAACTTCTCTATCAAAAGGAAGGTTCTACTCTGTGAGTTCAATGCACACATGACCAAGACGTTTCTGAGCATGCTTCTGTCTAGTTTTTCTGTGAAGATATTTCCTTTTCCAGCCGAGGCCTCAAAGCGCTCCACATATCCACTTGCAGATTCTACCAAAAGAGTGTTTCAAAACTGCTCTTTCCAAAGGAAGCTTCAAGTCTGTGCGTTGAATGCCCTCATCGCAAAGAAGTTTCTGAGAATGCTTCTGTCTAGTTTATATGTGAAGATATTTCCTTTTCCCACATAGGCCTCAAAGCGCTCCAAATAAACACTTGCAGATTCTACAAAAGGAGTGTTTCAAAACTGTTCTCTCAGGAGGGACGTTCAAGTCTGTGAGTGGAACGCACTCATCACAAAGAAGTTTCTGAGAATCCATCTGTCTGGTTTCTATGTGATGATATTTCGTTTCCCAGCATTGGCCTCGAAGCGCTCCCAAGATCCTCATTCAGATGCCTCTAAAAGAGTGTTTCAAAACTTCTCTATCAAAAGGAAGGTTCAAGCCTGTGAGTTGAATGCACTCATCACACAGAAGTTTCTGAGAAGGCTTCTGTCTAGTTTCTATGTGAAGATATTTCCCTTTCCATCATAGGCCTCAAATCGCTCCAAATATCCACTTGCAGATGTTACAAAAAGGCTGTTTCCAAACGGCTCTATCAAAAGGCCGGTTCAACTCTGTGAGTTGAATGCACACATCACAAAGAAGTTTCTGAGAATGCTTCTGTCTAGTGTTTATGTGAAGATATTCCCTTTTCCAGCATAGGCCTCAAAGCCCTCCAAGTACCCACTTGCAGATTCTACACAAAGTGCGTTTCAGAACTGCTCTATCGAAAGGAAGGTTCAACCCTGTGAGTTGAATGCACACATCGCAAAGATGTTTCTGAGAATGCTTCTGTCTAGTTTTTAGGTGAAGATATTTCATTTCCCAGCAAAGGCCTCAAAACGCTCCAAATATCCACTTGCAGATTCTACAAAAGGAGTGTTTCAAAACTGCTCTTTCAAAAGGAAGGTTCAAGTCTGTGAGTTGAAGGCACTCATCACAAAGAAGTTTGTGAGAATGCTTCTGTCTACTTGGTATGTGAAGATATTTCCTCTTCCAGCACAGGCCTCCAAAAGCTCCAAACATCCCCTAGCAAATTCTGCAAAAAGAGTGTTTCAAAACTGCGCTCTCCAAAGGAAGAGTCCCCTCCGTGAGTTGAATGCATAAAGCACAGGGTAGTTTCTGAGAACGCTTCCGTCTAGTTTTTAAGGGAAGATGTTTCCTTTTCCAGTGTTGGCCTCTCGGCACACCGAATATCCCCTTGAAGATTCTACTCAAAGAGAGTTTCAAAACTGCTATAGCAAAGGGGAGCTTCAACTCTGTGAGTTGAATGCGCAGGTCACAGAGAAGTTTCTGAGAATGCTTCTCTCTAGTTTTTATGTGAAGCTATTTCCTTTTCCAGCCTAGGCCTCAAAGCGTTCCAAGTATCGACTTGCAGATTCTACAAAAAGAGCGTTTCAAAGCTGTTCTATCAAAAGGAAGGTTCAACTCTGTGAGTTGAATGCAGAAAGCACAGGGAAGTCTCTGAGAATGCTTCCGTCTAGGTTCTAAGTGAAGTTATTTCCTTTTCCAGGGTAGGACTCAAAGCACTCCAAATCTCCACTTGCAGATTCTACAAAAAGAGTGTTTCAAAACTGCTCTCTCAAAAGGAAGGTTCAACTCGGTGAGTTGAATGCGCACATCGGAAAAGGTTCCTGAGAATGCTTCTGTCTAGTTTTCGTGTGAAGATATTTCCTTTTCCAGCATAGGCATCAAAGCGCCCTAGTGATCCCCTTGCAGATTCCACCAAAAGAGTGTCTCAAAACTCTTCTCTCGAAAGGAAGTTTCGACTCTGTGAGTAGAAGGCACTCATCGCAAAGAAGTTTCTGAGAAGAGTTCAATCTAGTTTTCATCGTAATGTATGTTCCTTTCCACTAGATGCCGCAATCGCACCAAATATCCACTTGCAGTTTCCACAAGAAGAGTCATGCAGAACCGCTCTACGAAAAGGAATGTTCAACACTGTGAGTTCAATCCCCACGTGACAAAGAAGTTTCGGAGAATGCTTCCGTCTAGTTTGTATGTGAAGATATTTCCTTTTCCAACTCCAGCCTCAACGCGCTCCAAATATCCACTTGCGAATACTACCAAAACGGTGTTTGAAAACTGGTCTATCAAAACGAAGGTTCAACTCTGTGAGTTGAAAGCACTCACCACAAAGAAGTTTGTGAGAATGCTTCCATCTAGTTTTTATGCAATGTTATTTCCTTTTGCAGCGTAGGCCTCAAAGCGCTCCAATTATCCACTTGCAGACTCTACAAAAAGAGTGTTTCCAAACTGCTCTAGCAAAAAGAAGGCTGAACTCTGTGAGTTGAATGCACAAAGCACAGGGAACTTTCTGAGAATGCCTTTGTCTCGTTTCTACGTGAAGACATTTCCTTTTCCAGCATAGGCCTCAAAGCACTCCATACATCCACCTGAAGATTCTACTAAAAGAGTGTTTCCAAACTTCTCTATCAAAAGGAAGGTTCTACTCTGTGAGTTCAATGCACCCATGACCAAGACGTTTCTGAGCATGCTTCTGTCTAGTTTTTCTGTGAAGATATTTCCTTTTCCAGCCGAGGCCTCAAAGCGCTCCACATATCCACTTGCAGATTCTACCAAAAGAGTGTTTCAAAACTGCTCTTTCCAAAGGAAGCTTCAAGTCTGTGCGTTGAATGCCCTCATCGCAAAGAAGTTTCTGAGAAGGCTTCTGTCTAGTTTCTATGTGAAGATATTTCCTTTTCCAACATAGGCCTCAAAGCGCTCCAAATAAACACTTGCAGATTCTACAAAAGGAGTGTTTCCAAACTGTTCTCTCAAGAGGGACGTTCAAGTCTGTGAGTGGAACGCACTCATCACAAAGAAGTTTCTGAGAATCCATCTGTCTGGTTTCTATGTGATGATATTTCGTTTCCCAGCATTGGCCTCGAAGCGCTCCCAAGATCCTCATTCAGATGCCTCTAAAAGAGTGTTTCAAAACTTCTCTATCAAAAGGAAGGTTCAAGCCTGTGAGTTGAATGCACTCATCACACAGAAGTTTCTGAGAAGGCTTCTGTCTAGTTTCTATGTGAAGATATTTCCCTTTCCATCATAGGCCTCAAATCGCTCCAAATATCCACTTGCAGATGTTACAAAAAGGCTGTTTCCAAACGGCTCTATCAAAAGGCCGGTTCAACTCTGTGAGTTGAATGCACACATCACAAAGAAGTTTCTGAGAATGCTTCTGTCTAGTGTTTATGTGAAGATATTCCCTTTTCCAGCATAGGCCTCAAAGCCCTCCAAGTATCCACTTGCAGATTCTACACAAAGTGCGTTTCAGAACTGCTCTATCAAAAGGAAGGTTCAACCCTGTGAGTTGAATGCACACATCGCAAAGATGTTTCTGAGAATGCTTCTGTCTAGTTTTTAGGTGAAGATATTTCATTTCCCAGCAAAGGCCTCAAAACGCTCCAAATATCCACTTGCAGATTCTACGAAAGGAGTGTTTCAAAACTGCTCTTTCAAAAGGAAGGTTCAAGTCTGTGAGTTGAAGGCACTCATCACAAAGAAGTTTGTGAGAATGCTTCTGTCTACTTGGTATGTGAAGATATTTCCTCTTCCAGCACAGGCCTCCAAAAGCTCCAAACATCCCCTAGCAAATTCTGCAAAAAGAGTGTTTCAAAACTGCGCTCTCCAAAGGAAGAGTCCCCTCCGTGAGTTGAATGCATAAAGCACAGGGTAGTTTCTGAGAACGCTTCCGTCTAGTTTTTAAGGGAAGATATTTCCTTTTCCAGTGTTGGCCTCTCGGCACACCGAATATCCCCTTGAAGATTCTACTCAAAGAGAGTTTCAAAACTGCTATAGCAAAGGGGAGCTTCAACTCTGTGAGTTGAATGCGCAGGTCACAGAGAAGTTTCTGAGAATGCTTCTCTCTAGTTTTTATGTGAAGCTATTTCCTTTTCCAGCATAGGCCTCAAAGCGTTCCAAGTATCGACTTGCAGATTCTACAAAAAGAGCGTTTCAAAGCTGTTCTATCAAAAGGAAGGTTCAACTCTGTGAGTTGAATGCGGAAAGCACAGGGAAGTCTCTGAGAATGCTTCCGTCTAGGTTCTAAGTGAAGTTATTTCCTTTTCCAGGGTAGGACTCAAAGCACTCCAAATCTCCACTTGCAGATTCTACAAAAAGAGTGTTTCAAAACTGCTCTATCAAAAGGAAGGTTCAACTCGGTGAGTTGAATGCGCACATCGGAAAAGGTTCCTGAGAATGCTTCTGTCTAGTTTTCGTGTGAAGATATTTCCTTTTCCAGCATAGGCATCAAAGCGCCCTAGTGATCCCCTTGCAGATTCCACAAAAAGAGTGTCTCAAAACTCTTCTCTCGAAAGGAAGGTTCGACTCTGTGAGTAGAAGGCACTCATCGCAAAGAAGTTTCTGAGAAGGGTTCAATCTAGTTTTCATCATAATGTATGTTCCTTTCCACTAGATGCCGCAATCGCACCAAATATCCACTTGCAGTTTCCACAAGAAGAGTCATGCAGAACCGCTCTACGAAAAGGAATGTTCAACACTGTGAGTTCAATCCCCACGTGACAAAGAAGTTTCGGAGAATGCTTCCGTCTAGTTTGTATGTGAAGATATTTCCTTTTCCAACTCCAGCCTCAACGCGCTCCAAATATCCACTTGCGAATACTACCAAAACGGTGTTTGAAAACTGGTCTATCAAAACGAAGGTTCAACTCTGTGAGTTGAAAGCACTCACCACAAAGAAGTTTGTGAGAATGCTTCCATCTAGTTTTTATGCAATGTTATTTCCTTTTGCAGCGTAGGCCTCAAAGCGCTCCAATTATCCACTTGCAGACTCTACAAAAAGAGTGTTTCCAAACTGCTCTAGCAAAAAGAAGGCTGAACTCCGTGAGTTGAATGCACAAAGCACAGGGAACTTTCTGAGAATGCCTTTGTCTCGTTTCTACGTGAAGACATTTCCTTTTCCAGCATAGGCCTCAAAGCACTCCATACATCCACCTGAAGATTCTACTAAAAGAGTGTTTCCAAACTTCTCTATCAAAAGGAAGGTTCTACTCTGTGAGTTCAATGCACCCATGACCAAGACGTTTCTGAGCATGCTTCTGTCTAGTTTTTCTGTGAAGATATTTCCTTTTCCAGCCGAGGCCTCAAAGCGCTCCACATATCCACTTGCAGATTCTACCAAAAGAGTGTTTCAAAACTGCTCTTTCCAAAGGAAGCTTCAAGTCTGTGCGTTGAATGCCCTCATCGCAAAGAAGTTTCTGAGAATGCTTCTGTCTAGTTTATATGTGAAGATATTTCCTTTTCCCACATAGGCCTCAAAGCGCTCCAAATAAACACTTGCAGATTCTACAAAAGGAGTGTTTCAAAACTGTTCTCTCAGGAGGGACGTTCAAGTCTGTGAGTGGAACGCACTCATCACAAAGAAGTTTCTGAGAATCCATCTGTCTGGTTTCTATGTGATGATATTTCGTTTCCCAGCATTGGCCTCGAAGCGCTCCCAAGATCCTCATTCAGATGCCTCTAAAAGAGTGTTTCAAAACTTCTCTATCAAAAGGAAGGTTCAAGCCTGTGAGTTGAATGCACTCATCACGCAGAAGTTTCTGAGAAGGCTTCTGTCTAGTTTCTATGTGAAGATATTTCCCTTTCCATCATAGGCCTCAAATCGCTCCAAATATCCACTTGCAGATGTTACAAAAAGGCTGTTTCCAAACGGCTCTATCAAAAGGCCGGTTCAACTCTGTGAGTTGAATGCACACATCACAAAGAAGTTTCTGAGAATGCTTCTGTCTAGTGTTTATGTGAAGATATTCCCTTTTCCAGCATAGGCCTCAAAGCCCTCCAAGTACCCACTTGCAGATTCTACACAAAGTGCGTTTCAGAACTGCTCTATCGAAAGGAAGGTTCAACCCTGTGAGTTGAATGCACACATCGCAAAGATGTTTCTGAGAATGCTTCTGTCTAGTTTTTAGGTGAAGATATTTCATTTCCCAGCAAAGGCCTCAAAACGCTCCAAATATCCACTTGCAGATTCTACAAAAGGAGTGTTTCAAAACTGCTCTTTCAAAAGGAAGGTTCAAGTCTGTGAGTTGAAGGCACTCATCACAAAGAAGTTTGTGAGAATGCTTCTGTCTACTTGGTATGTGAAGATATTTCCTCTTCCAGCACAGGCCTCCAAAAGCTCCAAACATCCCCTAGCAAATTCTGCAAAAAGAGTGTTTCAAAACTGCGCTCTCCAAAGGAAGAGTCCCCTCCGTGAGTTGAATGCATAAAGCACAGGGTAGTTTCTGAGAACGCTTCCGTCTAGTTTTTAAGGGAAGATGTTTCCTTTTCCAGTGTTGGCCTCTCGGCACACCGAATATCCCCTTGAAGATTCTACTCAAAGAGAGTTTCAAAACTGCTATAGCAAAGGGGAGCTTCAACTCTGTGAGTTGAATGCGCAGGTCACAGAGAAGTTTCTGAGAATGCTTCTCTCTAGTTTTTATGTGAAGCTATTTCCTTTTCCAGCCTAGGCCTCAAAGCGTTCCAAGTATCGACTTGCAGATTCTACAAAAAGAGCGTTTCAAAGCTGTTCTATCAAAAGGAAGGTTCAACTCTGTGAGTTGAATGCAGAAAGCACAGGGAAGTCTCTGAGAATGCTTCCGTCTAGGTTCTAAGTGAAGTTATTTCCTTTTCCAGGGTAGGACTCAAAGCACTCCAAATCTCCACTTGCAGATTCTACAAAAAGAGTGTTTCAAAACTGCTCTATCAAAAGGAAGGTTCAACTCGGTGAGTTGAATGCACACATCGGAAAAGGTTCCTGAGAATGCTTCTGTCTAGTCTTCGTGTGAAGATATTTCCTTTTCCAGCATAGGCATCAAAGCGCCCTAGTGATCCCCTTGCAGATTCCACAAAAAGAGTGTCTCAAAACTCTTCTCTCGAAAGGAAGGCTCGACTCTGTGAGTAGAAGGCACTCATCGCAAAGAAGTTTCTGAGAAGAGTTCAATCTAGTTTTCCTCGTAATGTATGTTCCTTTCCACTAGATGCCGCAATCGCACCAAATATCCACTTGCAGTTTCCACAAGAAGAGTCATGCAGAACCGCTCTACGAAAAGGAATGTTCAACACTGTGAGTTCAATCCCCACGTGACAAAGAAGTTTCGGAGAATGCTTCCGTCTAGTTTGTATGTGAAGATATTTCCTTTTCCAACTCCAGCCTCAACGCGCTCCAAATATCCACTTGCGAATACTACCAAAACGGTGTTTCAAAACTGGTCTATCAAAACGAAGGTTCAACTCTGTGAGTTGAAAGCACTCACCACAAAGAAGTTTGTGAGAATGCTTCCATCTAGTTTTTATGCAATGTTATTTCCTTTTGCAGCGTAGGCCTCAAAGCGCTCCAATTATCCACTTGCAGACTCTACAAAAAGAGTGTTTCCAAACTGCTCTAGCAAAAAGAAGGCTGAACTCTGTGAGTTGAATGCACAAAGCACAGGGAACTTTCTGAGAATGCCTTTGTCTCGTTTCTACGTGAAGACATTTCCTTTTCCAGCATAGGCCTCAAAGCACTCCATACATCCACCTGAAGATTCTACTAAAAGAGTGTTTCCAAACTTCTCTATCAAAAGGAAGGTTCTACTCTGTGAGTTCAATGCACACATGACCAAGACGTTTCTGAGCATGCTTCTGTCTAGTTTTTCTGTGAAGATATTTCCTTTTCCAGCCGAGGCCTCAAAGCGCTCCACATATCCACTTGCAGATTCTACCAAAAGAGTGTTTCAAAACTGCTCTTTCCAAAGGAAGCTTCAAGTCTGTGCGTTGAATGCCCTCATCGCAAAGAAGTTTCTGAGAATGCTTCTGTCTAGTTTATATGTGAAGATATTTCCTTTTCCCACATAGGCCTCAAAGCGCTCCAAATAAACACTTGCAGATTCTACAAAAGGAGTGTTTCAAAACTGTTCTCTCAGGAGGGACGTTCAAGTCTGTGAGTGGAACGCACTCATCACAAAGAAGTTTCTGAGAATCCATCTGTCTGGTTTCTATGTGATGATATTTCGTTTCCCAGCATTGGCCTCGAAGCGCTCCCAAGATCCTCATTCAGATGCCTCTAAAAGAGTGTTTCAAAACTTCTCTATCAAAAGGAAGGTTCAAGCCTGTGAGTTGAATGCACTCATCACGCAGAAGTTTCTGAGAAGGCTTCTGTCTAGTTTCTATGTGAAGATATTTCCCTTTCCATCATAGGCCTCAAATCGCTCCAAATATCCACTTGCAGATGTTACAAAAAGGCTGTTTCCAAACGGCTCTATCAAAAGGCCGGTTCAACTCTGTGAGTTGAATGCACACATCACAAAGAAGTTTCTGAGAATGCTTCTGTCTAGTGTTTATGTGAAGATATTCCCTTTTCCAGCATAGGCCTCAAAGCCCTCCAAGTACCCACTTGCAGATTCTACACAAAGTGCGTTTCAGAACTGCTCTATCGAAAGGAAGGTTCAACCCTGTGAGTTGAATGCACACATCGCAAAGATGTTTCTGAGAATGCTTCTGTCTAGTTTTTAGGTGAAGATATTTCATTTCCCAGCAAAGGCCTCAAAACGCTCCAAATATCCACTTGCAGATTCTACAAAAGGAGTGTTTCAAAACTGCTCTTTCAAAAGGAAGGTTCAAGTCTGTGAGTTGAAGGCACTCATCACAAAGAAGTTTGTGAGAATGCTTCTGTCTACTTGGTATGTGAAGATATTTCCTCTTCCAGCACAGGCCTCCAAAAGCTCCAAACATCCCCTAGCAAATTCTGCAAAAAGAGTGTTTCAAAACTGCGCTCTCCAAAGGAAGAGTCCCCTCCGTGAGTTGAATGCATAAAGCACAGGGTAGTTTCTGAGAACGCTTCCGTCTAGTTTTTAAGGGAAGATGTTTCCTTTTCCAGTGTTGGCCTCTCGGCACACCGAATATCCCCTTGAAGATTCTACTCAAAGAGAGTTTCAAAACTGCTATAGCAAAGGGGAGCTTCAACTCTGTGAGTTGAATGCGCAGGTCACAGAGAAGTTTCTGAGAATGCTTCTCTCTAGTTTTTATGTGAAGCTATTTCCTTTTCCAGCCTAGGCCTCAAAGCGTTCCAAGTATCGACTTGCAGATTCTACAAAAAGAGCGTTTCAAAGCTGTTCTATCAAAAGGAAGGTTCAACTCTGTGAGTTGAATGCAGAAAGCACAGGGAAGTCTCTGAGAATGCTTCCGTCTAGGTTCTAAGTGAAGTTATTTCCTTTTCCAGGGTAGGACTCAAAGCACTCCAAATCTCCACTTGCAGATTCTACAAAAAGAGTGTTTCAAAACTGCTCTCTCAAAAGGAAGGTTCAACTCGGTGAGTTGAATGCGCACATCGGAAAAGGTTCCTGAGAATGCTTCTGTCTAGTTTTCGTGTGAAGATATTTCCTTTTCCAGCATAGGCATCAAAGCGCCCTAGTGATCCCCTTGCAGATTCCACCAAAAGAGTGTCTCAAAACTCTTCTCTCGAAAGGAAGTTTCGACTCTGTGAGTAGAAGGCACTCATCGCAAAGAAGTTTCTGAGAAGAGTTCAATCTAGTTTTCATCGTAATGTATGTTCCTTTCCACTAGATGCCGCAATCGCACCAAATATCCACTTGCAGTTTCCACAAGAAGAGTCATGCAGAACCGCTCTACGAAAAGGAATGTTCAACACTGTGAGTTCAATCCCCACGTGACAAAGAAGTTTCGGAGAATGCTTCCGTCTAGTTTGTATGTGAAGATATTTCCTTTTCCAACTCCAGCCTCAACGCGCTCCAAATATCCACTTGCGAATACTACCAAAACGGTGTTTGAAAACTGGTCTATCAAAACGAAGGTTCAACTCTGTGAGTTGAAAGCACTCACCACAAAGAAGTTTGTGAGAATGCTTCCATCTAGTTTTTATGCAATGTTATTTCCTTTTGCAGCGTAGGCCTCAAAGCGCTCCAATTATCCACTTGCAGACTCTACAAAAAGAGTGTTTCCAAACTGCTCTAGCAAAAAGAAGGCTGAACTCTGTGAGTTGAATGCACAAAGCACAGGGAACTTTCTGAGAATGCCTTTGTCTCGTTTCTACGTGAAGACATTTCCTTTTCCAGCATAGGCCTCAAAGCACTCCATACATCCACCTGAAGATTCTACTAAAAGAGTGTTTCCAAACTTCTCTATCAAAAGGAAGGTTCTACTCTGTGAGTTCAATGCACCCATGACCAAGACGTTTCTGAGCATGCTTCTGTCTAGTTTTTCTGTGAAGATATTTCCTTTTCCAGCCGAGGCCTCAAAGCGCTCCACATATCCACTTGCAGATTCTACCAAAAGAGTGTTTCAAAACTGCTCTTTCCAAAGGAAGCTTCAAGTCTGTGCGTTGAATGCCCTCATCGCAAAGAAGTTTCTGAGAATGCTTCTGTCTAGTTTATATGTGAAGATATTTCCTTTTCCCACATAGGCCTCAAAGCGCTCCAAATAAACACTTGCAGATTCTACAAAAGGAGTGTTTCCAAACTGTTCTCTCAAGAGGGACGTTTAAGTCTGTGAGTGGAACGCACTCATCACAAAGAAGTTTCTGAGAATCCATCTGTCTGGTTTCTATGTGATGATATTTCGTTTCCCAGCATTGGCCTCGAAGCGCTCCCAAGATCCTCATTCAGATGCCTCTAAAAGAGTGTTTCAAAACTTCTCTATCAAAAGGAAGGTTCAAGCCTGTGAGTTGAATGCACTCATCACACAGAAGTTTCTGAGAAGGCTTCTGTCTAGTTTCTATGTGAAGATATTTCCCTTTCCATCATAGGCCTCAAATCGCTCCAAATATCCACTTGCAGATGTTACAAAAAGGCTGTTTCCAAACGGCTCTATCAAAAGGCCGGTTCAGCTCTGTGAGTTGAATGCACACATCACAAAGAAGTTTCTGAGAATGCTTCTGTCTAGTGTTTATGTGAAGATATTCCCTTTTCCAGCATAGGCCTCAAAGCCCTCCAAGTACCCACTTGCAGATTCTACACAAAGTGCGTTTCAGAACTGCTCTATCAAAAGGAAGGTTCAACCCTGTGAGTTGAATGCACACATCGCAAAGATGTTTCTGAGAATGCTTCTGTCTAGTTTTTAGGTGAAGATATTTCATTTCCCAGCAAAGGCCTCACAACGCTCCAAATATCCACTTGCAGATTCTACGAAAGGAGTGTTTCAAAACTGCTCTTTCAAAAGGAAGGTTCAAGTCTGTGAGTTGCAGGCACTCATCACAAAGAGGTTTGTGAGAATGCTTCTGTCTACTTGGTATGTGAAGATATTTCCTCTTCCAGCACAGGCCTCCAAAAGCTCCAAACATCCCCTAGCAAATTCTGCAAAAAGAGTGTTTCAAAACTGCGCTCTCCAAAGGAAGAGTCCCCTCCGTGAGTTGAATGCATAAAGCACAGGGTAGTTTCTGAGAACGCTTCCGTCTAGTTTTTAAGGGAAGATATTTCCTTTTCCAGTGTTGGCCTCTCGGCACACCGAATATCCCCTTGAAGATTCTACTCAAAGAGAGTTTCAAAACTGCTATAGCAAAGGGGAGCTTCAACTCTGTGAGTTGAATGCGCAGGTCACAGAGAAGTTTCTGAGAATGCTTCTCTCTAGTTTTTATGTGAAGCTATTTCCTTTTCCAGCATAGGCCTCAAAGCGTTCCAAGTATCGACTTGCAGATTCTACAAAAAGAGGGTTTCAAAGCTGTTCTATCAAAAGGAAGGTTCAACTCTGTGAGTTGAATGCAGAAAGCACAGGGAAGTCTCTGAGAATGCTTCCGTCTAGGTTCTAAGTGAAGTTATTTCCTTTTCCAGGGTAGGACTCAAAGCACTCCAAATCTCCACTTGCAGATTCTACAAAAAGAGTGTTTCAAAACTGCTCTATCAAAAGGAAGGTTCAACTCGGTGAGTTGAATGCGCACATCGGAAAAGGTTCCTGAGAATGCTTCTGTCTAGTTTTCGTGTGAAGATATTTCCTTTTCCAGCATAGGCATCAAAGCGCCCTAGTGATCCCCTTGCAGATTCCACAAAAAGAGTGTCTCAAAACTCTTCTCTCGAAAGGAAGGTTCGACTCTGTGAGTAGAAGGCACTCATCGCAAAGAAGTTTCTGAGAAGAGTTCAATCTAGTTTTCCTCGTAATGTATGTTCCTTTCCACTAGATGCCGCAATCGCACCAAATATCCACTTGCAGTTTCCACAAGAAGAGTCATGCAGAACCGCTCTACGAAAAGGAATGTTCAACACTGTGAGTTCAATCCCCACGTGACAAAGAAGTTTCGGAGAATGCTTCCGTCTAGTTTGTATGTGAAGATATTTCCTTTTCCAACTCCAGCCTCAACGCGCTCCAAATATCCACTTGCGAATACTACCAAAACGGTGTTTGAAAACTGGTCTATCAAAACGAAGGTTCAACTCTGTGAGTTGAAAGCACTCACCACAAAGAAGTTTGTGAGAATGCTTCCATCTAGTTTTTATGCAATGTTATTTCCTTTTGCAGCGTAGGCCTCAAAGCGCTCCAATTATCCACTTGCAGACTCTACAAAAAGAGTGTTTCCAAACTGCTCTAGCAAAAAGAAGGCTGAACTCTGTGAGTTGAATGCACAAAGCACAGGGAACTTTCTGAGAATGCCTTTGTCTCGTTTCTACGTGAAGACATTTCCTTTTCCAGCATAGGCCTCAAAGCACTCCATACATCCACCTGAAGATTCTACTAAAAGAGTGTTTCCAAACTTCTCTATCAAAAGGAAGGTTCTACTCTGTGAGTTCAATGCACCCATGACCAAGACGTTTCTGAGCATGCTTCTGTCTAGTTTTTCTGTGAAGATATTTCCTTTTCCAGCCGAGGCCTCAAAGCGCTCCACATATCCACTTGCAGATTCTACCAAAAGAGTGTTTCAAAACTGCTCTTTCCAAAGGAAGCTTCAAGTCTGTGCGTTGAATGCCCTCATCGCAAAGAAGTTTCTGAGAAGGCTTCTGTCTAGTTTCTATGTGAAGATATTTCCTTTTCCAACATAGGCCTCAAAGCGCTCCAAATAAACACTTGCAGATTCTACAAAAGGAGTGTTTCCAAACTGTTCTCTCAAGAGGGACGTTCAAGTCTGTGAGTGGAACGCACTCATCACAAAGAAGTTTCTGAGAATCCATCTGTCTGGTTTCTATGTGATGATATTTCGTTTCCGAGCATTGGCCTCGAAGCGCTCCCAAGATCCTCATTCAGATGCCTCTAAAAGAGTGTTTCAAAACTTCTCTATCAAAAGGAAGGTTCAAGCCTGTGAGTTGAATGCACTCATCACACAGAAGTTTCTGAGAAGGCTTCTGTCTAGTTTCTATGTGAAGATATTTCCCTTTCCATCATAGGCCTCAAATCGCTCCAAATATCCACTTGCAGATGTTACAAAAAGGCTGTTTCCAAACGGCTCTATCAAAAGGCCGGTTCAACTCTGTGAGTTGAATGCACACATCACAAAGAAGTTTCTGAGAATGCTTCTGTCTAGTGTTTATGTGAAGATATTCCCTTTTCCAGCATAGGCCTCAAAGCCCTCCAAGTATCCACTTGCAGATTCTACACAAAGTGCGTTTCAGAACTGCTCTATCAAAAGGAAGGTTCAACCCTGTGAGTTGAATGCACACATCGCAAAGATGTTTCTGAGAATGCTTCTGTCTAGTTTTTAGGTGAAGATATTTCATTTCCCAGCAAAGGCCTCAAAACGCTCCAAATATCCACTTGCAGATTCTACGAAAGGAGTGTTTCAAAACTGCTCTTTCAAAAGGAAGGTTCAAGTCTGTGAGTTGAAGGCACTCATCACAAAGAAGTTTGTGAGAATGCTTCTGTCTACTTGGTATGTGAAGATATTTCCTCTTCCAGCACAGGCCTCCAAAAGCTCCAAACATCCCCTAGCAAATTCTGCAAAAAGAGTGTTTCAAAACTGCGCTCTCCAAAGGAAGAGTCCCCTCCGTGAGTTGAATGCATAAAGCACAGGGTAGTTTCTGAGAACGCTTCCGTCTAGTTTTTAAGGGAAGATATTTCCTTTTCCAGTGTTGGCCTCTCGGCACACCGAATATCCCCTTGAAGATTCTACTCAAAGAGAGTTTCAAAACTGCTATAGCAAAGGGGAGCTTCAACTCTGTGAGTTGAATGCGCAGGTCACAGAGAAGTTTCTGAGAATGCTTCTCTCTAGTTTTTATGTGAAGCTATTTCCTTTTCCAGCATAGGCCTCAAAGCGTTCCAAGTATCGACTTGCAGATTCTACAAAAAGAGCGTTTCAAAGCTGTTCTATCAAAAGGAAGGTTCAACTCTGTGAGTTGAATGCGGAAAGCACAGGGAAGTCTCTGAGAATGCTTCCGTCTAGGTTCTAAGTGAAGTTATTTCCTTTTCCAGGGTAGGACTCAAAGCACTCCAAATCTCCACTTGCAGATTCTACAAAAAGAGTGTTTCAAAACTGCTCTATCAAAAGGAAGGTTCAACTCGGTGAGTTGAATGCGCACATCGGAAAAGGTTCCTGAGAATGCTTCTGTCTAGTTTTCGTGTGAAGATATTTCCTTTTCCAGCATAGGCATCAAAGCGCCCTAGTGATCCCCTTGCAGATTCCACAAAAAGAGTGTCTCAAAACTCTTCTCTCGAAAGGAAGGTTCGACTCTGTGAGTAGAAGGCACTCATCGCAAAGAAGTTTCTGAGAAGGGTTCAATCTAGTTTTCATCATAATGTATGTTCCTTTCCACTAGATGCCGCAATCGCACCAAATATCCACTTGCAGTTTCCACAAGAAGAGTCATGCAGAACCGCTCTACGAAAAGGAATGTTCAACACTGTGAGTTCAATCCCCACGTGACAAAGAAGTTTCGGAGAATGCTTCCGTCTAGTTTGTATGTGAAGATATTTCCTTTTCCAACTCCAGCCTCAACGCGCTCCAAATATCCACTTGCGAATACTACCAAAACGGTGTTTGAAAACTGGTCTATCAAAACGAAGGTTCAACTCTGTGAGTTGAAAGCACTCACCACAAAGAAGTTTGTGAGAATGCTTCCATCTAGTTTTTATGCAATGTTATTTCCTTTTGCAGCGTAGGCCTCAAAGCGCTCCAATTATCCACTTGCAGACTCTACAAAAAGAGTGTTTCCAAACTGCTCTAGCAAAAAGAAGGCTGAATTCCGTGAGTTGAATGCACAAAGCACAGGGAACTTTCTGAGAATGCCTTTGTCTCGTTTCTACGTGAAGACATTTCCTTTTCCAGCATAGGCCTCAAAGCACTCCATACATCCACCTGAAGATTCTACTAAAAGAGTGTTTCCAAACTTCTCTATCAAAAGGAAGGTTCTACTCTGTGAGTTCAATGCACCCATGACCAAGACGTTTCTGAGCATGCTTCTGTCTAGTTTTTCTGTGAAGATATTTCCTTTTCCAGCCGAGGCCTCAAAGCGCTCCACATATCCACTTGCAGATTCTACCAAAAGAGTGTTTCAAAACTGCTCTTTCCAAAGGAAGCTTCAAGTCTGTGCGTTGAATGCCCTCATCGCAAAGAAGTTTCTGAGAATGCTTCTGTCTAGTTTATATGTGAAGATATTTCCTTTTCCCACATAGGCCTCAAAGCGCTCCAAATAAACACTTGCAGATTCTACAAAAGGAGTGTTTCAAAACTGTTCTCTCAGGAGGGACGTTCAAGTCTGTGAGTGGAACGCACTCATCACAAAGAAGTTTCTGAGAATCCATCTGTCTGGTTTCTATGTGATGATATTTCGTTTCCCAGCATTGGCCTCGAAGCGCTCCCAAGATCCTCATTCAGATGCCTCTAAAAGAGTGTTTCAAAACTTCTCTATCAAAAGGAAGGTTCAAGCCTGTGAGTTGAATGCACTCATCACGCAGAAGTTTCTGAGAAGGCTTCTGTCTAGTTTCTATGTGAAGATATTTCCCTTTCCATCATAGGCCTCAAATCGCTCCAAATATCCACTTGCAGATGTTACAAAAAGGCTGTTTCCAAACGGCTCTATCAAAAGGCCGGTTCAACTCTGTGAGTTGAATGCACACATCACAAAGAAGTTTCTGAGAATGCTTCTGTCTAGTGTTTATGTGAAGATATTCCCTTTTCCAGCATAGGCCTCAAAGCCCTCCAAGTACCCACTTGCAGATTCTACACAAAGTGCGTTTCAGAACTGCTCTATCGAAAGGAAGGTTCAACCCTGTGAGTTGAATGCACACATCGCAAAGATGTTTCTGAGAATGCTTCTGTCTAGTTTTTAGGTGAAGATATTTCATTTCCCAGCAAAGGCCTCAAAACGCTCCAAATATCCACTTGCAGATTCTACAAAAGGAGTGTTTCAAAACTGCTCTTTCAAAAGGAAGGTTCAAGTCTGTGAGTTGAAGGCACTCATCACAAAGAAGTTTGTGAGAATGCTTCTGTCTACTTGGTATGTGAAGATATTTCCTCTTCCAGCACAGGCCTCCAAAAGCTCCAAACATCCCCTAGCAAATTCTGCAAAAAGAGTGTTTCAAAACTGCGCTCTCCAAAGGAAGAGTCCCCTCCGTGAGTTGAATGCATAAAGCACAGGGTAGTTTCTGAGAACGCTTCCGTCTAGTTTTTAAGGGAAGATGTTTCCTTTTCCAGTGTTGGCCTCTCGGCACACCGAATATCCCCTTGAAGATTCTACTCAAAGAGAGTTTCAAAACTGCTATAGCAAAGGGGAGCTTCAACTCTGTGAGTTGAATGCGCAGGTCACAGAGAAGTTTCTGAGAATGCTTCTCTCTAGTTTTTATGTGAAGCTATTTCCTTTTCCAGCCTAGGCCTCAAAGCGTTCCAAGTATCGACTTGCAGATTCTACAAAAAGAGCGTTTCAAAGCTGTTCTATCAAAAGGAAGGTTCAACTCTGTGAGTTGAATGCAGAAAGCACAGGGAAGTCTCTGAGAATGCTTCCGTCTAGGTTCTAAGTGAAGTTATTTCCTTTTCCAGGGTAGGACTCAAAGCACTCCAAATCTCCACTTGCAGATTCTACAAAAAGAGTGTTTCAAAACTGCTCTATCAAAAGGAAGGTTCAACTCGGTGAGTTGAATGCGCACATCGGAAAAGGTTCCTGAGAATGCTTCTGTCTAGTCTTCGTGTGAAGATATTTCCTTTTCCAGCATAGGCATCAAAGCGCCCTAGTGATCCCCTTGCAGATTCCACAAAAAGAGTGTCTCAAAACTCTTCTCTCGAAAGGAAGGCTCGACTCTGTGAGTAGAAGGCACTCATCGCAAAGAAGTTTCTGAGAAGAGTTCAATCTAGTTTTCCTCGTAATGTATGTTCCTTTCCACTAGATGCCGCAATCGCACCAAATATCCACTTGCAGTTTCCACAAGAAGAGTCATGCAGAACCGCTCTACGAAAAGGAATGTTCAACACTGTGAGTTCAATCCCCACGTGACAAAGAAGTTTCGGAGAATGCTTCCGTCTAGTTTGTATGTGAAGATATTTCCTTTTCCAACTCCAGCCTCAACGCGCTCCAAATATCCACTTGCGAATACTACCAAAACGGTGTTTCAAAACTGGTCTATCAAAACGAAGGTTCAACTCTGTGAGTTGAAAGCACTCACCACAAAGAAGTTTGTGAGAATGCTTCCATCTAGTTTTTATGCAATGTTATTTCCTTTTGCAGCGTAGGCCTCAAAGCGCTCCAATTATCCACTTGCAGACTCTACAAAAAGAGTGTTTCCAAACTGCTCTAGCAAAAAGAAGGCTGAACTCTGTGAGTTGAATGCACAAAGCACAGGGAACTTTCTGAGAATGCCTTTGTCTCGTTTCTACGTGAAGACATTTCCTTTTCCAGCATAGGCCTCAAAGCACTCCATACATCCACCTGAAGATTCTACTAAAAGAGTGTTTCCAAACTTCTCTATCAAAAGGAAGGTTCTACTCTGTGAGTTCAATGCACACATGACCAAGACGTTTCTGAGCATGCTTCTGTCTAGTTTTTCTGTGAAGATATTTCCTTTTCCAGCCGAGGCCTCAAAGCGCTCCACATATCCACTTGCAGATTCTACCAAAAGAGTGTTTCAAAACTGCTCTTTCCAAAGGAAGCTTCAAGTCTGTGCGTTGAATGCCCTCATCGCAAAGAAGTTTCTGAGAATGCTTCTGTCTAGTTTATATGTGAAGATATTTCCTTTTCCCACATAGGCCTCAAAGCGCTCCAAATAAACACTTGCAGATTCTACAAAAGGAGTGTTTCAAAACTGTTCTCTCAGGAGGGACGTTCAAGTCTGTGAGTGGAACGCACTCATCACAAAGAAGTTTCTGAGAATCCATCTGTCTGGTTTCTATGTGATGATATTTCGTTTCCCAGCATTGGCCTCGAAGCGCTCCCAAGATCCTCATTCAGATGCCTCTAAAAGAGTGTTTCAAAACTTCTCTATCAAAAGGAAGGTTCAAGCCTGTGAGTTGAATGCACTCATCACGCAGAAGTTTCTGAGAAGGCTTCTGTCTAGTTTCTATGTGAAGATATTTCCCTTTCCATCATAGGCCTCAAATCGCTCCAAATATCCACTTGCAGATGTTACAAAAAGGCTGTTTCCAAACGGCTCTATCAAAAGGCCGGTTCAACTCTGTGAGTTGAATGCACACATCACAAAGAAGTTTCTGAGAATGCTTCTGTCTAGTGTTTATGTGAAGATATTCCCTTTTCCAGCATAGGCCTCAAAGCCCTCCAAGTACCCACTTGCAGATTCTACACAAAGTGCGTTTCAGAACTGCTCTATCGAAAGGAAGGTTCAACCCTGTGAGTTGAATGCACACATCGCAAAGATGTTTCTGAGAATGCTTCTGTCTAGTTTTTAGGTGAAGATATTTCATTTCCCAGCAAAGGCCTCAAAACGCTCCAAATATCCACTTGCAGATTCTACAAAAGGAGTGTTTCAAAACTGCTCTTTCAAAAGGAAGGTTCAAGTCTGTGAGTTGAAGGCACTCATCACAAAGAAGTTTGTGAGAATGCTTCTGTCTACTTGGTATGTGAAGATATTTCCTCTTCCAGCACAGGCCTCCAAAAGCTCCAAACATCCCCTAGCAAATTCTGCAAAAAGAGTGTTTCAAAACTGCGCTCTCCAAAGGAAGAGTCCCCTCCGTGAGTTGAATGCATAAAGCACAGGGTAGTTTCTGAGAACGCTTCCGTCTAGTTTTTAAGGGAAGATGTTTCCTTTTCCAGTGTTGGCCTCTCGGCACACCGAATATCCCCTTGAAGATTCTACTCAAAGAGAGTTTCAAAACTGCTATAGCAAAGGGGAGCTTCAACTCTGTGAGTTGAATGCGCAGGTCACAGAGAAGTTTCTGAGAATGCTTCTCTCTAGTTTTTATGTGAAGCTATTTCCTTTTCCAGCCTAGGCCTCAAAGCGTTCCAAGTATCGACTTGCAGATTCTACAAAAAGAGCGTTTCAAAGCTGTTCTATCAAAAGGAAGGTTCAACTCTGTGAGTTGAATGCAGAAAGCACAGGGAAGTCTCTGAGAATGCTTCCGTCTAGGTTCTAAGTGAAGTTATTTCCTTTTCCAGGGTAGGACTCAAAGCACTCCAAATCTCCACTTGCAGATTCTACAAAAAGAGTGTTTCAAAACTGCTCTCTCAAAAGGAAGGTTCAACTCGGTGAGTTGAATGCGCACATCGGAAAAGGTTCCTGAGAATGCTTCTGTCTAGTTTTCGTGTGAAGATATTTCCTTTTCCAGCATAGGCATCAAAGCGCCCTAGTGATCCCCTTGCAGATTCCACCAAAAGAGTGTCTCAAAACTCTTCTCTCGAAAGGAAGTTTCGACTCTGTGAGTAGAAGGCACTCATCGCAAAGAAGTTTCTGAGAAGAGTTCAATCTAGTTTTCATCGTAATGTATGTTCCTTTCCACTAGATGCCGCAATCGCACCAAATATCCACTTGCAGTTTCCACAAGAAGAGTCATGCAGAACCGCTCTACGAAAAGGAATGTTCAACACTGTGAGTTCAATCCCCACGTGACAAAGAAGTTTCGGAGAATGCTTCCGTCTAGTTTGTATGTGAAGATATTTCCTTTTCCAACTCCAGCCTCAACGCGCTCCAAATATCCACTTGCGAATACTACCAAAACGGTGTTTGAAAACTGGTCTATCAAAACGAAGGTTCAACTCTGTGAGTTGAAAGCACTCACCACAAAGAAGTTTGTGAGAATGCTTCCATCTAGTTTTTATGCAATGTTATTTCCTTTTGCAGCGTAGGCCTCAAAGCGCTCCAATTATCCACTTGCAGACTCTACAAAAAGAGTGTTTCCAAACTGCTCTAGCAAAAAGAAGGCTGAACTCTGTGAGTTGAATGCACAAAGCACAGGGAACTTTCTGAGAATGCCTTTGTCTCGTTTCTACGTGAAGACATTTCCTTTTCCAGCATAGGCCTCAAAGCACTCCATACATCCACCTGAAGATTCTACTAAAAGAGTGTTTCCAAACTTCTCTATCAAAAGGAAGGTTCTACTCTGTGAGTTCAATGCACCCATGACCAAGACGTTTCTGAGCATGCTTCTGTCTAGTTTTTCTGTGAAGATATTTCCTTTTCCAGCCGAGGCCTCAAAGCGCTCCACATATCCACTTGCAGATTCTACCAAAAGAGTGTTTCAAAACTGCTCTTTCCAAAGGAAGCTTCAAGTCTGTGCGTTGAATGCCCTCATCGCAAAGAAGTTTCTGAGAATGCTTCTGTCTAGTTTATATGTGAAGATATTTCCTTTTCCCACATAGGCCTCAAAGCGCTCCAAATAAACACTTGCAGATTCTACAAAAGGAGTGTTTCCAAACTGTTCTCTCAAGAGGGACGTTTAAGTCTGTGAGTGGAACGCACTCATCACAAAGAAGTTTCTGAGAATCCATCTGTCTGGTTTCTATGTGATGATATTTCGTTTCCCAGCATTGGCCTCGAAGCGCTCCCAAGATCCTCATTCAGATGCCTCTAAAAGAGTGTTTCAAAACTTCTCTATCAAAAGGAAGGTTCAAGCCTGTGAGTTGAATGCACTCATCACACAGAAGTTTCTGAGAAGGCTTCTGTCTAGTTTCTATGTGAAGATATTTCCCTTTCCATCATAGGCCTCAAATCGCTCCAAATATCCACTTGCAGATGTTACAAAAAGGCTGTTTCCAAACGGCTCTATCAAAAGGCCGGTTCAGCTCTGTGAGTTGAATGCACACATCACAAAGAAGTTTCTGAGAATGCTTCTGTCTAGTGTTTATGTGAAGATATTCCCTTTTCCAGCATAGGCCTCAAAGCCCTCCAAGTACCCACTTGCAGATTCTACACAAAGTGCGTTTCAGAACTGCTCTATCAAAAGGAAGGTTCAACCCTGTGAGTTGAATGCACACATCGCAAAGATGTTTCTGAGAATGCTTCTGTCTAGTTTTTAGGTGAAGATATTTCATTTCCCAGCAAAGGCCTCACAACGCTCCAAATATCCACTTGCAGATTCTACGAAAGGAGTGTTTCAAAACTGCTCTTTCAAAAGGAAGGTTCAAGTCTGTGAGTTGAAGGCACTCATCACAAAGAGGTTTGTGAGAATGCTTCTGTCTACTTGGTATGTGAAGATATTTCCTCTTCCAGCACAGGCCTCCAAAAGCTCCAAACATCCCCTAGCAAATTCTGCAAAAAGAGTGTTTCAAAACTGCGCTCTCCAAAGGAAGAGTCCCCTCCGTGAGTTGAATGCATAAAGCACAGGGTAGTTTCTGAGAACGCTTCCGTCTAGTTTTTAAGGGAAGATATTTCCTTTTCCAGTGTTGGCCTCTCGGCACACCGAATATCCCCTTGAAGATTCTACTCAAAGAGAGTTTCAAAACTGCTATAGCAAAGGGGAGCTTCAACTCTGTGAGTTGAATGCGCAGGTCACAGAGAAGTTTCTGAGAATGCTTCTCTCTAGTTTTTATGTGAAGCTATTTCCTTTTCCAGCATAGGCCTCAAAGCGTTCCAAGTATCGACTTGCAGATTCTACAAAAAGAGGGTTTCAAAGCTGTTCTATCAAAAGGAAGGTTCAACTCTGTGAGTTGAATGCAGAAAGCACAGGGAAGTCTCTGAGAATGCTTCCGTCTAGGTTCTAAGTGAAGTTATTTCCTTTTCCAGGGTAGGACTCAAAGCACTCCAAATCTCCACTTGCAGATTCTACAAAAAGAGTGTTTCAAAACTGCTCTATCAAAAGGAAGGTTCAACTCGGTGAGTTGAATGCGCACATCGGAAAAGGTTCCTGAGAATGCTTCTGTCTAGTTTTCGTGTGAAGATATTTCCTTTTCCAGCATAGGCATCAAAGCGCCCTAGTGATCCCCTTGCAGATTCCACAAAAAGAGTGTCTCAAAACTCTTCTCTCGAAAGGAAGGTTCGACTCTGTGAGTAGAAGGCACTCATCGCAAAGAAGTTTCTGAGAAGAGTTCAATCTAGTTTTCCTCGTAATGTATGTTCCTTTCCACTAGATGCCGCAATCGCACCAAATATCCACTTGCAGTTTCCACAAGAAGAGTCATGCAGAACCGCTCTACGAAAAGGAATGTTCAACACTGTGAGTTCAATCCCCACGTGACAAAGAAGTTTCGGAGAATGCTTCCGTCTAGTTTGTATGTGAAGATATTTCCTTTTCCAACTCCAGCCTCAACGCGCTCCAAATATCCACTTGCGAATACTACCAAAACGGTGTTTCAAAACTGGTCTATCAAAACGAAGGTTCAACTCTGTGAGTTGAAAGCACTCACCACAAAGAAGTTTGTGAGAATGCTTCCATCTAGTTTTTATGCAATGTTATTTCCTTTTGCAGCGTAGGCCTCAAAGCGCTCCAATTATCCACTTGCAGACTCTACAAAAAGAGTGTTTCCAAACTGCTCTAGCAAAAAGAAGGATGAACTCTGTGAGTTGAATGCACAAAGCACAGGGAACTTTCTGAGAACGCCTTTCTCTCGTTTCTACGTGAAGACATTTCCTTTTCCAGCATAGGCCTCAAAGCACTCCATACATCCACCTGAAGATTCTACTAAAAGAGTGTTTCCAAACTTCTCTATCAAAAGGAAGGTTCTACTCTGTGAGTTCAATGCACACATGACCAAGACGTTTCTGAGCATGCTTCTGTCTAGTTTTTCTGTGAAGATATTTCCTTTTCCAGCCGAGGCCTCAAAGCGCTCCACATATCCACTTGCAGATTCTACCAAAAGAGTGTTTCAAAACTGCTCTTTCCAAAGGAAGCTTCAAGTCTGTGCGTTGAATGCCCTCATCGCAAAGAAGTTTCTGAGAATGCTTCTGTCTAGTTTATATGTGAAGATATTTCCTTTTCCCACATAGGCCTCAAAGCGCTCCAAATAAACACTTGCAGATTCTACAAAAGGAGTGTTTCAAAACTGTTCTCTCAGGAGGGACGTTCAAGTCTGTGAGTGGAACGCACTCATCACAAAGAAGTTTCTGAGAATCCATCTGTCTGGTTTCTATGTGATGATATTTCGTTTCCCAGCATTGGCCTCGAAGCGCTCCCAAGATCCTCATTCAGATGCCTCTAAAAGAGTGTTTCAAAACTTCTCTATCAAAAGGAAGGTTCAAGCCTGTGAGTTGAATGCACTCATCACGCAGAAGTTTCTGAGAAGGCTTCTGTCTAGTTTCTATGTGAAGATATTTCCCTTTCCATCATAGGCCTCAAATCGCTCCAAATATCCACTTGCAGATGTTACAAAAAGGCTGTTTCCAAACGGCTCTATCAAAAGGCCGGTTCAACTCTGTGAGTTGAATGCACACATCACAAAGAAGTTTCTGAGAATGCTTCTGTCTAGTGTTTATGTGAAGATATTCCCTTTTCCAGCATAGGCCTCAAAGCCCTCCAAGTACCCACTTGCAGATTCTACACAAAGTGCGTTTCAGAACTGCTCTATCGAAAGGAAGGTTCAACCCTGTGAGTTGAATGCACACATCGCAAAGATGTTTCTGAGAATGCTTCTGTCTAGTTTTTAGGTGAAGATATTTCATTTCCCAGCAAAGGCCTCAAAACGCTCCAAATATCCACTTGCAGATTCTACAAAAGGAGTGTTTCAAAACTGCTCTTTCAAAAGGAAGGTTCAAGTCTGTGAGTTGAAGGCACTCATCACAAAGAAGTTTGTGAGAATGCTTCTGTCTACTTGGTATGTGAAGATATTTCCTCTTCCAGCACAGGCCTCCAAAAGCTCCAAACATCCCCTAGCAAATTCTGCAAAAAGAGTGTTTCAAAACTGCGCTCTCCAAAGGAAGAGTCCCCTCCGTGAGTTGAATGCATAAAGCACAGGGTAGTTTCTGAGAACGCTTCCGTCTAGTTTTTAAGGGAAGATGTTTCCTTTTCCAGTGTTGGCCTCTCGGCACACCGAATATCCCCTTGAAGATTCTACTCAAAGAGAGTTTCAAAACTGCTATAGCAAAGGGGAGCTTCAACTCTGTGAGTTGAATGCGCAGGTCACAGAGAAGTTTCTGAGAATGCTTCTCTCTAGTTTTTATGTGAAGCTATTTCCTTTTCCAGCCTAGGCCTCAAAGCGTTCCAAGTATCGACTTGCAGATTCTACAAAAAGAGCGTTTCAAAGCTGTTCTATCAAAAGGAAGGTTCAACTCTGTGAGTTGAATGCAGAAAGCACAGGGAAGTCTCTGAGAATGCTTCCGTCTAGGTTCTAAGTGAAGTTATTTCCTTTTCCAGGGTAGGACTCAAAGCACTCCAAATCTCCACTTGCAGATTCTACAAAAAGAGTGTTTCAAAACTGCTCTATCAAAAGGAAGGTTCAACTCGGTGAGTTGAATGCGCACATCGGAAATGGTTCCTGAGAATGCTTCTGTCTAGTCTTCGTGTGAAGATATTTCCTTTTCCAGCATAGGCATCAAAGCGCCCTAGTGATCCCCTTGCAGATTCCACAAAAAGAGTGTCTCAAAACTCTTCTCTCGAAAGGAAGGCTCGACTCTGTGAGTAGAAGGCACTCATCGCAAAGAAGTTTCTGAGAAGAGTTCAATCTAGTTTTCCTCGTAATGTATGTTCCTTTCCACTAGATGCCGCAATCGCACCAAATATCCACTTGCAGTTTCCACAAGAAGAGTCATGCAGAACCGCTCTACGAAAAGGAATGTTCAACACTGTGAGTTCAATCCCCACGTGACAAAGAAGTTTCGGAGAATGCTTCCGTCTAGTTTGTATGTGAAGATATTTCCTTTTCCAACTCCAGCCTCAACGCGCTCCAAATATCCACTTGCGAATACTACCAAAACGGTGTTTCAAAACTGGTCTATCAAAACGAAGGTTCAACTCTGTGAGTTGAAAGCACTCACCACAAAGAAGTTTGTGAGAATGCTTCCATCTAGTTTTTATGCAATGTTATTTCCTTTTGCAGCGTAGGCCTCAAAGCGCTCCAATTATCCACTTGCAGACTCTACAAAAAGAGTGTTTCCAAACTGCTCTAGCAAAAAGAAGGATGAACTCTGTGAGTTGAATGCACAAAGCACAGGGAACTTTCTGAGAACGCCTTTCTCTCGTTTCTACGTGAAGACATTTCCTTTTCCAGCATAGGCCTCAAAGCACTCCATACATCCACCTGAAGATTCTACTAAAAGAGTGTTTCCAAACTTCTCTATCAAAAGGAAGGTTCTACTCTGTGAGTTCAATGCACACATGACCAAGACGTTTCTGAGCATGCTTCTGTCTAGTTTTTCTGTGAAGATATTTCCTTTTCCAGCCGAGGCCTCAAAGCGCTCCACATATCCACTTGCAGATTCTACCAAAAGAGTGTTTCAAAACTGCTCTTTCCAAAGGAAGCTTCAAGTCTGTGCGTTGAATGCCCTCATCGCAAAGAAGTTTCTGAGAATGCTTCTGTCTAGTTTATATGTGAAGATATTTCCTTTTCCCACATAGGCCTCAAAGCGCTCCAAATAAACACTTGCAGATTCTACAAAAGGAGTGTTTCAAAACTGTTCTCTCAGGAGGGACGTTCAAGTCTGTGAGTGGAACGCACTCATCACAAAGAAGTTTCTGAGAATCCATCTGTCTGGTTTCTATGTGATGATATTTCGTTTCCCAGCATTGGCCTCGAAGCGCTCCCAAGATCCTCATTCAGATGCCTCTAAAAGAGTGTTTCAAAACTTCTCTATCAAAAGGAAGGTTCAAGCCTGTGAGTTGAATGCACTCATCACGCAGAAGTTTCTGAGAAGGCTTCTGTCTAGTTTCTATGTGAAGATATTTCCCTTTCCATCATAGGCCTCAAATCGCTCCAAATATCCACTTGCAGATGTTACAAAAAGGCTGTTTCCAAACGGCTCTATCAAAAGGCCGGTTCAACTCTGTGAGTTGAATGCACACATCACAAAGAAGTTTCTGAGAATGCTTCTGTCTAGTGTTTATGTGAAGATATTCCCTTTTCCAGCATAGGCCTCAAAGCCCTCCAAGTACCCACTTGCAGATTCTACACAAAGTGCGTTTCAGAACTGCTCTATCGAAAGGAAGGTTCAACCCTGTGAGTTGAATGCACACATCGCAAAGATGTTTCTGAGAATGCTTCTGTCTAGTTTTTAGGTGAAGATATTTCATTTCCCAGCAAAGGCCTCAAAACGCTCCAAATATCCACTTGCAGATTCTACAAAAGGAGTGTTTCAAAACTGCTCTTTCAAAAGGAAGGTTCAAGTCTGTGAGTTGAAGGCACTCATCACAAAGAAGTTTGTGAGAATGCTTCTGTCTACTTGGTATGTGAAGATATTTCCTCTTCCAGCACAGGCCTCCAAAAGCTCCAAACATCCCCTAGCAAATTCTGCAAAAAGAGTGTTTCAAAACTGCGCTCTCCAAAGGAAGAGTCCCCTCCGTGAGTTGAATGCATAAAGCACAGGGTAGTTTCTGAGAACGCTTCCGTCTAGTTTTTAAGGGAAGATGTTTCCTTTTCCAGTGTTGGCCTCTCGGCACACCGAATATCCCCTTGAAGATTCTACTCAAAGAGAGTTTCAAAACTGCTATAGCAAAGGGGAGCTTCAACTCTGTGAGTTGAATGCGCAGGTCACAGAGAAGTTTCTGAGAATGCTTCTCTCTAGTTTTTATGTGAAGCTATTTCCTTTTCCAACCTAGGCCTCAAAGCGTTCCAAGTATCGACTTGCAGATTCTACAAAAAGAGCGTTTCAAAGCTGTTCTATCAAAAGGAAGGTTCAACTCTGTGAGTTGAATGCAGAAAGCACAGGGAAGTCTCTGAGAATGCTTCCGTCTAGGTTCTAAGTGAAGTTATTTCCTTTTCCAGGGTAGGACTCAAAGCACTCCAAATCTCCACTTGCAGATTCTACAAAAAGAGTGTTTCAAAACTGCTCTATCAAAAGGAAGGTTCAACTCGGTGAGTTGAATGCGCACATCGGAAAAGGTTCCTGAGAATGCTTCTGTCTAGTCTTCGTGTGAAGATATTTCCTTTTCCAGCATAGGCATCAAAGCGCCCTAGTGATCCCCTTGCAGATTCCACAAAAAGAGTGTCTCAAAACTCTTCTCTCGAAAGGAAGGCTCGACTCTGTGAGTAGAAGGCACTCATCGCAAAGAAGTTTCTGAGAAGAGTTCAATCTAGTTTTCCTCGTAATGTATGTTCCTTTCCACTAGATGCCGCAATCGCACCAAATATCCACTTGCAGTTTCCACAAGAAGAGTCATGCAGAACCGCTCTACGAAAAGGAATGTTCAACACTGTGAGTTCAATCCCCACGTGACAAAGAAGTTTCGGAGAATGCTTCCGTCTAGTTTGTATGTGAAGATATTTCCTTTTCCAACTCCAGCCTCAACGCGCTCCAAATATCCACTTGCGAATACTACCAAAACGGTGTTTCAAAACTGGTCTATCAAAACGAAGGTTCAACTCTGTGAGTTGAAAGCACTCACCACAAAGAAGTTTGTGAGAATGCTTCCATCTAGTTTTTATGCAATGTTATTTCCTTTTGCAGCGTAGGCCTCAAAGCGCTCCAATTATCCACTTGCAGACTCTACAAAAAGAGTGTTTCCAAACTGCTCTAGCAAAAAGAAGGCTGAACTCTGTGAGTTGAATGCACAAAGCACAGGGAACTTTCTGAGAACGCCTTTGTCTCGTTTCTACGTGAAGACATTTCCTTTTCCAGCATAGGCCTCAAAGCACTCCATACATCCACCTGAAGATTCTACTAAAAGAGTGTTTCCAAACTTCTCTATCAAAAGGAAGGTTCTACTCTGTGAGTTCAATGCACACATGACCAAGACGTTTCTGAGCATGCTTCTGTCTAGTTTTTCTGTGAAGATATTTCCTTTTCCAGCCGAGGCCTCAAAGCGCTCCACATATCCACTTGCAGATTCTACCAAAAGAGTGTTTCAAAACTGCTCTTTCCAAAGGAAGCTTCAAGTCTGTGCGTTGAATGCCCTCATCGCAAAGAAGTTTCTGAGAATGCTTCTGTCTAGTTTATATGTGAAGATATTTCCTTTTCCCACATAGGCCTCAAAGCGCTCCAAATAAACACTTGCAGATTCTACAAAAGGAGTGTTTCAAAACTGTTCTCTCAGGAGGGACGTTCAAGTCTGTGAGTGGAACGCACTCATCACAAAGAAGTTTCTGAGAATCCATCTGTCTGGTTTCTATGTGATGATATTTCGTTTCCCAGCATTGGCCTCGAAGCGCTCCAAAGATCCTCATTCAGATGCCTCTAAAAGAGTGTTTCAAAACTTCTCTATCAAAAGGAAGGTTCAAGCCTGTGAGTTGAATGCACTCATCACGCAGAAGTTTCTGAGAAGGCTTCTGTCTAGTTTCTATGTGAAGATATTTCCCTTTCCATCATAGGCCTCAAATCGCTCCAAATATCCACTTGCAGATGTTACAAAAAGGCTGTTTCCAAACGGCTCTATCAAAAGGCCGGTTCAACTCTGTGAGTTGAATGCACACATCACAAAGAAGTTTCTGAGAATGCTTCTGTCTAGTGTTTATGTGAAGATATTCCCTTTTCCAGCATAGGCCTCAAAGCCCTCCAAGTACCCACTTGCAGATTCTACACAAAGTGCGTTTCAGAACTGCTCTATCGAAAGGAAGGTTCAACCCTGTGAGTTGAATGCACACATCGCAAAGATGTTTCTGAGAATGCTTCTGTCTAGTTTTTAGGTGAAGATATTTCATTTCCCAGCAAAGGCCTCAAAACGCTCCAAATATCCACTTGCAGATTCTACAAAAGGAGTGTTTCAAAACTGCTCTTTCAAAAGGAAGGTTCAAGTCTGTGAGTTGAAGGCACTCATCACAAAGAAGTTTGTGAGAATGCTTCTGTCTACTTGGTATGTGAAGATATTTCCTCTTCCAGCACAGGCCTCCAAAAGCTCCAAACATCCCCTAGCAAATTCTGCAAAAAGAGTGTTTCAAAACTGCGCTCTCCAAAGGAAGAGTCCCCTCCGTGAGTTGAATGCATAAAGCACAGGGTAGTTTCTGAGAACGCTTCCGTCTAGTTTTTAAGGGAAGATGTTTCCTTTTCCAGTGTTGGCCTCTCGGCACACCGAATATCCCCTTGAAGATTCTACTCAAAGAGAGTTTCAAAACTGCTATAGCAAAGGGGAGCTTCAACTCTGTGAGTTGAATGCGCAGGTCACAGAGAAGTTTCTGAGAATGCTTCTCTCTAGTTTTTATGTGAAGCTATTTCCTTTTCCAGCCTAGGCCTCAAAGCGTTCCAAGTATCGACTTGCAGATTCTACAAAAAGAGCGTTTCAAAGCTGTTCTATCAAAAGGAAGGTTCAACTCTGTGAGTTGAATGCAGAAAGCACAGGGAAGTCTCTGAGAATGCTTCCGTCTAGGTTCTAAGTGAAGTTATTTCCTTTTCCAGGGTAGGACTCAAAGCACTCCAAATCTCCACTTGCAGATTCTACAAAAAGAGTGTTTCAAAACTGCTCTATCAAAAGGAAGGTTCAACTCGGTGAGTTGAATGCGCACATCGGAAAAGGTTCCTGAGAATGCTTCTGTCTAGTCTTCGTGTGAAGATATTTCCTTTTCCAGCATAGGCATCAAAGCGCCCTAGTGATCCCCTTGCAGATTCCACAAAAAGAGTGTCTCAAAACTCTTCTCTCGAAAGGAAGGCTCGACTCTGTGAGTAGAAGGCACTCATCGCAAAGAAGTTTCTGAGAAGAGTTCAATCTAGTTTTCCTCGTAATGTATGTTCCTTTCCACTAGATGCCGCAATCGCACCAAATATCCACTTGCAGTTTCCACAAGAAGAGTCATGCAGAACCGCTCTACGAAAAGGAATGTTCAACACTGTGAGTTCAATCCCCACGTGACAAAGAAGTTTCGGAGAATGCTTCCGTCTAGTTTGTATGTGAAGATATTTCCTTTTCCAACTCCAGCCTCAACGCGCTCCAAATATCCACTTGCGAATACTACCAAAACGGTGTTTCAAAACTGGTCTATCAAAACGAAGGTTCAACTCTGTGAGTTGAAAGCACTCACCACAAAGAAGTTTGTGAGAATGCTTCCATCTAGTTTTTATGCAATGTTATTTCCTTTTGCAGCGTAGGCCTCAAAGCGCTCCAATTATCCACTTGCAGACTCTACAAAAAGAGTGTTTCCAAACTGCTCTAGCAAAAAGAAGGCTGAACTCTGTGAGTTGAATGCACAAAGCACAGGGAACTTTCTGAGAATGCCTTTGTCTCGTTTCTACGTGAAGACATTTCCTTTTCCAGCATAGGCCTCAAAGCACTCCATATATCCACCTGAAGATTCTACTAAAAGAGTGTTTCCAAACTTCTCTATCAAAAGGAAGGTTCTACTCTGTGAGTTCAATGCACACATGACCAAGGCGTTTCTGAGCATGCTTCTGTCTAGTTTTTCTGTGAAGATATTTCCTTTTCCAGCCGAGGCCTCAAAGCGCTCCACATATCCACTTGCAGATTCTACCAAAAGAGTGTTTCAAAACTGCTCTTTCCAAAGGAAGCTTCAAGTCTGTGCGTTGAATGCCCTCATCGCAAAGAAGTTTCTGAGAATGCTTCTGTCTAGTTTATATGTGAAGATATTTCCTTTTCCCACATAGGCCTCAAAGCGCTCCAAATAAACACTTGCAGATTCTACAAAAGGAGTGTTTCAAAACTGTTCTCTCAAGAGGGACGTTCAAGTCTGTGAGTGGAACGCACTCATCACAAAGAAGTTTCTGAGAATCCATCTGTCTGGTTTCTATGTGATGATATTTCGTTTCCCAGCATTGGCCTCGAAGCGCTCCCAAGATCCTCATTCAGATGCCTCTAAAAGAGTGTTTCAAAACTTCTCTATCAAAAGGAAGGTTCAAGCCTGTGAGTTGAATGCACTCATCACGCAGAAGTTTCTGAGAAGGCTTCTGTCTAGTTTCTATGTGAAGATATTTCCCTTTCCATCATAGGCCTCAAATCGCTCCAAATATCCACTTGCAGATGTTACAAAAAGGCTGTTTCCAAACGGCTCTATCAAAAGGCCGGTTCAACTCTGTGAGTTGAATGCACACATCACAAAGAAGTTTCTGAGAATGCTTCTGTCTAGTGTTTATGTGAAGATATTCCCTTTTCCAGCATAGGCCTCAAAGCCCTCCAAGTATCCACTTGCAGATTCTACACAAAGTGCGTTTCAGAACTGCTCTATCAAAAGGAAGGTTCAACCCTGTGAGTTGAATGCACACATCGCAAAGATGTTTCTGAGAATGCTTCTGTCTAGTTTTTAGGTGAAGATATTTCATTTCCCAGCAAAGGCCTCAAAACGCTCCAAATATCCACTTGCAGATACTACAAAAGGAGTGTTTCAAAACTGCTCTTTCAAAAGGAAGGTTCAAGTCTGTGAGTTGAAGGCACTCATCACAAAGAAGTTTGTGAGAATGCTTCTGTCTACTTGGTATGTGAAGATATTTCCTCTTCCAGCACAGGCCTCCAAAAGCTCCAAACATCCCCTAGCAAATTCTGCAAAAAGAGTGTTTCAAAACTGCGCTCTCCAAAGGAAGAGTCCCCTCCGTGAGTTGAATGCATAAAGCACAGGGTAGTTTCTGAGAACGCTTCCGTCTAGTTTTTAAGGGAAGATATTTCCTTTTCCAGTGTTGGCCTCTCGGCACACCGAATATCCCCTTGAAGATTCTACTCAAAGAGAGTTTCAAAACTGCTATAGCAAAGGGGAGCTTCAGCTCTGTGAGTTGAATGCGCAGGTCACAGAGAAGTTTCTGAGAATGCTTCTCTCTAGTTTTTATGTGAAGCTATTTCCTTTTCCAGCATAGGCCTCAAAGCGTTCCAAGTATCGACTTGCAGATTCTACAAAAAGAGCGTTTCAAAGCTGTTCTATCAAAAGGAAGGTTCAACTCTGTGAGTTGAATGCAGAAAGCACAGGGAAGTCTCTGAGAATGCTTCCGTCTAGGTTCTAAGTGAAGTTATTTCCTTTTCCAGGGTAGGACTCAAAGCACTCCAAATCTCCACTTGCAGATTCTACAAAAAGAGTGTTTCAAAACTGCTCTATCAAAAGGAAGGTTCAACCCTGTGAGTTGAATGCGCACATCGGAAAAGGTTCCTGAGAATGCTTCTGTCTAGTTTTCGTGTGAAGATATTTCCTTTTCCAGCATAGGCATCAAAGCGCCCTAGTGATCCCCTTGCAGATTCCACAAAAAGAGTGTCTCAAAACTCTTCTCTCGAAAGGAAGGTTCGACTCTGTGAGTAGAAGGCACTCATCGCAAAGAAGTTTCTGAGAAGAGTTCAATCTAGTTTTCCTCGTAATGTATGTTCCTTTCCACTAGATGCCGCAATCGCACCAAATATCCACTTGCAGTTTCCACAAGAAGAGTCATGCAGAACCGCTCTACGAAAAGGAATGTTCAACACTGTGAGTTCAATCCCCACGTGTCAAAGAAGTTTCGGAGAATGCTTCCGTCTAGTTTGTATGTGAAGATATTTCCTTTTCCAACTCCAGCCTCAACGCGCTCCAAATATCCACTTGCGAATACTACCAAAACGGTGTTTCAAAACTGGTCTATCAAAACGAAGGTTCAACTCTGTGAGTTGAAAGCACTCACCACAAAGAAGTTTGTGAGAATGCTTCCATCTAGTTTTTATGCAATGTTATTTCCTTTTGCAGCGTAGGCCTCAAAGCGCTCCAATTATCCACTTGCAGACTCTACAAAAAGAGTGTTTCCAAACTGCTCTAGCAAAAAGAAGGCTGAACTCTGTGAGTTGAATGCACAAAGCACAGGGAACTTTCTGAGAATGCCTTTGTCTCGTTTCTACGTGAAGACATTTCCTTTTCCAGCATAGGCCTCAAAGCACTCCATACATCCACCTGAAGATTCTACTAAAAGAGTGTTTCCAAACTTCTCTATCAAAAGGAAGGTTCTACTCTGTGAGTTCAATGCACACATGACCAAGACGTTTCTGAGCATGCTTCTGTCTAGTTTTTCTGTGAAGATATTTCCTTTTCCAGCCGAGGCCTCAAAGCGCTCCACATATCCACTTGCAGATTCTACCAAAAGAGTGTTTCAAAACTGCTCTTTCCAAAGGAAGCTTCAAGTCTGTGCGTTGAATGCCCTCATCGCAAAGAAGTTTCTGAGAATGCTTCTGTCTAGTTTATATGTGAAGATATTTCCTTTTCCAACATAGGCCTCAAAGCGCTCCAAATAAACACTTGCAGATTCTACAAAAGGAGTGTTTCAAAACTGTTCTCTCAGGAGGGACGTTCAAGTCTGTGAGTGGAACGCACTCATCACAAAGAAGTTTCTGAGAATCCATCTGTCTGGTTTCTATGTGATGATATTTCGTTTCCCAGCATTGGCCTCGAAGCGCTCCCAAGATCCTCATTCAGATGCCTCTAAAAGAGTGTTTCAAAACTTCTCTATCAAAAGGAAGGTTCAAGCCTGTGAGTTGAATGCACTCATCACGCAGAAGTTTCTGAGAAGGCTTCTGTCTAGTTTCTATGTGAAGATATTTCCCTTTCCATCATAGGCCTCAAATCGCTCCAAATATCCACTTGCAGATGTTACAAAAAGGCTGTTTCCAAACGGCTCTATCAAAAGGCCGGTTCAACTCTGTGAGTTGAATGCACACATCACAAAGAAGTTTCTGAGAATGCTTCTGTCTAGTGTTTATGTGAAGATATTCCCTTTTCCAGCATATGCCTCAAAGCCCTCCAAGTACCCACTTGCAGATTCTACACAAAGTGCGTTTCAGAACTGCTCTATCGAAAGGAAGGTTCAACCCTGTGAGTTGAATGCACACATCGCAAAGATGTTTCTGAGAATGCTTCTGTCTAGTTTTTAGGTGAAGATATTTCATTTCCCAGCAAAGGCCTCAAAACGCTCCAAATATCCACTTGCAGATTCTACAAAAGGAGTGTTTCAAAACTGCTCTTTCAAAAGGAAGGTTCAAGTCTGTGAGTTGAAGGCACTCATCACAAAGAAGTTTGTGAGAATGCTTCTGTCTACTTGGTATGTGAAGATATTTCCTCTTCCAGCACAGGCCTCCAAAAGCTCCAAACATCCCCTAGCAAATTCTGCAAAAAGAGTGTTTCAAAACTGCGCTCTCCAAAGGAAGAGTCCCCTCCGTGAGTTGAATGCATAAAGCACAGGGTAGTTTCTGAGAACGCTTCCGTCTAGTTTTTAAGGGAAGATGTTTCCTTTTCCAGTGTTGGCCTCTCGGCACACCGAATATCCCTTTGAAGATTCTACTCAAAGAGAGTTTCAAAACTGCTATAGCAAAGGGGAGCTTCAACTCTGTGAGTTGAATGCGCAGGTCACAGAGAAGTTTCTGAGAATGCTTCTCTCTAGTTTTTATGTGAAGCTATTTCCTTTTCCAGCATAGGCCTCAAAGCGTTCCAAGTATCGACTTGCAGATTCTACAAAAAGAGCGTTTCAAAGCTGTTCTATCAAAAGGAAGGTTCAACTCTGTGAGTTGAATGCAGAAAGCACAGGGAAGTCTCTGAGAATGCTTCCGTCTAGGTTCTAAGTGAAGTTATTTCCTTTTCCAGGGTAGGACTCAAAGCACTCCAAATCTCCACTTGCAGATTCTACAAAAAGAGTGTTTCAAAACTGCTCTATCAAAAGGAAGGTTCAACTCGGTGAGTTGAATGCGCACATCGGAAAAGGTTCCTGAGAATGCTTCTGTCTAGTTTTCGTGTGAAGATATTTCCTTTTCCAGCATAGGCATCAAAGCGCCCTAGTGATCCCCTTGCAGATTCCACAAAAAGAGTGTCTCAAAACTCTTCTCTCGAAAGGAAGGTTCGACTCTGTGAGTAGAAGGCACTCATCGCAAAGAAGTTTCTGAGAAGAGTTCAATCTAGTTTTCCTCGTAATGTATGTTCCTTTCCACTAGATGCCGCAATCGCACCAAATATCCACTTGCAGTTTCCACAAGGAGTCATGCAGAACCGCTCTACGAAAAGGAATGTTCAACACTGTGAGTTCAATCCCCACGTGTCAAAGAAGTTTCGGAGAATGCTTCCGTCTAGTTTGTATGTGAAGATATTTCCTTTTCCAACTCCAGCCTCAACGCGCTCCAAATATCCACTTGCGAATACTACCAAAACGGTGTTTCAAAACTGGTCTATCAAAACGAAGGTTCAACTCTGTGAGTTGAAAGCACTCACCACAAAGAAGTTTGTGAGAATGCTTCCATCTAGTTTTTATGCAATGTTATTTCCTTTTGCAGCGTAGGCCTCAAAGCGCTCCAATTATCCACTTGCAGACTCTACAAAAAGAGTGTTTCCAAACTGCTCTAGCAAAAAGAAGGCTGAACTCTGTGAGTTGAATGCACAAAGCACAGGGAACTTTCTGAGAATGCCTTTGTCTCGTTTCTACGTGAAGACATTTCCTTTTCCAGCATAGGCCTCAAAGCACTCCATACATCCACCTGAAGATTCAACTAAAAGAGTGTTTCCAAACTTCTCTATCAAAAGGAAGGTTCTACTCTGTGAGTTCAATGCACACATGACCAAGACGTTTCTGAGCATGCTTCTGTCTAGTTTTTCTGTGAAGATATTTCCTTTTCCAGCCGAGGCCTCAAAGCGCTCCACATATCCACTTGCAGATTCTACCAAAAGAGTGTTTCAAAACTGCTCTTTACAAAGGAAGCTTCAAGTCTGTGCGTTGAATGCCCTCATCGCAAAGAAGTTTCTGAGAATGCTTCTGTCTAGTTTATATGTGAAGATATTTCCTTTTCCCACATAGGCCTCAAAGCGCTCCAAATAAACACTTGCAGATTCTACAAAAGGAGTGTTTCAAAACTGTTCTCTCAGGAGGGACGTTCAAGTCTGTGAGTGGAACGCACTCATCACAAAGAAGTTTCTGAGAATCCATCTGTCTGGTTTCTATGTGATGATATTTCGTTTCCCAGCATTGGCCTCGAAGCGCTCCCAAGATCCTCATTCAGATGCCTCTAAAAGAGTGTTTCAAAACTTCTCTATCAAAAGGAAGGTTCAAGCCTGTGAGTTGAATGCACTCATCACGCAGAAGTTTCTGAGAAGGCTTCTGTCTAGTTTCTATGTGAAGATATTTCCCTTTCCATCATAGGCCTCAAATCGCTCCAAATATCCACTTGCAGATGTTACAAAAAGGCTGTTTCCAAACGGCTCTATCAAAAGGCCGGTTCAACTCTGTGAGTTGAATGCACACATCACAAAGAAGTTTCTGAGAATGCTTCTGTCTAGTGTTTATGTGAAGATATTCCCTTTTCCAGCATAGGCCTCAAAGCCCTCCAAGTACCCACTTGCAGATTCTACACAAAGTGCGTTTCAGAACTGCTCTATCGAAAGGAAGGTTCAACCCTGTGAGTTGAATGCACACATCGCAAAGATGTTTCTGAGAATGCTTCTGTCTAGTTTTTAGGTGAAGATATTTCATTTCCCAGCAAAGGCCTCAAAACGCTCCAAATATCCACTTGCAGATTCTACAAAAGGAGTGTTTCAAAACTGCTCTTTCAAAAGGAAGGTTCAAGTCTGTGAGTTGAAGGCACTCATCACAAAGAAGTTTGTGAGAATGCTTCTGTCTACTTGGTATGTGAAGATATTTCCTCTTCCAGCACAGGCCTCCAAAAGCTCCAAACATCCCCTAGCAAATTCTGCAAAAAGAGTGTTTCAAAACTGCGCTCTCCAAAGGAAGAGTCCCCTCCGTGAGTTGAATGCATAAAGCACAGGGTAGTTTCTGAGAACGCTTCCGTCTAGTTTTTAAGGGAAGATGTTTCCTTTTCCAGTGTTGGCCTCTCGGCACACCGAATATCCCCTTGAAGATTCTACTCAAAGAGAGTTTCAAAACTGCTATAGCAAAGGGGAGCTTCAACTCTGTGAGTTGAATGCGCAGGTCACAGAGAAGTTTCTGAGAATGCTTCTCTCTAGTTTTTATGTGAAGCTATTTCCTTTTCCAGCATAGGCCTCAAAGCGTTCCAAGTATCGACTTGCAGATTCTACAAAAAGAGCGTTTCAAAGCTGTTCTATCAAAAGGAAGGTTCAACTCTGTGAGTTGAATGCAGAAAGCACAGGGAAGTCTCTGAGAATGCTTCCGTCTAGGTTCTAAGTGAAGTTATTTCCTTTTCCAGGGTAGGACTCAAAGCACTCCAAATCTCCACTTGCAGATTCTACAAAAAGAGTGTTTCAAAACTGCTCTATCAAAAGGAAGGTTCAACTCGGTGAGTTGAATGCGCACATCGGAAAAGGTTCCTGAGAATGCTTCTGTCTAGTTTTCGTGTGAAGATATTTCCTTTTCCAGCATAGGCATCAAAGCGCCCTAGTGATCCCCTTGCAGATTCCACAAAAAGAGTGTCTCAAAACTCTTCTCTCGAAAGGAAGGTTCGACTCTGTGAGTAGAAGGCACTCATCGCAAAGAAGTTTCTGAGAAGAGTTCAATCTAGTTTTCCTCGTAATGTATGTTCCTTTCCAATAGATGCCGCAATCGCACCAAATATCCACTTGCAGTTTCCACAAGAAGAGTCATGCAGAACCGCTCTACGAAAAGGAATGTTCAACACTGTGAGTTCAATCCCCACGTGTCAAAGAAGTTTCGGAGAATGCTTCCGTCTAGTTTGTATGTGAAGATATTTCCTTTTCCAACTCCAGCCTCAACGCGCTCCAAATATCCACTTGCGAATACTACCAAAACGGTGTTTCAAAACTGGTCTATCAAAACGAAGGTTCAACTCTGTGAGTTGAAAGCACTCACCACAAAGAAGTTTGTGAGAATGCTTCCATCTAGTTTTTATGCAATGTTATTTCCTTTTGCAGCGTAGGCCTCAAAGCGCTCCAATTATCCACTTGCAGACTCTACAAAAAGAGTGTTTCCAAACTGCTCTAGCAAAAAGAAGGCTGAACTCTGTGAGTTGAATGCACAAAGCACAGGGAACTTTCTGAGAATGCCTTTGTCTCGTTTCTACGTGAAGACATTTCCTTTTCCAGCATAGGCCTCAAAGCACTCCATACATCCACCTGAAGATTCAACTAAAAGAGTGTTTCCAAACTTCTCTATCAAAAGGAAGGTTCTACTCTGTGAGTTCAATGCACACATGACCAAGACGTTTCTGAGCATGCTTCTGTCTAGTTTTTCTGTGAAGATATTTCCTTTTCCAGCCGAGGCCTCAAAGCGCTCCACATATCCACTTGCAGATTCTACCAAAAGAGTGTTTCAAAACTGCTCTTTCCAAAGGAAGCTTCAAGTCTGTGCGTTGAATGCCCTCATCGCAAAGAAGTTTCTGAGAATGCTTCTGTCTAGTTTATATGTGAAGATATTTCCTTTTCCCACATAGGCCTCAAAGCGCTCCAAATAAACACTTGCAGATTCTACAAAAGGAGTGTTTCCAAACTGTTCTCTCAAGAGGGACGTTCAAGTCTGTGAGTGGAACGCACTCATCACAAAGAAGTTTCTGAGAATCCATCTGTCTGGTTTCTATGTGATGATATTTCGTTTCCCAGCATTGGCCTCGAAGCGCTCCCAAGATCCTCATTCAGATGCCTCTAAAAGAGTGTTTCAAAACTTCTCTATCAAAAGGAAGGTTCAAGCCTGTGAGTTGAATGCACTCATCACACAGAAGTTTCTGAGAAGGCTTCTGTCTAGTTTCTATGTGAAGATATTTCCCTTTCCATCATAGGCCTCAAATCGCTCCAAATATCCACTTGCAGATGTTACAAAAAGGCTGTTTCCAAACGGCTCTATCAAAAGGCCGGTTCAACTCTGTGAGTTGAATGCACACATCACAAAGAAGTTTCTGAGAATGCTTCTGTCTAGTGTTTATGTGAAGATATTCCCTTTTCCAGCATAGGCCTCAAAGCCCTCCAAGTATCCACTTGCAGATTCTACACAAAGTGCGTTTCAGAACTGCTCTATCGAAAGGAAGGTTCAACCCTGTGAGTTGAATGCACACATCGCAAAGATGTTTCTGAGAATGCTTCTGTCTAGTTTTTAGGTGAAGATATTTCATTTCCCAGCAAAGGCCTCAAAACGCTCCAAATATCCACTTGCAGATTCTACGAAAGGAGTGTTTCAAAACTGCTCTTTCAAAAGGAAGGTTCAAGTCTGTGAGTTGAAGGCACTCATCACAAAGAAGTTTGTGAGAATGCTTCTGTCTACTTGGTATGTGAAGATATTTCCTCTTCCAGCACAGGCCTCCAAAAGCTCCAAACATCCCCTAGCAAATTCTGCAAAAAGAGTGTTTCAAAACTGCGCTCTCCAAAGGAAGAGTCCCCTCCGTGAGTAGAATGCATAAAGCACAGGGTAGTTTCTGAGAACGCTTCCGTCTAGTTTTTAAGGGAAGATGTTTCCTTTTCCAGTGTTGGCCTCTCGGCACACCGAATATCCCCTTGAAGATTCTACTCAAAGAGAGTTTCAAAACTGCTATAGCAAAGGGGAGCTTCAACTCTGTGAGTTGAATGCGCAGGTCACAGAGAAGTTTCTGAGAATGCTTCTCTCTAGTTTTTATGTGAAGCTATTTCCTTTTCCAGCATAGGCCTCAAAGCGTTCCAAGTATCGACTTGCAGATTCTACAAAAAGAGCGTTTCAAAGCTGTTCTATCAAAAGGAAGGTTCAACTCTGTGAGTTGAATGCAGAAAGCACAGGGAAGTCTCTGAGAATGCTTCCGTCTAGGTTCTAAGTGAAGTTATTTCCTTTTCCAGGGTAGGACTCAAAGCACTCCAAATCTCCACTTGCAGATTCTACAAAAAGAGTGTTTCAAAACTGCTCTATCAAAAGGAAGGTTCAACTCGGTGAGTTGAATGCGCACATCGGAAAAGGTTCCTGAGAATGCTTCTGTCTAGTTTTCGTGTGAAGATATTTCCTTTTCCAGCATAGGCATCAAAGCGCCCTAGTGATCCCCTTGCAGATTCCACCAAAAGAGTGTCTCAAAACTCTTCTCTCGAAAGGAAGGTTCGACTCTGTGAGTAGAAGGCACTCATCGCAAAGAAGTTTCTGAGAAGAGTTCAATCTAGTTTTCCTCGTAATGTATGTTCCTTTCCACTAGATGCCGCAATCGCACCAAATATCCACTTGCAGTTTCCACAAGAAGAGTCATGCAGAACCGCTCTACGAAAAGGAATGTTCAACACTGTGAGTTCAATCCCCACGTGACAAAGAAGTTTCGGAGAATGCTTCCGTCTAGTTTGTATGTGAAGATATTTCCTTTTCCAACTCCAGCCTCAACGCGCTCCAAATATCCACTTGCGAATACTACCAAAACGGTGTTTCAAAACTGGTCTATCAAAACGAAGGTTCAACTCTGTGAGTTGAAAGCACTCACCACAAAGAAGTTTGTGAGAATGCTTCCATCTAGTTTTTATGCAATGTTATTTCCTTTTGCAGCGTAGGCCTCAAAGCGCTCCAATTATCCACTTGCAGACTCTACAAAAAGAGTGTTTCCAAACTGCTCTAGCAAAAAGAAGGCTGAACTCTGTGAGTTGAATGCACAAAGCACAGGGAACTTTCTGAGAATGCCTTTGTCTCGTTTCTACGTGAAGACATTTCCTTTTCCAGCATAGGCCTCAAAGCACTCCATACATCCACCTGAAGATTCTACTAAAAGAGTGTTTCCAAACTTCTCTATCAAAAGGAAGGTTCTACTCTGTGAGTTCAATGCACCCATGACCAAGACGTTTCTGAGCATGCTTCTGTCTAGTTTTTCTGTGAAGATATTTCCTTTTCCAGCCGAGGCCTCAAAGCGCTCCACATATCCACTTGCAGATTCTGCAAAAAGAGTGTTTCAAAACTGCTCTTTCCAAAGGAAGCTTCAAGTCTGTGCGTTGAATGCCCTCATCGCAAAGAAGTTTCTGAGAATGCTTCTGTCTAGTTTATATGTGAAGATATTTCCTTTTCCCACATAGGCCTCAAAGCGCTCCAAATACACACTTGCAGATTCTACAAAAGGAGTGTTTCAAAACTGTTCTCTCAAGAGGGACGTTCAAGTCTGTGAGTGGAACGCACTCATCACAAAGAAGTTTCTGAGAATCCATCTGTCTGGTTTCTATGTGATGATATTTCGTTTCCCAGCATTGGCCTCGAAGCGCTCCCAAGATCCTCATTCAGATGCCTCTAAAAGAGTGTTTCAAAACTTCTCTATCAAAAGGAAGGTTCAAGCCTGTGAGTTGAATGCACTCATCACACAGAAGTTTCTGAGAAGGCTTCTGTCTAGTTTCTATGTGAAGATATTTCCCTTTCCATCATAGGCCTCAAATCGCTCCAAATATCCACTTGCAGATGTTACAAAAAGGCTGTTTCCAAACGGCTCTATCAAAAGGCCGGTTCAACTCTGTGAGTTGAATGCACACATCACAAAGAAGTTTCTGAGAATGCTTCTGTCTAGTGTTTATGTGAAGATATTCCCTTTTCCAGCATAGGCCTCAAAGCCCTCCAAGTATCCACTTGCAGATTCTACACAAAGTGCGTTTCAGAACTGCTCTATCGAAAGGAAGGTTCAACCCTGTGAGTTGAATGCACACATCGCAAAGATGTTTCTGAGAATGCTTCTGTCTAGTTTTTAGGTGAAGATATTTCATTTCCCAGCAAAGGCCTCAAAACGCTCCAAATATCCACTTGCAGATTCTACGAAAGGAGTGTTTCAAAACTGCTCTTTCAAAAGGAAGGTTCAAGTCTGTGAGTTGAAGGCACTCATCACAAAGAAGTTTGTGAGAATGCTTCTGTCTACTTGGTATGTGAAGATATTTCCTCTTCCAGCACAGGCCTCCAAAAGCTCCAAACATCCCCTAGCAAATTCTGCAAAAAGAGTGTTTCAAAACTGCGCTCTCCAAAGGAAGAGTCCCCTCCGTGAGTAGAATGCATAAAGCACAGGGTAGTTTCTGAGAACGCTTCCGTCTAGTTTTTAAGGGAAGATGTTTCCTTTTCCAGTGTTGGCCTCTCGGCACACCGAATATCCCCTTGAAGATTCTACTCAAAGAGAGTTTCAAAACTGCTATAGCAAAGGGGAGCTTCAACTCTGTGAGTTGAATGCGCAGGTCACAGAGAAGTTTCTGAGAATGCTTCTCTCTAGTTTTTATGTGAAGCTATTTCCTTTTCCAGCATAGGCCTCAAAGCGTTCCAAGTATCGACTTGCAGATTCTACAAAAAGAGCGTTTCAAAGCTGTTCTATCAAAAGGAAGGTTCAACTCTGTGAGTTGAATGCAGAAAGCACAGGGAAGTCTCTGAGAATGCTTCCGTCTAGGTTCTAAGTGAAGTTATTTCCTTTTCCAGGGTAGGACTCAAAGCACTCCAAATCTCCACTTGCAGATTCTACAAAAAGAGTGTTTCAAAACTGCTCTATCAAAAGGAAGGTTCAACTCGGTGAGTTGAATGCGCACATCGGAAAAGGTTCCTGAGAATGCTTCTGTCTAGTTTTCGTGTGAAGATATTTCCTTTTCCAGCATAGGCATCAAAGCGCCCTAGTGATCCCCTTGCAGATTCCACCAAAAGAGTGTCTCAAAACTCTTCTCTCGAAAGGAAGGTTCGACTCTGTGAGTAGAAGGCACTCATCGCAAAGAAGTTTCTGAGAAGAGTTCAATCTAGTTTTCCTCGTAATGTATGTTCCTTTCCACTAGATGCCGCAATCGCACCAAATATCCACTTGCAGTTTCCACAAGAAGAGTCATGCAGAACCGCTCTACGAAAAGGAATGTTCAACACTGTGAGTTCAATCCCCACGTGACAAAGAAGTTTCGGAGAATGCTTCCGTCTAGTTTGTATGTGAAGATATTTCCTTTTCCAACTCCAGCCTCAACGCGCTCCAAATATCCACTTGCGAATACTACCAAAACGGTGTTTCAAAACTGGTCTATCAAAACGAAGGTTCAACTCTGTGAGTTGAAAGCACTCACCACAAAGAAGTTTGTGAGAATGCTTCCATCTAGTTTTTATGCAATGTTATTTCCTTTTGCAGCGTAGGCCTCAAAGCGCTCCAATTATCCACTTGCAGACTCTACAAAAAGAGTGTTTCCAAACTGCTCTAGCAAAAAGAAGGCTGAACTCTGTGAGTTGAATGCACAAAGCACAGGGAACTTTCTGAGAATGCCTTTGTCTCGTTTCTACGTGAAGACATTTCCTTTTCCAGCATAGGCCTCAAAGCACTCCATACATCCACCTGAAGATTCTACTAAAAGAGTGTTTCCAAACTTCTCTATCAAAAGGAAGGTTCTACTCTGTGAGTTCAATGCACCCATGACCAAGACGTTTCTGAGCATGCTTCTGTCTAGTTTTTCTGTGAAGATATTTCCTTTTCCAGCCGAGGCCTCAAAGCGCTCCACATATCCACTTGCAGATTCTGCAAAAAGAGTGTTTCAAAACTGCTCTTTCCAAAGGAAGCTTCAAGTCTGTGCGTTGAATGCCCTCATCGCAAAGAAGTTTCTGAGAATGCTTCTGTCTAGTTTATATGTGAAGATATTTCCTTTTCCCACATAGGCCTCAAAGCGCTCCAAATACACACTTGCAGATTCTACAAAAGGAGTGTTTCAAAACTGTTCTCTCAAGAGGGACGTTCAAGTCTGTGAGTGGAACGCACTCATCACAAAGAAGTTTCTGAGAATCCATCTGTCTGGTTTCTATGTGATGATATTTCGTTTCCCAGCATTGGCCTCGAAGCGCTCCCAAGATCCTCATTCAGATGCCTCTAAAAGAGTGTTTCAAAACTTCTCTATCAAAAGGAAGGTTCAAGCCTGTGAGTTGAATGCACTCATCACACAGAAGTTTCTGAGAAGGCTTCTGTCTAGTTTCTATGTGAAGATATTTCCCTTTCCATCATAGGCCTCAAATCGCTCCAAATATCCACTTGCAGATGTTACAAAAAGGCTGTTTCCAAACGGCTCTATCAAAAGGCCGGTTCAACTCTGTGAGTTGAATGCACACATCACAAAGAAGTTTCTGAGAATGCTTCTGTCTAGTGTTTATGTGAAGATATTCCCTTTTCCAGCATAGGCCTCAAAGCCCTCCAAGTATCCACTTGCAGATTCTACACAAAGTGCGTTTCAGAACTGCTCTATCGAAAGGAAGGTTCAACCCTGTGAGTTGAATGCACACATCGCAAAGATGTTTCTGAGAATGCTTCTGTCTAGTTTTTAGGTGAAGATATTTCATTTCCCAGCAAAGGCCTCAAAACGCTCCAAATATCCACTTGCAGATTCTACGAAAGGAGTGTTTCAAAACTGCTCTTTCAAAAGGAAGGTTCAAGTCTGTGAGTTGAAGGCACTCATCACAAAGAAGTTTGTGAGAATGCTTCTGTCTACTTGGTATGTGAAGATATTTCCTCTTCCAGCACAGGCCTCCAAAAGCTCCAAACATCCCCTAGCAAATTCTGCAAAAAGAGTGTTTCAAAACTGCGCTCTCCAAAGGAAGAGTCCCCTCCGTGAGTAGAATGCATAAAGCACAGGGTAGTTTCTGAGAACGCTTCCGTCTAGTTTTTAAGGGAAGATGTTTCCTTTTCCAGTGTTGGCCTCTCGGCACACCGAATATCCCCTTGAAGATTCTACTCAAAGAGAGTTTCAAAACTGCTATAGCAAAGGGGAGCTTCAACTCTGTGAGTTGAATGCGCAGGTCACAGAGAAGTTTCTGAGAATGCTTCTCTCTAGTTTTTATGTGAAGCTATTTCCTTTTCCAGCATAGGCCTCAAAGCGTTCCAAGTATCGACTTGCAGATTCTACAAAAAGAGCGTTTCAAAGCTGTTCTATCAAAAGGAAGGTTCAACTCTGTGAGTTGAATGCAGAAAGCACAGGGAAGTCTCTGAGAATGCTTCCGTCTAGGTTCTAAGTGAAGTTATTTCCTTTTCCAGGGTAGGACTCAAAGCACTCCAAATCTCCACTTGCAGATTCTACAAAAAGAGTGTTTCAAAACTGCTCTATCAAAAGGAAGGTTCAACTCGGTGAGTTGAATGCGCACATCGGAAAAGGTTCCTGAGAATGCTTCTGTCTAGTTTTCGTGTGAAGATATTTCCTTTTCCAGCATAGGCATCAAAGCGCCCTAGTGATCCCCTTGCAGATTCCACCAAAAGAGTGTCTCAAAACTCTTCTCTCGAAAGGAAGGTTCGACTCTGTGAGTAGAAGGCACTCATCGCAAAGAAGTTTCTGAGAAGAGTTCAATCTAGTTTTCCTCGTAATGTATGTTCCTTTCCACTAGATGCCGCAATCGCACCAAATATCCACTTGCAGTTTCCACAAGAAGAGTCATGCAGAACCGCTCTACGAAAAGGAATGTTCAACACTGTGAGTTCAATCCCCACGTGACAAAGAAGTTTCGGAGAATGCTTCCGTCTAGTTTGTATGTGAAGATATTTCCTTTTCCAACTCCAGCCTCAACGCGCTCCAAATATCCACTTGCGAATACTACCAAAACGGTGTTTGAAAACTGGTCTATCAAAACGAAGGTTCAACTCTGTGAGTTGAAAGCACTCACCACAAAGAAGTTTGTGAGAATGCTTCCATCTAGTTTTTATGCAATGTTATTTCCTTTTGCAGCGTAGGCCTCAAAGCGCTCCAATTATCCACTTGCAGACTCTACAAAAAGAGTGTTTCCAAACTGCTCTAGCAAAAAGAAGGCTGAACTCTGTGAGTTGAATGCACAAAGCACAGGGAACTTTCTGAGAATGCCTTTGTCTCGTTTCTACGTGAAGACATTTCCTTTTCCAGCATAGGCCTCAAAGCACTCCATACATCCACCTGAAGATTCTACTAAAAGAGTGTTTCCAAACTTCTCTATCAAAAGGAAGGTTCTACTCTGTGAGTTCAATGCACCCATGACCAAGACGTTTCTGAGCATGCTTCTGTCTAGTTTTTCTGTGAAGATATTTCCTTTTCCAGCCGAGGCCTCAAAGCGCTCCACATATCCACTTGCAGATTCTGCAAAAAGAGTGTTTCAAAACTGCTCTTTCCAAAGGAAGCTTCAAGTCTGTGCGTTGAATGCCCTCATCGCAAAGAAGTTTCTGAGAATGCTTCTGTCTAGTTTATATGTGAAGATATTTCCTTTTCCCACATAGGCCTCAAAGCGCTCCAAATACACACTTGCAGATTCTACAAAAGGAGTGTTTCAAAACTGTTCTCTCAAGAGGGACGTTCAAGTCTGTGAGTGGAACGCACTCATCACAAAGAAGTTTCTGAGAATCCATCTGTCTGGTTTCTATGTGATGATATTTCGTTTCCCAGCATTGGCCTCGAAGCGCTCCCAAGATCCTCATTCAGATGCCTCTAAAAGAGTGTTTCAAAACTTCTCTATCAAAAGGAAGGTTCAAGCCTGTGAGTTGAATGCACTCATCACACAGAAGTTTCTGAGAAGGCTTCTGTCTAGTTTCTATGTGAAGATATTTCCCTTTCCATCATAGGCCTCAAATCGCTCCAAATATCCACTTGCAGATGTTACAAAAAGGCTGTTTCCAAACGGCTCTATCAAAAGGCCGGTTCAACTCTGTGAGTTGAATGCACACATCACAAAGAAGTTTCTGAGAATGCTTCTGTCTAGTGTTTATGTGAAGATATTCCCTTTTCCAGCATAGGCCTCAAAGCCCTCCAAGTACCCACTTGCAGATTCTACACAAAGTGCGTTTCAGAACTGCTCTATCAAAAGGAAGGTTCAACCCTGTGAGTTGAATGCACACATGGCAAAGAGGTTTCTGAGAATGCTTCTGTCTAGTTTTTAGGTGAAGATATTTCATTTCCCAGCAAAGGCCTCAAAACGCTCCAAATATCCACTTGCAGATTCTACAAAAGGAGTGTTTCAAAACTGCTCTTTCAAAAGGAAGGTTCAAGTCTGTGAGTTGAAGGCACTCATCACAAAGAAGTTTGTGAGAATGCTTCTGTCTACTTGGTATGTGAAGATATTTCCTCTTCCAGCACAGGCCTCCAAAAGCTCCAAACATCCCCTAGCAAATTCTGCAAAAAGAGTGTTTCAAAACTGCGCTCTCCAAAGGAAGAGTCCCCTCCGTGAGTTGAATGCATAAAGCACAGGGTAGTTTCTGAGAACGCTTCCGTCTAGTTTTTAAGGGAAGATATTTCCTTTTCCAGTGTTGGCCTCTCGGCACACCGAATATCCCCTTGAAGATTCTACTCAAAGAGAGTTTCAAAACTGCTATAGCAAAGGGGAGCTTCAACTCTGTGAGTTGAATGCGCAGGTCACAGAGAAGTTTCTGAGAATGCTTCTCTCTAGTTTTTATGTGAAGCTATTTCCTTTTCCAGCCTAGGCCTCAAAGCGTTCCAAGTATCGACTTGCAGATTCTACAAAAAGAGCGTTTCAAAGCTGTTCTATCAAAAGGAAGGTTCAACTCTGTGAGTTGAATGCAGAAAGCACAGGGAAGTCTCTGAGAATGCTTCCGTCTAGGTTCTAAGTGAAGTTATTTCCTTTTCCAGGGTAGGACTCAAAGCACTCCAAATCTCCACTTGCAGATTCTACAAAAAGAGTGTTTCAAAACTGCTCTATCAAAAGGAAGGTTCAACTCGGTGAGTTGAATGCGCACATCGGAAAAGGTTCCTGAGAATGCTTCTGTCTAGTTTTCGTGTGAAGATATTTCCTTTTCCAGCATAGGCATCAAAGCGCCCTAGTGATCCCCTTGCAGATTCCACAAAAAGAGTGTCTCAAAACTCTTCTCTCGAAAGGAAGGTTCGACTCTGTGAGTAGAAGGCACTCATCGCAAAGAAGTTTCTGAGAAGAGTTCAATCTAGTTTTCCTCGTAATGTATGTTCCTTTCCACTAGATGCCGCAATCGCACCAAATATCCACTTGCAGTTTCCACAAGAAGAGTCATGCAGAACCGCTCTACAAAAAGGAATGTTCAACACTGTGAGTTCAATCCCCACGTGACAAAGAAGTTTCGGAGAATGCTTCCGTCTAGTTTGTATGTGAAGATATTTCCTTTTCCAACTCCAGCCTCAACGCGCTCCAAATATCCACTTGCGAATACTACCAAAACGGTGTTTCAAAACTGGTCTATCAAAACGAAGGTTCAACTCTGTGAGTTGAAAGCACTCACCACAAAGAAGTTTGTGAGAATGCTTCCATCTAGTTTTTATGCAATGTTATTTCCTTTTGCAGCGTAGGCCTCAAAGCGCTCCAATTATCCACTTGCAGACTCTACAAAAAGAGTGTTTCCAAACTGCTCTAGCAAAAAGAAGGCTGAACTCTGTGAGTTGAATGCACAAAGCACAGGGAACTTTCTGAGAATGCCTTTGTCTCGTTTCTACGTGAAGACATTTCCTTTTCCAGCATAGGCCTCAAAGCACTCCATACATCCACCTGAAGATTCAACTAAAAGAGTGTTTCCAAACTTCTCTATCAAAAGGAAGGTTCTACTCTGTGAGTTCAATGCACCCATGACCAAGACGTTTCTGAGCATGCTTCTGTCTAGTTTTTCTGTGAAGATATTTCCTTTTCCAGCCGAGGCCTCAAAGCGCTCCACATATCCACTTGCAGATTCTACCAAAAGAGTGTTTCAAAGCTGCTCTTTCCAAAGGAAGCTTCAAGTCTGTGCGTTGAATGCCCTCATCGCAAAGAAGTTTCTGAGAATGCTTCTGTCTAGTTTATATGTGAAGATATTTCCTTTTCCCACATAGGCCTCAAAGCGCTCCAAATACACACTTGCAGATTCTACAAAAGGAGTGTTTCCAAACTGTTCTCTCAAGAGGGACGTTCAAGTCTGTGAGTGGAACGCACTCATCACAAAGAAGTTTCTGAGAATCCATCTGTCTGGTTTCTATGTGATGATATTTCGTTTCCCAGCATTGGCCTCGAAGCGCTCCCAAGATCCTCATTCAGATGCCTCTAAAAGAGTGTTTCAAAACTTCTCTATCAAAAGGAAGGTTCAAGCCTGTGAGTTGAATGCACTCATCACACAGAAGTTTCTGAGAAGGCTTCTGTCTAGTTTCTATGTGAAGATATTTCCCTTTCCATCATAGGCCTCAAATCGCTCCAAATATCCACTTGCAGATGTTACAAAAAGGCTGTTTCCAAACGGCTCTATCAAAAGGCCGGTTCAACTCTGTGAGTTGAATGCACACATCACAAAGAAGTTTCTGAGAATGCTTCTGTCTAGTGTTTATGTGAAGATATTCCCTTTTCCAGCATAGGCCTCAAAGCCCTCCAAGTACCCACTTGCAGATTCTACACAAAGTGCGTTTCAGAACTGCTCTATCGAAAGGAAGGTTCAACCCTGTGAGTTGAATGCACACATCGCAAAGATGTTTCTGAGAATGCTTCTGTCTAGTTTTTAGGTGAAGATATTTCATTTCCCAGCAAAGGCCTCAAAACGCTCCAAATATCCACTTGCAGATTCTACAAAAGGAGTGTTTCAAAACTGCTCTTTCAAAAGGAAGGTTCAAGTCTGTGAGTTGAAGGCACTCATCACAAAGAAGTTTGTGAGAATGCTTCTGTCTACTTGGTATGTGAAGATATTTCCTCTTCCAGCACAGGCCTCCAAAAGCTCCAAACATCCCCTAGCAAATTCTGCAAAAAGAGTGTTTCAAAACTGCGCTCTCCAAAGGAAGAGTCCCCTCCGTGAGTTGAATGCATAAAGCACAGGGTAGTTTCTGAGAACGCTTCCGTCTAGTTTTTAAGGGAAGATGTTTCCTTTTCCAGTGTTGGCCTCTCGGCACACCGAATATCCCCTTGAAGATTCTACTCAAAGAGAGTTTCAAAACTGCTATAGCAAAGGGGAGCTTCAACTCTGTGAGTTGAATGCGCAGGTCACAGAGAAGTTTCTGAGAATGCTTCTCTCTAGTTTTTATGTGAAGCTATTTCCTTTTCCAGCATAGGCCTCAAAGCGTTCCAAGTATCGACTTGCAGATTCTACAAAAAGAGCGTTTCAAAGCTGTTCTATCAAAAGGAAGGTTCAACTCTGTGAGTTGAATGCAGAAAGCACAGGGAAGTCTCTGAGAATGCTTCCGTCTAGGTTCTAAGTGAAGTTATTTCCTTTTCCAGGGTAGGACTCAAAGCACTCCAAATCTCCACTTGCAGATTCTACAAAAAGAGTGTTTCAAAACTGCTCTATCAAAAGGAAGGTTCAACTCGGTGAGTTGAATGCGCACATCGGAAAAGGTTCCTGAGAATGCTTCTGTCTAGTTTTCGTGTGAAGATATTTCCTTTTCCAGCATAGGCATCAAAGCGCCCTAGTGATCCCCTTGCAGATTCCACCAAAAGAGTGTCTCAAAACTCTTCTCTCGAAAGGAAGGTTCGACTCTGTGAGTAGAAGGCACTCATCGCAAAGAAGTTTCTGAGAAGAGTTCAATCTAGTTTTCCTCGTAATGTATGTTCCTTTCCACTAGATGCCGCAATCGCACCAAATATCCACTTGCAGTTTCCACAAGAAGAGTCATGCAGAACCGCTCTACGAAAAGGAATGTTCAACACTGTGAGTTCAATCCCCACGTGACAAAGAAGTTTCGGAGAATGCTTCCGTCTAGTTTGTATGTGAAGATATTTCCTTTTCCAACTCCAGCCTCAACGCGCTCCAAATATCCACTTGCGAATACTACCAAAACGGTGTTTGAAAACTGGTCTATCAAAACGAAGGTTCAACTCTGTGAGTTGAAAGCACTCACCACAAAGAAGTTTGTGAGAATGCTTCCATCTAGTTTTTATGCAATGTTATTTCCTTTTGCAGCGTAGGCCTCAAAGCGCTCCAATTATCCACTTGCAGACTCTACAAAAAGAGTGTTTCCAAACTGCTCTAGCAAAAAGAAGGCTGAACTCTGTGAGTTGAATGCACAAAGCACAGGGAACTTTCTGAGAATGCCTTTGTCTCGTTTCTACGTGAAGACATTTCCTTTTCCAGCATAGGCCTCAAAGCACTCCATACATCCACCTGAAGATTCTACTAAAAGAGTGTTTCCAAACTTCTCTATCAAAAGGAAGGTTCTACTCTGTGAGTTCAATGCACCCATGACCAAGACGTTTCTGAGCATGCTTCTGTCTAGTTTTTCTGTGAAGATATTTCCTTTTCCAGCCGAGGCCTCAAAGCGCTCCACATATCCACTTGCAGATTCTGCAAAAAGAGTGTTTCAAAACTGCTCTTTCCAAAGGAAGCTTCAAGTCTGTGCGTTGAATGCCCTCATCGCAAAGAAGTTTCTGAGAATGCTTCTGTCTAGTTTATATGTGAAGATATTTCCTTTTCCCACATAGGCCTCAAAGCGCTCCAAATACACACTTGCAGATTCTACAAAAGGAGTGTTTCAAAACTGTTCTCTCAAGAGGGACGTTCAAGTCTGTGAGTGGAACGCACTCATCACAAAGAAGTTTCTGAGAATCCATCTGTCTGGTTTCTATGTGATGATATTTCGTTTCCCAGCATTGGCCTCGAAGCGCTCCCAAGATCCTCATTCAGATGCCTCTAAAAGAGTGTTTCAAAACTTCTCTATCAAAAGGAAGGTTCAAGCCTGTGAGTTGAATGCACTCATCACACAGAAGTTTCTGAGAAGGCTTCTGTCTAGTTTCTATGTGAAGATATTTCCCTTTCCATCATAGGCCTCAAATCGCTCCAAATATCCACTTGCAGATGTTACAAAAAGGCTGTTTCCAAACGGCTCTATCAAAAGGCCGGTTCAACTCTGTGAGTTGAATGCACACATCACAAAGAAGTTTCTGAGAATGCTTCTGTCTAGTGTTTATGTGAAGATATTCCCTTTTCCAGCATAGGCCTCAAAGCCCTCCAAGTATCCACTTGCAGATTCTACACAAAGTGCGTTTCAGAACTGCTCTATCGAAAGGAAGGTTCAACCCTGTGAGTTGAATGCACACATCGCAAAGATGTTTCTGAGAATGCTTCTGTCTAGTTTTTAGGTGAAGATATTTCATTTCCCAGCAAAGGCCTCAAAACGCTCCAAATATCCACTTGCAGATTCTACGAAAGGAGTGTTTCAAAACTGCTCTTTCAAAAGGAAGGTTCAAGTCTGTGAGTTGAAGGCACTCATCACAAAGAAGTTTGTGAGAATGCTTCTGTCTACTTGGTATGTGAAGATATTTCCTCTTCCAGCACAGGCCTCCAAAAGCTCCAAACATCCCCTAGCAAATTCTGCAAAAAGAGTGTTTCAAAACTGCGCTCTCCAAAGGAAGAGTCCCCTCCGTGAGTAGAATGCATAAAGCACAGGGTAGTTTCTGAGAACGCTTCCGTCTAGTTTTTAAGGGAAGATGTTTCCTTTTCCAGTGTTGGCCTCTCGGCACACCGAATATCCCCTTGAAGATTCTACTCAAAGAGAGTTTCAAAACTGCTATAGCAAAGGGGAGCTTCAACTCTGTGAGTTGAATGCGCAGGTCACAGAGAAGTTTCTGAGAATGCTTCTCTCTAGTTTTTATGTGAAGCTATTTCCTTTTCCAGCATAGGCCTCAAAGCGTTCCAAGTATCGACTTGCAGATTCTACAAAAAGAGCGTTTCAAAGCTGTTCTATCAAAAGGAAGGTTCAACTCTGTGAGTTGAATGCAGAAAGCACAGGGAAGTCTCTGAGAATGCTTCCGTCTAGGTTCTAAGTGAAGTTATTTCCTTTTCCAGGGTAGGACTCAAAGCACTCCAAATCTCCACTTGCAGATTCTACAAAAAGAGTGTTTCAAAACTGCTCTATCAAAAGGAAGGTTCAACTCGGTGAGTTGAATGCGCACATCGGAAAAGGTTCCTGAGAATGCTTCTGTCTAGTTTTCGTGTGAAGATATTTCCTTTTCCAGCATAGGCATCAAAGCGCCCTAGTGATCCCCTTGCAGATTCCACCAAAAGAGTGTCTCAAACCTCTTCTCTCGAAAGGAAGGTTCGACTCTGTGAGTAGAAGGCACTCATCGCAAAGAAGTTTCTGAGAAGAGTTCAATCTAGTTTTCCTCGTAATGTATGTTCCTTTCCACTAGATGCCGCAATCGCACCAAATATCCACTTGCAGTTTCCACAAGAAGAGTCATGCAGAACCGCTCTACGAAAAGGAATGTTCAACACTGTGAGTTCAATCCCCACGTGACAAAGAAGTTTCGGAGAATGCTTCCGTCTAGTTTGTATGTGAAGATATTTCCTTTTCCAACTCCAGCCTCAACGCGCTCCAAATATCCACTTGCGAATACTACCAAAACGGTGTTTGAAAACTGGTCTATCAAAACGAAGGTTCAACTCTGTGAGTTGAAAGCACTCACCACAAAGAAGTTTGTGAGAATGCTTCCATCTAGTTTTTATGCAATGTTATTTCCTTTTGCAGCGTAGGCCTCAAAGCGCTCCAATTATCCACTTGCAGACTCTACAAAAAGAGTGTTTCCAAACTGCTCTAGCAAAAAGAAGGCTGAACTCTGTGAGTTGAATGCACAAAGCACAGGGAACTTTCTGAGAATGCCTTTGTCTCGTTTCTACGTGAAGACATTTCCTTTTCCAGCATAGGCCTCAAAGCACTCCATACATCCACCTGAAGATTCTACTAAAAGAGTGTTTCCAAACTTCTCTATCAAAAGGAAGGTTCTACTCTGTGAGTTCAATGCACCCATGACCAAGACGTTTCTGAGCATGCTTCTGTCTAGTTTTTCTGTGAAGATATTTCCTTTTCCAGCCGAGGCCTCAAAGCGCTCCACATATCCACTTGCAGATTCTGCAAAAAGAGTGTTTCAAAACTGCTCTTTCCAAAGGAAGCTTCAAGTCTGTGCGTTGAATGCCCTCATCGCAAAGAAGTTTCTGAGAATGCTTCTGTCTAGTTTATATGTGAAGATATTTCCTTTTCCCACATAGGCCTCAAAGCGCTCCAAATACACACTTGCAGATTCTACAAAAGGAGTGTTTCAAAACTGTTCTCTCAAGAGGGACGTTCAAGTCTGTGAGTGGAACGCACTCATCACAAAGAAGTTTCTGAGAATCCATCTGTCTGGTTTCTATGTGATGATATTTCGTTTCCCAGCATTGGCCTCGAAGCGCTCCCAAGATCCTCATTCAGATGCCTCTAAAAGAGTGTTTCAAAACTTCTCTATCAAAAGGAAGGTTCAAGCCTGTGAGTTGAATGCACTCATCACACAGAAGTTTCTGAGAAGGCTTCTGTCTAGTTTCTATGTGAAGATATTTCCCTTTCCATCATAGGCCTCAAATCGCTCCAAATATCCACTTGCAGATGTTACAAAAAGGCTGTTTCCAAACGGCTCTATCAAAAGGCCGGTTCAACTCTGTGAGTTGAATGCACACATCACAAAGAAGTTTCTGAGAATGCTTCTGTCTAGTGTTTATGTGAAGATATTCCCTTTTCCAGCATAGGCCTCAAAGCCCTCCAAGTATCCACTTGCAGATTCTACACAAAGTGCGTTTCAGAACTGCTCTATCGAAAGGAAGGTTCAACCCTGTGAGTTGAATGCACACATCGCAAAGATGTTTCTGAGAATGCTTCTGTCTAGTTTTTAGGTGAAGATATTTCATTTCCCAGCAAAGGCCTCAAAACGCTCCAAATATCCACTTGCAGATTCTACGAAAGGAGTGTTTCAAAACTGCTCTTTCAAAAGGAAGGTTCAAGTCTGTGAGTTGAAGGCACTCATCACAAAGAAGTTTGTGAGAATGCTTCTGTCTACTTGGTATGTGAAGATATTTCCTCTTCCAGCACAGGCCTCCAAAAGCTCCAAACATCCCCTAGCAAATTCTGCAAAAAGAGTGTTTCAAAACTGCGCTCTCCAAAGGAAGAGTCCCCTCCGTGAGTAGAATGCATAAAGCACAGGGTAGTTTCTGAGAACGCTTCCGTCTAGTTTTTAAGGGAAGATGTTTCCTTTTCCAGTGTTGGCCTCTCGGCACACCGAATATCCCCTTGAAGATTCTACTCAAAGAGAGTTTCAAAACTGCTATAGCAAAGGGGAGCTTCAACTCTGTGAGTTGAATGCGCAGGTCACAGAGAAGTTTCTGAGAATGCTTCTCTCTAGTTTTTATGTGAAGCTATTTCCTTTTCCAGCATAGGCCTCAAAGCGTTCCAAGTATCGACTTGCAGATTCTACAAAAAGAGCGTTTCAAAGCTGTTCTATCAAAAGGAAGGTTCAACTCTGTGAGTTGAATGCAGAAAGCACAGGGAAGTCTCTGAGAATGCTTCCGTCTAGGTTCTAAGTGAAGTTATTTCCTTTTCCAGGGTAGGACTCAAAGCACTCCAAATCTCCACTTGCAGATTCTACAAAAAGAGTGTTTCAAAACTGCTCTATCAAAAGGAAGGTTCAACTCGGTGAGTTGAATGCGCACATCGGAAAAGGTTCCTGAGAATGCTTCTGTCTAGTTTTCGTGTGAAGATATTTCCTTTTCCAGCATAGGCATCAAAGCGCCCTAGTGATCCCCTTGCAGATTCCACCAAAAGAGTGTCTCAAACCTCTTCTCTCGAAAGGAAGGTTCGACTCTGTGAGTAGAAGGCACTCATCGCAAAGAAGTTTCTGAGAAGAGTTCAATCTAGTTTTCCTCGTAATGTATGTTCCTTTCCACTAGATGCCGCAATCGCACCAAATATCCACTTGCAGTTTCCACAAGAAGAGTCATGCAGAACCGCTCTACGAAAAGGAATGTTCAACACTGTGAGTTCAATCCCCACGTGACAAAGAAGTTTCGGAGAATGCTTCCGTCTAGTTTGTATGTGAAGATATTTCCTTTTCCAACTCCAGCCTCAACGCGCTCCAAATATCCACTTGCGAATACTACCAAAACGGTGTTTGAAAACTGGTCTATCAAAACGAAGGTTCAACTCTGTGAGTTGAAAGCACTCACCACAAAGAAGTTTGTGAGAATGCTTCCATCTAGTTTTTATGCAATGTTATTTCCTTTTGCAGCGTAGGCCTCAAAGCGCTCCAATTATCCACTTGCAGACTCTACAAAAAGAGTGTTTCCAAACTGCTCTAGCAAAAAGAAGGCTGAACTCTGTGAGTTGAATGCACAAAGCACAGGGAACTTTCTGAGAATGCCTTTGTCTCGTTTCTACGTGAAGACATTTCCTTTTCCAGCATAGGCCTCAAAGCACTCCATACATCCACCTGAAGATTCTACTAAAAGAGTGTTTCCAAACTTCTCTATCAAAAGGAAGGTTCTACTCTGTGAGTTCAATGCACCCATGACCAAGACGTTTCTGAGCATGCTTCTGTCTAGTTTTTCTGTGAAGATATTTCCTTTTCCAGCCGAGGCCTCAAAGCGCTCCACATATCCACTTGCAGATTCTGCAAAAAGAGTGTTTCAAAACTGCTCTTTCCAAAGGAAGCTTCAAGTCTGTGCGTTGAATGCCCTCATCGCAAAGAAGTTTCTGAGAATGCTTCTGTCTAGTTTATATGTGAAGATATTTCCTTTTCCCACATAGGCCTCAAAGCGCTCCAAATACACACTTGCAGATTCTACAAAAGGAGTGTTTCAAAACTGTTCTCTCAAGAGGGACGTTCAAGTCTGTGAGTGGAACGCACTCATCACAAAGAAGTTTCTGAGAATCCATCTGTCTGGTTTCTATGTGATGATATTTCGTTTCCCAGCATTGGCCTCGAAGCGCTCCCAAGATCCTCATTCAGATGCCTCTAAAAGAGTGTTTCAAAACTTCTCTATCAAAAGGAAGGTTCAAGCCTGTGAGTTGAATGCACTCATCACACAGAAGTTTCTGAGAAGGCTTCTGTCTAGTTTCTATGTGAAGATATTTCCCTTTCCATCATAGGCCTCAAATCGCTCCAAATATCCACTTGCAGATGTTACAAAAAGGCTGTTTCCAAACGGCTCTATCAAAAGGCCGGTTCAACTCTGTGAGTTGAATGCACACATCACAAAGAAGTTTCTGAGAATGCTTCTGTCTAGTGTTTATGTGAAGATATTCCCTTTTCCAGCATAGGCCTCAAAGCCCTCCAAGTATCCACTTGCAGATTCTACACAAAGTGCGTTTCAGAACTGCTCTATCGAAAGGAAGGTTCAGCCCTGTGAGTTGAATGCACACATCGCAAAGATGTTTCTGAGAATGCTTCTGTCTAGTTTTTAGGTGAAGATATTTCATTTCCCAGCAAAGGCCTCAAAACGCTCCAAATATCCACTTGCAGATTCTACGAAAGGAGTGTTTCAAAACTGCTCTTTCAAAAGGAAGGTTCAAGTCTGTGAGTTGAAGGCACTCATCACAAAGAAGTTTGTGAGAATGCTTCTGTCTACTTGGTATGTGAAGATATTTCCTCTTCCAGCACAGGCCTCCAAAAGCTCCAAACATCCCCTAGCAAATTCTGCAAAAAGAGTGTTTCAAAACTGCGCTCTCCAAAGGAAGAGTCCCCTCCGTGAGTAGAATGCATAAAGCACAGGGTAGTTTCTGAGAACGCTTCCGTCTAGTTTTTAAGGGAAGATGTTTCCTTTTCCAGTGTTGGCCTCTCGGCACACCGAATATCCCCTTGAAGATTCTACTCAAAGAGAGTTTCAAAACTGCTATAGCAAAGGGGAGCTTCAACTCTGTGAGTTGAATGCGCAGGTCACAGAGAAGTTTCTGAGAATGCTTCTCTCTAGTTTTTATGTGAAGCTATTTCCTTTTCCAGCATAGGCCTCAAAGCGTTCCAAGTATCGACTTGCAGATTCTACAAAAAGAGCGTTTCAAAGCTGTTCTATCAAAAGGAAGGTTCAACTCTGTGAGTTGAATGCAGAAAGCACAGGGAAGTCTCTGAGAATGCTTCCGTCTAGGTTCTAAGTGAAGTTATTTCCTTTTCCAGGGTAGGACTCAAAGCACTCCAAATCTCCACTTGCAGATTCTACAAAAAGAGTGTTTCAAAACTGCTCTATCAAAAGGAAGGTTCAACTCGGTGAGTTGAATGCGCACATCGGAAAAGGTTCCTGAGAATGCTTCTGTCTAGTTTTCGTGTGAAGATATTTCCTTTTCCAGCATAGGCATCAAAGCGCCCTAGTGATCCCCTTGCAGATTCCACCAAAAGAGTGTCTCAAAACTCTTCTCTCGAAAGGAAGGTTCGACTCTGTGAGTAGAAGGCACTCATCGCAAAGAAGTTTCTGAGAAGAGTTCAATCTAGTTTTCCTCGTAATGTATGTTCCTTTCCACTAGATGCCGCAATCGCACCAAATATCCACTTGCAGTTTCCACAAGAAGAGTCATGCAGAACCGCTCTACGAAAAGGAATGTTCAACACTGTGAGTTCAATCCCCACGTGACAAAGAAGTTTCGGAGAATGCTTCCGTCTAGTTTGTATGTGAAGATATTTCCTTTTCCAACTCCAGCCTCAACGCGCTCCAAATATCCACTTGCGAATACTACCAAAACGGTGTTTCAAAACTGGTCTATCAAAACGAAGGTTCAACTCTGTGAGTTGAAAGCACTCACCACAAAGAAGTTTGTGAGAATGCTTCCATCTAGTTTTTATGCAATGTTATTTCCTTTTGCAGCGTAGGCCTCAAAGCGCTCCAATTATCCACTTGCAGACTCTACAAAAAGAGTGTTTCCAAACTGCTCTAGCAAAAAGAAGGCTGAACTCTGTGAGTTGAATGCACAAAGCACAGGGAACTTTCTGAGAATGCCTTTGTCTCGTTTCTACGTGAAGACATTTCCTTTTCCAGCATAGGCCTCAAAGCACTCCATACATCCACCTGAAGATTCTACTAAAAGAGTGTTTCCAAACTTCTCTATCAAAAGGAAGGTTCTACTCTGTGAGTTCAATGCACCCATGACCAAGACGTTTCTGAGCATGCTTCTGTCTAGTTTTTCTGTGAAGATATTTCCTTTTCCAGCCGAGGCCTCAAAGCGCTCCACATATCCACTTGCAGATTCTGCAAAAAGAGTGTTTCAAAACTGCTCTTTCCAAAGGAAGCTTCAAGTCTGTGCGTTGAATGCCCTCATCGCAAAGAAGTTTCTGAGAATGCTTCTGTCTAGTTTATATGTGAAGATATTTCCTTTTCCCACATAGGCCTCAAAGCGCTCCAAATACACACTTGCAGATTCTACAAAAGGAGTGTTTCAAAACTGTTCTCTCAAGAGGGACGTTCAAGTCTGTGAGTGGAACGCACTCATCACAAAGAAGTTTCTGAGAATCCATCTGTCTGGTTTCTATGTGATGATATTTCGTTTCCCAGCATTGGCCTCGAAGCGCTCCCAAGATCCTCATTCAGATGCCTCTAAAAGAGTGTTTCAAAACTTCTCTATCAAAAGGAAGGTTCAAGCCTGTGAGTTGAATGCACTCATCACACAGAAGTTTCTGAGAAGGCTTCTGTCTAGTTTCTATGTGAAGATATTTCCCTTTCCATCATAGGCCTCAAATCGCTCCAAATATCCACTTGCAGATGTTACAAAAAGGCTGTTTCCAAACGGCTCTATCAAAAGGCCGGTTCAACTCTGTGAGTTGAATGCACACATCACAAAGAAGTTTCTGAGAATGCTTCTGTCTAGTGTTTATGTGAAGATATTCCCTTTTCCAGCATAGGCCTCAAAGCCCTCCAAGTATCCACTTGCAGATTCTACACAAAGTGCGTTTCAGAACTGCTCTATCGAAAGGAAGGTTCAACCCTGTGAGTTGAATGCACACATCGCAAAGATGTTTCTGAGAATGCTTCTGTCTAGTTTTTAGGTGAAGATATTTCATTTCCCAGCAAAGGCCTCAAAACGCTCCAAATATCCACTTGCAGATTCTACGAAAGGAGTGTTTCAAAACTGCTCTTTCAAAAGGAAGGTTCAAGTCTGTGAGTTGAAGGCACTCATCACAAAGAAGTTTGTGAGAATGCTTCTGTCTACTTGGTATGTGAAGATATTTCCTCTTCCAGCACAGGCCTCCAAAAGCTCCAAACATCCCCTAGCAAATTCTGCAAAAAGAGTGTTTCAAAACTGCGCTCTCCAAAGGAAGAGTCCCCTCCGTGAGTAGAATGCATAAAGCACAGGGTAGTTTCTGAGAACGCTTCCGTCTAGTTTTTAAGGGAAGATGTTTCCTTTTCCAGTGTTGGCCTCTCGGCACACCGAATATCCCCTTGAAGATTCTACTCAAAGAGAGTTTCAAAACTGCTATAGCAAAGGGGAGCTTCAACTCTGTGAGTTGAATGCGCAGGTCACAGAGAAGTTTCTGAGAATGCTTCTCTCTAGTTTTTATGTGAAGCTATTTCCTTTTCCAGCATAGGCCTCAAAGCGTTCCAAGTATCGACTTGCAGATTCTACAAAAAGAGCGTTTCAAAGCTGTTCTATCAAAAGGAAGGTTCAACTCTGTGAGTTGAATGCAGAAAGCACAGGGAAGTCTCTGAGAATGCTTCCGTCTAGGTTCTAAGTGAAGTTATTTCCTTTTCCAGGGTAGGACTCAAAGCACTCCAAATCTCCACTTGCAGATTCTACAAAAAGAGTGTTTCAAAACTGCTCTATCAAAAGGAAGGTTCAACTCGGTGAGTTGAATGCGCACATCGGAAAAGGTTCCTGAGAATGCTTCTGTCTAGTTTTCGTGTGAAGATATTTCCTTTTCCAGCATAGGCATCAAAGCGCCCTAGTGATCCCCTTGCAGATTCCACCAAAAGAGTGTCTCAAAACTCTTCTCTCGAAAGGAAGGTTCGACTCTGTGAGTAGAAGGCACTCATCGCAAAGAAGTTTCTGAGAAGAGTTCAATCTAGTTTTCCTCGTAATGTATGTTCCTTTCCACTAGATGCCGCAATCGCACCAAATATCCACTTGCAGTTTCCACAAGAAGAGTCATGCAGAACCGCTCTACGAAAAGGAATGTTCAACACTGTGAGTTCAATCCCCACGTGACAAAGAAGTTTCGGAGAATGCTTCCGTCTAGTTTGTATGTGAAGATATTTCCTTTTCCAACTCCAGCCTCAACGCGCTCCAAATATCCACTTGCGAATACTACCAAAACGGTGTTTCAAAACTGGTCTATCAAAACGAAGGTTCAACTCTGTGAGTTGAAAGCACTCACCACAAAGAAGTTTGTGAGAATGCTTCCATCTAGTTTTTATGCAATGTTATTTCCTTTTGCAGCGTAGGCCTCAAAGCGCTCCAATTATCCACTTGCAGACTCTACAAAAAGAGTGTTTCCAAACTGCTCTAGCAAAAAGAAGGCTGAACTCTGTGAGTTGAATGCACAAAGCACAGGGAACTTTCTGAGAATGCCTTTGTCTCGTTTCTACGTGAAGACATTTCCTTTTCCAGCATAGGCCTCAAAGCACTCCATACATCCACCTGAAGATTCTACTAAAAGAGTGTTTCCAAACTTCTCTATCAAAAGGAAGGTTCTACTCTGTGAGTTCAATGCACCCATGACCAAGACGTTTCTGAGCATGCTTCTGTCTAGTTTTTCTGTGAAGATATTTCCTTTTCCAGCCGAGGCCTCAAAGCGCTCCACATATCCACTTGCAGATTCTGCAAAAAGAGTGTTTCAAAACTGCTCTTTCCAAAGGAAGCTTCAAGTCTGTGCGTTGAATGCCCTCATCGCAAAGAAGTTTCTGAGAATGCTTCTGTCTAGTTTATATGTGAAGATATTTCCTTTTCCCACATAGGCCTCAAAGCGCTCCAAATACACACTTGCAGATTCTACAAAAGGAGTGTTTCAAAACTGTTCTCTCAAGAGGGACGTTCAAGTCTGTGAGTGGAACGCACTCATCACAAAGAAGTTTCTGAGAATCCATCTGTCTGGTTTCTATGTGATGATATTTCGTTTCCCAGCATTGGCCTCGAAGCGCTCCCAAGATCCTCATTCAGATGCCTCTAAAAGAGTGTTTCAAAACTTCTCTATCAAAAGGAAGGTTCAAGCCTGTGAGTTGAATGCACTCATCACACAGAAGTTTCTGAGAAGGCTTCTGTCTAGTTTCTATGTGAAGATATTTCCCTTTCCATCATAGGCCTCAAATCGCTCCAAATATCCACTTGCAGATGTTACAAAAAGGCTGTTTCCAAACGGCTCTATCAAAAGGCCGGTTCAACTCTGTGAGTTGAATGCACACATCACAAAGAAGTTTCTGAGAATGCTTCTGTCTAGTGTTTATGTGAAGATATTCCCTTTTCCAGCATAGGCCTCAAAGCCCTCCAAGTATCCACTTGCAGATTCTACACAAAGTGCGTTTCAGAACTGCTCTATCGAAAGGAAGGTTCAACCCTGTGAGTTGAATGCACACATCGCAAAGATGTTTCTGAGAATGCTTCTGTCTAGTTTTTAGGTGAAGATATTTCATTTCCCAGCAAAGGCCTCAAAACGCTCCAAATATCCACTTGCAGATTCTACGAAAGGAGTGTTTCAAAACTGCTCTTTCAAAAGGAAGGTTCAAGTCTGTGAGTTGAAGGCACTCATCACAAAGAAGTTTGTGAGAATGCTTCTGTCTACTTGGTATGTGAAGATATTTCCTCTTCCAGCACAGGCCTCCAAAAGCTCCAAACATCCCCTAGCAAATTCTGCAAAAAGAGTGTTTCAAAACTGCGCTCTCCAAAGGAAGAGTCCCCTCCGTGAGTAGAATGCATAAAGCACAGGGTAGTTTCTGAGAACGCTTCCGTCTAGTTTTTAAGGGAAGATGTTTCCTTTTCCAGTGTTGGCCTCTCGGCACACCGAATATCCCCTTGAAGATTCTACTCAAAGAGAGTTTCAAAACTGCTATAGCAAAGGGGAGCTTCAACTCTGTGAGTTGAATGCGCAGGTCACAGAGAAGTTTCTGAGAATGCTTCTCTCTAGTTTTTATGTGAAGCTATTTCCTTTTCCAGCATAGGCCTCAAAGCGTTCCAAGTATCGACTTGCAGATTCTACAAAAAGAGCGTTTCAAAGCTGTTCTATCAAAAGGAAGGTTCAACTCTGTGAGTTGAATGCAGAAAGCACAGGGAAGTCTCTGAGAATGCTTCCGTCTAGGTTCTAAGTGAAGTTATTTCCTTTTCCAGGGTAGGACTCAAAGCACTCCAAATCTCCACTTGCAGATTCTACAAAAAGAGTGTTTCAAAACTGCTCTATCAAAAGGAAGGTTCAACTCGGTGAGTTGAATGCGCACATCGGAAAAGGTTCCTGAGAATGCTTCTGTCTAGTTTTCGTGTGAAGATATTTCCTTTTCCAGCATAGGCATCAAAGCGCCCTAGTGATCCCCTTGCAGATTCCACCAAAAGAGTGTCTCAAAACTCTTCTCTCGAAAGGAAGGTTCGACTCTGTGAGTAGAAGGCACTCATCGCAAAGAAGTTTCTGAGAAGAGTTCAATCTAGTTTTCCTCGTAATGTATGTTCCTTTCCACTAGATGCCGCAATCGCACCAAATATCCACTTGCAGTTTCCACAAGAAGAGTCATGCAGAACCGCTCTACGAAAAGGAATGTTCAACACTGTGAGTTCAATCCCCACGTGACAAAGAAGTTTCGGAGAATGCTTCCGTCTAGTTTGTATGTGAAGATATTTCCTTTTCCAACTCCAGCCTCAACGCGCTCCAAATATCCACTTGCGAATACTACCAAAACGGTGTTTGAAAACTGGTCTATCAAAACGAAGGTTCAACTCTGTGAGTTGAAAGCACTCACCACAAAGAAGTTTGTGAGAATGCTTCCATCTAGTTTTTATGCAATGTTATTTCCTTTTGCAGCGTAGGCCTCAAAGCGCTCCAATTATCCACTTGCAGACTCTACAAAAAGAGTGTTTCCAAACTGCTCTAGCAAAAAGAAGGCTGAACTCTGTGAGTTGAATGCACAAAGCACAGGGAACTTTCTGAGAATGCCTTTGTCTCGTTTCTACGTGAAGACATTTCCTTTTCCAGCATAGGCCTCAAAGCACTCCATACATCCACCTGAAGATTCTACTAAAAGAGTGTTTCCAAACTTCTCTATCAAAAGGAAGGTTCTACTCTGTGAGTTCAATGCACCCATGACCAAGACGTTTCTGAGCATGCTTCTGTCTAGTTTTTCTGTGAAGATATTTCCTTTTCCAGCCGAGGCCTCAAAGCGCTCCACATATCCACTTGCAGATTCTGCAAAAAGAGTGTTTCAAAACTGCTCTTTCCAAAGGAAGCTTCAAGTCTGTGCGTTGAATGCCCTCATCGCAAAGAAGTTTCTGAGAATGCTTCTGTCTAGTTTATATGTGAAGATATTTCCTTTTCCCACATAGGCCTCAAAGCGCTCCAAATACACACTTGCAGATTCTACAAAAGGAGTGTTTCAAAACTGTTCTCTCAAGAGGGACGTTCAAGTCTGTGAGTGGAACGCACTCATCACAAAGAAGTTTCTGAGAATCCATCTGTCTGGTTTCTATGTGATGATATTTCGTTTCCCAGCATTGGCCTCGAAGCGCTCCCAAGATCCTCATTCAGATGCCTCTAAAAGAGTGTTTCAAAACTTCTCTATCAAAAGGAAGGTTCAAGCCTGTGAGTTGAATGCACTCATCACGCAGAAGTTTCTGAGAAGGCTTCTGTCTAGTTTCTATGTGAAGATATTTCCCTTTCCATCATAGGCCTCAAATCGCTCCAAATATCCACTTGCAGATGTTACAAAAAGGCTGTTTCCAAACGGCTCTATCAAAAGGCCGGTTCAACTCTGTGAGTTGAATGCACACATCACAAAGAAGTTTCTGAGAATGCTTCTGTCTAGTGTTTATGTGAAGATATTCCCTTTTCCAGCATAGGCCTCAAAGCCCTCCAAGTACCCACTTGCAGATTCTACACAAAGTGCGTTTCAGAACTGCTCTATCAAAAGGAAGGTTCAACCCTGTGAGTTGAATGCACACATGGCAAAGATGTTTCTGAGAATGCTTCTGTCTAGTTTTTAGGTGAAGATATTTCATTTCCCAGCAAAGGCCTCAAAACGCTCCAAATATCCACTTGCAGATTCTACAAAAGGAGTGTTTCAAAACTGCTCTTTCAAAAGGAAGGTTCAAGTCTGTGAGTTGAAGGCACTCATCACAAAGAAGTTTGTGAGAATGCTTCTGTCTACTTGGTATGTGAAGATATTTCCTCTTCCAGCACAGGCCTCCAAAAGCTCCAAACATCCCCTAGCAAATTCTGCAAAAAGAGTGTTTCAAAACTGCGCTCTCCAAAGGAAGAGTCCCCTCCGTGAGTTGAATGCATAAAGCACAGGGTAGTTTCTGAGAACGCTTCCGTCTAGTTTTTAAGGGAAGATATTTCCTTTTCCAGTGTTGGCCTCTCGGCACACCGAATATCCCCTTGAAGATTCTACTCAAAGAGAGTTTCAAAACTGCTATAGCAAAGGGGAGCTTCAACTCTGTGAGTTGAATGCGCAGGTCACAGAGAAGTTTCTGAGAATGCTTCTCTCTAGTTTTTATGTGAAGCTATTTCCTTTTCCAGCCTAGGCCTCAAAGCGTTCCAAGTATCGCCTTGCAGATTCTACAAAAAGAGCGTTTCAAAGCTGTTCTATCAAAAGGAAGGTTCAACTCTGTGAGTTGAATGCAGAAAGCACAGGGAAGTCTCTGAGAATGCTTCCGTCTAGGTTCTAAGTGAAGTTATTTCCTTTTCCAGGGTAGGACTCAAAGCACTCCAAATCTCCACTTGCAGATTCTACAAAAAGAGTGTTTCAAAACTGCTCTATCAAAAGGAAGGTTCAACTCGGTGAGTTGAATGCGCACATCGGAAAAGGTTCCTGAGAATGCTTCTGTCTAGTTTTCGTGTGAAGATATTTCCTTTTCCAGCATAGGCATCAAAGCGCCCTAGTGATCCCCTTGCAGATTCCACAAAAAGAGTGTCTCAAAACTCTTCTCTCGAAAGGAAGGTTCGACTCTGTGAGTAGAAGGCACTCATCGCAAAGAAGTTTCTGAGAAGAGTTCAATCTAGTTTTCCTCGTAATGTATGTTCCTTTCCACTAGATGCCGCAATCGCACCAAATATCCACTTGCAGTTTCCACAAGAAGAGTCATGCAGAACCGCTCTACAAAAAGGAATGTTCAACACTGTGAGTTCAATCCCCACGTGACAAAGAAGTTTCGGAGAATGCTTCCGTCTAGTTTGTATGTGAAGATATTTCCTTTTCCAACTCCAGCCTCAACGCGCTCCAAATATCCACTTGCGAATACTACCAAAACGGTGTTTCAAAACTGGTCTATCAAAACGAAGGTTCAACTCTGTGAGTTGAAAGCACTCACCACAAAGAAGTTTGTGAGAATGCTTCCATCTAGTTTTTATGCAATGTTATTTCCTTTTGCAGCGTAGGCCTCAAAGCGCTCCAATTATCCACTTGCAGACTCTACAAAAAGAGTGTTTCCAAACTGCTCTAGCAAAAAGAAGGCTGAACTCTGTGAGTTGAATGCACAAAGCACAGGGAACTTTCTGAGAATGCCTTTGTCTCGTTTCTACGTGAAGACATTTCCTTTTCCAGCATAGGCCTCAAAGCACTCCATACATCCACCTGAAGATTCAACTAAAAGAGTGTTTCCAAACTTCTCTATCAAAAGGAAGGTTCTACTCTGTGAGTTCAATGCACCCATGACCAAGACGTTTCTGAGCATGCTTCTGTCTAGTTTTTCTGTGAAGATATTTCCTTTTCCAGCCGAGGCCTCAAAGCGCTCCACATATCCACTTGCAGATTCTACCAAAAGAGTGTTTCAAAGCTGCTCTTTCCAAAGGAAGCTTCAAGTCTGTGCGTTGAATGCCCTCATCGCAAAGAAGTTTCTGAGAATGCTTCTGTCTAGTTTATATGTGAAGATATTTCCTTTTCCCACATAGGCCTCAAAGCGCTCCAAATACACACTTGCAGATTCTACAAAAGGAGTGTTTCCAAACTGTTCTCTCAAGAGGGACGTTCAAGTCTGTGAGTGGAACGCACTCATCACAAAGAAGTTTCTGAGAATCCATCTGTCTGGTTTCTATGTGATGATATTTCGTTTCCCAGCATTGGCCTCGAAGCGCTCCCAAGATCCTCATTCAGATGCCTCTAAAAGAGTGTTTCAAAACTTCTCTATCAAAAGGAAGGTTCAAGCCTGTGAGTTGAATGCACTCATCACACAGAAGTTTCTGAGAAGGCTTCTGTCTAGTTTCTATGTGAAGATATTTCCCTTTCCATCATAGGCCTCAAATCGCTCCAAATATCCACTTGCAGATGTTACAAAAAGGCTGTTTCCAAACGGCTCTATCAAAAGGCCGGTTCAACTCTGTGAGTTGAATGCACACATCACAAAGAAGTTTCTGAGAATGCTTCTGTCTAGTGTTTATGTGAAGATATTCCCTTTTCCAGCATAGGCCTCAAAGCCCTCCAAGTACCCACTTGCAGATTCTACACAAAGTGCGTTTCAGAACTGCTCTATCGAAAGGAAGGTTCAACCCTGTGAGTTGAATGCACACATCGCAAAGATGTTTCTGAGAATGCTTCTGTCTAGTTTTTAGGTGAAGATATTTCATTTCCCAGCAAAGGCCTCAAAACGCTCCAAATATCCACTTGCAGATTCTACAAAAGGAGTGTTTCAAAACTGCTCTTTCAAAAGGAAGGTTCAAGTCTGTGAGTTGAAGGCACTCATCACAAAGAAGTTTGTGAGAATGCTTCTGTCTACTTGGTATGTGAAGATATTTCCTCTTCCAGCACAGGCCTCCAAAAGCTCCAAACATCCCCTAGCAAATTCTGCAAAAAGAGTGTTTCAAAACTGCGCTCTCCAAAGGAAGAGTCCCCTCCGTGAGTTGAATGCATAAAGCACAGGGTAGTTTCTGAGAACGCTTCCGTCTAGTTTTTAAGGGAAGATGTTTCCTTTTCCAGTGTTGGCCTCTCGGCACACCGAATATCCCCTTGAAGATTCTACTCAAAGAGAGTTTCAAAACTGCTATAGCAAAGGGGAGCTTCAACTCTGTGAGTTGAATGCGCAGGTCACAGAGAAGTTTCTGAGAATGCTTCTCTCTAGTTTTTATGTGAAGCTATTTCCTTTTCCAGCATAGGCCTCAAAGCGTTCCAAGTATCGACTTGCAGATTCTACAAAAAGAGCGTTTCAAAGCTGTTCTATCAAAAGGAAGGTTCAACTCTGTGAGTTGAATGCAGAAAGCACAGGGAAGTCTCTGAGAATGCTTCCGTCTAGGTTCTAAGTGAAGTTATTTCCTTTTCCAGGGTAGGACTCAAAGCACTCCAAATCTCCACTTGCAGATTCTACAAAAAGAGTGTTTCAAAACTGCTCTATCAAAAGGAAGGTTCAACTCGGTGAGTTGAATGCGCACATCGGAAAAGGTTCCTGAGAATGCTTCTGTCTAGTTTTCGTGTGAAGATATTTCCTTTTCCAGCATAGGCATCAAAGCGCCCTAGTGATCCCCTTGCAGATTCCACCAAAAGAGTGTCTCAAAACTCTTCTCTCGAAAGGAAGGTTCGACTCTGTGAGTAGAAGGCACTCATCGCAAAGAAGTTTCTGAGAAGAGTTCAATCTAGTTTTCCTCGTAATGTATGTTCCTTTCCACTAGATGCCGCAATCGCACCAAATATCCACTTGCAGTTTCCACAAGAAGAGTCATGCAGAACCGCTCTACGAAAAGGAATGTTCAACACTGTGAGTTCAATCCCCACGTGACAAAGAAGTTTCGGAGAATGCTTCCGTCTAGTTTGTATGTGAAGATATTTCCTTTTCCAACTCCAGCCTCAACGCGCTCCAAATATCCACTTGCGAATACTACCAAAACGGTGTTTCAAAACTGGTCTATCAAAACGAAGGTTCAACTCTGTGAGTTGAAAGCACTCACCACAAAGAAGTTTGTGAGAATGCTTCCATCTAGTTTTTATGCAATGTTATTTCCTTTTGCAGCGTAGGCCTCAAAGCGCTCCAATTATCCACTTGCAGACTCTACAAAAAGAGTGTTTCCAAACTGCTCTAGCAAAAAGAAGGCTGAACTCTGTGAGTTGAATGCACAAAGCACAGGGAACTTTCTGAGAATGCCTTTGTCTCGTTTCTACGTGAAGACATTTCCTTTTCCAGCATAGGCCTCAAAGCACTCCATACATCCACCTGAAGATTCTACTAAAAGAGTGTTTCCAAACTTCTCTATCAAAAGGAAGGTTCTACTCTGTGAGTTCAATGCACCCATGACCAAGACGTTTCTGAGCATGCTTCTGTCTAGTTTTTCTGTGAAGATATTTCCTTTTCCAGCCGAGGCCTCAAAGCGCTCCACATATCCACTTGCAGATTCTGCAAAAAGAGTGTTTCAAAACTGCTCTTTCCAAAGGAAGCTTCAAGTCTGTGCGTTGAATGCCCTCATCGCAAAGAAGTTTCTGAGAATGCTTCTGTCTAGTTTATATGTGAAGATATTTCCTTTTCCCACATAGGCCTCAAAGCGCTCCAAATACACACTTGCAGATTCTACAAAAGGAGTGTTTCAAAACTGTTCTCTCAAGAGGGACGTTCAAGTCTGTGAGTGGAACGCACTCATCACAAAGAAGTTTCTGAGAATCCATCTGTCTGGTTTCTATGTGATGATATTTCGTTTCCCAGCATTGGCCTCGAAGCGCTCCCAAGATCCTCATTCAGATGCCTCTAAAAGAGTGTTTCAAAACTTCTCTATCAAAAGGAAGGTTCAAGCCTGTGAGTTGAATGCACTCATCACACAGAAGTTTCTGAGAAGGCTTCTGTCTAGTTTCTATGTGAAGATATTTCCCTTTCCATCATAGGCCTCAAATCGCTCCAAATATCCACTTGCAGATGTTACAAAAAGGCTGTTTCCAAACGGCTCTATCAAAAGGCCGGTTCAACTCTGTGAGTTGAATGCACACATCACAAAGAAGTTTCTGAGAATGCTTCTGTCTAGTGTTTATGTGAAGATATTCCCTTTTCCAGCATAGGCCTCAAAGCCCTCCAAGTATCCACTTGCAGATTCTACACAAAGTGCGTTTCAGAACTGCTCTATCGAAAGGAAGGTTCAACCCTGTCAGTTGAATGCACACATCGCAAAGATGTTTCTGAGAATGCTTCTGTCTAGTTTTTAGGTGAAGATATTTCATTTCCCAGCAAAGGCCTCAAAACGCTCCAAATATCCACTTGCAGATTCTACGAAAGGAGTGTTTCAAAACTGCTCTTTCAAAAGGAAGGTTCAAGTCTGTGAGTTGAAGGCACTCATCACAAAGAAGTTTGTGAGAATGCTTCTGTCTACTTGGTATGTGAAGATATTTCCTCTTCCAGCACAGGCCTCCAAAAGCTCCAAACATCCCCTAGCAAATTCTGCAAAAAGAGTGTTTCAAAACTGCGCTCTCCAAAGGAAGAGTCCCCTCCGTGAGTAGAATGCATAAAGCACAGGGTAGTTTCTGAGAACGCTTCCGTCTAGTTTTTAAGGGAAGATGTTTCCTTTTCCAGTGTTGGCCTCTCGGCACACCGAATATCCCCTTGAAGATTCTACTCAAAGAGAGTTTCAAAACTGCTATAGCAAAGGGGAGCTTCAACTCTGTGAGTTGAATGCGCAGGTCACAGAGAAGTTTCTGAGAATGCTTCTCTCTAGTTTTTATGTGAAGCTATTTCCTTTTCCAGCATAGGCCTCAAAGCGTTCCAAGTATCGACTTGCAGATTCTACAAAAAGAGCGTTTCAAAGCTGTTCTATCAAAAGGAAGGTTCAACTCTGTGAGTTGAATGCAGAAAGCACAGGGAAGTCTCTGAGAATGCTTCCGTCTAGGTTCTAAGTGAAGTTATTTCCTTTTCCAGGGTAGGACTCAAAGCACTCCAAATCTCCACTTGCAGATTCTACAAAAAGAGTGTTTCAAAACTGCTCTATCAAAAGGAAGGTTCAACTCGGTGAGTTGAATGCGCACATCGGAAAAGGTTCCTGAGAATGCTTCTGTCTAGTTTTCGTGTGAAGATATTTCCTTTTCCAGCATAGGCATCAAAGCGCCCTAGTGATCCCCTTGCAGATTCCACCAAAAGAGTGTCTCAAACCTCTTCTCTCGAAAGGAAGGTTCGACTCTGTGAGTAGAAGGCACTCATCGCAAAGAAGTTTCTGAGAAGAGTTCAATCTAGTTTTCCTCGTAATGTATGTTCCTTTCCACTAGATGCCGCAATCGCACCAAATATCCACTTGCAGTTTCCACAAGAAGAGTCATGCAGAACCGCTCTACGAAAAGGAATGTTCAACACTGTGAGTTCAATCCCCACGTGACAAAGAAGTTTCGGAGAATGCTTCCGTCTAGTTTGTATGTGAAGATATTTCCTTTTCCAACTCCAGCCTCAACGCGCTCCAAATATCCACTTGCGAATACTACCAAAACGGTGTTTGAAAACTGGTCTATCAAAACGAAGGTTCAACTCTGTGAGTTGAAAGCACTCACCACAAAGAAGTTTGTGAGAATGCTTCCATCTAGTTTTTATGCAATGTTATTTCCTTTTGCAGCGTAGGCCTCAAAGCGCTCCAATTATCCACTTGCAGACTCTACAAAAAGAGTGTTTCCAAACTGCTCTAGCAAAAAGAAGGCTGAACTCTGTGAGTTGAATGCACAAAGCACAGGGAACTTTCTGAGAATGCCTTTGTCTCGTTTCTACGTGAAGACATTTCCTTTTCCAGCATAGGCCTCAAAGCACTCCATACATCCACCTGAAGATTCTACTAAAAGAGTGTTTCCAAACTTCTCTATCAAAAGGAAGGTTCTACTCTGTGAGTTCAATGCACCCATGACCAAGACGTTTCTGAGCATGCTTCTGTCTAGTTTTTCTGTGAAGATATTTCCTTTTCCAGCCGAGGCCTCAAAGCGCTCCACATATCCACTTGCAGATTCTGCAAAAAGAGTGTTTCAAAACTGCTCTTTCCAAAGGAAGCTTCAAGTCTGTGCGTTGAATGCCCTCATCGCAAAGAAGTTTCTGAGAATGCTTCTGTCTAGTTTATATGTGAAGATATTTCCTTTTCCCACATAGGCCTCAAAGCGCTCCAAATACACACTTGCAGATTCTACAAAAGGAGTGTTTCAAAACTGTTCTCTCAAGAGGGACGTTCAAGTCTGTGAGTGGAACGCACTCATCACAAAGAAGTTTCTGAGAATCCATCTGTCTGGTTTCTATGTGATGATATTTCGTTTCCCAGCATTGGCCTCGAAGCGCTCCCAAGATCCTCATTCAGATGCCTCTAAAAGAGTGTTTCAAAACTTCTCTATCAAAAGGAAGGTTCAAGCCTGTGAGTTGAATGCACTCATCACACAGAAGTTTCTGAGAAGGCTTCTGTCTAGTTTCTATGTGAAGATATTTCCCTTTCCATCATAGGCCTCAAATCGCTCCAAATATCCACTTGCAGATGTTACAAAAAGGCTGTTTCCAAACGGCTCTATCAAAAGGCCGGTTCAACTCTGTGAGTTGAATGCACACATCACAAAGAAGTTTCTGAGAATGCTTCTGTCTAGTGTTTATGTGAAGATATTCCCTTTTCCAGCATAGGCCTCAAAGCCCTCCAAGTATCCACTTGCAGATTCTACACAAAGTGCGTTTCAGAACTGCTCTATCGAAAGGAAGGTTCAGCCCTGTGAGTTGAATGCACACATCGCAAAGATGTTTCTGAGAATGCTTCTGTCTAGTTTTTAGGTGAAGATATTTCATTTCCCAGCAAAGGCCTCAAAACGCTCCAAATATCCACTTGCAGATTCTACGAAAGGAGTGTTTCAAAACTGCTCTTTCAAAAGGAAGGTTCAAGTCTGTGAGTTGAAGGCACTCATCACAAAGAAGTTTGTGAGAATGCTTCTGTCTACTTGGTATGTGAAGATATTTCCTCTTCCAGCACAGGCCTCCAAAAGCTCCAAACATCCCCTAGCAAATTCTGCAAAAAGAGTGTTTCAAAACTGCGCTCTCCAAAGGAAGAGTCCCCTCCGTGAGTAGAATGCATAAAGCACAGGGTAGTTTCTGAGAACGCTTCCGTCTAGTTTTTAAGGGAAGATGTTTCCTTTTCCAGTGTTGGCCTCTCGGCACACCGAATATCCCCTTGAAGATTCTACTCAAAGAGAGTTTCAAAACTGCTATAGCAAAGGGGAGCTTCAACTCTGTGAGTTGAATGCGCAGGTCACAGAGAAGTTTCTGAGAATGCTTCTCTCTAGTTTTTATGTGAAGCTATTTCCTTTTCCAGCATAGGCCTCAAAGCGTTCCAAGTATCGACTTGCAGATTCTACAAAAAGAGCGTTTCAAAGCTGTTCTATCAAAAGGAAGGTTCAACTCTGTGAGTTGAATGCAGAAAGCACAGGGAAGTCTCTGAGAATGCTTCCGTCTAGGTTCTAAGTGAAGTTATTTCCTTTTCCAGGGTAGGACTCAAAGCACTCCAAATCTCCACTTGCAGATTCTACAAAAAGAGTGTTTCAAAACTGCTCTATCAAAAGGAAGGTTCAACTCGGTGAGTTGAATGCGCACATCGGAAAAGGTTCCTGAGAATGCTTCTGTCTAGTTTTCGTGTGAAGATATTTCCTTTTCCAGCATAGGCATCAAAGCGCCCTAGTGATCCCCTTGCAGATTCCACCAAAAGAGTGTCTCAAACCTCTTCTCTCGAAAGGAAGGTTCGACTCTGTGAGTAGAAGGCACTCATCGCAAAGAAGTTTCTGAGAAGAGTTCAATCTAGTTTTCCTCGTAATGTATGTTCCTTTCCACTAGATGCCGCAATCGCACCAAATATCCACTTGCAGTTTCCACAAGAAGAGTCATGCAGAACCGCTCTACGAAAAGGAATGTTCAACACTGTGAGTTCAATCCCCACGTGACAAAGAAGTTTCGGAGAATGCTTCCGTCTAGTTTGTATGTGAAGATATTTCCTTTTCCAACTCCAGCCTCAACGCGCTCCAAATATCCACTTGCGAATACTACCAAAACGGTGTTTGAAAACTGGTCTATCAAAACGAAGGTTCAACTCTGTGAGTTGAAAGCACTCACCACAAAGAAGTTTGTGAGAATGCTTCCATCTAGTTTTTATGCAATGTTATTTCCTTTTGCAGCGTAGGCCTCAAAGCGCTCCAATTATCCACTTGCAGACTCTACAAAAAGAGTGTTTCCAAACTGCTCTAGCAAAAAGAAGGCTGAACTCTGTGAGTTGAATGCACAAAGCACAGGGAACTTTCTGAGAATGCCTTTGTCTCGTTTCTACGTGAAGACATTTCCTTTTCCAGCATAGGCCTCAAAGCACTCCATACATCCACCTGAAGATTCTACTAAAAGAGTGTTTCCAAACTTCTCTATCAAAAGGAAGGTTCTACTCTGTGAGTTCAATGCACCCATGACCAAGACGTTTCTGAGCATGCTTCTGTCTAGTTTTTCTGTGAAGATATTTCCTTTTCCAGCCGAGGCCTCAAAGCGCTCCACATATCCACTTGCAGATTCTGCAAAAAGAGTGTTTCAAAACTGCTCTTTCCAAAGGAAGCTTCAAGTCTGTGCGTTGAATGCCCTCATCGCAAAGAAGTTTCTGAGAATGCTTCTGTCTAGTTTATATGTGAAGATATTTCCTTTTCCCACATAGGCCTCAAAGCGCTCCAAATACACACTTGCAGATTCTACAAAAGGAGTGTTTCAAAACTGTTCTCTCAAGAGGGACGTTCAAGTCTGTGAGTGGAACGCACTCATCACAAAGAAGTTTCTGAGAATCCATCTGTCTGGTTTCTATGTGATGATATTTCGTTTCCCAGCATTGGCCTCGAAGCGCTCCCAAGATCCTCATTCAGATGCCTCTAAAAGAGTGTTTCAAAACTTCTCTATCAAAAGGAAGGTTCAAGCCTGTGAGTTGAATGCACTCATCACACAGAAGTTTCTGAGAAGGCTTCTGTCTAGTTTCTATGTGAAGATATTTCCCTTTCCATCATAGGCCTCAAATCGCTCCAAATATCCACTTGCAGATGTTACAAAAAGGCTGTTTCCAAACGGCTCTATCAAAAGGCCGGTTCAACTCTGTGAGTTGAATGCACACATCACAAAGAAGTTTCTGAGAATGCTTCTGTCTAGTGTTTATGTGAAGATATTCCCTTTTCCAGCATAGGCCTCAAAGCCCTCCAAGTATCCACTTGCAGATTCTACACAAAGTGCGTTTCAGAACTGCTCTATCGAAAGGAAGGTTCAGCCCTGTGAGTTGAATGCACACATGGCAAAGATGTTTCTGAGAATGCTTCTGTCTAGTTTTTAGGTGAAGATATTTCATTTCCCAGCAAAGGCCTCAAAACGCTCCAAATATCCACTTGCAGATTCTACAAAAGGAGTGTTTCAAAACTGCTCTTTCAAAAGGAAGGTTCAAGTCTGTGAGTTGAAGGCACTCATCACAAAGAAGTTTGTGAGAATGCTTCTGTCTACTTGGTATGTGAAGATATTTCCTCTTCCAGCACAGGCCTCCAAAAGCTCCAAACATCCCCTAGCAAATTCTGCAAAAAGAGTGTTTCAAAACTGCGCTCTCCAAAGGAAGAGTCCCCTCCGTGAGTTGAATGCATAAAGCACAGGGTAGTTTCTGAGAACGCTTCCGTCTAGTTTTTAAGGGAAGATATTTCCTTTTCCAGTGTTGGCCTCTCGGCACACCGAATATCCCCTTGAAGATTCTACTCAAAGAGAGTTTCAAAACTGCTATAGCAAAGGGGAGCTTCAACTCTGTGAGTTGAATGCGCAGGTCACAGAGAAGTTTCTGAGAATGCTTCTCTCTAGTTTTTATGTGAAGCTATTTCCTTTTCCAGCCTAGGCCTCAAAGCGTTCCAAGTATCGCCTTGCAGATTCTACAAAAAGAGCGTTTCAAAGCTGTTCTATCAAAAGGAAGGTTCAACTCTGTGAGTTGAATGCAGAAAGCACAGGGAAGTCTCTGAGAATGCTTCCGTCTAGGTTCTAAGTGAAGTTATTTCCTTTTCCAGGGTAGGACTCAAAGCACTCCAAATCTCCACTTGCAGATTCTACAAAAAGAGTGTTTCAAAACTGCTCTATCAAAAGGAAGGTTCAACTCGGTGAGTTGAATGCGCACATCGGAAAAGGTTCCTGAGAATGCTTCTGTCTAGTTTTCGTGTGAAGATATTTCCTTTTCCAGCATAGGCATCAAAGCGCCCTAGTGATCCCCTTGCAGATTCCACAAAAAGAGTGTCTCAAAACTCTTCTCTCGAAAGGAAGGTTCGACTCTGTGAGTAGAAGGCACTCATCGCAAAGAAGTTTCTGAGAAGAGTTCAATCTAGTTTTCCTCGTAATGTATGTTCCTTTCCACTAGATGCCGCAATCGCACCAAATATCCACTTGCAGTTTCCACAAGAAGAGTCATGCAGAACCGCTCTACAAAAAGGAATGTTCAACACTGTGAGTTCAATCCCCACGTGACAAAGAAGTTTCGGAGAATGCTTCCGTCTAGTTTGTATGTGAAGATATTTCCTTTTCCAACTCCAGCCTCAACGCGCTCCAAATATCCACTTGCGAATACTACCAAAACGGTGTTTCAAAACTGGTCTATCAAAACGAAGGTTCAACTCTGTGAGTTGAAAGCACTCACCACAAAGAAGTTTGTGAGAATGCTTCCATCTAGTTTTTATGCAATGTTATTTCCTTTTGCAGCGTAGGGCTCAAAGCGCTCCAATTATCCACTTGCAGACTCTACAAAAAGAGTGTTTCCAAACTGCTCTAGCAAAAAGAAGGCTGAACTCTGTGAGTTGAATGCACAAAGCACAGGGAACTTTCTGAGAATGCCTTTGTCTCGTTTCTACGTGAAGACATTTCCTTTTCCAGCATAGGCCTCAAAGCACTCCATACATCCACCTGAAGATTCAACTAAAAGAGTGTTTCCAAACTTCTCTATCAAAAGGAAGGTTCTACTCTGTGAGTTCAATGCACCCATGACCAAGACGTTTCTGAGCATGCTTCTGTCTAGTTTTTCTGTGAAGATATTTCCTTTTCCAGCCGAGGCCTCAAAGCGCTCCACATATCCACTTGCAGATTCTACCAAAAGAGTGTTTCAAAGCTGCTCTTTCCAAAGGAAGCTTCAAGTCTGTGCGTTGAATGCCCTCATCGCAAAGAAGTTTCTGAGAATGCTTCTGTCTAGTTTATATGTGAAGATATTTCCTTTTCCCACATAGGCCTCAAAGCGCTCCAAATAAACACTTGCAGATTCTACAAAAGGAGTGTTTCCAAACTGTTCTCTCAAGAGGGACGTTCAAGTCTGTGAGTGGAACGCACTCATCACAAAGAAGTTTCTGAGAATCCATCTGTCTGGTTTCTATGTGATGATATTTCGTTTCCCAGCATTGGCCTCGAAGCGCTCCCAAGATCCTCATTCAGATGCCTCTAAAAGAGTGTTTCAAAACTTCTCTATCAAAAGGAAGGTTCAAGCCTGTGAGTTGAATGCACTCATCACACAGAAGTTTCTGAGAAGGCTTCTGTCTAGTTTCTATGTGAAGATATTTCCCTTTCCATCATAGGCCTCAAATCGCTCCAAATATCCACTTGCAGATGTTACAAAAAGGCTGTTTCCAAACGGCTCTATCAAAAGGCCGGTTCAACTCTGTGAGTTGAATGCACACATCACAAAGAAGTTTCTGAGAATGCTTCTGTCTAGTGTTTATGTGAAGATATTCCCTTTTCCAGCATAGGCCTCAAAGCCCTCCAAGTACCCACTTGCAGATTCTACACAAAGTGCGTTTCAGAACTGCTCTATCAAAAGGAAGGTTCAACCCTGTGAGTTGAATGCACACATCGCAAAGATGTTTCTGAGAATGCTTCTGTCTAGTTTTTAGGTGAAGATATTTCATTTCCCAGCAAAGGCCTCAAAACGCTCCAAATATCCACTTGCAGATTCTACAAAAGGAGTGTTTCAAAACTGCTCTTTCAAAAGGAAGGTTCAAGTCTGTGAGTTGAAGGCACTCATCACAAAGAAGTTTGTGAGAATGCTTCTGTCTACTTGGTATGTGAAGATATTTCCTCTTCCAGCACAGGCCTCCAAAAGCTCCAAACATCCCCTAGCAAATTCTGCAAAAAGAGTGTTTCAAAACTGCGCTCTCCAAAGGAAGAGTCCCCTCCGTGAGTTGAATGCATAAAGCACAGGGTAGTTTCTGAGAACGCTTCCGTCTAGTTTTTAAGGGAAGATGTTTCCTTTTCCAGTGTTGGCCTCTCGGCACACCGAATATCCCCTTGAAGATTCTACTCAAAGAGAGTTTCAAAACTGCTATAGCAAAGGGGAGCTTCAACTCTGTGAGTTGAATGCGCAGGTCACAGAGAAGTTTCTGAGAATGCTTCTCTCTAGTTTTTATGTGAAGCTATTTCCTTTTCCAGCATAGGCCTCAAAGCGTTCCAAGTATCGACTTGCAGATTCTACAAAAAGAGCGTTTCAAAGCTGTTCTATCAAAAGGAAGGTTCAACTCTGTGAGTTGAATGCAGAAAGCACAGGGAAGTCTCTGAGAATGCTTCCGTCTAGGTTCTAAGTGAAGTTATTTCCTTTTCCAGGGTAGGACTCAAAGCACTCCAAATCTCCACTTGCAGATTCTACAAAAAGAGTGTTTCAAAACTGCTCTATCAAAAGGAAGGTTCAACTCGGTGAGTTGAATGCGCACATCGGAAAAGGTTCCTGAGAATGCTTCTGTCTAGTTTTCGTGTGAAGATATTTCCTTTTCCAGCATAGGCATCAAAGCGCCCTAGTGATCCCCTTGCAGATTCCACAAAAAGAGTGTCTCAAAACTCTTCTCTCGAAAGGAAGGTTCGACTCTGTGAGTAGAAGGCACTCATCGCAAAGAAGTTTCTGAGAAGAGTTCAATCTAGTTTTCCTCGTAATGTATGTTCCTTTCCACTAGATGCCGCAATCGCACCAAATATCCACTTGCAGTTTCCACAAGAAGAGTCATGCAGAACCGCTCTACGAAAAGGAATGTTCAACACTGTGAGTTCAATCCCCACGTGTCAAAGAAGTTTCGGAGAATGCTTCCGTCTAGTTTGTATGTGAAGATATTTCCTTTTCCAACTCCAGCCTCAACGCGCTCCAAATATCCACTTGCGAATACTACCAAAACGGTGTTTCAAAACTGGTCTATCAAAACGAAGGTTCAACTCTGTGAGTTGAAAGCACTCACCACAAAGAAGTTTGTGAGAATGCTTCCATCTAGTTTTTATGCAATGTTATTTCCTTTTGCAGCGTAGGCCTCAAAGCGCTCCAATTATCCACTTGCAGACTCTACAAAAAGAGTGTTTCCAAACTGCTCTAGCAAAAAGAAGGCTGAACTCTGTGAGTTGAATGCACAAAGCACAGGGAACTTTCTGAGAATGCCTTTGTCTCGTTTCTACGTGAAGACATTTCCTTTTCCAGCATAGGCCTCAAAGCACTCCATACATCCACCTGAAGATTCAACTAAAAGAGTGTTTCCAAACTTCTCTATCAAAAGGAAGGTTCTACTCTGTGAGTTCAATGCACACATGACCAAGACGTTTCTGAGCATGCTTCTGTCTAGTTTTTCTGTGAAGATATTTCCTTTTCCAGCCGAGGCCTCAAAGCGCTCCACATATCCACTTGCAGATTCTACCAAAAGAGTGTTTCAAAACTGCTCTTTCCAAAGGAAGCTTCAAGTCTGTGCGTTGAATGCCCTCATCGCAAAGAAGTTTCTGAGAATGCTTCTGTCTAGTTTATATGTGAAGATATTTCCTTTTCCAACATAGGCCTCAAAGCGCTCCAAATAAACACTTGCAGATTCTACAAAAGGAGTGTTTCAAAACTGTTCTCTCAAGAGGGACGTTCAAGTCTGTGAGTGGAACGCACTCATCACAAAGAAGTTTCTGAGAATCCATCTGTCTGGTTTCTATGTGATGATATTTCGTTTCCCAGCATTGGCCTCGAAGCGCTCCCAAGATCCTCATTCAGATGCCTCTAAAAGAGTGTTTCAAAACTTCTCTATCAAAAGGAAGGTTCAAGCCTGTGAGTTGAATGCACTCATCACGCAGAAGTTTCTGAGAAGGCTTCTGTCTAGTTTCTATGTGAAGATATTTCCCTTTCCATCATAGGCCTCAAATCGCTCCAAATATCCACTTGCAGATGTTACAAAAAGGCTGTTTCCAAACGGCTCTATCAAAAGGCCGGTTCAACTCTGTGAGTTGAATGCACACATCACAAAGAAGTTTCTGAGAATGCTTCTGTCTAGTGTTTATGTGAAGATATTCCCTTTTCCAGCATAGGCCTCAAAGCCCTCCAAGTACCCACTTGCAGATTCTACACAAAGTGCGTTTCAGAACTGCTCTATCAAAAGGAAGGTTCAACCCTGTGAGTTGAATGCACACATCGCAAAGATGTTTCTGAGAATGCTTCTGTCTAGTTTTTAGGTGAAGATATTTCATTTCCCAGCAAAGGCCTCAAAACGCTCCAAATATCCACTTGCAGATTCTACAAAAGGAGTGTTTCAAAACTGCTCTTTCAAAAGGAAGGTTCAAGTCTGTGAGTTGAAGGCACTCATCACAAAGAAGTTTGTGAGAATGCTTCTGTCTACTTGGTATGTGAAGATATTTCCTCTTCCAGCACAGGCCTCCAAAAGCTCCAAACATCCCCTAGCAAATTCTGCAAAAAGAGTGTTTCAAAACTGCGCTCTCCAAAGGAAGAGTCCCCTCCGTGAGTTGAATGCATAAAGCACAGGGTAGTTTCTGAGAACGCTTCCGTCTAGTTTTTAAGGGAAGATGTTTCCTTTTCCAGTGTTGGCCTCTCGGCACACCGAATATCCCCTTGAAGATTCTACTCAAAGAGAGTTTCAAAACTGCTATAGCAAAGGGGAGCTTCAACTCTGTGAGTTGAATGCGCAGGTCACAGAGAAGTTTCTGAGAATGCTTCTCTCTAGTTTTTATGTGAAGCTATTTCCTTTTCCAGCATAGGCCTCAAAGCGTTCCAAGTATCGACTTGCAGATTCTACAAAAAGAGCGTTTCAAAGCTGTTCTATCAAAAGGAAGGTTCAACTCTGTGAGTTGAATGCAGAAAGCACAGGGAAGTCTCTGAGAATGCTTCCGTCTAGGTTCTAAGTGAAGTTATTTCCTTTTCCAGGGTAGGACTCAAAGCACTCCAAATCTCCACTTGCAGATTCTACAAAAAGAGTGTTTCAAAACTGCTCTATCAAAAGGAAGGTTCAACTCGGTGAGTTGAATGCGCACATCGGAAAAGGTTCCTGAGAATGCTTCTGTCTAGTTTTCGTGTGAAGATATTTCCTTTTCCAGCATAGGCATCAAAGCGCCCTAGTGATCCCCTTGCAGATTCCACAAAAAGAGTGTCTCAAAACTCTTCTCTCGAAAGGAAGGTTCGACTCTGTGAGTAGAAGGCACTCATCGCAAAGAAGTTTCTGAGAAGAGTTCAATCTAGTTTTCCTCGTAATGTATGTTCCTTTCCACTAGATGCCGCAATCGCACCAAATATCCACTTGCAGTTTCCACAAGAAGAGTCATGCAGAACCGCTCTACGAAAAGGAATGTTCAACACTGTGAGTTCAATCCCCACGTGTCAAAGAAGTTTCGGAGAATGCTTCCGTCTAGTTTGTATGTGAAGATATTTCCTTTTCCAACTCCAGCCTCAACGCGCTCCAAATATCCACTTGCGAATACTACCAAAACGGTGTTTCAAAACTGGTCTATCAAAACGAAGGTTCAACTCTGTGAGTTGAAAGCACTCACCACAAAGAAGTTTGTGAGAATGCTTCCATCTAGTTTTTATGCAATGTTATTTCCTTTTGCAGCGTAGGCCTCAAAGCGCTCCAATTATCCACTTGCAGACTCTACAAAAAGAGTGTTTCCAAACTGCTCTAGCAAAAAGAAGGCTGAACTCTGTGAGTTGAATGCACAAAGCACAGGGAACTTTCTGAGAATGCCTTTGTCTCGTTTCTACGTGAAGACATTTCCTTTTCCAGCATAGGCCTCAAAGCACTCCATACATCCACCTGAAGATTCAACTAAAAGAGTGTTTCCAAACTTCTCTATCAAAAGGAAGGTTCTACTCTGTGAGTTCAATGCACACATGACCAAGACGTTTCTGAGCATGCTTCTGTCTAGTTTTTCTGTGAAGATATTTCCTTTTCCAGCCGAGGCCTCAAAGCGCTCCACATATCCACTTGCAGATTCTACCAAAAGAGTGTTTCAAAACTGCTCTTTCCAAAGGAAGCTTCAAGTCTGTGCGTTGAATGCCCTCATCGCAAAGAAGTTTCTGAGAATGCTTCTGTCTAGTTTATATGTGAAGATATTTCCTTTTCCAACATAGGCCTCAAAGCGCTCCAAATAAACACTTGCAGATTCTACAAAAGGAGTGTTTCAAAACTGTTCTCTCAAGAGGGACGTTCAAGTCTGTGAGTGGAACGCACTCATCACAAAGAAGTTTCTGAGAATCCATCTGTCTGGTTTCTATGTGATGATATTTCGTTTCCCAGCATTGGCCTCGAAGCGCTCCCAAGATCCTCATTCAGATGCCTCTAAAAGAGTGTTTCAAAACTTCTCTATCAAAAGGAAGGTTCAAGCCTGTGAGTTGAATGCACTCATCACGCAGAAGTTTCTGAGAAGGCTTCTGTCTAGTTTCTATGTGAAGATATTTCCCTTTCCATCATAGGCCTCAAATCGCTCCAAATATCCACTTGCAGATGTTACAAAAAGGCTGTTTCCAAACGGCTCTATCAAAAGGCCGGTTCAACTCTGTGAGTTGAATGCACACATCACAAAGAAGTTTCTGAGAATGCTTCTGTCTAGTGTTTATGTGAAGATATTCCCTTTTCCAGCATAGGCCTCAAAGCCCTCCAAGTACCCACTTGCAGATTCTACACAAAGTGCGTTTCAGAACTGCTCTATCAAAAGGAAGGTTCAACCCTGTGAGTTGAATGCACACATGGCAAAGATGTTTCTGAGAATGCTTCTGTCTAGTTTTTAGGTGAAGATATTTCATTTCCCAGCAAAGGCCTCAAAACGCTCCAAATATCCACTTGCAGATTCTACAAAAGGAGTGTTTCAAAACTGCTCTTTCAAAAGGAAGGTTCAAGTCTGTGAGTTGAAGGCACTCATCACAAAGAAGTTTGTGAGAATGCTTCTGTCTACTTGGTATGTGAAGATATTTCCTCTTCCAGCACAGGCCTCCAAAAGCTCCAAACATCCCCTAGCAAATTCTGCAAAAAGAGTGTTTCAAAACTGCGCTCTCCAAAGGAAGAGTCCCCTCCGTGAGTTGAATGCATAAAGCACAGGGTAGTTTCTGAGAACGCTTCCGTCTAGTTTTTAAGGGAAGATATTTCCTTTTCCAGTGTTGGCCTCTCGGCACACCGAATATCCCCTTGAAGATTCTACTCAAAGAGAGTTTCAAAACTGCTATAGCAAAGGGGAGCTTCAACTCTGTGAGTTGAATGCGCAGGTCACAGAGAAGTTTCTGAGAATGCTTCTCTCTAGTTTTTATGTGAAGCTATTTCCTTTTCCAGCCTAGGCCTCAAAGCGTTCCAAGTATCGCCTTGCAGATTCTACAAAAAGAGCGTTTCAAAGCTGTTCTATCAAAAGGAAGGTTCAACTCTGTGAGTTGAATGCAGAAAGCACAGGGAAGTCTCTGAGAATGCTTCCGTCTAGGTTCTAAGTGAAGTTATTTCCTTTTCCAGGGTAGGACTCAAAGCACTCCAAATCTCCACTTGCAGATTCTACAAAAAGAGTGTTTCAAAACTGCTCTATCAAAAGGAAGGTTCAACTCGGTGAGTTGAATGCGCACATCGGAAAAGGTTCCTGAGAATGCTTCTGTCTAGTTTTCGTGTGAAGATATTTCCTTTTCCAGCATAGGCATCAAAGCGCCCTAGTGATCCCCTTGCAGATTCCACAAAAAGAGTGTCTCAAAACTCTTCTCTCGAAAGGAAGGTTCGACTCTGTGAGTAGAAGGCACTCATCGCAAAGAAGTTTCTGAGAAGAGTTCAATCTAGTTTTCCTCGTAATGTATGTTCCTTTCCACTAGATGCCGCAATCGCACCAAATATCCACTTGCAGTTTCCACAAGAAGAGTCATGCAGAACCGCTCTACAAAAAGGAATGTTCAACACTGTGAGTTCAATCCCCACGTGACAAAGAAGTTTCGGAGAATGCTTCCGTCTAGTTTGTATGTGAAGATATTTCCTTTTCCAACTCCAGCCTCAACGCGCTCCAAATATCCACTTGCGAATACTACCAAAACGGTGTTTCAAAACTGGTCTATCAAAACGAAGGTTCAACTCTGTGAGTTGAAAGCACTCACCACAAAGAAGTTTGTGAGAATGCTTCCATCTAGTTTTTATGCAATGTTATTTCCTTTTGCAGCGTAGGCCTCAAAGCGCTCCAATTATCCACTTGCAGACTCTACAAAAAGAGTGTTTCCAAACTGCTCTAGCAAAAAGAAGGCTGAACTCTGTGAGTTGAATGCACAAAGCACAGGGAACTTTCTGAGAATGCCTTTGTCTCGTTTCTACGTGAAGACATTTCCTTTTCCAGCATAGGCCTCAAAGCACTCCATACATCCACCTGAAGATTCAACTAAAAGAGTGTTTCCAAACTTCTCTATCAAAAGGAAGGTTCTACTCTGTGAGTTCAATGCACCCATGACCAAGACGTTTCTGAGCATGCTTCTGTCTAGTTTTTCTGTGAAGATATTTCCTTTTCCAGCCGAGGCCTCAAAGCGCTCCACATATCCACTTGCAGATTCTACCAAAAGAGTGTTTCAAAGCTGCTCTTTCCAAAGGAAGCTTCAAGTCTGTGCGTTGAATGCCCTCATCGCAAAGAAGTTTCTGAGAATGCTTCTGTCTAGTTTATATGTGAAGATATTTCCTTTTCCCACATAGGCCTCAAAGCGCTCCAAATACACACTTGCAGATTCTACAAAAGGAGTGTTTCCAAACTGTTCTCTCAAGAGGGACGTTCAAGTCTGTGAGTGGAACGCACTCATCACAAAGAAGTTTCTGAGAATCCATCTGTCTGGTTTCTATGTGATGATATTTCGTTTCCCAGCATTGGCCTCGAAGCGCTCCCAAGATCCTCATTCAGATGCCTCTAAAAGAGTGTTTCAAAACTTCTCTATCAAAAGGAAGGTTCAAGCCTGTGAGTTGAATGCACTCATCACACAGAAGTTTCTGAGAAGGCTTCTGTCTAGTTTCTATGTGAAGATATTTCCCTTTCCATCATAGGCCTCAAATCGCTCCAAATATCCACTTGCAGATGTTACAAAAAGGCTGTTTCCAAACGGCTCTATCAAAAGGCCGGTTCAACTCTGTGAGTTGAATGCACACATCACAAAGAAGTTTCTGAGAATGCTTCTGTCTAGTGTTTATGTGAAGATATTCCCTTTTCCAGCATAGGCCTCAAAGCCCTCCAAGTACCCACTTGCAGATTCTACACAAAGTGCGTTTCAGAACTGCTCTATCGAAAGGAAGGTTCAACCCTGTGAGTTGAATGCACACATCGCAAAGATGTTTCTGAGAATGCTTCTGTCTAGTTTTTAGGTGAAGATATTTCATTTCCCAGCAAAGGCCTCAAAACGCTCCAAATATCCACTTGCAGATTCTACAAAAGGAGTGTTTCAAAACTGCTCTTTCAAAAGGAAGGTTCAAGTCTGTGAGTTGAAGGCACTCATCACAAAGAAGTTTGTGAGAATGCTTCTGTCTACTTGGTATGTGAAGATATTTCCTCTTCCAGCACAGGCCTCCAAAAGCTCCAAACATCCCCTAGCAAATTCTGCAAAAAGAGTGTTTCAAAACTGCGCTCTCCAAAGGAAGAGTCCCCTCCGTGAGTTGAATGCATAAAGCACAGGGTAGTTTCTGAGAACGCTTCCGTCTAGTTTTTAAGGGAAGATGTTTCCTTTTCCAGTGTTGGCCTCTCGGCACACCGAATATCCCCTTGAAGATTCTACTCAAAGAGAGTTTCAAAACTGCTATAGCAAAGGGGAGCTTCAACTCTGTGAGTTGAATGCGCAGGTCACAGAGAAGTTTCTGAGAATGCTTCTCTCTAGTTTTTATGTGAAGCTATTTCCTTTTCCAGCATAGGCCTCAAAGCGTTCCAAGTATCGACTTGCAGATTCTACAAAAAGAGCGTTTCAAAGCTGTTCTATCAAAAGGAAGGTTCAACTCTGTGAGTTGAATGCAGAAAGCACAGGGAAGTCTCTGAGAATGCTTCCGTCTAGGTTCTAAGTGAAGTTATTTCCTTTTCCAGGGTAGGACTCAAAGCACTCCAAATCTCCACTTGCAGATTCTACAAAAAGAGTGTTTCAAAACTGCTCTATCAAAAGGAAGGTTCAACTCGGTGAGTTGAATGCGCACATCGGAAAAGGTTCCTGAGAATGCTTCTGTCTAGTTTTCGTGTGAAGATATTTCCTTTTCCAGCATAGGCATCAAAGCGCCCTAGTGATCCCCTTGCAGATTCCACCAAAAGAGTGTCTCAAAACTCTTCTCTCGAAAGGAAGGTTCGACTCTGTGAGTAGAAGGCACTCATCGCAAAGAAGTTTCTGAGAAGAGTTCAATCTAGTTTTCCTCGTAATGTATGTTCCTTTCCACTAGATGCCGCAATCGCACCAAATATCCACTTGCAGTTTCCACAAGAAGAGTCATGCAGAACCGCTCTACGAAAAGGAATGTTCAACACTGTGAGTTCAATCCCCACGTGACAAAGAAGTTTCGGAGAATGCTTCCGTCTAGTTTGTATGTGAAGATATTTCCTTTTCCAACTCCAGCCTCAACGCGCTCCAAATATCCACTTGCGAATACTACCAAAACGGTGTTTCAAAACTGGTCTATCAAAACGAAGGTTCAACTCTGTGAGTTGAAAGCACTCACCACAAAGAAGTTTGTGAGAATGCTTCCATCTAGTTTTTATGCAATGTTATTTCCTTTTGCAGCGTAGGCCTCAAAGCGCTCCAATTATCCACTTGCAGACTCTACAAAAAGAGTGTTTCCAAACTGCTCTAGCAAAAAGAAGGCTGAACTCTGTGAGTTGAATGCACAAAGCACAGGGAACTTTCTGAGAATGCCTTTGTCTCGTTTCTACGTGAAGACATTTCCTTTTCCAGCATAGGCCTCAAAGCACTCCATACATCCACCTGAAGATTCTACTAAAAGAGTGTTTCCAAACTTCTCTATCAAAAGGAAGGTTCTACTCTGTGAGTTCAATGCACCCATGACCAAGACGTTTCTGAGCATGCTTCTGTCTAGTTTTTCTGTGAAGATATTTCCTTTTCCAGCCGAGGCCTCAAAGCGCTCCACATATCCACTTGCAGATTCTGCAAAAAGAGTGTTTCAAAACTGCTCTTTCCAAAGGAAGCTTCAAGTCTGTGCGTTGAATGCCCTCATCGCAAAGAAGTTTCTGAGAACGCTTCTGTCTAGTTTATATGTGAAGATATTTCCTTTTCCCACATAGGCCTCAAAGCGCTCCAAATACACACTTGCAGATTCTACAAAAGGAGTGTTTCCAAACTGTTCTCTCAAGAGGGACGTTCAAGTCTGTGAGTGGAACGCACTCATCACAAAGAAGTTTCTGAGAATCCATCTGTCTGGTTTCTATGTGATGATATTTCGTTTCCCAGCATTGGCCTCGAAGCGCTCCCAAGATCCTCATTCAGATGCCTCTAAAAGAGTGTTTCAAAACTTCTCTATCAAAAGGAAGGTTCAAGCCTGTGAGTTGAATGCACTCATCACACAGAAGTTTCTGAGAAGGCTTCTGTCTAGTTTCTATGTGAAGATATTTCCCTTTCCATCATAGGCCTCAAATCGCTCCAAATATCCACTTGCAGATGTTACAAAAAGGCTGTTTCCAAACGGCTCTATCAAAAGGCCGGTTCAACTCTGTGAGTTGAATGCACACATCACAAAGAAGTTTCTGAGAATGCTTCTGTCTAGTGTTTATGTGAAGATATTCCCTTTTCCAGCATAGGCCTCAAAGCCCTCCAAGTATCCACTTGCAGATTCTACACAAAGTGCGTTTCAGAACTGCTCTATCGAAAGGAAGGTTCAACCCTGTGAGTTGAATGCACACATCGCAAAGATGTTTCTGAGAATGCTTCTGTCTAGTTTTTAGGTGAAGATATTTCATTTCCCAGCAAAGGCCTCAAAACGCTCCAAATATCCACTTGCAGATTCTACGAAAGGAGTGTTTCAAAACTGCTCTTTCAAAAGGAAGGTTCAAGTCTGTGAGTTGAAGGCACTCATCACAAAGAAGTTTGTGAGAATGCTTCTGTCTACTTGGTATGTGAAGATATTTCCTCTTCCAGCACAGGCCTCCAAAAGCTCCAAACATCCCCTAGCAAATTCTGCAAAAAGAGTGTTTCAAAACTGCGCTCTCCAAAGGAAGAGTCCCCTCCGTGAGTAGAATGCATAAAGCACAGGGTAGTTTCTGAGAACGCTTCCGTCTAGTTTTTAAGGGAAGATGTTTCCTTTTCCAGTGTTGGCCTCTCGGCACACCGAATATCCCCTTGAAGATTCTACTCAAAGAGAGTTTCAAAACTGCTATAGCAAAGGGGAGCTTCAACTCTGTGAGTTGAATGCGCAGGTCACAGAGAAGTTTCTGAGAATGCTTCTCTCTAGTTTTTATGTGAAGCTATTTCCTTTTCCAGCATAGGCCTCAAAGCGTTCCAAGTATCGACTTGCAGATTCTACAAAAAGAGCGTTTCAAAGCTGTTCTATCAAAAGGAAGGTTCAACTCTGTGAGTTGAATGCAGAAAGCACAGGGAAGTCTCTGAGAATGCTTCCGTCTAGGTTCTAAGTGAAGTTATTTCCTTTTCCAGGGTAGGACTCAAAGCACTCCAAATCTCCACTTGCAGATTCTACAAAAAGAGTGTTTCAAAACTGCTCTATCAAAAGGAAGGTTCAACTCGGTGAGTTGAATGCGCACATCGGAAAAGGTTCCTGAGAATGCTTCTGTCTAGTTTTCGTGTGAAGATATTTCCTTTTCCAGCATAGGCATCAAAGCGCCCTAGTGATCCCCTTGCAGATTCCACCAAAAGAGTGTCTCAAAACTCTTCTCTCGAAAGGAAGGTTCGACTCTGTGAGTAGAAGGCACTCATCGCAAAGAAGTTTCTGAGAAGAGTTCAATCTAGTTTTCCTCGTAATGTATGTTCCTTTCCACTAGATGCCGCAATCGCACCAAATATCCACTTGCAGTTTCCACAAGAAGAGTCATGCAGAACCGCTCTACGAAAAGGAATGTTCAACACTGTGAGTTCAATCCCCACGTGACAAAGAAGTTTCGGAGAATGCTTCCGTCTAGTTTGTATGTGAAGATATTTCCTTTTCCAACTCCAGCCTCAACGCGCTCCAAATATCCACTTGCGAATACTACCAAAACGGTGTTTCAAAACTGGTCTATCAAAACGAAGGTTCAACTCTGTGAGTTGAAAGCACTCACCACAAAGAAGTTTGTGAGAATGCTTCCATCTAGTTTTTATGCAATGTTATTTCCTTTTGCAGCGTAGGCCTCAAAGCGCTCCAATTATCCACTTGCAGACTCTACAAAAAGAGTGTTTCCAAACTGCTCTAGCAAAAAGAAGGCTGAACTCTGTGAGTTGAATGCACAAAGCACAGGGAACTTTCTGAGAATGCCTTTGTCTCGTTTCTACGTGAAGACATTTCCTTTTCCAGCATAGGCCTCAAAGCACTCCATACATCCACCTGAAGATTCTACTAAAAGAGTGTTTCCAAACTTCTCTATCAAAAGGAAGGTTCTACTCTGTGAGTTCAATGCACCCATGACCAAGACGTTTCTGAGCATGCTTCTGTCTAGTTTTTCTGTGAAGATATTTCCTTTTCCAGCCGAGGCCTCAAAGCGCTCCACATATCCACTTGCAGATTCTGCAAAAAGAGTGTTTCAAAACTGCTCTTTCCAAAGGAAGCTTCAAGTCTGTGCGTTGAATGCCCTCATCGCAAAGAAGTTTCTGAGAATGCTTCTGTCTAGTTTATATGTGAAGATATTTCCTTTTCCCACATAGGCCTCAAAGCGCTCCAAATACACACTTGCAGATTCTACAAAAGGAGTGTTTCAAAACTGTTCTCTCAAGAGGGACGTTCAAGTCTGTGAGTGGAACGCACTCATCACAAAGAAGTTTCTGAGAATCCATCTGTCTGGTTTCTATGTGATGATATTTCGTTTCCCAGCATTGGCCTCGAAGCGCTCCCAAGATCCTCATTCAGATGCCTCTAAAAGAGTGTTTCAAAACTTCTCTATCAAAAGGAAGGTTCAAGCCTGTGAGTTGAATGCACTCATCACGCAGAAGTTTCTGAGAAGGCTTCTGTCTAGTTTCTATGTGAAGATATTTCCCTTTCCATCATAGGCCTCAAATCGCTCCAAATATCCACTTGCAGATGTTACAAAAAGGCTGTTTCCAAACGGCTCTATCAAAAGGCCGGTTCAACTCTGTGAGTTGAATGCACACATCACAAAGAAGTTTCTGAGAATGCTTCTGTCTAGTGTTTATGTGAAGATATTCCCTTTTCCAGCATAGGCCTCAAAGCCCTCCAAGTACCCACTTGCAGATTCTACACAAAGTGCGTTTCAGAACTGCTCTATCAAAAGGAAGGTTCAACCCTGTGAGTTGAATGCACACATGGCAAAGATGTTTCTGAGAATGCTTCTGTCTAGTTTTTAGGTGAAGATATTTCATTTCCCAGCAAAGGCCTCAAAACGCTCCAAATATCCACTTGCAGATTCTACAAAAGGAGTGTTTCAAAACTGCTCTTTCAAAAGGAAGGTTCAAGTCTGTGAGTTGAAGGCACTCATCACAAAGAAGTTTGTGAGAATGCTTCTGTCTACTTGGTATGTGAAGATATTTCCTCTTCCAGCACAGGCCTCCAAAAGCTCCAAACATCCCCTAGCAAATTCTGCAAAAAGAGTGTTTCAAAACTGCGCTCTCCAAAGGAAGAGTCCCCTCCGTGAGTTGAATGCATAAAGCACAGGGTAGTTTCTGAGAACGCTTCCGTCTAGTTTTTAAGGGAAGATATTTCCTTTTCCAGTGTTGGCCTCTCGGCACACCGAATATCCCCTTGAAGATTCTACTCAAAGAGAGTTTCAAAACTGCTATAGCAAAGGGGAGCTTCAACTCTGTGAGTTGAATGCGCAGGTCACAGAGAAGTTTCTGAGAATGCTTCTCTCTAGTTTTTATGTGAAGCTATTTCCTTTTCCAGCCTAGGCCTCAAAGCGTTCCAAGTATCGCCTTGCAGATTCTACAAAAAGAGCGTTTCAAAGCTGTTCTATCAAAAGGAAGGTTCAACTCTGTGAGTTGAATGCAGAAAGCACAGGGAAGTCTCTGAGAATGCTTCCGTCTAGGTTCTAAGTGAAGTTATTTCCTTTTCCAGGGTAGGACTCAAAGCACTCCAAATCTCCACTTGCAGATTCTACAAAAAGAGTGTTTCAAAACTGCTCTATCAAAAGGAAGGTTCAACTCGGTGAGTTGAATGCGCACATCGGAAAAGGTTCCTGAGAATGCTTCTGTCTAGTTTTCGTGTGAAGATATTTCCTTTTCCAGCATAGGCATCAAAGCGCCCTAGTGATCCCCTTGCAGATTCCACAAAAAGAGTGTCTCAAAACTCTTCTCTCGAAAGGAAGGTTCGACTCTGTGAGTAGAAGGCACTCATCGCAAAGAAGTTTCTGAGAAGAGTTCAATCTAGTTTTCCTCGTAATGTATGTTCCTTTCCACTAGATGCCGCAATCGCACCAAATATCCACTTGCAGTTTCCACAAGAAGAGTCATGCAGAACCGCTCTACAAAAAGGAATGTTCAACACTGTGAGTTCAATCCCCACGTGACAAAGAAGTTTCGGAGAATGCTTCCGTCTAGTTTGTATGTGAAGATATTTCCTTTTCCAACTCCAGCCTCAACGCGCTCCAAATATCCACTTGCGAATACTACCAAAACGGTGTTTCAAAACTGGTCTATCAAAACGAAGGTTCAACTCTGTGAGTTGAAAGCACTCACCACAAAGAAGTTTGTGAGAATGCTTCCATCTAGTTTTTATGCAATGTTATTTCCTTTTGCAGCGTAGGCCTCAAAGCGCTCCAATTATCCACTTGCAGACTCTACAAAAAGAGTGTTTCCAAACTGCTCTAGCAAAAAGAAGGCTGAACTCTGTGAGTTGAATGCACAAAGCACAGGGAACTTTCTGAGAATGCCTTTGTCTCGTTTCTACGTGAAGACATTTCCTTTTCCAGCATAGGCCTCAAAGCACTCCATACATCCACCTGAAGATTCAACTAAAAGAGTGTTTCCAAACTTCTCTATCAAAAGGAAGGTTCTACTCTGTGAGTTCAATGCACCCATGACCAAGACGTTTCTGAGCATGCTTCTGTCTAGTTTTTCTGTGAAGATATTTCCTTTTCCAGCCGAGGCCTCAAAGCGCTCCACATATCCACTTGCAGATTCTACCAAAAGAGTGTTTCAAAGCTGCTCTTTCCAAAGGAAGCTTCAAGTCTGTGCGTTGAATGCCCTCATCGCAAAGAAGTTTCTGAGAATGCTTCTGTCTAGTTTATATGTGAAGATATTTCCTTTTCCCACATAGGCCTCAAAGCGCTCCAAATACACACTTGCAGATTCTACAAAAGGAGTGTTTCCAAACTGTTCTCTCAAGAGGGACGTTCAAGTCTGTGAGTGGAACGCACTCATCACAAAGAAGTTTCTGAGAATCCATCTGTCTGGTTTCTATGTGATGATATTTCGTTTCCCAGCATTGGCCTCGAAGCGCTCCCAAGATCCTCATTCAGATGCCTCTAAAAGAGTGTTTCAAAACTTCTCTATCAAAAGGAAGGTTCAAGCCTGTGAGTTGAATGCACTCATCACACAGAAGTTTCTGAGAAGGCTTCTGTCTAGTTTCTATGTGAAGATATTTCCCTTTCCATTATAGGCCTCAAATCGCTCCAAATATCCACTTGCAGATGTTACAAAAAGGCTGTTTCCAAACGGCTCTATCAAAAGGCCGGTTCAACTCTGTGAGTTGAATGCACACATCACAAAGAAGTTTCTGAGAATGCTTCTGTCTAGTGTTTATGTGAAGATATTCCCTTTTCCAGCATAGGCCTCAAAGCCCTCCAAGTACCCACTTGCAGATTCTACACAAAGTGCGTTTCAGAACTGCTCTATCGAAAGGAAGGTTCAACCCTGTGAGTTGAATGCACACATCGCAAAGATGTTTCTGAGAATGCTTCTGTCTAGTTTTTAGGTGAAGATATTTCATTTCCCAGCAAAGGCCTCAAAACGCTCCAAATATCCACTTGCAGATTCTACAAAAGGAGTGTTTCAAAACTGCTCTTTCAAAAGGAAGGTTCAAGTCTGTGAGTTGAAGGCACTCATCACAAAGAAGTTTGTGAGAATGCTTCTGTCTACTTGGTATGTGAAGATATTTCCTCTTCCAGCACAGGCCTCCAAAAGCTCCAAACATCCCCTAGCAAATTCTGCAAAAAGAGTGTTTCAAAACTGCGCTCTCCAAAGGAAGAGTCCCCTCCGTGAGTTGAATGCATAAAGCACAGGGTAGTTTCTGAGAACGCTTCCGTCTAGTTTTTAAGGGAAGATGTTTCCTTTTCCAGTGTTGGCCTCTCGGCACACCGAATATCCCCTTGAAGATTCTACTCAAAGAGAGTTTCAAAACTGCTATAGCAAAGGGGAGCTTCAACTCTGTGAGTTGAATGCGCAGGTCACAGAGAAGTTTCTGAGAATGCTTCTCTCTAGTTTTTATGTGAAGCTATTTCCTTTTCCAGCATAGGCCTCAAAGCGTTCCAAGTATCGACTTGCAGATTCTACAAAAAGAGCGTTTCAAAGCTGTTCTATCAAAAGGAAGGTTCAACTCTGTGAGTTGAATGCAGAAAGCACAGGGAAGTCTCTGAGAATGCTTCCGTCTAGGTTCTAAGTGAAGTTATTTCCTTTTCCAGGGTAGGACTCAAAGCACTCCAAATCTCCACTTGCAGATTCTACAAAAAGAGTGTTTCAAAACTGCTCTATCAAAAGGAAGGTTCAACTCGGTGAGTTGAATGCGCACATCGGAAAAGGTTCCTGAGAATGCTTCTGTCTAGTTTTCGTGTGAAGATATTTCCTTTTCCAGCATAGGCATCAAAGCGCCCTAGTGATCCCCTTGCAGATTCCACCAAAAGAGTGTCTCAAAACTCTTCTCTCGAAAGGAAGGTTCGACTCTGTGAGTAGAAGGCACTCATCGCAAAGAAGTTTCTGAGAAGAGTTCAATCTAGTTTTCCTCGTAATGTATGTTCCTTTCCACTAGATGCCGCAATCGCACCAAATATCCACTTGCAGTTTCCACAAGAAGAGTCATGCAGAACCGCTCTACGAAAAGGAATGTTCAACACTGTGAGTTCAATCCCCACGTGACAAAGAAGTTTCGGAGAATGCTTCCGTCTAGTTTGTATGTGAAGATATTTCCTTTTCCAACTCCAGCCTCAACGCGCTCCAAATATCCACTTGCGAATACTACCAAAACGGTGTTTGAAAACTGGTCTATCAAAACGAAGGTTCAACTCTGTGAGTTGAAAGCACTCACCACAAAGAAGTTTGTGAGAATGCTTCCATCTAGTTTTTATGCAATGTTATTTCCTTTTGCAGCGTAGGCCTCAAAGCGCTCCAATTATCCACTTGCAGACTCTACAAAAAGAGTGTTTCCAAACTGCTCTAGCAAAAAGAAGGCTGAACTCTGTGAGTTGAATGCACAAAGCACAGGGAACTTTCTGAGAATGCCTTTGTCTCGTTTCTACGTGAAGACATTTCCTTTTCCAGCATAGGCCTCAAAGCACTCCATACATCCACCTGAAGATTCTACTAAAAGAGTGTTTCCAAACTTCTCTATCAAAAGGAAGGTTCTACTCTGTGAGTTCAATGCACCCATGACCAAGACGTTTCTGAGCATGCTTCTGTCTAGTTTTTCTGTGAAGATATTTCCTTTTCCAGCCGAGGCCTCAAAGCGCTCCACATATCCACTTGCAGATTCTGCAAAAAGAGTGTTTCAAAACTGCTCTTTCCAAAGGAAGCTTCAAGTCTGTGCGTTGAATGCCCTCATCGCAAAGAAGTTTCTGAGAATGCTTCTGTCTAGTTTATATGTGAAGATATTTCCTTTTCCCACATAGGCCTCAAAGCGCTCCAAATACACACTTGCAGATTCTACAAAAGGAGTGTTTCCAAACTGTTCTCTCAAGAGGGACGTTCAAGTCTGTGAGTGGAACGCACTCATCACAAAGAAGTTTCTGAGAATCCATCTGTCTGGTTTCTATGTGATGATATTTCGTTTCCCAGCATTGGCCTCGAAGCGCTCCCAAGATCCTCATTCAGATGCCTCTAAAAGAGTGTTTCAAAACTTCTCTATCAAAAGGAAGGTTCAAGCCTGTGAGTTGAATGCACTCATCACGCAGAAGTTTCTGAGAAGGCTTCTGTCTAGTTTCTATGTGAAGATATTTCCCTTTCCATCATAGGCCTCAAATCGCTCCAAATATCCACTTGCAGATGTTACAAAAAGGCTGTTTCCAAACGGCTCTATCAAAAGGCCGGTTCAACTCTGTGAGTTGAATGCACACATCACAAAGAAGTTTCTGAGAATGCTTCTGTCTAGTGTTTATGTGAAGATATTCCCTTTTCCAGCATAGGCCTCAAAGCCCTCCAAGTATCCACTTGCAGATTCTACACAAAGTGCGTTTCAGAACTGCTCTATCGAAAGGAAGGTTCAGCCCTGTGAGTTGAATGCACACATCGCAAAGATGTTTCTGAGAATGCTTCTGTCTAGTTTTTAGGTGAAGATATTTCATTTCCCAGCAAAGGCCTCAAAACGCTCCAAATATCCACTTGCAGATTCTACGAAAGGAGTGTTTCAAAACTGCTCTTTCAAAAGGAAGGTTCAAGTCTGTGAGTTGAAGGCACTCATCACAAAGAAGTTTGTGAGAATGCTTCTGTCTACTTGGTATGTGAAGATATTTCCTCTTCCAGCACAGGCCTCCAAAAGCTCCAAACATCCCCTAGCAAATTCTGCAAAAAGAGTGTTTCAAAACTGCGCTCTCCAAAGGAAGAGTCCCCTCCGTGAGTTGAATGCATAAAGCACAGGGTAGTTTCTGAGAACGCTTCCGTCTAGTTTTTAAGGGAAGATGTTTCCTTTTCCAGTGTTGGCCTCTCGGCACACCGAATATCCCCTTGAAGATTCTACTCAAAGAGAGTTTCAAAACTGCTATAGCAAAGGGGAGCTTCAACTCTGTGAGTTGAATGCGCAGGTCACAGAGAAGTTTCTGAGAATGCTTCTCTCTAGTTTTTATGTGAAGCTATTTCCTTTTCCAGCATAGGCCTCAAAGCGTTCCAAGTATCGACTTGCAGATTCTACAAAAAGAGCGTTTCAAAGCTGTTCTATCAAAAGGAAGGTTCAACTCTGTGAGTTGAATGCAGAAAGCACAGGGAAGTCTCTGAGAATGCTTCCGTCTAGGTTCTAAGTGAAGTTATTTCCTTTTCCAGGGTAGGACTCAAAGCACTCCAAATCTCCACTTGCAGATTCTACAAAAAGAGTGTTTCAAAACTGCTCTATCAAAAGGAAGGTTCAACTCGGTGAGTTGAATGCGCACATCGGAAAAGGTTCCTGAGAATGCTTCTGTCTAGTTTTCGTGTGAAGATATTTCCTTTTCCAGCATAGGCATCAAAGCGCCCTAGTGATCCCCTTGCAGATTCCACAAAAAGAGTGTCTCAAAACTCTTCTCTCGAAAGGAAGGTTCGACTCTGTGAGTAGAAGGCACTCATCGCAAAGAAGTTTCTGAGAAGAGTTCAATCTAGTTTTCCTCGTAATGTATGTTCCTTTCCACTAGATGCCGCAATCGCACCAAATATCCACTTGCAGTTTCCACAAGAAGAGTCATGCAGAACCGCTCTACGAAAAGGAATGTTCAACACTGTGAGTTCAATCCCCACGTGACAAAGAAGTTTCGGAGAATGCTTCCGTCTAGTTTGTATGTGAAGATATTTCCTTTTCCAACTCCAGCCTCAACGCGCTCCAAATATCCACTTGCGAATACTACCAAAACGGTGTTTGAAAACTGGTCTATCAAAACGAAGGTTCAACTCTGTGAGTTGAAAGCACTCACCACAAAGAAGTTTGTGAGAATGCTTCCATCTAGTTTTTATGCAATGTTATTTCCTTTTGCAGCGTAGGCCTCAAAGCGCTCCAATTATCCACTTGCAGACTCTACAAAAAGAGTGTTTCCAAACTGCTCTAGCAAAAAGAAGGCTGAACTCTGTGAGTTGAATGCACAAAGCACAGGGAACTTTCTGAGAATGCCTTTGTCTCGTTTCTACGTGAAGACATTTCCTTTTCCAGCATAGGCCTCAAAGCACTCCATACATCCACCTGAAGATTCTACTAAAAGAGTGTTTCCAAACTTCTCTATCAAAAGGAAGGTTCTACTCTGTGAGTTCAATGCACCCATGACCAAGACGTTTCTGAGCATGCTTCTGTCTAGTTTTTCTGTGAAGATATTTCCTTTTCCAGCCGAGGCCTCAAAGCGCTCCACATATCCACTTGCAGATTCTGCCAAAAGAGTGTTTCAAAACTGCTCTTTCCAAAGGAAGCTTCAAGTCTGTGCGTTGAATGCCCTCATCGCAAAGAAGTTTCTGAGAATGCTTCTGTCTAGTTTATATGTGAAGATATTTCCTTTTCCCACATAGGCCTCAAAGCGCTCCAAATACACACTTGCAGATTCTACAAAAGGAGTGTTTCAAAACTGTTCTCTCAAGAGGGACGTTCAAGTCTGTGAGTGGAACGCACTCATCACAAAGAAGTTTCTGAGAATCCATCTGTCTGGTTTCTATGTGATGATATTTCGTTTCCCAGCATTGGCCTCGAAGCGCTCCCAAGATCCTCATTCAGATGCCTCTAAAAGAGTGTTTCAAAACTTCTCTATCAAAAGGAAGGTTCAAGCCTGTGAGTTGAATGCACTCATCACACAGAAGTTTCTGAGAAGGCTTCTGTCTAGTTTCTATGTGAAGATATTTCCCTTTCCATCATAGGCCTCAAATCGCTCCAAATATCCACTTGCAGATGTTACAAAAAGGCTGTTTCCAAACGGCTCTATCAAAAGGCCGGTTCAACTCTGTGAGTTGAATGCACACATCACAAAGAAGTTTCTGAGAATGCTTCTGTCTAGTGTTTATGTGAAGATATTCCCTTTTCCAGCATAGGCCTCAAAGCCCTCCAAGTATCCACTTGCAGATTCTACACAAAGTGCGTTTCAGAACTGCTCTATCGAAAGGAAGGTTCAGCCCTGTGAGTTGAATGCACACATCGCAAAGATGTTTCTGAGAATGCTTCTGTCTAGTTTTTAGGTGAAGATATTTCATTTCCCAGCAAAGGCCTCAAAACGCTCCAAATATCCACTTGCAGATTCTACGAAAGGAGTGTTTCAAAACTGCTCTTTCAAAAGGAAGGTTCAAGTCTGTGAGTTGAAGGCACTCATCACAAAGAAGTTTGTGAGAATGCTTCTGTCTACTTGGTATGTGAAGATATTTCCTCTTCCAGCACAGGCCTCCAAAAGCTCCAAACATCCCCTAGCAAATTCTGCAAAAAGAGTGTTTCAAAACTGCGCTCTCCAAAGGAAGAGTCCCCTCCGTGAGTTGAATGCATAAAGCACAGGGTAGTTTCTGAGAACGCTTCCGTCTAGTTTTTAAGGGAAGATGTTTCCTTTTCCAGTGTTGGCCTCTCGGCACACCGAATATCCCCTTGAAGATTCTACTCAAAGAGAGTTTCAAAACTGCTATAGCAAAGGGGAGCTTCAACTCTGTGAGTTGAATGCGCAGGTCACAGAGAAGTTTCTGAGAATGCTTCTCTCTAGTTTTTATGTGAAGCTATTTCCTTTTCCAGCATAGGCCTCAAAGCGTTCCAAGTATCGACTTGCAGATTCTACAAAAAGAGCGTTTCAAAGCTGTTCTATCAAAAGGAAGGTTCAACTCTGTGAGTTGAATGCAGAAAGCACAGGGAAGTCTCTGAGAATGCTTCCGTCTAGGTTCTAAGTGAAGTTATTTCCTTTTCCAGGGTAGGACTCAAAGCACTCCAAATCTCCACTTGCAGATTCTACAAAAAGAGTGTTTCAAAACTGCTCTATCAAAAGGAAGGTTCAACTCGGTGAGTTGAATGCGCACATCGGAAAAGGTTCCTGAGAATGCTTCTGTCTAGTTTTCGTGTGAAGATATTTCCTTTTCCAGCATAGGCATCAAAGCGCCCTAGTGATCCCCTTGCAGATTCCACCAAAAGAGTGTCTCAAAACTCTTCTCTCGAAAGGAAGGTTCGACTCTGTGAGTAGAAGGCACTCATCGCAAAGAAGTTTCTGAGAAGAGTTCAATCTAGTTTTCCTCGTAATGTATGTTCCTTTCCACTAGATGCCGCAATCGCACCAAATATCCACTTGCAGTTTCCACAAGAAGAGTCATGCAGAACCGCTCTACGAAAAGGAATGTTCAACACTGTGAGTTCAATCCCCACGTGACAAAGAAGTTTCGGAGAATGCTTCCGTCTAGTTTGTATGTGAAGATATTTCCTTTTCCAACTCCAGCCTCAACGCGCTCCAAATATCCACTTGCGAATACTACCAAAACGGTGTTTGAAAACTGGTCTATCAAAACGAAGGTTCAACTCTGTGAGTTGAAAGCACTCACCACAAAGAAGTTTGTGAGAATGCTTCCATCTAGTTTTTATGCAATGTTATTTCCTTTTGCAGCGTAGGCCTCAAAGCGCTCCAATTATCCACTTGCAGACTCTACAAAAAGAGTGTTTCCAAACTGCTCTAGCAAAAAGAAGGCTGAACTCTGTGAGTTGAATGCACAAAGCACAGGGAACTTTCTGAGAATGCCTTTGTCTCGTTTCTACGTGAAGACATTTCCTTTTCCAGCATAGGCCTCAAAGCACTCCATACATCCACCTGAAGATTCTACTAAAAGAGTGTTTCCAAACTTCTCTATCAAAAGGAAGGTTCTACTCTGTGAGTTCAATGCACCCATGACCAAGACGTTTCTGAGCATGCTTCTGTCTAGTTTTTCTGTGAAGATATTTCCTTTTCCAGCCGAGGCCTCAAAGCGCTCCACATATCCACTTGCAGATTCTGCAAAAAGAGTGTTTCAAAACTGCTCTTTCCAAAGGAAGCTTCAAGTCTGTGCGTTGAATGCCCTCATCGCAAAGAAGTTTCTGAGAATGCTTCTGTCTAGTTTATATGTGAAGATATTTCCTTTTCCCACATAGGCCTCAAAGCGCTCCAAATACACACTTGCAGATTCTACAAAAGGAGTGTTTCCAAACTGTTCTCTCAAGAGGGACGTTCAAGTCTGTGAGTGGAACGCACTCATCACAAAGAAGTTTCTGAGAATCCATCTGTCTGGTTTCTATGTGATGATATTTCGTTTCCCAGCATTGGCCTCGAAGCGCTCCCAAGATCCTCATTCAGATGCCTCTAAAAGAGTGTTTCAAAACTTCTCTATCAAAAGGAAGGTTCAAGCCTGTGAGTTGAATGCACTCATCACGCAGAAGTTTCTGAGAAGGCTTCTGTCTAGTTTCTATGTGAAGATATTTCCCTTTCCATCATAGGCCTCAAATCGCTCCAAATATCCACTTGCAGATGTTACAAAAAGGCTGTTTCCAAACGGCTCTATCAAAAGGCCGGTTCAACTCTGTGAGTTGAATGCACACATCACAAAGAAGTTTCTGAGAATGCTTCTGTCTAGTGTTTATGTGAAGATATTCCCTTTTCCAGCATAGGCCTCAAAGCCCTCCAAGTATCCACTTGCAGATTCTACACAAAGTGCGTTTCAGAACTGCTCTATCGAAAGGAAGGTTCAGCCCTGTGAGTTGAATGCACACATCGCAAAGATGTTTCTGAGAATGCTTCTGTCTAGTTTTTAGGTGAAGATATTTCATTTCCCAGCAAAGGCCTCAAAACGCTCCAAATATCCACTTGCAGATTCTACGAAAGGAGTGTTTCAAAACTGCTCTTTCAAAAGGAAGGTTCAAGTCTGTGAGTTGAAGGCACTCATCACAAAGAAGTTTGTGAGAATGCTTCTGTCTACTTGGTATGTGAAGATATTTCCTCTTCCAGCACAGGCCTCCAAAAGCTCCAAACATCCCCTAGCAAATTCTGCAAAAAGAGTGTTTCAAAACTGCGCTCTCCAAAGGAAGAGTCCCCTCCGTGAGTTGAATGCATAAAGCACAGGGTAGTTTCTGAGAACGCTTCCGTCTAGTTTTTAAGGGAAGATGTTTCCTTTTCCAGTGTTGGCCTCTCGGCACACCGAATATCCCCTTGAAGATTCTACTCAAAGAGAGTTTCAAAACTGCTATAGCAAAGGGGAGCTTCAACTCTGTGAGTTGAATGCGCAGGTCACAGAGAAGTTTCTGAGAATGCTTCTCTCTAGTTTTTATGTGAAGCTATTTCCTTTTCCAGCATAGGCCTCAAAGCGTTCCAAGTATCGACTTGCAGATTCTACAAAAAGAGCGTTTCAAAGCTGTTCTATCAAAAGGAAGGTTCAACTCTGTGAGTTGAATGCAGAAAGCACAGGGAAGTCTCTGAGAATGCTTCCGTCTAGGTTCTAAGTGAAGTTATTTCCTTTTCCAGGGTAGGACTCAAAGCACTCCAAATCTCCACTTGCAGATTCTACAAAAAGAGTGTTTCAAAACTGCTCTATCAAAAGGAAGGTTCAACTCGGTGAGTTGAATGCGCACATCGGAAAAGGTTCCTGAGAATGCTTCTGTCTAGTTTTCGTGTGAAGATATTTCCTTTTCCAGCATAGGCATCAAAGCGCCCTAGTGATCCCCTTGCAGATTCCACAAAAAGAGTGTCTCAAAACTCTTCTCTCGAAAGGAAGGTTCGACTCTGTGAGTAGAAGGCACTCATCGCAAAGAAGTTTCTGAGAAGAGTTCAATCTAGTTTTCCTCGTAATGTATGTTCCTTTCCACTAGATGCCGCAATCGCACCAAATATCCACTTGCAGTTTCCACAAGAAGAGTCATGCAGAACCGCTCTACGAAAAGGAATGTTCAACACTGTGAGTTCAATCCCCACGTGACAAAGAAGTTTCGGAGAATGCTTCCGTCTAGTTTGTATGTGAAGATATTTCCTTTTCCAACTCCAGCCTCAACGCGCTCCAAATATCCACTTGCGAATACTACCAAAACGGTGTTTGAAAACTGGTCTATCAAAACGAAGGTTCAACTCTGTGAGTTGAAAGCACTCACCACAAAGAAGTTTGTGAGAATGCTTCCATCTAGTTTTTATGCAATGTTATTTCCTTTTGCAGCGTAGGCCTCAAAGCGCTCCAATTATCCACTTGCAGACTCTACAAAAAGAGTGTTTCCAAACTGCTCTAGCAAAAAGAAGGCTGAACTCTGTGAGTTGAATGCACAAAGCACAGGGAACTTTCTGAGAATGCCTTTGTCTCGTTTCTACGTGAAGACATTTCCTTTTCCAGCATAGGCCTCAAAGCACTCCATACATCCACCTGAAGATTCTACTAAAAGAGTGTTTCCAAACTTCTCTATCAAAAGGAAGGTTCTACTCTGTGAGTTCAATGCACCCATGACCAAGACGTTTCTGAGCATGCTTCTGTCTAGTTTTTCTGTGAAGATATTTCCTTTTCCAGCCGAGGCCTCAAAGCGCTCCACATATCCACTTGCAGATTCTGCCAAAAGAGTGTTTCAAAACTGCTCTTTCCAAAGGAAGCTTCAAGTCTGTGCGTTGAATGCCCTCATCGCAAAGAAGTTTCTGAGAATGCTTCTGTCTAGTTTATATGTGAAGATATTTCCTTTTCCCACATAGGCCTCAAAGCGCTCCAAATACACACTTGCAGATTCTACAAAAGGAGTGTTTCAAAACTGTTCTCTCAAGAGGGACGTTCAAGTCTGTGAGTGGAACGCACTCATCACAAAGAAGTTTCTGAGAATCCATCTGTCTGGTTTCTATGTGATGATATTTCGTTTCCCAGCATTGGCCTCGAAGCGCTCCCAAGATCCTCATTCAGATGCCTCTAAAAGAGTGTTTCAAAACTTCTCTATCAAAAGGAAGGTTCAAGCCTGTGAGTTGAATGCACTCATCACACAGAAGTTTCTGAGAAGGCTTCTGTCTAGTTTCTATGTGAAGATATTTCCCTTTCCATCATAGGCCTCAAATCGCTCCAAATATCCACTTGCAGATGTTACAAAAAGGCTGTTTCCAAACGGCTCTATCAAAAGGCCGGTTCAACTCTGTGAGTTGAATGCACACATCACAAAGAAGTTTCTGAGAATGCTTCTGTCTAGTGTTTATGTGAAGATATTCCCTTTTCCAGCATAGGCCTCAAAGCCCTCCAAGTATCCACTTGCAGATTCTACACAAAGTGCGTTTCAGAACTGCTCTATCGAAAGGAAGGTTCAGCCCTGTGAGTTGAATGCACACATCGCAAAGATGTTTCTGAGAATGCTTCTGTCTAGTTTTTAGGTGAAGATATTTCATTTCCCAGCAAAGGCCTCAAAACGCTCCAAATATCCACTTGCAGATTCTACGAAAGGAGTGTTTCAAAACTGCTCTTTCAAAAGGAAGGTTCAAGTCTGTGAGTTGAAGGCACTCATCACAAAGAAGTTTGTGAGAATGCTTCTGTCTACTTGGTATGTGAAGATATTTCCTCTTCCAGCACAGGCCTCCAAAAGCTCCAAACATCCCCTAGCAAATTCTGCAAAAAGAGTGTTTCAAAACTGCGCTCTCCAAAGGAAGAGTCCCCTCCGTGAGTTGAATGCATAAAGCACAGGGTAGTTTCTGAGAACGCTTCCGTCTAGTTTTTAAGGGAAGATGTTTCCTTTTCCAGTGTTGGCCTCTCGGCACACCGAATATCCCCTTGAAGATTCTACTCAAAGAGAGTTTCAAAACTGCTATAGCAAAGGGGAGCTTCAACTCTGTGAGTTGAATGCGCAGGTCACAGAGAAGTTTCTGAGAATGCTTCTCTCTAGTTTTTATGTGAAGCTATTTCCTTTTCCAGCATAGGCCTCAAAGCGTTCCAAGTATCGACTTGCAGATTCTACAAAAAGAGCGTTTCAAAGCTGTTCTATCAAAAGGAAGGTTCAACTCTGTGAGTTGAATGCAGAAAGCACAGGGAAGTCTCTGAGAATGCTTCCGTCTAGGTTCTAAGTGAAGTTATTTCCTTTTCCAGGGTAGGACTCAAAGCACTCCAAATCTCCACTTGCAGATTCTACAAAAAGAGTGTTTCAAAACTGCTCTATCAAAAGGAAGGTTCAACTCGGTGAGTTGAATGCGCACATCGGAAAAGGTTCCTGAGAATGCTTCTGTCTAGTTTTCGTGTGAAGATATTTCCTTTTCCAGCATAGGCATCAAAGCGCCCTAGTGATCCCCTTGCAGATTCCACCAAAAGAGTGTCTCAAAACTCTTCTCTCGAAAGGAAGGTTCGACTCTGTGAGTAGAAGGCACTCATCGCAAAGAAGTTTCTGAGAAGAGTTCAATCTAGTTTTCCTCGTAATGTATGTTCCTTTCCACTAGATGCCGCAATCGCACCAAATATCCACTTGCAGTTTCCACAAGAAGAGTCATGCAGAACCGCTCTACGAAAAGGAATGTTCAACACTGTGAGTTCAATCCCCACGTGACAAAGAAGTTTCGGAGAATGCTTCCGTCTAGTTTGTATGTGAAGATATTTCCTTTTCCAACTCCAGCCTCAACGCGCTCCAAATATCCACTTGCGAATACTACCAAAACGGTGTTTGAAAACTGGTCTATCAAAACGAAGGTTCAACTCTGTGAGTTGAAAGCACTCACCACAAAGAAGTTTGTGAGAATGCTTCCATCTAGTTTTTATGCAATGTTATTTCCTTTTGCAGCGTAGGCCTCAAAGCGCTCCAATTATCCACTTGCAGACTCTACAAAAAGAGTGTTTCCAAACTGCTCTAGCAAAAAGAAGGCTGAACTCTGTGAGTTGAATGCACAAAGCACAGGGAACTTTCTGAGAATGCCTTTGTCTCGTTTCTACGTGAAGACATTTCCTTTTCCAGCATAGGCCTCAAAGCACTCCATACATCCACCTGAAGATTCTACTAAAAGAGTGTTTCCAAACTTCTCTATCAAAAGGAAGGTTCTACTCTGTGAGTTCAATGCACCCATGACCAAGACGTTTCTGAGCATGCTTCTGTCTAGTTTTTCTGTGAAGATATTTCCTTTTCCAGCCGAGGCCTCAAAGCGCTCCACATATCCACTTGCAGATTCTGCAAAAAGAGTGTTTCAAAACTGCTCTTTCCAAAGGAAGCTTCAAGTCTGTGCGTTGAATGCCCTCATCGCAAAGAAGTTTCTGAGAATGCTTCTGTCTAGTTTATATGTGAAGATATTTCCTTTTCCCACATAGGCCTCAAAGCGCTCCAAATACACACTTGCAGATTCTACAAAAGGAGTGTTTCAAAACTGTTCTCTCAAGAGGGACGTTCAAGTCTGTGAGTGGAACGCACTCATCACAAAGAAGTTTCTGAGAATCCATCTGTCTGGTTTCTATGTGATGATATTTCGTTTCCCAGCATTGGCCTCGAAGCGCTCCCAAGATCCTCATTCAGATGCCTCTAAAAGAGTGTTTCAAAACTTCTCTATCAAAAGGAAGGTTCAAGCCTGTGAGTTGAATGCACTCATCACACAGAAGTTTCTGAGAAGGCTTCTGTCTAGTTTCTATGTGAAGATATTTCCCTTTCCATCATAGGCCTCAAATCGCTCCAAATATCCACTTGCAGATGTTACAAAAAGGCTGTTTCCAAACGGCTCTATCAAAAGGCCGGTTCAACTCTGTGAGTTGAATGCACACATCACAAAGAAGTTTCTGAGAATGCTTCTGTCTAGTGTTTATGTGAAGATATTCCCTTTTCCAGCATAGGCCTCAAAGCCCTCCAAGTATCCACTTGCAGATTCTACACAAAGTGCGTTTCAGAACTGCTCTATCGAAAGGAAGGTTCAACCCTGTGAGTTGAATGCACACATCGCAAAGATGTTTCTGAGAATGCTTCTGTCTAGTTTTTAGGTGAAGATATTTCATTTCCCAGCAAAGGCCTCAAAACGCTCCAAATATCCACTTGCAGATTCTACGAAAGGAGTGTTTCAAAACTGCTCTTTCAAAAGGAAGGTTCAAGTCTGTGAGTTGAAGGCACTCATCACAAAGAAGTTTGTGAGAATGCTTCTGTCTACTTGGTATGTGAAGATATTTCCTCTTCCAGCACAGGCCTCCAAAAGCTCCAAACATCCCCTAGCAAATTCTGCAAAAAGAGTGTTTCAAAACTGCGCTCTCCAAAGGAAGAGTCCCCTCCGTGAGTAGAATGCATAAAGCACAGGGTAGTTTCTGAGAACGCTTCCGTCTAGTTTTTAAGGGAAGATGTTTCCTTTTCCAGTGTTGGCCTCTCGGCACACCGAATATCCCCTTGAAGATTCTACTCAAAGAGAGTTTCAAAACTGCTATAGCAAAGGGGAGCTTCAACTCTGTGAGTTGAATGCGCAGGTCACAGAGAAGTTTCTGAGAATGCTTCTCTCTAGTTTTTATGTGAAGCTATTTCCTTTTCCAGCATAGGCCTCAAAGCGTTCCAAGTATCGACTTGCAGATTCTACAAAAAGAGCGTTTCAAAGCTGTTCTATCAAAAGGAAGGTTCAACTCTGTGAGTTGAATGCAGAAAGCACAGGGAAGTCTCTGAGAATGCTTCCGTCTAGGTTCTAAGTGAAGTTATTTCCTTTTCCAGGGTAGGACTCAAAGCACTCCAAATCTCCACTTGCAGATTCTACAAAAAGAGTGTTTCAAAACTGCTCTATCAAAAGGAAGGTTCAACTCGGTGAGTTGAATGCGCACATCGGAAAAGGTTCCTGAGAATGCTTCTGTCTAGTTTTCGTGTGAAGATATTTCCTTTTCCAGCATAGGCATCAAAGCGCCCTAGTGATCCCCTTGCAGATTCCACCAAAAGAGTGTCTCAAACCTCTTCTCTCGAAAGGAAGGTTCGACTCTGTGAGTAGAAGGCACTCATCGCAAAGAAGTTTCTGAGAAGAGTTCAATCTAGTTTTCCTCGTAATGTATGTTCCTTTCCACTAGATGCCGCAATCGCACCAAATATCCACTTGCAGTTTCCACAAGAAGAGTCATGCAGAACCGCTCTACGAAAAGGAATGTTCAACACTGTGAGTTCAATCCCCACGTGACAAAGAAGTTTCGGAGAATGCTTCCGTCTAGTTTGTATGTGAAGATATTTCCTTTTCCAACTCCAGCCTCAACGCGCTCCAAATATCCACTTGCGAATACTACCAAAACGGTGTTTGAAAACTGGTCTATCAAAACGAAGGTTCAACTCTGTGAGTTGAAAGCACTCACCACAAAGAAGTTTGTGAGAATGCTTCCATCTAGTTTTTATGCAATGTTATTTCCTTTTGCAGCGTAGGCCTCAAAGCGCTCCAATTATCCACTTGCAGACTCTACAAAAAGAGTGTTTCCAAACTGCTCTAGCAAAAAGAAGGCTGAACTCTGTGAGTTGAATGCACAAAGCACAGGGAACTTTCTGAGAATGCCTTTGTCTCGTTTCTACGTGAAGACATTTCCTTTTCCAGCATAGGCCTCAAAGCACTCCATACATCCACCTGAAGATTCTACTAAAAGAGTGTTTCCAAACTTCTCTATCAAAAGGAAGGTTCTACTCTGTGAGTTCAATGCACCCATGACCAAGACGTTTCTGAGCATGCTTCTGTCTAGTTTTTCTGTGAAGATATTTCCTTTTCCAGCCGAGGCCTCAAAGCGCTCCACATATCCACTTGCAGATTCTGCAAAAAGAGTGTTTCAAAACTGCTCTTTCCAAAGGAAGCTTCAAGTCTGTGCGTTGAATGCCCTCATCGCAAAGAAGTTTCTGAGAATGCTTCTGTCTAGTTTATATGTGAAGATATTTCCTTTTCCCACATAGGCCTCAAAGCGCTCCAAATACACACTTGCAGATTCTACAAAAGGAGTGTTTCCAAACTGTTCTCTCAAGAGGGACGTTCAAGTCTGTGAGTGGAACGCACTCATCACAAAGAAGTTTCTGAGAATCCATCTGTCTGGTTTCTATGTGATGATATTTCGTTTCCCAGCATTGGCCTCGAAGCGCTCCCAAGATCCTCATTCAGATGCCTCTAAAAGAGTGTTTCAAAACTTCTCTATCAAAAGGAAGGTTCAAGCCTGTGAGTTGAATGCACTCATCACACAGAAGTTTCTGAGAAGGCTTCTGTCTAGTTTCTATGTGAAGATATTTCCCTTTCCATCATAGGCCTCAAATCGCTCCAAATATCCACTTGCAGATGTTACAAAAAGGCTGTTTCCAAACGGCTCTATCAAAAGGCCGGTTCAACTCTGTGAGTTGAATGCACACATCACAAAGAAGTTTCTGAGAATGCTTCTGTCTAGTGTTTATGTGAAGATATTCCCTTTTCCAGCATAGGCCTCAAAGCCCTCCAAGTATCCACTTGCAGATTCTACACAAAGTGCGTTTCAGAACTGCTCTATCGAAAGGAAGGTTCAGCCCTGTGAGTTGAATGCACACATCGCAAAGATGTTTCTGAGAATGCTTCTGTCTAGTTTTTAGGTGAAGATATTTCATTTCCCAGCAAAGGCCTCAAAACGCTCCAAATATCCACTTGCAGATTCTACGAAAGGAGTGTTTCAAAACTGCTCTTTCAAAAGGAAGGTTCAAGTCTGTGAGTTGAAGGCACTCATCACAAAGAAGTTTGTGAGAATGCTTCTGTCTACTTGGTATGTGAAGATATTTCCTCTTCCAGCACAGGCCTCCAAAAGCTCCAAACATCCCCTAGCAAATTCTGCAAAAAGAGTGTTTCAAAACTGCGCTCTCCAAAGGAAGAGTCCCCTCCGTGAGTTGAATGCATAAAGCACAGGGTAGTTTCTGAGAACGCTTCCGTCTAGTTTTTAAGGGAAGATGTTTCCTTTTCCAGTGTTGGCCTCTCGGCACACCGAATATCCCCTTGAAGATTCTACTCAAAGAGAGTTTCAAATCTGCTATAGCAAAGGGGAGCTTCAACTCTGTGAGTTGAATGCGCAGGTCACAGAGAAGTTTCTGAGAATGCTTCTCTCTAGTTTTTATGTGAAGCTATTTCCTTTTCCAGCATAGGCCTCAAAGCGTTCCAAGTATCGACTTGCAGATTCTACAAAAAGAGCGTTTCAAAGCTGTTCTATCAAAAGGAAGGTTCAACTCTGTGAGTTGAATGCAGAAAGCACAGGGAAGTCTCTGAGAATGCTTCCGTCTAGGTTCTAAGTGAAGTTATTTCCTTTTCCAGGGTAGGACTCAAAGCACTCCAAATCTCCACTTGCAGATTCTACAAAAAGAGTGTTTCAAAACTGCTCTATCAAAAGGAAGGTTCAACTCGGTGAGTTGAATGCGCACATCGGAAAAGGTTCCTGAGAATGCTTCTGTCTAGTTTTCGTGTGAAGATATTTCCTTTTCCAGCATAGGCATCAAAGCGCCCTAGTGATCCCCTTGCAGATTCCACAAAAAGAGTGTCTCAAAACTCTTCTCTCGAAAGGAAGGTTCGACTCTGTGAGTAGAAGGCACTCATCGCAAAGAAGTTTCTGAGAAGAGTTCAATCTAGTTTTCCTCGTAATGTATGTTCCTTTCCACTAGATGCCGCAATCGCACCAAATATCCACTTGCAGTTTCCACAAGAAGAGTCATGCAGAACCGCTCTACGAAAAGGAATGTTCAACACTGTGAGTTCAATCCCCACGTGACAAAGAAGTTTCGGAGAATGCTTCCGTCTAGTTTGTATGTGAAGATATTTCCTTTTCCAACTCCAGCCTCAACGCGCTCCAAATATCCACTTGCGAATACTACCAAAACGGTGTTTGAAAACTGGTCTATCAAAACGAAGGTTCAACTCTGTGAGTTGAAAGCACTCACCACAAAGAAGTTTGTGAGAATGCTTCCATCTAGTTTTTATGCAATGTTATTTCCTTTTGCAGCGTAGGCCTCAAAGCGCTCCAATTATCCACTTGCAGACTCTACAAAAAGAGTGTTTCCAAACTGCTCTAGCAAAAAGAAGGCTGAACTCTGTGAGTTGAATGCACAAAGCACAGGGAACTTTCTGAGAATGCCTTTGTCTCGTTTCTACGTGAAGACATTTCCTTTTCCAGCATAGGCCTCAAAGCACTCCATACATCCACCTGAAGATTCTACTAAAAGAGTGTTTCCAAACTTCTCTATCAAAAGGAAGGTTCTACTCTGTGAGTTCAATGCACCCATGACCAAGACGTTTCTGAGCATGCTTCTGTCTAGTTTTTCTGTGAAGATATTTCCTTTTCCAGCCGAGGCCTCAAAGCGCTCCACATATCCACTTGCAGATTCTGCCAAAAGAGTGTTTCAAAACTGCTCTTTCCAAAGGAAGCTTCAAGTCTGTGCGTTGAATGCCCTCATCGCAAAGAAGTTTCTGAGAATGCTTCTGTCTAGTTTATATGTGAAGATATTTCCTTTTCCCACATAGGCCTCAAAGCGCTCCAAATACACACTTGCAGATTCTACAAAAGGAGTGTTTCAAAACTGTTCTCTCAAGAGGGACGTTCAAGTCTGTGAGTGGAACGCACTCATCACAAAGAAGTTTCTGAGAATCCATCTGTCTGGTTTCTATGTGATGATATTTCGTTTCCCAGCATTGGCCTCGAAGCGCTCCCAAGATCCTCATTCAGATGCCTCTAAAAGAGTGTTTCAAAACTTCTCTATCAAAAGGAAGGTTCAAGCCTGTGAGTTGAATGCACTCATCACACAGAAGTTTCTGAGAAGGCTTCTGTCTAGTTTCTATGTGAAGATATTTCCCTTTCCATCATAGGCCTCAAATCGCTCCAAATATCCACTTGCAGATGTTACAAAAAGGCTGTTTCCAAACGGCTCTATCAAAAGGCCGGTTCAACTCTGTGAGTTGAATGCACACATCACAAAGAAGTTTCTGAGAATGCTTCTGTCTAGTGTTTATGTGAAGATATTCCCTTTTCCAGCATAGGCCTCAAAGCCCTCCAAGTATCCACTTGCAGATTCTACACAAAGTGCGTTTCAGAACTGCTCTATCGAAAGGAAGGTTCAGCCCTGTGAGTTGAATGCACACATCGCAAAGATGTTTCTGAGAATGCTTCTGTCTAGTTTTTAGGTGAAGATATTTCATTTCCCAGCAAAGGCCTCAAAACGCTCCAAATATCCACTTGCAGATTCTACGAAAGGAGTGTTTCAAAACTGCTCTTTCAAAAGGAAGGTTCAAGTCTGTGAGTTGAAGGCACTCATCACAAAGAAGTTTGTGAGAATGCTTCTGTCTACTTGGTATGTGAAGATATTTCCTCTTCCAGCACAGGCCTCCAAAAGCTCCAAACATCCCCTAGCAAATTCTGCAAAAAGAGTGTTTCAAAACTGCGCTCTCCAAAGGAAGAGTCCCCTCCGTGAGTTGAATGCATAAAGCACAGGGTAGTTTCTGAGAACGCTTCCGTCTAGTTTTTAAGGGAAGATGTTTCCTTTTCCAGTGTTGGCCTCTCGGCACACCGAATATCCCCTTGAAGATTCTACTCAAAGAGAGTTTCAAAACTGCTATAGCAAAGGGGAGCTTCAACTCTGTGAGTTGAATGCGCAGGTCACAGAGAAGTTTCTGAGAATGCTTCTCTCTAGTTTTTATGTGAAGCTATTTCCTTTTCCAGCATAGGCCTCAAAGCGTTCCAAGTATCGACTTGCAGATTCTACAAAAAGAGCGTTTCAAAGCTGTTCTATCAAAAGGAAGGTTCAACTCTGTGAGTTGAATGCAGAAAGCACAGGGAAGTCTCTGAGAATGCTTCCGTCTAGGTTCTAAGTGAAGTTATTTCCTTTTCCAGGGTAGGACTCAAAGCACTCCAAATCTCCACTTGCAGATTCTACAAAAAGAGTGTTTCAAAACTGCTCTATCAAAAGGAAGGTTCAACTCGGTGAGTTGAATGCGCACATCGGAAAAGGTTCCTGAGAATGCTTCTGTCTAGTTTTCGTGTGAAGATATTTCCTTTTCCAGCATAGGCATCAAAGCGCCCTAGTGATCCCCTTGCAGATTCCACCAAAAGAGTGTCTCAAAACTCTTCTCTCGAAAGGAAGGTTCGACTCTGTGAGTAGAAGGCACTCATCGCAAAGAAGTTTCTGAGAAGAGTTCAATCTAGTTTTCATCGTAATGTATGTTCCTTTCCACTAGATGCCGCAATCGCACCAAATATCCACTTGCAGTTTCCACAAGAAGAGTCATGCAGAACCGCTCTACGAAAAGGAATGTTCAACACTGTGAGTTCAATCCCCACGTGACAAAGAAGTTTCGGAGAATGCTTCCGTCTAGTTTGTATGTGAAGATATTTCCTTTTCCAACTCCAGCCTCAACGCGCTCCAAATATCCACTTGCGAATACTACCAAAACGGTGTTTGAAAACTGGTCTATCAAAACGAAGGTTCAACTCTGTGAGTTGAAAGCACTCACCACAAAGAAGTTTGTGAGAATGCTTCCATCTAGTTTTTATGCAATGTTATTTCCTTTTGCAGCGTAGGCCTCAAAGCGCTCCAATTATCCACTTGCAGACTCTACAAAAAGAGTGTTTCCAAACTGCTCTAGCAAAAAGAAGGCTGAACTCTGTGAGTTGAATGCACAAAGCACAGGGAACTTTCTGAGAATGCCTTTGTCTCGTTTCTACGTGAAGACATTTCCTTTTCCAGCATAGGCCTCAAAGCACTCCATACATCCACCTGAAGATTCTACTAAAAGAGTGTTTCCAAACTTCTCTATCAAAAGGAAGGTTCTACTCTGTGAGTTCAATGCACCCATGACCAAGACGTTTCTGAGCATGCTTCTGTCTAGTTTTTCTGTGAAGATATTTCCTTTTCCAGCCGAGGCCTCAAAGCGCTCCACATATCCACTTGCAGATTCTACCAAAAGAGTGTTTCAAAACTGCTCTTTCCAAAGGAAGCTTCAAGTCTGTGCGTTGAATGCCCTCATCGCAAAGAAGTTTCTGAGAATGCTTCTGTCTAGTTTATATGTGAAGATATTTCCTTTTCCCACATAGGCCTCAAAGCGCTCCAAATAAACACTTGCAGATTCTACAAAAGGAGTGTTTCCAAACTGTTCTCTCAAGAGGGACGTTCAAGTCTGTGAGTGGAACGCACTCATCACAAAGAAGTTTCTGAGAATCCATCTGTCTGGTTTCTATGTGATGATATTTCGTTTCCCAGCATTGGCCTCGAAGCGCTCCCAAGATCCTCATTCAGATGCCTCTAAAAGAGTGTTTCAAAACTTCTCTATCAAAAGGAAGGTTCAAGCCTGTGAGTTGAATGCACTCATCACGCAGAAGTTTCTGAGAAGGCTTCTGTCTAGTTTCTATGTGAAGATATTTCCCTTTCCATCATAGGCCTCAAATCGCTCCAAATATCCACTTGCAGATGTTACAAAAAGGCTGTTTCCAAACGGCTCTATCAAAAGGCCGGTTCAACTCTGTGAGTTGAATGCACACATCACAAAGAAGTTTCTGAGAATGCTTCTGTCTAGTGTTTATGTGAAGATATTCCCTTTTCCAGCATAGGCCTCAAAGCCCTCCAAGTACCCACTTGCAGATTCTACACAAAGTGCGTTTCAGAACTGCTCTATCGAAAGGAAGGTTCAACCCTGTGAGTTGAATGCACACATCGCAAAGATGTTTCTGAGAATGCTTCTGTCTAGTTTTTAGGTGAAGATATTTCATTTCCCAGCAAAGGCCTCAAAACGCTCCCAATATCCACTTGCAGATTCTACAAAAGGAGTGTTTCAAAACTGCTCTTTCAAAAGGAAGGTTCAAGTCTGTGAGTTGAAGGCACTCATCACAAAGAAGTTTGTGAGAATGCTTCTGTCTACTTGGTATGTGAAGATATTTCCTCTTCCAGCACAGGCCTCCAAAAGCTCCAAACATCCCCTAGCAAATTCTGCAAAAAGAGTGTTTCAAAACTGCGCTCTCCAAAGGAAGAGTCCCCTCCGTGAGTTGAATGCATAAAGCACAGGGTAGTTTCTGAGAACGCTTCCGTCTAGTTTTTAAGGGAAGATGTTTCCTTTTCCAGTGTTGGCCTCTCGGCACACCGAATATCCCCTTGAAGATTCTACTCAAAGAGAGTTTCAAAACTGCTATAGCAAAGGGGAGCTTCAACTCTGTGAGTTGAATGCGCAGGTCACAGAGAAGTTTCTGAGAATGCTTCTCTCTAGTTTTTATGTGAAGCTATTTCCTTTTCCAGCCTAGGCCTCAAAGCGTTCCAAGTATCGACTTGCAGATTCTACAAAAAGAGCGTTTCAAAGCTGTTCTATCAAAAGGAAGGTTCAACTCTGTGAGTTGAATGCAGAAAGCACAGGGAAGTCTCTGAGAATGCTTCCGTCTAGGTTCTAAGTGAAGTTATTTCCTTTTCCAGGGTAGGACTCAAAGCACTCCAAATCTCCACTTGCAGATTCTACAAAAAGAGTGTTTCAAAACTGCTCTATCAAAAGGAAGGTTCAACTCGGTGAGTTGAATGCGCACATCGGAAAAGGTTCCTGAGAATGCTTCTGTCTAGTTTTCGTGTGAAGATATTTCCTTTTCCAGCATAGGCATCAAAGCGCCCTAGTGATCCCCTTGCAGATTCCACCAAAAGAGTGTCTCAAAACTCTTCTCTCGAAAGGAAGGTTCGACTCTGTGAGTAGAAGGCACTCATCGCAAAGAAGTTTCTGAGAAGAGTTCAATCTAGTTTTCCTCGTAATGTATGTTCCTTTCCACTAGATGCCGCAATCGCACCAAATATCCACTTGCAGTTTCCACAAGAAGAGTCATGCAGAACCGCTCTACGAAAAGGAATGTTCAACACTGTGAGTTCAATCCCCACGTGACAAAGAAGTTTCGGAGAATGCTTCCGTCTAGTTTGTATGTGAAGATATTTCCTTTTCCAACTCCAGCCTCAACGCGCTCCAAATATCCACTTGCGAATACTACCAAAACGGTGTTTGAAAACTGGTCTATCAAAACGAAGGTTCAACTCTGTGAGTTGAAAGCACTCACCACAAAGAAGTTTGTGAGAATGCTTCCATCTAGTTTTTATGCAATGTTATTTCCTTTTGCAGCGTAGGCCTCAAAGCGCTCCAATTATCCACTTGCAGACTCTACAAAAAGAGTGTTTCCAAACTGCTCTAGCAAAAAGAAGGCTGAACTCTGTGAGTTGAATGCACAAAGCACAGGGAACTTTCTGAGAATGCCTTTGTCTCGTTTCTACGTGAAGACATTTCCTTTTCCAGCATAGGCCTCAAAGCACTCCATACATCCACCTGAAGATTCTACTAAAAGAGTGTTTCCAAACTTCTCTATCAAAAGGAAGGTTCTACTCTGTGAGTTCAATGCACCCATGACCAAGACGTTTCTGAGCATGCTTCTGTCTAGTTTTTCTGTGAAGATATTTCCTTTTCCAGCCGAGGCCTCAAAGCGCTCCACATATCCACTTGCAGATTCTGCAAAAAGAGTGTTTCAAAACTGCTCTTTCCAAAGGAAGCTTCAAGTCTGTGCGTTGAATGCCCTCATCGCAAAGAAGTTTCTGAGAATGCTTCTGTCTAGTTTATATGTGAAGATATTTCCTTTTCCCACATAGGCCTCAAAGCGCTCCAAATACACACTTGCAGATTCTACAAAAGGAGTGTTTCAAAACTGTTCTCTCAAGAGGGACGTTCAAGTCTGTGAGTGGAACGCACTCATCACAAAGAAGTTTCTGAGAATCCATCTGTCTGGTTTCTATGTGATGATATTTCGTTTCCCAGCATTGGCCTCGAAGCGCTCCCAAGATCCTCATTCAGATGCCTCTAAAAGAGTGTTTCAAAACTTCTCTATCAAAAGGAAGGTTCAAGCCTGTGAGTTGAATGCACTCATCACACAGAAGTTTCTGAGAAGGCTTCTGTCTAGTTTCTATGTGAAGATATTTCCCTTTCCATCATAGGCCTCAAATCGCTCCAAATATCCACTTGCAGATGTTACAAAAAGGCTGTTTCCAAACGGCTCTATCAAAAGGCCGGTTCAACTCTGTGAGTTGAATGCACACATCACAAAGAAGTTTCTGAGAATGCTTCTGTCTAGTGTTTATGTGAAGATATTCCCTTTTCCAGCATAGGCCTCAAAGCCCTCCAAGTATCCACTTGCAGATTCTACACAAAGTGCGTTTCAGAACTGCTCTATCGAAAGGAAGGTTCAACCCTGTGAGTTGAATGCACACATCGCAAAGATGTTTCTGAGAATGCTTCTGTCTAGTTTTTAGGTGAAGATATTTCATTTCCCAGCAAAGGCCTCAAAACGCTCCAAATATCCACTTGCAGATTCTACGAAAGGAGTGTTTCAAAACTGCTCTTTCAAAAGGAAGGTTCAAGTCTGTGAGTTGAAGGCACTCATCACAAAGAAGTTTGTGAGAATGCTTCTGTCTACTTGGTATGTGAAGATATTTCCTCTTCCAGCACAGGCCTCCAAAAGCTCCAAACATCCCCTAGCAAATTCTGCAAAAAGAGTGTTTCAAAACTGCGCTCTCCAAAGGAAGAGTCCCCTCCGTGAGTTGAATGCATAAAGCACAGGGTAGTTTCTGAGAACGCTTCCGTCTAGTTTTTAAGGGAAGATGTTTCCTTTTCCAGTGTTGGCCTCTCGGCACACCGAATATCCCCTTGAAGATTCTACTCAAAGAGAGTTTCAAAACTGCTATAGCAAAGGGGAGCTTCAACTCTGTGAGTTGAATGCGCAGGTCACAGAGAAGTTTCTGAGAATGCTTCTCTCTAGTTTTTATGTGAAGCTATTTCCTTTTCCAGCATAGGCCTCAAAGCGTTCCAAGTATCGACTTGCAGATTCTACAAAAAGAGCGTTTCAAAGCTGTTCTATCAAAAGGAAGGTTCAACTCTGTGAGTTGAATGCAGAAAGCACAGGGAAGTCTCTGAGAATGCTTCCGTCTAGGTTCTAAGTGAAGTTATTTCCTTTTCCAGGGTAGGACTCAAAGCACTCCAAATCTCCACTTGCAGATTCTACAAAAAGAGTGTTTCAAAACTGCTCTATCAAAAGGAAGGTTCAACTCGGTGAGTTGAATGCGCACATCGGAAAAAGTTCCTGAGAATGCTTCTGTCTAGTCTTCGTGTGAAGATATTTCCTTTTCCAGCATAGGCATCAAAGCGCCCTAGTGATCCCCTTGCAGATTCCACAAAAAGAGTGTCTCAAAACTCTTCTCTCGAAAGGAAGGCTCGACTCTGTGAGTAGAAGGCACTCATCGCAAAGAAGTTTCTGAGAAGAGTTCAATCTAGTTTTCCTCGTAATGTATGTTCCTTTCCACTAGATGCCGCAATCGCACCAAATATCCACTTGCAGTTTCCACAAGAAGAGTCATGCAGAACCGCTCTACGAAAAGGAATGTTCAACACTGTGAGTTCAATCCCCACGTGACAAAGAAGTTTCGGAGAATGCTTCCGTCTAGTTTGTATGTGAAGATATTTCCTTTTCCAACTCCAGCCTCAACGCGCTCCAAATATCCACTTGCGAATACTACCAAAACGGTGTTTCAAAACTGGTCTATCAAAACGAAGGTTCAACTCTGTGAGTTGAAAGCACTCACCACAAAGAAGTTTGTGAGAATGCTTCCATCTAGTTTTTATGCAATGTTATTTCCTTTTGCAGCGTAGGCCTCAAAGCGCTCCAATTATCCACTTGCAGACTCTACAAAAAGAGTGTTTCCAAACTGCTCTAGCAAAAAGAAGGCTGAACTCTGTGAGTTGAATGCACAAAGCACAGGGAACTTTCTGAGAATGCCTTTGTCTCGTTTCTACGTGAAGACATTTCCTTTTCCAGCATAGGCCTCAAAGCACTCCATACATCCACCTGAAGATTCAACTAAAAGAGTGTTTCCAAACTTCTCTATCAAAAGGAAGGTTCTACTCTGTGAGTTCAATGCACACATGACCAAGACGTTTCTGAGCATGCTTCTGTCTAGTTTTTCTGTGAAGATATTTCCTTTTCCAGCCGAGGCCTCAAAGCGCTCCACATATCCACTTGCAGATTCTACCAAAAGAGTGTTTCAAAACTGCTCTTTCCAAAGGAAGCTTCAAGTCTGTGCGTTGAATGCCCTCATCGCAAAGAAGTTTCTGAGAATGCTTCTGTCTAGTTTATATGTGAAGATATTTCCTTTTCCCACATAGGCCTCAAAGCGCTCCAAATAAACACTTGCAGATTCTACAAAAGGAGTGTTTCAAAACTGTTCTCTCAAGAGGGACGTTCAAGTCTGTGAGTGGAACGCACTCATCACAAAGAAGTTTCTGAGAATCCATCTGTCTGGTTTCTATGTGATGATATTTCGTTTCCCAGCATTGGCCTCGAAGCGCTCCCAAGATCCTCATTCAGATGCCTCTAAAAGAGTGTTTCAAAACTTCTCTATCAAAAGGAAGGTTCAAGCCTGTGAGTTGAATGCACTCATCACGCAGAAGTTTCTGAGAAGGCTTCTGTCTAGTTTCTATGTGAAGATATTTCCCTTTCCATCATAGGCCTCAAATCGCTCCAAATATCCACTTGCAGATGTTACAAAAAGGCTGTTTCCAAACGGCTCTATCAAAAGGCCGGTTCAACTCTGTGAGTTGAATGCACACATCACAAAGAAGTTTCTGAGAATGCTTCTGTCTAGTGTTTATGTGAAGATATTCCCTTTTCCAGCATAGGCCTCAAAGCCCTCCAAGTACCCACTTGCAGATTCTACACAAAGTGCGTTTCAGAACTGCTCTATCGAAAGGAAGGTTCAACCCTGTCAGTTGAATGCACACATCGCAAAGATGTTTCTGAGAATGCTTCTGTCTAGTTTTTAGGTGAAGATATTTCATTTCCCAGCAAAGGCCTCAAAACGCTCCAAATAGCCACTTGCAGATTCTACAAAAGGAGTGTTTCAAAACTGCTCTTTCAAAAGGAAGGTTCAAGTCTGTGAGTTGAAGGCACTCATCACAAAGAAGTTTGTGAGAATGCTTCTGTCTACTTGGTATGTGAAGATATTTCCTCTTCCAGCACAGGCCTCCAAAAGCTCCAAACATCCCCTAGCAAATTCTGCAAAAAGAGTGTTTCAAAACTGCGCTCTCCAAAGGAAGAGTCCCCTCCGTGAGTTGAATGCATAAAGCACAGGGTAGTTTCTGAGAACGCTTCCGTCTAGTTTTTAAGGGAAGATGTTTCCTTTTCCAGTGTTGGCCTCTCGGCACACCGAATATCCCCTTGAAGATTCTACTCAAAGAGAGTTTCAAAACTGCTATAGCAAAGGGGAGCTTCAACTCTGTGAGTTGAATGCGCAGGTCACAGAGAAGTTTCTGAGAATGCTTCTCTCTAGTTTTTATGTGAAGCTATTTCCTTTTCCAGCATAGGCCTCAAAGCGTTCCAAGTATCGACTTGCAGATTCTACAAAAAGAGCGTTTCAAAGCTGTTCTATCAAAAGGAAGGTTCAACTCTGTGAGTTGAATGCAGAAAGCACAGGGAAGTCTCTGAGAATGCTTCCGTCTAGGTTCTAAGTGAAGTTATTTCCTTTTCCAGGGTAGGACTCAAAGCACTCCAAATCTCCACTTGCAGATTCTACAAAAAGAGTGTTTCAAAACTGCTCTATCAAAAGGAAGGTTCAACTCGGTGAGTTGAATGCGCACATCGGAAAAGGTTCCTGAGAATGCTTCTGTCTAGTTTTCGTGTGAAGATATTTCCTTTTCCAGCATAGGCATCAAAGCGCCCTAGTGATCCCCTTGCAGATTCCACCAAAAGAGTGTCTCAAAACTCTTCTCTCGAAAGGAAGGTTCGACTCTGTGAGTAGAAGGCACTCATCGCAAAGAAGTTTCTGAGAAGAGTTCAATCTAGTTTTCCTCGTAATGTATGTTCCTTTCCACTAGATGCCGCAATCGCACCAAATATCCACTTGCAGTTTCCACAAGAAGAGTCATGCAGAACCGCTCTACGAAAAGGAATGTTCAACACTGTGAGTTCAATCCCCACGTGACAAAGAAGTTTCGGAGAATGCTTCCGTCTAGTTTGTATGTGAAGATATTTCCTTTTCCAACTCCAGCCTCAACGCGCTCCAAATATCCACTTGCGAATACTACCAAAACGGTGTTTCAAAACTGGTCTATCAAAACGAAGGTTCAACTCTGTGAGTTGAAAGCACTCACCACAAAGAAGTTTGTGAGAATGCTTCCATCTAGTTTTTATGCAATGTTATTTCCTTTTGCAGCGTAGGCCTCAAAGCGCTCCAATTATCCACTTGCAGACTCTACAAAAAGAGTGTTTCCAAACTGCTCTAGCAAAAAGAAGGCTGAACTCTGTGAGTTGAATGCACAAAGCACAGGGAACTTTCTGAGAATGCCTTTGTCTCGTTTCTACGTGAAGACATTTCCTTTTCCAGCATAGGCCTCAAAGCACTCCATACATCCACCTGAAGATTCTACTAAAAGAGTGTTTCCAAACTTCTCTATCAAAAGGAAGGTTCTACTCTGTGAGTTCAATGCACCCATGACCAAGACGTTTCTGAGCATGCTTCTGTCTAGTTTTTCTGTGAAGATATTTCCTTTTCCAGCCGAGGCCTCAAAGCGCTCCACATATCCACTTGCAGATTCTGCAAAAAGAGTGTTTCAAAACTGCTCTTTCCAAAAGAAGCTTCAAGTCTGTGCGTTGAATGCCCTCATCGCAAAGAAGTTTCTGAGAATGCTTCTGTCTAGTTTATATGTGAAGATATTTCCTTTTCCCACATAGGCCTCAAAGCGCTCCAAATACACACTTGCAGATTCTACAAAAGGAGTGTTTCAAAACTGTTCTCTCAAGAGGGACGTTCAAGTCTGTGAGTGGAACGCACTCATCACAAAGAAGTTTCTGAGAATCCATCTGTCTGGTTTCTATGTGATGATATTTCGTTTCCCAGCATTGGCCTCGAAGCGCTCCCAAGATCCTCATTCAGATGCCTCTAAAAGAGTGTTTCAAAACTTCTCTATCAAAAGGAAGGTTCAAGCCTGTGAGTTGAATGCACTCATCACACAGAAGTTTCTGAGAAGGCTTCTGTCTAGTTTCTATGTGAAGATATTTCCCTTTCCATCATAGGCCTCAAATCGCTCCAAATATCCACTTGCAGATGTTACAAAAAGGCTGTTTCCAAACGGCTCTATCAAAAGGCCGGTTCAACTCTGTGAGTTGAATGCACACATCACAAAGAAGTTTCTGAGAATGCTTCTGTCTAGTGTTTATGTGAAGATATTCCCTTTTCCAGCATAGGCCTCAAAGCCCTCCAAGTATCCACTTGCAGATTCTACACAAAGTGCGTTTCAGAACTGCTCTATCGAAAGGAAGGTTCAACCCTGTGAGTTGAATGCACACATCGCAAAGATGTTTCTGAGAATGCTTCTGTCTAGTTTTTAGGTGAAGATATTTCATTTCCCAGCAAAGGCCTCAAAACGCTCCAAATATCCACTTGCAGATTCTACGAAAGGAGTGTTTCAAAACTGCTCTTTCAAAAGGAAGGTTCAAGTCTGTGAGTTGAAGGCACTCATCACAAAGAAGTTTGTGAGAATGCTTCTGTCTACTTGGTATGTGAAGATATTTCCTCTTCCAGCACAGGCCTCCAAAAGCTCCAAACATCCCCTAGCAAATTCTGCAAAAAGAGTGTTTCAAAACTGCGCTCTCCAAAGGAAGAGTCCCCTCCGTGAGTAGAATGCATAAAGCACAGGGTAGTTTCTGAGAACGCTTCCGTCTAGTTTTTAAGGGAAGATGTTTCCTTTTCCAGTGTTGGCCTCTCGGCACACCGAATATCCCCTTGAAGATTTTACTCAAAGAGAGTTTCAAAACTGCTATAGCAAAGGGGAGCTTCAACTCTGTGAGTTGAATGCGCAGGTCACAGAGAAGTTTCTGAGAATGCTTCTCTCTAGTTTTTATGTGAAGCTATTTCCTTTTCCAGCATAGGCCTCAAAGCGTTCCAAGTATCGACTTGCAGATTCTACAAAAAGAGCGTTTCAAAGCTGTTCTATCAAAAGGAAGGTTCAACTCTGTGAGTTGAATGCAGAAAGCACAGGGAAGTCTCTGAGAATGCTTCCGTCTAGGTTCTAAGTGAAGTTATTTCCTTTTCCAGGGTAGGACTCAAAGCACTCCAAATCTCCACTTGCAGATTCTACAAAAAGAGTGTTTCAAAACTGCTCTATCAAAAGGAAGGTTCAACTCGGTGAGTTGAATGCGCACATCGGAAAAGGTTCCTGAGAATGCTTCTGTCTAGTTTTCGTGTGAAGATATTTCCTTTTCCAGCATAGGCATCAAAGCGCCCTAGTGATCCCCTTGCAGATTCCACCAAAAGAGTGTCTCAAAACTCTTCTCTCGAAAGGAAGGTTCGACTCTGTGAGTAGAAGGCACTCATCGCAAAGAAGTTTCTGAGAAGAGTTCAATCTAGTTTTCCTCGTAATGTATGTTCCTTTCCACTAGATGCCGCAATCGCACCAAATATCCACTTGCAGTTTCCACAAGAAGAGTCATGCAGAACCGCTCTACGAAAAGGAATGTTCAACACTGTGAGTTCAATCCCCACGTGACAAAGAAGTTTCGGAGAATGCTTCCGTCTAGTTTGTATGTGAAGATATTTCCTTTTCCAACTCCAGCCTCAACGCGCTCCAAATATCCACTTGCGAATACTACCAAAACGGTGTTTGAAAACTGGTCTATCAAAACGAAGGTTCAACTCTGTGAGTTGAAAGCACTCACCACAAAGAAGTTTGTGAGAATGCTTCCATCTAGTTTTTATGCAATGTTATTTCCTTTTGCAGCGTAGGCCTCAAAGCGCTCCAATTATCCACTTGCAGACTCTACAAAAAGAGTGTTTCCAAACTGCTCTAGCAAAAAGAAGGCTGAACTCTGTGAGTTGAATGCACAAAGCACAGGGAACTTTCTGAGAATGCCTTTGTCTCGTTTCTACGTGAAGACATTTCCTTTTCCAGCATAGGCCTCAAAGCACTCCATACATCCACCTGAAGATTCTACTAAAAGAGTGTTTCCAAACTTCTCTATCAAAAGGAAGGTTCTACTCTGTGAGTTCAATGCACCCATGACCAAGACGTTTCTGAGCATGCTTCTGTCTAGTTTTTCTGTGAAGATATTTCCTTTTCCAGCCGAGGCCTCAAAGCGCTCCACATATCCACTTGCAGATTCTGCAAAAAGAGTGTTTCAAAACTGCTCTTTCCAAAGGAAGCTTCAAGTCTGTGCGTTGAATGCCCTCATCGCAAAGAAGTTTCTGAGAATGCTTCTGTCTAGTTTATATGTGAAGATATTTCCTTTTCCCACATAGGCCTCAAAGCGCTCCAAATACACACTTGCAGATTCTACAAAAGGAGTGTTTCAAAACTGTTCTCTCAAGAGGGACGTTCAAGTCTGTGAGTGGAACGCACTCATCACAAAGAAGTTTCTGAGAATCCATCTGTCTGGTTTCTATGTGATGATATTTCGTTTCCCAGCATTGGCCTCGAAGCGCTCCCAAGATCCTCATTCAGATGCCTCTAAAAGAGTGTTTCAAAACTTCTCTATCAAAAGGAAGGTTCAAGCCTGTGAGTTGAATGCACTCATCACACAGAAGTTTCTGAGAAGGCTTCTGTCTAGTTTCTATGTGAAGATATTTCCCTTTCCATCATAGGCCTCAAATCGCTCCAAATATCCACTTGCAGATGTTACAAAAAGGCTGTTTCCAAACGGCTCTATCAAAAGGCCGGTTCAACTCTGTGAGTTGAATGCACACATCACAAAGAAGTTTCTGAGAATGCTTCTGTCTAGTGTTTATGTGAAGATATTCCCTTTTCCAGCATAGGCCTCAAAGCCCTCCAAGTATCCACTTGCAGATTCTACACAAAGTGCGTTTCAGAACTGCTCTATCGAAAGGAAGGTTCAGCCCTGTGAGTTGAATGCACACATCGCAAAGATGTTTCTGAGAATGCTTCTGTCTAGTTTTTAGGTGAAGATATTTCATTTCCCAGCAAAGGCCTCAAAACGCTCCAAATATCCACTTGCAGATTCTACGAAAGGAGTGTTTCAAAACTGCTCTTTCAAAAGGAAGGTTCAAGTCTGTGAGTTGAAGGCACTCATCACAAAGAAGTTTGTGAGAATGCTTCTGTCTACTTGGTATGTGAAGATATTTCCTCTTCCAGCACAGGCCTCCAAAAGCTCCAAACATCCCCTAGCAAATTCTGCAAAAAGAGTGTTTCAAAACTGCGCTCTCCAAAGGAAGAGTCCCCTCCGTGAGTTGAATGCATAAAGCACAGGGTAGTTTCTGAGAACGCTTCCGTCTAGTTTTTAAGGGAAGATGTTTCCTTTTCCAGTGTTGGCCTCTCGGCACACCGAATATCCCCTTGAAGATTCTACTCAAAGAGAGTTTCAAAACTGCTATAGCAAAGGGGAGCTTCAACTCTGTGAGTTGAATGCGCAGGTCACAGAGAAGTTTCTGAGAATGCTTCTCTCTAGTTTTTATGTGAAGCTATTTCCTTTTCCAGCATAGGCCTCAAAGCGTTCCAAGTATCGACTTGCAGATTCTACAAAAAGAGCGTTTCAAAGCTGTTCTATCAAAAGGAAGGTTCAACTCTGTGAGTTGAATGCAGAAAGCACAGGGAAGTCTCTGAGAATGCTTCCGTCTAGGTTCTAAGTGAAGTTATTTCCTTTTCCAGGGTAGGACTCAAAGCACTCCAAATCTCCACTTGCAGATTCTACAAAAAGAGTGTTTCAAAACTGCTCTATCAAAAGGAAGGTTCAACTCGGTGAGTTGAATGCGCACATCGGAAAAGGTTCCTGAGAATGCTTCTGTCTAGTTTTCGTGTGAAGATATTTCCTTTTCCAGCATAGGCATCAAAGCGCCCTAGTGATCCCCTTGCAGATTCCACAAAAAGAGTGTCTCAAAACTCTTCTCTCGAAAGGAAGGTTCGACTCTGTGAGTAGAAGGCACTCATCGCAAAGAAGTTTCTGAGAAGAGTTCAATCTAGTTTTCCTCGTAATGTATGTTCCTTTCCACTAGATGCCGCAATCGCACCAAATATCCACTTGCAGTTTCCACAAGAAGAGTCATGCAGAACCGCTCTACGAAAAGGAATGTTCAACACTGTGAGTTCAATCCCCACGTGACAAAGAAGTTTCGGAGAATGCTTCCGTCTAGTTTGTATGTGAAGATATTTCCTTTTCCAACTCCAGCCTCAACGCGCTCCAAATATCCACTTGCGAATACTACCAAAACGGTGTTTGAAAACTGGTCTATCAAAACGAAGGTTCAACTCTGTGAGTTGAAAGCACTCACCACAAAGAAGTTTGTGAGAATGCTTCCATCTAGTTTTTATGCAATGTTATTTCCTTTTGCAGCGTAGGCCTCAAAGCGCTCCAATTATCCACTTGCAGACTCTACAAAAAGAGTGTTTCCAAACTGCTCTAGCAAAAAGAAGGCTGAACTCTGTGAGTTGAATGCACAAAGCACAGGGAACTTTCTGAGAATGCCTTTGTCTCGTTTCTACGTGAAGACATTTCCTTTTCCAGCATAGGCCTCAAAGCACTCCATACATCCACCTGAAGATTCTACTAAAAGAGTGTTTCCAAACTTCTCTATCAAAAGGAAGGTTCTACTCTGTGAGTTCAATGCACCCATGACCAAGACGTTTCTGAGCATGCTTCTGTCTAGTTTTTCTGTGAAGATATTTCCTTTTCCAGCCGAGGCCTCAAAGCGCTCCACATATCCACTTGCAGATTCTGCAAAAAGAGTGTTTCAAAACTGCTCTTTCCAAAGGAAGCTTCAAGTCTGTGCGTTGAATGCCCTCATCGCAAAGAAGTTTCTGAGAATGCTTCTGTCTAGTTTATATGTGAAGATATTTCCTTTTCCCACATAGGCCTCAAAGCGCTCCAAATACACACTTGCAGATTCTACAAAAGGAGTGTTTCAAAACTGTTCTCTCAAGAGGGACGTTCAAGTCTGTGAGTGGAACGCACTCATCACAAAGAAGTTTCTGAGAATCCATCTGTCTGGTTTCTATGTGATGATATTTCGTTTCCCAGCATTGGCCTCGAAGCGCTCCCAAGATCCTCATTCAGATGCCTCTAAAAGAGTGTTTCAAAACTTCTCTATCAAAAGGAAGGTTCAAGCCTGTGAGTTGAATGCACTCATCACACAGAAGTTTCTGAGAAGGCTTCTGTCTAGTTTCTATGTGAAGATATTTCCCTTTCCATCATAGGCCTCAAATCGCTCCAAATATCCACTTGCAGATGTTACAAAAAGGCTGTTTCCAAACGGCTCTATCAAAAGGCCGGTTCAACTCTGTGAGTTGAATGCACACATCACAAAGAAGTTTCTGAGAATGCTTCTGTCTAGTGTTTATGTGAAGATATTCCCTTTTCCAGCATAGGCCTCAAAGCCCTCCAAGTACCCACTTGCAGATTCTACACAAAGTGCGTTTCAGAACTGCTCTATCGAAAGGAAGGTTCAACCCTGTCAGTTGAATGCACACATCGCAAAGATGTTTCTGAGAATGCTTCTGTCTAGTTTTTAGGTGAAGATATTTCATTTCCCAGCAAAGGCCTCAAAACGCTCCAAATAGCCACTTGCAGATTCTACAAAAGGAGTGTTTCAAAACTGCTCTTTCAAAAGGAAGGTTCAAGTCTGTGAGTTGAAGGCACTCATCACAAAGAAGTTTGTGAGAATGCTTCTGTCTACTTGGTATGTGAAGATATTTCCTCTTCCAGCACAGGCCTCCAAAAGCTCCAAACATCCCCTAGCAAATTCTGCAAAAAGAGTGTTTCAAAACTGCGCTCTCCAAAGGAAGAGTCCCCTCCGTGAGTTGAATGCATAAAGCACAGGGTAGTTTCTGAGAACGCTTCCGTCTAGTTTTTAAGGGAAGATGTTTCCTTTTCCAGTGTTGGCCTCTCGGCACACCGAATATCCCCTTGAAGATTCTACTCAAAGAGAGTTTCAAAACTGCTATAGCAAAGGGGAGCTTCAACTCTGTGAGTTGAATGCGCAGGTCACAGAGAAGTTTCTGAGAATGCTTCTCTCTAGTTTTTATGTGAAGCTATTTCCTTTTCCAGCATAGGCCGCAAAGCGTTCCAAGTATCGACTTGCAGATTCTACAAAAAGAGCGTTTCAAAGCTGTTCTATCAAAAGGAAGGTTCAACTCTGTGAGTTGAATGCAGAAAGCACAGGGAAGTCTCTGAGAATGCTTCCGTCTAGGTTCTAAGTGAAGTTATTTCCTTTTCCAGGGTAGGACTCAAAGCACTCCAAATCTCCACTTGCAGATTCTACAAAAAGAGTGTTTCAAAACTGCTCTATCAAAAGGAAGGTTCAACTCGGTGAGTTGAATGCGCACATCGGAAAAGGTTCCTGAGAATGCTTCTGTCTAGTTTTCGTGTGAAGATATTTCCTTTTCCAGCATAGGCATCAAAGCGCCCTAGTGATCCCCTTGCAGATTCCACCAAAAGAGTGTCTCAAAACTCTTCTCTCGAAAGGAAGGTTCGACTCTGTGAGTAGAAGGCACTCATCGCAAAGAAGTTTCTGAGAAGAGTTCAATCTAGTTTTCCTCGTAATGTATGTTCCTTTCCACTAGATGCCGCAATCGCACCAAATATCCACTTGCAGTTTCCACAAGAAGAGTCATGCAGAACCGCTCTACGAAAAGGAATGTTCAACACTGTGAGTTCAATCCCCACGTGACAAAGAAGTTTCGGAGAATGCTTCCGTCTAGTTTGTATGTGAAGATATTTCCTTTTCCAACTCCAGCCTCAACGCGCTCCAAATATCCACTTGCGAATACTACCAAAACGGTGTTTCAAAACTGGTCTATCAAAACGAAGGTTCAACTCTGTGAGTTGAAAGCACTCACCACAAAGAAGTTTGTGAGAATGCTTCCATCTAGTTTTTATGCAATGTTATTTCCTTTTGCAGCGTAGGCCTCAAAGCGCTCCAATTATCCACTTGCAGACTCTACAAAAAGAGTGTTTCCAAACTGCTCTAGCAAAAAGAAGGCTGAACTCTGTGAGTTGAATGCACAAAGCACAGGGAACTTTCTGAGAATGCCTTTGTCTCGTTTCTACGTGAAGACATTTCCTTTTCCAGCATAGGCCTCAAAGCACTCCATACATCCACCTGAAGATTCTACTAAAAGAGTGTTTCCAAACTTCTCTATCAAAAGGAAGGTTCTACTCTGTGAGTTCAATGCACCCATGACCAAGACGTTTCTGAGCATGCTTCTGTCTAGTTTTTCTGTGAAGATATTTCCTTTTCCAGCCGAGGCCTCAAAGCGCTCCACATATCCACTTGCAGATTCTGCAAAAAGAGTGTTTCAAAACTGCTCTTTCCAAAAGAAGCTTCAAGTCTGTGCGTTGAATGCCCTCATCGCAAAGAAGTTTCTGAGAATGCTTCTGTCTAGTTTATATGTGAAGATATTTCCTTTTCCCACATAGGCCTCAAAGCGCTCCAAATACACACTTGCAGATTCTACAAAAGGAGTGTTTCAAAACTGTTCTCTCAAGAGGGACGTTCAAGTCTGTGAGTGGAACGCACTCATCACAAAGAAGTTTCTGAGAATCCATCTGTCTGGTTTCTATGTGATGATATTTCGTTTCCCAGCATTGGCCTCGAAGCGCTCCCAAGATCCTCATTCAGATGCCTCTAAAAGAGTGTTTCAAAACTTCTCTATCAAAAGGAAGGTTCAAGCCTGTGAGTTGAATGCACTCATCACACAGAAGTTTCTGAGAAGGCTTCTGTCTAGTTTCTATGTGAAGATATTTCCCTTTCCATCATAGGCCTCAAATCGCTCCAAATATCCACTTGCAGATGTTACAAAAAGGCTGTTTCCAAACGGCTCTATCAAAAGGCCGGTTCAACTCTGTGAGTTGAATGCACACATCACAAAGAAGTTTCTGAGAATGCTTCTGTCTAGTGTTTATGTGAAGATATTCCCTTTTCCAGCATAGGCCTCAAAGCCCTCCAAGTATCCACTTGCAGATTCTACACAAAGTGCGTTTCAGAACTGCTCTATCGAAAGGAAGGTTCAACCCTGTGAGTTGAATGCACACATCGCAAAGATGTTTCTGAGAATGCTTCTGTCTAGTTTTTAGGTGAAGATATTTCATTTCCCAGCAAAGGCCTCAAAACGCTCCAAATATCCACTTGCAGATTCTACGAAAGGAGTGTTTCAAAACTGCTCTTTCAAAAGGAAGGTTCAAGTCTGTGAGTTGAAGGCACTCATCACAAAGAAGTTTGTGAGAATGCTTCTGTCTACTTGGTATGTGAAGATATTTCCTCTTCCAGCACAGGCCTCCAAAAGCTCCAAACATCCCCTAGCAAATTCTGCAAAAAGAGTGTTTCAAAACTGCGCTCTCCAAAGGAAGAGTCCCCTCCGTGAGTAGAATGCATAAAGCACAGGGTAGTTTCTGAGAACGCTTCCGTCTAGTTTTTAAGGGAAGATGTTTCCTTTTCCAGTGTTGGCCTCTCGGCACACCGAATATCCCCTTGAAGATTTTACTCAAAGAGAGTTTCAAAACTGCTATAGCAAAGGGGAGCTTCAACTCTGTGAGTTGAATGCGCAGGTCACAGAGAAGTTTCTGAGAATGCTTCTCTCTAGTTTTTATGTGAAGCTATTTCCTTTTCCAGCATAGGCCTCAAAGCGTTCCAAGTATCGACTTGCAGATTCTACAAAAAGAGCGTTTCAAAGCTGTTCTATCAAAAGGAAGGTTCAACTCTGTGAGTTGAATGCAGAAAGCACAGGGAAGTCTCTGAGAATGCTTCCGTCTAGGTTCTAAGTGAAGTTATTTCCTTTTCCAGGGTAGGACTCAAAGCACTCCAAATCTCCACTTGCAGATTCTACAAAAAGAGTGTTTCAAAACTGCTCTATCAAAAGGAAGGTTCAACTCGGTGAGTTGAATGCGCACATCGGAAAAGGTTCCTGAGAATGCTTCTGTCTAGTTTTCGTGTGAAGATATTTCCTTTTCCAGCATAGGCATCAAAGCGCCCTAGTGATCCCCTTGCAGATTCCACCAAAAGAGTGTCTCAAAACTCTTCTCTCGAAAGGAAGGTTCGACTCTGTGAGTAGAAGGCACTCATCGCAAAGAAGTTTCTGAGAAGAGTTCAATCTAGTTTTCCTCGTAATGTATGTTCCTTTCCACTAGATGCCGCAATCGCACCAAATATCCACTTGCAGTTTCCACAAGAAGAGTCATGCAGAACCGCTCTACGAAAAGGAATGTTCAACACTGTGAGTTCAATCCCCACGTGACAAAGAAGTTTCGGAGAATGCTTCCGTCTAGTTTGTATGTGAAGATATTTCCTTTTCCAACTCCAGCCTCAACGCGCTCCAAATATCCACTTGCGAATACTACCAAAACGGTGTTTGAAAACTGGTCTATCAAAACGAAGGTTCAACTCTGTGAGTTGAAAGCACTCACCACAAAGAAGTTTGTGAGAATGCTTCCATCTAGTTTTTATGCAATGTTATTTCCTTTTGCAGCGTAGGCCTCAAAGCGCTCCAATTATCCACTTGCAGACTCTACAAAAAGAGTGTTTCCAAACTGCT